>NC_135630.1:53120943-54320943 GCF_053574225.1 Canis aureus
TAACTGGGGACACCGTCGAGGCTCCGACAGGAGCGAGCCACAAGGAGCACCGTGTGGGCTCGCAGCCTCCCAGGCCAGGCTTTCTGGTTTGATCTTCCAGAGGACGTTGGCCATCGCTGGAACCCCCTAGCATGCAAAATACACGCTGGGGCCTGGAGGCGGGCGGGAATGAATGATTTCACCTGGACTGCTTGCTTTGGAAGCGGCTGCCCTTGGATGCACGTATTTGTGAGGACCACACTCGGTCCCTATTGTGTTTTGGTGGCTCTTGCAGGCCGGGCCCTTCTTGCTGGGGAGGCTCATCCTGCCGATCCCCCTTGGGGTTTACACAAGGCAGGGGTCTTGTCGGATCACGGGGTTTTGGAAGTTGGGGGAGAGCCATGCAATCATCCCCCTGGGTGCGTGAAGGTGCACATGGGTGTGCCGGCCAGAGCCACCCCAGCATCGCACACACACACACACACACACACACACACACCTCACACACCTCACTACACACGCCCTCGTGGCTAAATCTGCCTCCAATTAACCAAAAGCACAATTTTGCCCCGACAGGGAAGATTTCATTTGGTCCACATATGACTAGGGAGCCGATTTCATTTCCTGTAAAAACCCCCTCAAATGCTGCAAAGTTACCTGACTCAGCTGCTTGTAGAAATCAAATTCAGTCAGAGATAACAGCTAATCATTTGTCACAGTAAGAAGCAATTCCCTGAAATCGGAAGGGAAAACCTGCCGCTTCAATCCGCAGGTCTGTCAGATTGCTAGAAATTACATTCTGCTCTGCCTAACCTCTGCACTTGGATTGCTAACGACAAGGAGTCTGCTCTATCAGAAGAGAATATCATACAACCAGGAACCGCTTTTGATTCGTTCTGTTCCAATAACCTGAGAAAAGTTTCTGGACGTGCCTTGCCGCCTGGACCTCAATTTCCACCAACCTGCACGCTGGTTTGAATTTCCAGCGCCCGGCTCCGCAGCCACGGAGGTAAAACCTACAGGCCCACGATCGGCTGCTTCGTTGAAAGACAATGAAGAGTTGAGTTCACAGCCACACGACGGACACTTGCTTCCCGATACCTTGAGGACGCGACCGTCCAGTTGGGAGGGTTCAATTAAAATGCCAGGCGAGAGAAAGCAAATTGATTGACTTTCAAAACACAATCTAGATTTTTTTTTTTTAAATGCTTAAATAAATTCCAGGAGGGAATTGACTTTATACTGTCCTATGTAAACACTATTTGTGCAGCACATGATAAGTTTAATAAAACTTAATAATAGGTAAAACTTAATAATAAATAAAAAATGATATCTCACCTCTCTGTCAGATTTATTTTATTTTTTTAAAAAAGATTTTATTTATTTATTCACGAGACAGAGAGAGAGGGGCAGAGACACAGGCAGAGGGCGAAGCAGGCTCCATGCAGGGAGCCCGATGTGGGACTCGATCCTGGGTCTCCAGGATCAGGCCCTGGGCCGAAGGCAGATGCTCAACCGCTGAGCCACCCGGGCTGCCCTCTCTGTCTGATTCATAATGTCCATAGCAGCAGTGGCTAGGAGATCAAGGTCATACCATCAACAAGGTCGCCCTGCGTGTGTGTGTGTGCAAGGGGACTGTTGGGAACAGGTTGGTTTGGTGTCTCACCCAAATCCTCAGGGGTCGGTACGAACTCAGGTCCCTCTCAAGGTAGCTTTCTAACCCCCAGGAAGGTAAAATCACATGATCTTTCAAAATACAGGTGACTCCTGTTTTGCAAACAGGACTCGGCCAAATACTTTTCTCTTTCACTCCGACCAGATTTATGATGAACGCACACGTGGCTACTCTTTTATAATGACTCAAAGATGGAAACTCAGAGACTGCGCGTTTACGAAGCCCATTTCTGAAGACTGAGTCGATCCCAAGTTTGTTTCGTGGCGTGTGCGTGTGTGTGCGCGCGTGTGTTTAAAGCATTTCATTTTCCACAGTGGAATCAGCTGAGGAGAGAGTGTGAGCTGTGACTCTGAATTTCCTTTGCTTTTGTCGAACTGTGTCACAACCGTAAAGTTATTTTAACAGAGTTTATTTGCCTAGGCATTTCCTTTCTCCTGTAGTAGCGTAAGGAAAAGGGAAACAACAATTTAACATGTATGTACAGTTGAGTGGATATGAGGGACTCTTGCAGCTCCTTTCATGAGCAGACAGTTCAATGATAAGTATGTGGGCTTTTCTTTTTGAAGCTTTTAAAAACTATTTATAAATCCTTTTGGCTTCTTTCATCTCAATGTTCCTCAAACGACTGCAGTGGGAATTAGACAAGTTTGAAAGTTCTAATTTCTTTCTTTCCTGGACCAATCCTGACCCCTCTTATCATGGTTAATACTGGCTCAAACAGGGGAACTTTTGTAAACTCTTCCAACATATTATGTATTTGGTGTAAAAAAAAAAATCATTACACAAAGTACAACAACTGATGCCACATAATATATTGGGTGGGATTACCCAGTAAAATTCCTTAAAGTAAAACTCTAATCAATCCTCCTTCTTTGGTCTTCTCCTAAGTCCCCTTGGACTTAGAGCCTCTCTTGCATAGTCATCCGTACAGTGGCCAGAGCTTAAGCTCCAGTACTGTATGAGAATGCAAACAAGCAGATTTCACAATCAGATGACACCGAGACTTACGCTCGCTGTGCCAGACTCTCTTTACTGCCTGTTCTCTCATCTTGGGCCAGCCTAGGGATCTGAGAACCTGCTGCAGTTAGAAAGAGGCCACCTGACTGCCGAGCTGCCCTCCTGTCTATTCTCAATTATCCCAGCAACACAGACACCACCAGCCAGGGTTTCCCACCATTGTCCTGGCCAGAAAGGCGCCCCTCAAAGGGGTAGATTTATTTCTCCCTGGAGAAAGGTAACGTAGAAGAAAATGCCCTGTCAGTCTCTTCAGGCTTTCTATAATATCTCCATTTCCAGGGTCACACGTGTGCCCTAAAAACTCTTTTCTCCTCTGTTTAGGAGGCCAGGTTGATTATGTAATAGTGCCTGACATTTATGCATTATCCTACCAATAGGAGAGCCCAGTCATAGGCATTTTTCCTTTTGTTTTGTTTTGCTTTTTAAAGATTTCATTCATTTATTCATGAGAGTCACACACAGAGAGAGAGGCAGAGACACAGGCAGAGGGAGAAGCAGGGCTCCCTGCAGGGAACCCGATGCGGGACTCGATCCCAGGACCCCGGGATCACGCCCTGGGCCAAAGGCAGATGCTCAGTCACCGAGCCACCCGGGCGCCCCGACGTTTTTCACTTGATCCTCACAACAATCCTTTGAAGGAAGGGGGGTGCGATTATTATCATCATCATTTTAGAGATGAGTAAACCAAGGCTCAAACTTTTAACTGACTTTCCCCCACATCACCTACAGTCAGAATCTGGATCGGATTCCTGCCCCCAGAACCTATCTGACCCCAGGTGCTACCTGTGTTCCCTTTGTCACCTCTGGGGGAACAATCCAAGTCAGCACACAAAAGCCAAAACAGAGTTTCTAACTATTGAGCAGAGCATGGCAGTGCAGGTATACTGTCCTTGTTCATCGCATTCGGTGGATACATCTGTGCTCGAGCATGAGAGAGAAATGGAAAGAAGGGGAGGACTAAGCCAAGGTTGAGGGCAACTGAAGTCAAAGTTGTAGAAAAAGCAAATTAGACTGGAGAAAGAACACCTGGTCTGCAATATGTCAAAAAGGTATTAATGAGTTAAGTGACGTGTATCATTTTGAGATAGAATAGGTTTATCTTGCTTGAAAGGTCTTTTATTTATCTATTTTTATTTTTTTTAGGATTTTATTTATTAGAAAGAGAGAGAGAGCACACAAGCTGGGGGAGCAGCAAAGGGAGAGGGACAAGCAGGTTCCCCACTGAGCAGGGGCCTCCGTCCCAGGACCCTGGAATCATGACTGGAGCCCAAGACAGCCACTTAACCAACCGAACCAACCAGGGGCCCTCAGTTTTCAAAATTTTTATACTTTTTAATAATAATAACTCACTGATTATACGCTGACCTTGTAGACCTTGTACCACACTCATTCTCATCTCCCAATATATCTGAACATAAAATTAAAATGGGTCCCGCAAATGAACAGACAGCTGTAGACTAACTCATGTAAGTACCTTTCTGGTTGACATTTTTTTGGTCCCAATTAACACTGCTTTGAGGATATGAGGGTAGGTATCCGATTAAAAGTATTACTCTCCACTCAGTCATGAGGGTATCACATCATCTAAACGCTGAGACCGACGCTGAAAAGTGATGTGCAATGTCACAGACTCTGTAACATGCATGGGAAACTGAGTCCCTTATACTCTGTGGGAACTTGAGGTCGGTCCCCTGCTGCCTGTATTTTTGGGCTATTTTCAATGCTTCTTTAATGTTATCTCTGTCACACATACACACCAGCACCACCACCAGCACCACCACACATACCACATACTACTTCACATTTTCTGGCATTTTTATTTACTAGAATTAAAAAGGAGGAAAAAGAATTCACTATGACCTCTAACATTTTAAAGTTGCCTCTCTTTATAATTTTATAACTGAAGCCTAAACTCTGAATGGATAGAAATGGGAACTGGAAATGCTCACTGGTGTCTACGTTAGCATCAGGGGGAGACCCTGTAACAAGTTACCTGACTTTCAGAAGAAAACACACCAAAGAATTTGCAATTCTTTTCAGCTGGGTGAGTCTTACCGGTATTGATTCATAGCACAGTATTCACCTTGGGCATGATAGAGATTACTGGATAACAGGAGGCTCGGGCTTTTAAAAATCATCATTCTGTAATTTTGTTCACATTTCAACTGATAGGAGACACAGCAGATACTTAAATTTTCTAAAAGAAAGGGGAAAAAAAATCCTGCCCATTCTTCTGAAATTTAAGTAGGCAGCCCTTGAAAGATCACTGGGAAAAGTCTGTATTTTCTCAGGTTTAACTAAATAATTTATGCATACTTTCACTTTGGCATGATGAAGCAATTTTAGCCTTTAAAACCCACAACTACTCAGGAGGGAAAAGGTCTGGTTCCTGCAACTTAAATAATTTAAGCATCCAGGTGGAAATGCTTTCAGCAGTTCCCTTTTTTTGAGACAAAGGAAGAAGACTTCAGAATTTTGAGATACCAAGAATAAAGAATTGATAAAAGATGTACCCTTGGATGTATTTAATTTAGAATGGAAATCCTGCAATCTTCTTTTAAATGATGTGGACCCGAGTGAGAGAGGAGGTGAAATGTCTGCTCGCCTGCTGTTTATAATAAATGAACACATAGGAAATAATACGTCAGCAGAGCCCTAAGTCACACACACACACACATACACACACAAATACAACTATCTATAAGGCCTGCTATCATCCTATAGCCCGCATCAACTCCAGCCCTAAGCATTAGGCAGCTATGAGAGATCTCAGAAGGAGCTCTGTTAAGAAGCCTTGTGCTTTGATCCCTGGCTTCCTGAGTCATACAAATGTGTATGTATCTTTTGATACATAACTGAGTATATTAGGACAAATGAGAACCCAACAAAATGTCACTTCTCTAGGACAGGGGATTGCAAAAAAAAAAAAAGGATAGATGGAACTATTACAATCCAAGAGGGGGTTTTGAAATGTAGGTGCCCAATATAATAAGGGCTCTGAGCTCCCGGCCTCTCAGCCTTGTGTCAGACCTCAGAACTGCCATGGGGGAAGTTTGCTTTCCCACTTACGGATCTGTAAGTGACATACTTGTAAAAGTGTGGGACTTGGAACACAGCCTCTGTAGGTTTAGAGCACCGTTTACAATCAGAAAGTTTTCATGGTTAAAAAATTTCCTGCCGTCTTATAAACAGACCCCAAAATGTACATAATACTTAGTGCTGCTCTTTCTCGTGGGAGAGAAAACCACCCAGCGACTCATACACGAAGCACTTTTTTATATATATATATATATATATGTATATTTGTCACATCCAGATTTGATGGCTCATGCAAAGATGAAAGTCAGCTAAGGTACAAAATAAGGTAACAGAGCTAGAGAGTTGGTTTCCTTTAGAGTTGAGTGTGACAAATTATACAGGAAGGGGGAAAAGACCTCTTGCTATGTGTGTATTTCTGCAAATGCACGGAGGCTTCGGTCCATTATAGAGGAAAACGAGCCTTCGACGCTCATGGATTTTAAGTCTCCCAAACTTTTGACCCTGGGCATCCTGGGCACGCAACCCACTGGGTACCCTAAAGAGAGAGCCTGAAGAAAACATGAAGAAAGGTAAGCCGCTGAGCCAACAGGAAATGTTAAGCTTGGCCAGGGCTGCATAAAAGAAGGTTGCTGAAACCAAACAGCACGTCCAGAACAAGGTCGCTATGTTATGATGATTTCATTCTGAACGCGATGCTGGATTTGTTTCTGTTGTGGTGGTGTGGGTGAGGGCCACCTACGGTGACACAGGTCAGGGACGCGGGGTGGGGAAGAGGCCTGTTAGCTGGTAGGCACATCAGTCCCGTTAGGGGATGGAAGGAATATTATTCTTGATAGAAAGAGGTTGAACAGCAACAGCCAAGGTATGGAATGTGAATGGTGGCCCAGAAAGAGATTGAAGTGGGGGGGGGGGGGGCTGTTGCTTTTTTCTTTCATTTTCTTTTCTCCTTTTTTTTTTTCTTTTCTTTTCCTTTCTTCCCCCCCCCCACCCCCTTTTTGGTCATCCATTGACTTTAATTAAGCCCAGCCAGCCTCTTAAGCATGGGAAACTTGGAGAACTTTTTTGTTTAAAGTGACCTTGTTCCCAGGGTTTTCCCCACAACTTCTCTCAGCTCTGTTGCAAGGATGAATATTCACATTCCTGCTCTGAATCTTAGAACAGGGCACCTGGCATAAACAGAAAATTGTAATCTCATCTGAAGTATAATACTAAGAGAGGGCTTTTTTTTTTTTTAAAGGAAAAAGAAACCTTTCTCCATAATCCTGCTAGTTCTACTTCTTAACTGTATTATTTTAAGGCAATTAATTCAAATTTTAAAATAATGAAATTACTAGCAGAGACTCTAAACTTCTTTTAGTATATTAAATTGGGCAGATTGCTTCTCTCCTTCTAATTATGAATGTTGCAGTTACAAAAGAAACTGTCATTTTGATAGAGCAAAAGACAATCTGTCTGCCAAAAATGTCCAACCATAATTCTAAAAAAAAAGTCATCGGCATCAAGAACATGCTACTTTGTTTGATGTACTGTCTTATTGGAAACCTAATTTGCTTTCAACCCCTGAGACAACACATAACATAAGTTTGTGTGACTAATTTTTCTTGGAAATATGAGTAATTAGAATTAGGGGCCATTTTCATAGCAGGAGTGGACAGGTTTTTTAAAAATTCAAAGTAAGTGCTGGAGTTATTTTCTTTGCTTTTTTTTATAGCACTCCTAAAACCAAGTAGAGGGGGGATGCTGAGCTTTGTACTGGATAATGTGAGTCCCCATGTAAATTGTGAGCGATTGCAAAGTACGGAAAGGTTTATTACCTAAGGTGAGCCCTCCCAGAGCTCCTGGAGTATAAAAGCATTAAGCGTATGTTCTAACAAAGTCATAAAAATCAATAAACAGGAACCCCCCACCTGTGCAATGGCCCCAGTGTTAAGTTTTATACATGTAGTAATAGTGCATATCAATTTTCACCACCCTTCCTACGCTAGCTATTACAGGGCCTACCACCACCGGAGGGACGGCAAGAGCCGTACCATTCATCCATCCCACGGAGTTGTCTACATGCCAGGCCCATTGCATCATTGTCAGTTTTATTCTATCTGCAACTGGACAAGGCTGCAGCCCTAGCTTCTATACACCCACTCAGTACCGCAACAATTGCAAACTGTGTGCCTCTGTTTAAAGAGTTTACAAGTCCTCCTGAAAGAAAAACAGAACCGTTGCATATTAATGCCCCAGACCCCAGAGGATCACACAATGGAAAGGGGAAAGACACATCGCTGCCACCGATATGTGACCTTGTCCAACTGCTGCAGTCTCTGGCTTCTCCACCAAGGTTTGAAAAAAAAAATAATCGTGCATTCTTGATAAGCATCCAGATGACCAGGTTTCTACAGCAACTACTTCTAACCTGCCTGCTCCTGAAGAGCCAAAAGATTCAGAAGGCAGGGGTCACCATTCTATCACATGCACGGTAACATATGCTCAAAAATTTGGCCCTGGATCGGCAGTATTTTCACCAAGTTACAGAAATAACTGCTAACATCACACTTACTTCATCAAGGAAATCCTCTCACCCCACCTCCCCATTTTTACCAATACGGCAGAAAATAATCCCTGAATGTGTCACCTTGCACCACATCCACTCTTGGCCATCCATTACTCTGCATGCAGTGGGGGTGGGGGGTGGGCAGAAAGCTTATTAAAATCTCAGCCACTTGTTGGTAAAAAGGTCCAATAACTTTGGGGGAAATAACCTCACTTGGGGCATTCTGGGGAAAAAAAAAAAAAGAACAAAAGAGGGGAAAAAAGCCTCCTTTTAATTATAATCCAGAGATAACTGCTCTATAGCAATGAGGAACATCTGAGACGAGAGCCTTCATTCAGACACAGGACTTGGGTGTTTTTTTTTTTTTTTTTTTTTTTCCTTTCTGGTAAATGATTCTATTGGCCACAGTTTTAATAGACCTCAAAAACAAAACGCAACCCTTGGTGGTGACTCCTCTTCTCCCCTCCCCAGCAAAAAACAACACAACCCCCCCACCCCTCCACCCCCCCCCCAAAAAAAAAAAAACAACCAGGAGTTTTATCTGTCTGAGGTTGCCTTTGATAGCGCTCACAGCACGGAAGTGCCACTCACGGGTACTTAAAGCTGCGTCATTTAGGAGCATAAAAATAGAATAAAGTTGTGCGGCAAATGAGAAATTATGATATAACTCAAGTGCTGTGGCATGAAACAGGCGAAATGAGCCATCTAAACATTTTCCAGAACCAAAAACATAAAAATAAAGAAAAGAGAAAATGCAACTCTAGTGTGATTTCCATGAAGGTACACTTGAAGTCTGACTTCCATGCCATCCACCGGAATAGTTGCTATGGATATTATGAGAAAATTAGACATTTCTAGCAATGCAAAGAAAGTGAAGCACTGCAGTTGTGAACAGCTGGCATACAATAGATAATTTAAGGGAAAGTGACCCTCATGTATAATTTTTAACTGAAGAACTGTCAGGCCCCATTAGTTCCAATAGGGCCTGCCAGGACCAAGATCGGTTTATAGGAGTATTGTATTAGCATAGTTTCTGAGAGAGCAGCATGAAAACATAATATGGGGATTCAGTAAATTTAGTGTTTTTAAAAATTGTACACATTATTTGTTACACTGACATCAATGCTCTCCGCCTGTGTGTTCAGAATGAAAAGCCCAATAGGGTAGCCGACTGCCATGGTAAACAATTTGTGAAAAAGCCCTTCTGAGCAGTTGTACTATGTTCAAAAGTAACCCCCAAAAGTTAAAAGGAAAAACCAGATCGTGGCTATCGTACTGATTATTCACCGTGCTACCGAATGCTTATGACTCAAAGGTCTTGAAGGAAATAGGGCAAAGGAGCAGAAAAACTATACACAACCAATTCACCCGAAGTTCTTGTCAGGAAGTATGGAAATTCCCAGTTGGTGAAGGAGGCAACGCCATCTAATCGGGGAATAGATCATGTATGTCTTAAGAGCACTAGCCAAAGTAAATCACAGGGAGAGAGAGGAGAGAGAGAGAGAGAGAGAGGGGTCACCTCTTCCCCCTCGAGTTGGCCGTCCAACTAAGCACACTTGTGTGAAAGCTTCCTTGGCAGCAGGGTTATCTAACTGACACACATGGTGGAACGACAAGGATAGACAAGTGGCCTGCTACGGTCTCCAGTAGGGCCATCTTTGCTGAGAGCGTCGTTTCGTGGCTGGGTCAAGGGCGGCTACGTTTGGCTTCGGGTGGAACGCACCGTACCTCACGTCGCCCCGAGATCCGGTGCGGTTCAGAGTCGTGTTCGCCTCACCTCTGCATCTTGAGAGAGAGCTGCTCGCTGTGGCCCCGTTGGTATTCTTTGGTGTAGATGTTTCGAGGAAACCTCGGGCACTTATATCCCAAATTAACGGGATTCTTGGCCTCCTCTCTCCCTTTTAATGTTGCGCTGATGTGGAATTAATCTCTCTATTTAGGTGGTTTGTCTCGGCTACAAATATTAAATAGTCAAGTCAACATCCTTATATGCTTAAATCTACCCATTCGCTTATTTAGAGAGGCGACTCTTCACTTCCGTAATTATAGCCACTTAAATCAAAGTCTACTAATTAGATAACATAGCTGGGCTTTACAGGTACCATAGAATATTCTTTACTAGACGCCATATTACAAGTAATCATTAGCTCAGCTATAAAGGGGGGTTTAAAGACTAATGTATTTCTTAATTTGCTTTATAACCTAAACAAGCCATCAACGTACATTAATAAGCATAATTGTTCTTTCGGCATCTGTCCACTCACTTGGGCCACCTCGACAGCCCCGGCAAACGCATCAGCGGAACCCGGTAACCGCACGGCACAAGGAGGAGTCACCAGTGACATCTTCTCGAGTACGTGGTTCGTGTTAAAGTATTTTGATATTGGGAGATTGAGATCTCGGTTGGCTTGCCATGACGTCCCCTTACAGATGTTCCAGACAAGGAGCCTGACAGATCTTTCCACCTCACGCGCCGCCTTCAAGTGGCCATAAAACGAGCCCTAACGAGGTGATAAATGTGTTTACCTTGGATTAGGTGAGCTTCTGGGGAGAGAACCCGGAGGGCCACTTCCCAAGAGCGACTTTGTACAGAAAGGGCTGGGCCCTGCGGCTCCCCTGGGAGCCCTGACGTAGGCGCGCGAGCAAGGCCGGGCCAGGCCAGGCTCACCTCAGGCCCGCAGCTCCCTTTCCCCAGGGCCGCGCCGGCTTCGCCTGTGGAAGGAGGAACACCTGAGACACATCTTTACCTCACCTGTGGATGCCAGCGGTTCTTAGAGAACGCACCCCAGGACCCCAGGCCTCGTGCGACGAAGCGCCTTGGTCACGGCGCCTGCCCCGCCATAGCACGGCGGCTCTGCTCTCGCTTTGCCTGCTCCCCCGTAAACCGTGAGGCCGCAGAGCTCTCGTCTCCCTCACGTCTGTGTCCCCGGGGGCGCGTGGCCCGTGGCTGACTGGCTGACGGTTGCCGCCGTCTTCACTTCGTCGTTGTCCTCTTCCTCAGAGGCTTCGAAATCCCCGCGTCCGGACTTACGTATACAAATCCCGACGGCCTACTGCCTTTTGCCAAACGGGCCAAGACGCCTCCCCCGAGAGCATTATCCAGTAACGGGCCCCCTACTCGTCTCGGAGGACCTCCTGCGGGGTGACTTTGACGTGTTGGCCACGAAGGTGTGGTGGTCTGAGGAGACTGTTATCGCTTGGTCCTTGACAACTTCCGAAAACAGTTACTCTTGGCCTAACGAGCCAACACGTAACTGGTAAAAACTGGAAGCGGAATAAGGCCAAAATGGCAGCCTCCCCACACAACTTGCACACGCCTTCTAAAATAAAGAAAATATGAATAAAAGGTAACTTATTCAGTGTCACTCGTACATATTTATAGTTTAAAAATTAGTCAAAGTTTATGTCCTGAGGTTGCACCTACAGGAAGCCAGATGTGCCTTCCGCATGTGACCTAAGACAGGCCTGGAGCAACAGCTAGATAATTTCTCGCTCATCCTCTACACCGTCGATTGCGGCGGCTTTCTGAGGTGAGAGAAACTGACAGCACTAACTCTCCAGGGCAGAACTTTCCAGTCAAGTGGATCAACGGACTGAAAATCTCTTATGAATAGTCATTAGGCCTTCATTACAAACCCCTCAAAACCCAGTTCTCTTTTCGCAACCAAATGCCTTTTGTCATCTTCACAAGGTGCATCATTTAATTACCAATTGATTTCTTTATATATGACAACATGTCAGATAGCAAAATACAGTGTATCTCCCTCAGGGGGCGAAGTCTGTTAACCATCAGTTTGCTGGGCTACGGAATTAGCTGAAAAACAGACACCCTGCATACTGTTTTTTTCCTTTTTAGCCACTTTTCCTAACATCTGAGCTTCTTTCTTTCTGTTGTAAAAAGCCAATAAGAGAAAAAAAGGAAGAAAAATGCTAATGAGAATCATGATAGAGTCCTCCCATACCCTGAAACACTTTCAAATTAGTGAGAGTACATTTTAAGCTTCCTCTACATGGAACATGAATACCCAGCAACATATAGGGAATATACAGTGAATTCCAAAATGCAACTATATAGAGAACTACCACAGCCCATCTTTCTAACATTAAAGAAAAAAAAAATGTCAAACAATTGTTCTCATTATACCAAGAATTTACTCAGCTTCTGACTTAGCTAATGCACTGAATCTTCCGCTGCGCAACCGCTGCCTGATAATCAAGTCAGTACTGTATTAATAAGCTGAATAATAAGGGAATTTCAAAAATGTACAGGACTATTATACCGTAACAATAAAACCTCAAACGGAGTAAACCAGGGCAGTGCTGAAGGTGGGCGTCAGGAAAGAATGAGAGCAGTGTTGCGGCAATGCACCCCATTGTGTGGTCGTGTAAATGCCTGCTTCTTTCATACACAGAAGCCACATTACATGAGTCCGAAATGTTCTCAGAGCGTCACTGTGACTGGCTGTGCTAGAACCTGGCACCGACGGGTACTGAAAGCTGACATTAAACTGTAGGATGTGCTGCAGGTGTGCAGGCCTGGGAACGTGCTCTAATTACATATTTTCCTGCCGCGCAACAATTAAGGTCGCCAAAATAATTGCCAGTTTCTTAATCCCTCTCTAACAAGACTGACATAAGGAATGGTTTATTTTTCTCTGGTTGTTTTGAAAGTGTTCTTCAAGATTTTGGTTTTCTATGGAACTGCATAAAACTAATTCTTATGTTCAGATGTGTGATTATACCCATTGTTAAAAAGGGGGGGGGGCCTGTCTTTGAATGGTAGTAAAACTAAAATAATAAGAAAAAGTAAATTGTATGACTTGGTAGGTGGCTTAAACGTTTTTCCTCTCAGAGAAGGTAAATTTTTCTTTGAAAACCCTATGTTTCTACTTTCTGAACTGCTCAAATCAGGTGGGATATTACACCATGCTGGGGAAAAAAAAAAAAAAAAAACAGACCACAGGCAAACACCGACAGAAATAGGTGTCTTCACTTGCTTAGCGGTGGTTCTTAACCTTTGGGAAGGTCAGACATAGATCCCTTTAAGAATCTGACCCACTGCCCAGGAAGAGGCACAACGTACGAAATGTTACATGCGATTTCTGGTGGCTTCCAGACCCCTTGAAAATCCATTAATGAATCACAGGGAAAGAAGCCCAGCCAACTAACAAAATACTGCAATTGTTTATACACCTCCCTTCATTCACCCATCCTTGCATCCCCTGAGCCATCTGACCACCATATGAAGGATACCCTATCTACCACAGGTGTCGGGAACCAAGTTTGTGGGATTTATATTCTTAACTCAGACCCATTTATTTCATTATCATTAGTTGTCAATTTCCCATTTGAGTTGGGCTAATTGGGCAGAGCTGAATCATTTAGTGCATTTTGAGGCAGCTTACTCACTCTTGCCCCCTTTCCTACAAATCAGAAGATAGCAGCGCGTGCTGATTGAGTACTTAGCAGACAAACCGAAGTTATGTCAAGCGCATTACGATTTAACACAGGCTGAATGGTAGGGGCAGCAGATGTAACTAATGGGGTTAGGGAGAGAAGAAGCTGGAGTGGAGAGAGAGGGGATGGAGGGAAAACAAAAGTGATTGTATCGGTAATAGAGACTTCAAAGGGGAGTAGTTTGGAAGATTTGGGGTGGGGGGTGCTGGCAAATGGAAAAAGAGGCACATCTGCCTAGAGAGTGGCTGATACAGGAGAGAGGAGAGGCCTGCCAGGAGCAAAAGCAAAGGAGGAGAATCAAAGGCAAGGCAGTGGAGAGCTGCAGAAGAAAGGGAGCTCGATCCTATTGATGGAGGTAATGACACTAGGCCTCGTACGGTTGGAACTGTCCCAAATTGTCCCGCTTTGAGTGTCCCGTCCATGAGACATCTTGCTAAGTTGCAGATAAAAAAAAAAAAAAAATTGTAATGATTTCATCTTGACGTTTGAAAATACACCAAATTCATTTTGACGTTTGAAAGATCCTTTTATGACAAGACTGGTGTGTAGTTTAAGTATTAACTGCTTCCCCCTTCTTTCTCTCTTGTGCGTTGGCTGCATAAAAACAGTATTTGGTCAAGAACTGAGATCTCTGAGCAGAAAACTAAAATTTGAGTTTTATAGATAGAAGTGAGGAACAGGCCTGCTGTTTCTCTTCTTTCATGAGACAAATGAGATACTTTTGTTCCTACTTGAGGAGGTGGACACTTGAATCCCAATGGCTCTGTGTGTGTGTGTGTGTGTGTGCATGTGTGTGTTACTGCCCATACAACAGGGGGTAGGGAGAGAAGGGTACAGACCAAACCCATAAAGCAGTGTCAGGAGGGAGTGCAGGGACCACAGCTGGTCTGTGCCACTAAAAATCATACCATATTCTGTGGTGCTGTTTCCACCACCACTGGACAACTCCTGTCCTCGCTCACATGGTAAATCCCACTTTTTTTTGAGGCCAGCTCAAGCATGTCATTTCTTACAGCTGTGCTGTCCCGCTTCAGGAGGGGGAACCTCAGCCCCTCCGTGTACATGAGTGGAATCAAGGACTTACCTTGATTATTACTCGATTCATTCTATCAGTCATTCAACAAACACATATGGCCTGCTTGCCCATTGATGGACTATTAAGTATTTATTGAATATTCAATTTTTTAATATTTACAATGTGTCAGGCTCTGAGCCTAGCAAGCTGGACTTTCTGACACTGATCTGAGAGGCTCTGTGAGCATCACCGACAGACCTCTGGTGCTAAAAGGAGTACCTGGCACCTGGTAAGTAGCTGGTGTTGGTCAAGTACAAGAATGAATTGGCTGAAGATAAAGTAACTTCCCTGCTGGCAGGTTTAGAGTAAAGCGCTTCGAGCAGGTGTGAGCTTTTAAGAAATGGTTTTCTCATGTAGAAGTTCAGTCATCGGCAACCTGAGTTTTTAGGTGTCGCAGCTCAGTTCCCGGTCGAATCCTAATCCTGGTACAGGTAAGGGTTCTCCTGGGCCTGGGCCTGGGCCTGGCCCCGGACACCAGCCGCCCACTGCCTCTCACAGAGCATGCTAAGTAGATGTCTGTGGATTCGTCTTTGATTGATATAAATGTCATCAAGTCCGCCCCGCGCCGCTCACCCACACTGGTGGGACTCCTGTCTGCGGATCTCGTGGGTGCCCAGAGACTCCCTACCAGACACTATTCATATAATCCTACACCCACCCCACACCAGGCTTTTTTTCTAACCCAGTTTCCTTGACCTGTGTTTTCCTTCTAACCAGCAGCCTTCAGAGACAAAAGCAGAGCACTAAATCATATTCTTAGAAAAACACCATCGGGCTATTTTGGTCATTTGAGCCGCTGTTCGTACACCATACCTGAAAAGTTATTTTGAGATAGTGTAGCTCACCAAATTAAATTTTCCTCATTATCATGATTACTTCAAAATGATCATTAATCTGCTCTTTGGCTTTCAAAGTGGGAAACATCAAAGAAACCAAAGTTCTCCCTAATTTAACTTTTCCTGAAAAGTGACTGATTTACAAACAAATTACTTGTGCCTTGTAAGGAAGAGCCAAACGTGTCTGCTCATTTGATACATTTTCAAGGGCTACAGTGTGGAAATGAAGCTCTAAGAAGCTCCTGTGTGATCCACAAACAACTTCACGCTATATTACACGTGCATCAGATACGGGGACCAAACCTCCGAGTTGCAAGCGACCTGCCACGCAGAAAGCTTGCCTGCCAAAGCCTGAAACGGCTTATTTAAATTGCAAACTTTCCAGCCACCACTTAACAGGTGATTTTGAAAGTTCATTACATAAACGAAGCAGCTTCATCTCCATACGTTGTGTCTGAGGTCCTGCGTGCCTCCTCTTTGGGAGGTGCCCCCTCAAGAGCTCATCGACTGTGTTAATACATCGCCTTACAGAGTAAAAAATGTCCCTAAAACAGGCATGAGGCTTAAACAAATCTTCCAACTTGAGGGCAAATAATGCCAGAGAGGTGGAGAGGAATTTCCAGGATGAAGTTTTTTGCCTTGAATAGAGATCACATGAGAAGCATTCTGAAGTCACAACTTCATAGCGTAAGATGATCAAAGCCAAGTATTAATACTTTTTTTATCAGCTCACCTTCCAAACAATATTTCAGTAGGTTTCCTTTCACACAGTGATATTTGTAATAAATGTTCTGCCTTTGTTTTAAAGTCAGTCTGTAGAAAGATGACATCAGCTTAGCAAACAATAAAGTGCCTGTAATATTGTCTCCAGAGGGCTGTTACATTTACTTTGTAGCAGTAAAATTCAATTTTCAAAAAACACTACATGAATGATGTTAGGTTATTAACCCTATCACGGCCGTAAAAATATCATCATTGTGTGCAGGATGTAGGTCACTATCTAGAAGCCGTTAAGTTGCTTTTTTGTTAAATAATCCATTTAAGCTGCTTTTCTCTCCCCATAGCCTGGGCTGTGTCCCTTCCTTTGGGGAAAAGCTACTCCAGCATTTAGTGAGCAGGCTGGAGCAAGACCCCTACACTCTGCACCCTGAGGCTCTGTTTCTTTTGTTGCCATACAGTTACACCTCCCAGGCTTGAAGTCATTCCTCCCATTGACTTTTTACCGAAGCCTGTCGATCTTGAATAAAAAAAAAAGAGTATATCTTATCAAGCTTTTCAAATGGCAGAGTCATACCTCTTACACATTTCAGTTCGAGGACAAAAAGGAGATAAGGGATGTGTCCCATTTCAAAGCCTGAACCACTCTTGCATTTCAAGACCTTGGGCACATGCACTTTATTTCGGGACCTGAATATGTTTCAGTCGCCCTGTGTGAGTAAACACAGTATATACCTGATAAAAGCGACTCACATCTCTCCTGTCCCGAAAGGAGAGTGTTTATCGGCAGCCTATCAGCATGCAAAGAGTTAACTAGTTAAACTTCTACAAACCCCCACAGCAACTTTCCAAAAGCTGACAATAAGTAAAAGAAGTGCTGGTTATCCATTTTTTAAAGGGATGGGATTGGTTTTAGAAGAAAAGGAAAGAGGATCAAACACCTCAATGCAACAAAAGGTTGTGTCAGAAGGCCCTCAATCACAAACCTCCTTCAACAACAGATATTCCAACCTTCCAGAGCAGTTACCCGGGCAGCACAGCTAAAAAGTTCCCTGACGTGAAAAGAACAAAAAGCAAAGGGACAGAGGTAGTTATTGTCATGCACACTCCTCTCCCTCTCTCTCTCTCTTACTCTCTCTCTCTCTTTCTCTTTGGCTCAGGCTTTTCCCTCCCCCACGAAACTTTTGCATAAGCTGCTGTTAGAGAAAAGTGATGGTGTAGCTTGCCGGAAAAGAAATCCCCTGTTTGTGAGCTACCTCCTAGGTGGCGAGGTAGGCCTTGGTGGATTTTCTCTGAGAAACACCTGATGAATGGAGAGATCATCTACGTGCATGCTTCAAAAGCATCATCTGAAACGATGATCACAGCCCCGTAAACATGGTCAACGTTCCCTTGTAAACACTGGTGGGTGGGTTGGCTGGTTTGTTTCTAATTGATAATGTTTTCTTCTCAAATTCTGGCTTCGGTTCGCAGTGGACGTGAGTTATTTGCATCTTCTGTGTTGGGTCTTAGAGGTATCTTAACAGCGTGTATGAATTTTCCACAAAAATGTAAATTATTAACAAGTCAGAGTTTTCATTTGTTTTATCTCCTGATGTGAGATCTAAATAAGTATGTGGAACACTTAAAATTCTTACCATTTCTCTGCTTTCTGAGAAATAAATCTCATGCATACTGCACAATGTATTTTCTTACGCCTAACGTGTTTCCATGTAATGGGAAGAAAAAACTAATTTGAGGGGGGAATGCTGTATGTTTCCCGGAGACTTCGCTGTATGAGCAGAGTATTCACCCAAAGGAGTGCCTGGTCATGCTTTCTTCATCATCATAATCTTTACCATCATCCTCTTCATAATCATCCTCACAAGGCATCATTTAAGGTTTCATCATCACCTGGCTGGATACCAGCCATGTTCAATTAACTTTGTCCTTGATCTGTAGGACGTAATCTACTGATGGAACCCGATTAAAGAAACTCAGTTATAGGGGATCCCTGGGTGGCTCAGCAGTTGAGCGCCTGCCTTCGGCCCAGGGCGTGATCCTGGGGTCCCGGGATCGAGTCTCGCATCGGGCTCCCCACAGGGAGCCCTTCTCCCTCTCCCTCTGCCTATGTCTCTGCCTCTCTCTCTCTGTGTGTCTCTCTCTAAATGTCTCTCATGAATAAATAAATACAATCTTTAAAAAAAAAAAAAAGCAACTCAGTGGTGTTGTCATCAAAATTTACACACCAGGATAAAGGGAGTGAGGGTGACTGAAGGTGAGTTGTCCTTTGAGAACAACAACAAACACTTAAGTGGAGCTTCCTGTGTGCCAGCTTAGTGTGTTCGACATCATTCACCTTTTCTTTTTCTCCTTTACCATATCCCATTTTATAGATGAGGAAACCGAGGCTTAGGGGTGTTAGGTCACCTGCCCAATGTCCTAGGTAGCAAGTGGTAGAACTGAGGTTCAGAGCTTGGCCTCATTCTCACAGACCACACTTTGCCCCACGCCAGAACAGAGGCAAGGCAAGAAAGGGCTACTGAAAGCTATGAAGTTTCCAGATCTGCCACACAGGGGCACAGATCAGGGATCCCGAGAGCAGAGCCGAGTTTCTGAAGCCATAAGAGAAATGACTGGATAAAGAACAGACGGGCTTACCTTGGGAAAGAAAGAAAAAAGATGAGTGCCATCAGGAGAGGGTTGGATGAGCAGGTGAGACCTAGGAAGGGAGCCCCAGCACACAGCCCAGAGAGCCGTCGGCCGTCTCCGTGGGGCCCAGAGGAAAGGCTGGACTGGTTAAAGGTACAGAGAGAAGGGCAAGCTCATCAGTGGCTCACTACGCTGAGGCCTGATCTGCTCTTACGGAGGGAGAGACAGAAGAAGGCCGCAAATTCCCAGTGGGCCAAGGCCAAAGCCTAGACGAAGACCACAACTATGAGAAGGAAGGGGAAGGGGGTGGATTCAGGAAATGTTGGCCAAAAAAAAAAAAAAAAAAAGAAAGAAAGAAAGGGAGAAAAAGTGGCAATGGTTGCTAACAGACTGGACGTGGGGAGTGAGAAAGGCAGCGGGTGAGACAGAAATAACCCTGGGGTTCCCGGTTGGGAGGTGCGCGATAGGGTGGCAGTTCCCACTGCAGCGGGGAACTGGGCAGATAGGAGCATGAGTTGCCTTCTGACATGCTACTTCATCTGCCGAGGCCAACGGCAGGAGGTCCGAGGCCTCCTGTGGGAAGAGCGGTCCTGAGGCAGGTTTCACCGGTGACTACCTTGACCTCCCTAATAGAGGTCAGTGGTCTACTAGCCGAGCTCCGGAGAGGGGCTGTCAGGTGTGCAGGGCCTGGCGGGGGAGGCACGGGTGCTGGATTGCTGAAGAACACAATGTGCACACGAGGAATGTCGGGAAGACGCTCCAGAGGCAGAGGTGGGCCTGCTCCCGAGGAGTGGGCGAGGCGGGCGAGCGTCAGTCACTCTCGTGTGGAGCAGAGAAGCAGCCCAAGTCACGGCCGACACCTCGTACCTTGGCCGTATCTGCTGTACGTACAACGGCCTGGTTTAAGCTCAAAGAAAACTGCATTAAAAAATAAATTAGGGGGATGCCTGGGGGGCTCAGCGGTTGAACACCTGCCTTCGGCCCAGGGCGTGACCCCGGGGTCCTGGGATCGAGTCCCCCATCGGGCTCCCTGCATGGAGCCTGCTTCTCTCTGTGTCTCTCATGAATAAATAAATACAAACTTCAAAAAAAAAAAAAAAACAAAACTAGGATACATGTATACAGAATGGTACGGCATCATTCTTTTACTTTCTGGGGTCAAGTATTTTGCTAACGATTCATTCAGTTCTCCCAAGGAGTGTTTCTAGTAGAGCATGGTGGATCCATAAAATATTCTTTTTTTCTTTTTTTTTTTTTCTCCCTAGTGCCTCCTCCTAGGTTCACCAGTGTTTACAAACATCTAGCCTTGTGAATAGCCTTGCCCGGGCAGTCGTGAACAGTGAACCTCCTTAATGCAGGACCCTGGAAAAGGAGGGTATTATTTCAGCTGGGAGAGAAGCAGAGCCCTGGGATGAGACTGATTGATTCAGACCAGATGGGTGGCCACACATAGGTGCGACAAAAATAGAAACACATTGCAGACATTCCAGGCACTGTCCTCCCGTGGCCAGGAGGTGGGTCGCCTGTGCGGCTCCCTTATCTACCTCCTAATGTGCTCGCCAATCAAAGAATGTTAATGATGCTAACTAACTCTTCTCCTTGGGGTTAGCCCGGTTGGTCACGTGGCATCAGGTTTTAAGTTCCATTTAAGAGGTGAAATGACCATTGTCCAGGTTTCCCTCCAAGTAAAGCCAAAGCAAAGCATTTCATCTGGTGCCTGCATATATTATTTTAATTTCCTCTTCCACATGAAAACGAGCATGCCAGGAACTTTCTCTCCCTGTTACTTCCAGACGTCGTGTGTTTATAAGGGACACCAGCGTTGTAATCATTGGTTAGAATGTAATTCGTATGGCCTAAAAGAGTGCCATATAATAACCGAGGGTTCTAACCCCATCACAGGCACTTGAGCCACAAGTGTCCTAAGCCCGAGGACTCTCCACCAGAAAAAGGGAGGACCTTCCCTTAGACAACAACCATTAACTACCCATTTCTCTTGAGTCACCATTTGATGTTTAAGATCTCTCGTGGACTCTTTGGGCTCTCACTTCAATAGACTGGTGAATCTTGAATGTATAAACTGAGGTAAGGGTTTATTAGCTTGACAATATTGGGGAAAAGAAACACGACCTTCTCGTTTATTACAAGAATTACTTTCTTACTTGAAAGGAAACTCAACAAGCATGGGAAATTTTCTATCATTCAAAACCAAAGTGTAGAAATTATGCACAAATTTGAATATTTATCAAAATTAAAGGAAACTCCCAAAGCTTCTTGTACAACAATACAAAACCCAGAGGCACGGTTAAGCATTCGATGGCAGCCCAGTGGCATTTAAACAAGTCTGGGAGAGGCTTTGTCATAAGAAGAGGAAAGTTTTCTCACCCTCTACCTCAAATGTCCTGCCCTGTTTTGTCCCAGCGTGAAGTTGGAGTTTATGTGTTCTCACAGAGGACTGAAACTATTACCTACTTGCTATAAACCTTCTCAGATTTCATTGCTGTGGGTTAATCTGTAGTTCTGATTGACATCCCCGGTCGTCTCCCACACTCACTGGGAGGTTCACATGTACCTGCCACCTGAAACGCAAGGCAGATCTCTGTGCTCCCTTTTACCTCTATCTGCAACTAAAAAAAGTAGTTCCTCAGATATAATTTTGAGCCAATTACATACGGAGGGAATTATTAGGTTAGTTTAAAAGCTACACGTAAGGGTCATTTTTCTTTCCACAAATTGCTGGCCCATGGCTGTCACGACACCCATCTGGAATTAAGATTCTACGGAAGACTTTTGTCATAAAAGTAGTTACTCGTTTTTTTTGTGTGTGTCATGGCAATTCCTAGAAGTAATGTACTAGTGACAGGCAGCTCTTAAATTGACTCTCCTAGAAGGCTGCCTCCTTAAAAAAAAAAGATTCCTGTGCAGGTGGAGATTAGCATATGAAAAATGCTTTTAATTTTGTCCACTCTTGGACTTACCTATCTGTCAAACCCATACATGTGACAGCAGTTGGGTTCAACTTATCTCTACTTTACCACCTCAATAAGCAGGTTTTAAACAGTCTAGGGGCTGTTAGTTGTTTGTAAGGTGGGTTCATTTAACTCCCTTTCTCAAAACAAACCCCATAAAATACAAAGATAGCAAACTGCCAGTGCAGTTTCTGAATATCAGAAATTAAAAAAAAAAAAATAAATAAAAGATGGTCCCCATGAATCTGTGGAGATAACTTCCATTGGCAGAAAGAAATAAAACAGCCAGTGCAAACCGTCTCGGGACAGCTACTTCATGAGATCCCTCTGGTTCTTTCCATGTGAACCTCAGTTTACATACTGCTCTTCTACGGTAATATTTTCTATCGACTATCTTCTCTACTGCTTATCTGTCCTCTCTCTCGAAATCGAACCTGCCTAATTTTGTGGTTCTCAATTGCAAAAGCCTGATTTGTGCAAACCATGGCTCAAGGCTTCGCTGAATGAAGTGAAGTGAAATGCCCCAGTGTTGGCGTGGCCGGGGCTCTCTTATGGCTTCATCCTTCACTAACAGGACTCCCACAGGGCAGTACCCATCGTCAAGTGGGCCTCAAGGGGTTAACGTGGGCTGACTCTCAAAATAGACCTGCAGCTCAGCACACCTACTCAGTTGTAGAGAATGAGCAGTAAATACGTGCATGCAAATTCTATTTATGTTAAGGAACGCTTAAGATCAGTGGAAAAGTAGCATGCCCATCCTCACCGCGGGAACTCGGAGAAGACCGAGAACACCCGGGCACCTCGCCCTCTTCAAAGGCACCGAGCTGAGTGTAGCACCTGAAACTCCTTTTCCCCATAGCACCTACAGCCCTGAGACTGGAATGGGAAGAAAGCTCTTGTGCAAAAAAAATAAACCAGCTCCGTCTTCTCTCAATTAGTTGACTTCTCTACGTTTTACTAGTTTTCTTGTTCCACCAAGTTTCTGGGCCTTCAGCCGTCAGAGCTCAGACAGTGCTCTCAGAATGATTTCGTGTATGGAGACTAAAAACCCTTCACTGCGTTAATCAGATGTCCCGATGACGGGCTCTGCAGGTCATTCGCTGTCCTGCTCACTTCCCACCGCCTTCCCCAAATCAAAAGTCTCCTATTTTGGACAGTCGGAGGTGGGCGGACAAACAGCCAGATGCAACTTTCAAACTTAATCGACTCCGTTCGTTGAGAAGCGTTCACAGGGGGCGATGGAACAAAACTTACACATTATCCTACTATCTCGGGTAAATACTGGTCTTAATAATAAACTGTCTGGTAGATGTATGAAACCTGTTCGCTCTCCCATTGATGTTTTACTGGCCATAAGGGCGAAGGCCCTCCTCGATTTTAAATTTAACTCCATGAAAATGGGCAGTACCCAAGAAAATGCTAGCACAATTCCAGATAAAATATACTGTTGTGAGGCTGAAAAGTGCATGCAAAGCAAGCTGCATTATTAGAATGTTTAAATATTAATTATACCGCTGTGTAGTAAAGATGATCAAGTATGAGTGTCAACTAATTTTCTAAAAGCTGCAACATTTACTTTCATCTAAACTTCCTTTGTTAAACTAAAACTAAAAGCCCAGCAAGTTTAGTCTACTTGAGTGTGTTTATTTTTATTGGTTTCTGCATAATTTTTTTCTACCATAAACCAACTTTAACCCCTTTTCTGTAATCTCTGCCAGTATAACTCCAATAGCACATCATAAAATTCCTATAATTCTTCAAAGCCACGGAGTTGGAAAGGAAAGTCTTGGGCATTTTGTAACAAACGCCAGCTACAGGCCTCGGCCAATTATGTTTAACTCTTACGGACCTTCTTTCTGCATGCGTGTGCGTGTGTGTGTGTGTGTGCGTGTGTGTGGATCCACTTAGAGACCTGTGCTGCGTGCGTGGCCACTTTGCATTTCCCCGGCCAGCGCTGCTTGAGTGTGAAGCCAGTTCCATTTTGCGAAGATCACCGTGGTGGAGGTGGGCCCGGCTCTCGGAGCCGAGGGGCCCAGGCCGACAGATGGGGAGACAGATGCCCGGAGCCCCGGCGGCACAGAGACTTCTTCCCTCCTGCAGAAGCCTCTGCTGATGAGGCCAGGTGGCCTGCAGAGTGGCCACCCTTGACATGCACCCCGGCCACGGAGGGGTTAAGCAGGCCCACTGCCACTTGCCCTCTCGTTTCTTTTCCTAACCTATTGCTCTCTGCGCTTCCCCACCAGCCCCTAGAAGGGAGCAGAGTCACCCTGAGATTCTCGAGAAGAGACAAAGGAAGAGCATGTGTGCGCAGAGGCGCTCGGGTTTCATCCCGTCACCCATGGATGCCCAGCCAGGGTTTCCCACCTGAGACGCACCGCGACGCGTGTTCAGCTCACTCATGCACGAGAAGCAATACACAAGTTCGGTGTAAAGCCACTTTAAAAGCTCATCGGGTGCATGCTTCACTTGTACAAAATACCTTATTCATGACGGAGCAGTGAGGGCCTAGGTAATTACTTGAATCAAGGTGGCCTCAGAAGTGTTTAAATCTACAAGGACACTTAGAGCATGAATAATGCAAAATAATTTGCATCTAAATTTTTTAAGTGTTCTTTATTCAAAAACTAAAATGCAGTTCCGATTAAAGTTTGATGAGTGAAAGCTGAGCACTTCGTACCCACTGTGAACCGTCTCCTATATGTGGAAATTATTTCAGACAGTGGCGAAGGGACAAAAGAGTTTGGTTTCTTTCTTTCTTTCTTTTTTTTTTTTTTTTCTCTCCCCTTTTAATTTAAGTTGTGATTAAGTCGTGCTGCTTTTCAGCCTAAGTTTCTTTAAGGTTTTGTGGTGGCCATCGAGGTAATTCCTGAGCTTGCTTTAGCAGACACAAGTCCAAATTTCAATCCAGCCCCTTAGGAAACACAATGAAAACACTCACTTTAGTAGATCCGGTAATTTGCCAAACAAAATAACATTTGCATTCAAAGCTAATGCAGTGCAACTTTCTTTCTTTCTCTCTCACCTAAAATATTTTATTCAGATTATTCTTCTTTTAGAATCACTGGACACAAAACATCTCTGTTCTTGCAAAAGCTCAGAATCCCCCATTTTCTCCTTACTTGATTTATACTGCTGTGTGAATATATATTATTTAAGATGTTCCTGGCAAATTTGCAGTGAAAAGCTAAGTAGTGTCAGTATGTTAGGCCACACTTTTTTTTTTTATTTTTTTTTTTAGGGAAACAAGACTGAAAAGCTAATAATCAATTGAGAACCCAAAGGCAACTTTGTTACAGTGAAACAGATAAAAATGTTGACTACCTGAAAATGGCCTTTCTTCATCAAGTTTTCTAAAGTTGAACGTTTTGAAGACTGTTTCAGAGGAGTATCGCCTTAAGTAAGACGGACTCACAATATTTCTAATAACTAGATATTTTTGTCAGGGTTTTCGAAAGGGAAAGTCAATTATTTACAAATAAGTTTCAGCTGGCTAAATGTCTACCATCTACCATCACTTGGGCTGCGTAACCTGTCCTGGAATTTCACGACGCTTGCATGCCACTTAATTTTTTTGTGAACATTTGAGAAACCACAGTTTCAGAAACTGCCCATTGTTTCCCGGATTCTTTTGCCATGTGGCAGAGAACTCTCCTGGCCCTTCTTTTCTACCTGAGATAAAAGTGAAGTTCAAAAAAAAAAAAAAAAAGTGAAGCTCAATTAGAAAACAGGCCTCTCTTGTCTAGTTCGCAGGCACCCCTCATGGCTGTGTGGACAAGGACAGTTGGAACGTGGGTAAAAAAGGCAGCTGAAGTGCTAACAGGCCAGCAGCACAACTGACCTTCCGAGCGAATTCTCAAGGTAGGCCCACTCCGCAATCCACAGCACCTCAACTTTAAAAGCCCTTGCAAAGGGAAATTATTTTCCTGCCGTAGCCCTTATAAAGTATGGACTACCAATTTATTGCATGCTCCAAAGCAGGCTTGTACTTTATTGGAATTTTAGATGAGTGTGTTTGCCACACTCTTGGTGAGTGGGTATGCCTTTTTTTTTTTTTTTTTTTTTTTTTGGATTTTGAACAATGAAAACATTTTTAAACTCATTGAACAAAGATTTCCCCAGCAACAGACCCCCTGCTCAGCAGGTCACCTATCTTTGCGACAGTTTTTCTTTTCCCACGCTAACCCCAGGGCTCATTTGCATAAGGTCTCTGTTGTGACAATTAGTTTCAGGTGAGCTGATTTCTATGCAGCTAGCCCAAGACGATGCACAAGCCCTGGGCCTCCCTGATCCTGGTCCTAATTGCGACTGACTGGCACCAGACACAATCATCCTCTTGATTCAGCAAATTGTCCTGCTAGTAGCTTGTTGTGACCCCGCAAAGCACAAATCATATCATGTCAGTCCAGCCTAGTAAACAACGAATAAAATACACTCTGAATGAGCATAATAATGTCTTTTCCATATTTTAGGCAGAGTTGACTAAATGAATGCAAATGAAAGCAACAGTCTCTTAATTTTGTTGTTGTTGTTGTTGTTGTTGTTGAGAGAGGTATTGTGGCTCCCCAGAAAAACTTTTTTTTAGAAAATGGGACTGCCTCCATATTTAAATTCCATGGCTCTATAACCCTGTCACCTGGGAGAAAGTCCCCAGGTAAAATAACTGGCTGCTTTCAAATTTCTCTTAGCTTTGTTGTTGTGGAAATAAGTAATATGCTCTTTCATCATCTCTGAAGCTACAGGGTACATCAATATGCACATTAGCTGGGTTCCCAGTAGTCGCTAGTAGACAGAAAAGCATTCGGAGCCAATGAGATTTCACATCTCTGCTTAGCAACCCAAGTTAAGGAAGGACTTTCCTTAATTCTAGGATGCAAGGAGGGGGTGGGGGGGATGAGTGACTTTGCATTAAGAGGATGTTTAAGGACAACGATTGTTCTTAAAACATTGCCTCCCCACCCCCGCTGTCTGCAATTCTGAACGTAACTGTATTAGGTTCCATGTCTTATGAATTCTTTCCACCCTGATAGTCAGGAATTCTGTTTGCCATCCTGTTGTCGTATTTAGCTAGCTACCTGTCATCTCTATTTTCTCTACATGCTAAAGGTTAAAAAAATAACAATAAACAAGTCCAATAAGTGTTCCAAACGCCACTTAGCTGTGTTTCCTACTCCTATAAAATAGGTATTGTCATTACTAGGGCATTTCTTTTCTTCAGGTGGTTGTACACAAGCATTCAAGTTTTCATGACATGAGAGACGTATCCATGCATACCTTGGCTAGACCTAAAAAAGGTTTTTAGACAGATAGCTACTTTTAGGAATTTTGTATCTTATTTCAAACTGCTCTCTAACAAACACAGGATTACTTGTTAGTACCACAACACAGTGACTCTACTTTTCTTTTCAGGCGCTTCTGTCTTTGAGGTGAAGACCTTAGAAGGGGGGTCAGGGATTACGGAGGGAAAAAAGAAAGAAGAGAAAGGAAGAGGAAAGAAGGAAAGAAGAAACAGCAAAGAAGGAAAAGAGATGAAATTGAGTATTGAAGAGAACTGCTTTAAGTTCTTATGGAAGACTTGTTTTTCTTTTCTTTTTCTTTCTTTTCTTTTCTTTTCTTTCTTTTTTTTTTTTTTTTTTTTCCATGTATGGCATAGGGATTGTCCACTCAGCCTCAGGTAAACGAATCCTCTATGGGGCCCCTTCCTCCCGGATTCCCTGGGCTGTACTTCCCACTCCTGAGGGGCATGTACTGTAGTGGCCTGAGCACATGGCCCAGGGTGTGTCAGGAAGGGCATAGCACTAATCTCTTAAGTAAGGAACTAAGTACTGTTTCTTTTCTCCCTTATGATTTTTAACTCCATTTCACAGTGCTATGAAAATTGTATGGCCAAAGACTTCACATAATTTAATCAAAGAGGAAGACTAGAAAGAGTTTGGGGAAAGGAGGCGTCTGAATTCTAGAACCCCGTGGAGTAGGCTTTTAGACCATTCAGAGCAAAAAAAAGTACTTGAGTCCAGATAAATGAGTATAGTATTGAGGCACAGAATTGTTGAGCGTAGGGTGTTGGGTGGGCTTAGTCGGTGAAGCATCTGACTCTGGATTTCAGCTCAGGTCAAGATCTCAGGCTTGTGAGATCAAGCCCCATGTGGAGCCTGCTTGATTCTCCCTCCGCCCACCCCCACTACCCTCATCTCTGCCTCTCTCTAAAAACACAAATAAAGACAAGAAAGAAGAAAGAAAGAAAGAAAGAAAGAAAGAAAGAAAGAAAGAAAGAAAGAAAGAAAGAGAATTAAAAAAAGGAAAAAAGAATTGTTGAAGGATCTACACAATTTTGTTATAAAATACAATCTATAAAAAGTGGATGGAAAATCTGTAAGTCAGACTAAAAACTCAAGAGGTCTTCAGTATAAGCAATGTAAATTAATATCTAGACTATGTTTTTGCCATACATGTTTGGACATACTTCCCACTTTATACGAATTGTGAATTTATTGGGAAAAAAGAGTTTCCAAAACGATTATGAGCCCTAGAACCATTGCCACACTTGCCTGTGGTGCTGTGTCCTTCAGAGGGACAGACAGCCCATCAGGGTCACCTCACCTTATAGGAAACTCGAAAAAGTAAAAAGTTGCTCTTTTTCTGTAAATCTCCTCTCCCATGTGACTTGACCAAGCTGGTAGCATGTGAATATGTGAAAGAAAGTTGGGTCCCCGGTTATGGAAAAGAGAAACCAATACCATAGGCTTAAATGAGAAAACACACTGCCTCACTCTTACTAACCACTCTTAGTGCCATGACTGACTCACTGCCCCTTCTCTTTCCCGTTTCCCACTTTCTCCTTGCCCTTTTGTTTGCCTCTATCACCTTGAGGGCTAGGTCCCCTCCCAACAGGCCCTCAGTTCCTCCCTCCCTCCCTTCCATTTCTCCCTCCTTCCTTCATGAATGGCTCCCTTTTCTACATCACTGCAGTTTGCTGTGGTCCCAGCCAAGTCTTTACAGACTCATCTCATCCTCCACCTCCACCTACCATGCCCTCCTTCCTTTTAATCATTTCTCTTCCTACCTCTTAAAATCCAAACACTTCTCTTACTAATTTCTATTTTTTCCTTCTAACCACGTGAATTTCCTTTCTTGTAATTCAAACTTGTTGATCCTGTCTTCACAGAGTTTCGTGATTAAAATTTATTTTCCTTTCAGCTTCTGAATTCCTAAAAACATCCTTTTCTGTGTTTCCATATTTAACCACCTTCCCCTCTCCTCAAGTCTGCTCAGATTTCTGGCCTAGAGGTTTTTCTTCCACACTTCCTAATTGTTGCTTCCTCTCTCGAATTTCCCATTTCTCTCCTACCTCTGTCCTGAGGGGTTTCACTTCTTAAATTACTACACAGTCTCCTTATCCTGTGTTTCTTCTTAGACTCCTTCTCATCTTCCCATCATCTCTTTTTTCTATCCTCTACTCCATTACTTTATAGTTACCCATCCCCTTATTTTTCCATAACCTTCTACCTGTCTCATTTAATTTTTAGCCCCCTCTCCATTCCTCTGTATGATTATCTCATTGTAAAAGTTTGATCTTAAATTATTCCCTACATTGCCTAGGAATTGTTTGTGTGTGTGTGTGTGTGTGTGTGTGTGTGTGTGTTTATGTGCTAGCTTCCCCTTAGTGAAAATTCAGAAAGAATTTTAGATAAAATTAACTACCAAAAAGGTTCTTCATTCAACTTAGGAAACATTGAGACTATTCTGCTCATTCATGAAAGACCAAAAAAAAAAAATTGTTTAGGTAAGATCATCTATCTACCTACCCACTTACCCACCTATCCACCCACCATCCGTCAACCATCTATCCATCCATCCATCTATCCATTCATCCATCCATCCTAGAAACATAGCTATAGCATGGAAGGTACTGAATGTGGAGCCAGAAGCCGTAGGGTTGAACACTGGGTCTTTCACACATTAAGTAGTAGGCCAATTTTCCAACAGTCATCTGATTTTTCTGCGTCTCTGACTCTTGGTTTGTGTTAAATACCATCTCTTTCTCCTGTTAGAGTTTTTTTTGAGGATCACAATGATGAGGTATTTCTGCCAAAGCACCTTAGACAGTATTAAACACTCTACGACCATTAGTTGCAAATGTTATCCTTTGTGTTCAAACTGGATATATCTGGTAAAGCGGTTTATAAAAATATGACTTTCTAAAATATTTCTTTACTTTTGAAGAGGACCAAATAGTTCCTGGGCCAACATAATTGCCTTGCAATTACATGAACAGAAAAAGTTCATGAACCCAATATTCAAAAAGAAGATCGGAGAGATGTGGGAAAATGCTAAGTCAACTGAAGGAGCTTATATTATTTGCTTTAGGTTTTAAAGAATCAATTTTGGAATAGTTCATAAAATAGTTATATAGTTTGCTAGGTAGACAATTGTTAGAGGCCAAACCTTTCCTGTGACTACCTTTAAGAACACCTTTTCTGAGCTATACCTCCCTCTTGTCATCAAATTTCCAATTAACAATTTGTTCCAAATGGGGCTGATTTATTTGACCTAAATTTTTTCCAACTTTTTCTGATGCTGACTATACAGACAAATACCCTAGCATTCTACTGTGGATGTAGAAACCACTAAGGATTCAGTACGTGTTGTAGGGTGAAACAAGTCAGATTTGGAACTATAGAACTAGAGGCAGGAAGGAGTCTTGGGGAAGCTGGGTGGTCACACACACAAATGACTACATGGACCACGGAGGTGAAGGAGGTCGGCTGATCCTTCTATCAGGGATCAAGAGAAATTTCCTCTTCCTATGAAGCCATGTAGAGATATCAGATCTTCTGAGTTCTCTAGAAGAGCTGGAAATCTGGATTTTTGAGTGATTTTACCAATTTTTAAATATTGGCAACCAATTCAAATGTGTTTAAAATACTTCATGAGCCAAACCAAACACATCTGTCAGCCACCAGTTTGCAACCTCTGTCCAATCTCTACATTTTACAGCTAAGGACATGAAGCCCAAAGAGGTGCTGGTGCTGACCACACTGAGACCGAATGGCAGGGCTAAAAGGACCGGAAGTCCAAGTTTCCTGAACGAAGTCCAAAACTCTTCTTGTTATACCAGGTTGTGATCCCAGAGCTCCACAGCTCAATCAGCTTCCTAGGATAAAAACTAGTAGAAGACATGTAGGGTAATCAGGAATGGCTTTTCCTGTACTTTCCTCACCACCACTGCTACTGTTTGCAAAGCTAAACATGGTGAAGGTGGATGTAGACAATGGGGCCAGATACGCAGGCCTTCTAATTCCTTCTTGGTGACCCTCCTGTCAAGTCCTCTACTGACTCTCTGCCATGGACTTTTCTCATCACACTCTCTGTTGTGCCAACATAGGCTTGTCTTTGAAATGGGACTGGAATGGGAACCCACTTTATGCCAGGCTATTGTCAATACCAGGTGAAACATCCTCTGGGTGCTCTCTCCTGTCTGTATAAGAATTATGAACACACCTCACCTAAAAGGCTACTGTTCAATCCTTCCAAAAACATAGAGAAACAGTAAAACCAAAGAGTGTTGAGTTCAGAACATGTGACTTCATAGTCCAGTAAGTCAGTACATAGGTGCAGTGGATTTTCTGGTTCTAGCCCACTCACCTCTTGGCATATACAACAATTACGACCTGGCCACTTCAGAGGAGAGAATCATGTAGCCTAAAAATAAGACAGCATGTCAGACTGGATCTTGAGAGAAAACTACTGACCGCATTCAAAACAGTATCCTGTCCCTAATTTGGGATCAGAAGACTAGGATTCAATCCTGGTTCTCCCAGTTCTGTTTCAATTTCTACCCAATGAGGGAAGCCTAAGGGTGAGAAGAGTTGAAATCTCCAGGTCCTTCCAAGCTCTAAAAATACATGAACGCTCTCTAGGGAAAATATTTTGGAAAATTAAATGTACATGTCAGGTTATACATTGATTTTAAAACACAAAGGATGTACAGGTAAGCACTAATTAGTATTATCATTTAAGTCCAAATATTTGAAAACTGGGTTAAAACATTTTCAGAACCAAAAATCTGCTAGGATCCTTGTTTTAAATAAATAAATAAATAAATAAATAAATAAATAAATAAATAAATAAATAAATAAATTTGGGCTATAGGAACACTTACCTATGCTAGTGTTTGGATGAGTAGGCCAAAAAAAAAAAAAAAAAACTTAGGAGAACTAATCAGTTGAGGTATATCCCTTTCTAATAGAAACTATCTCAAGAGACCATAACATCAGTTATCCGATGCCACCTCCTCTCTCTTGTTCCTTTTCTCTTAGCTCAGGAAAGTAAAAAAGGAATTAATAATTTAAACCCTCCTCCCCAAAGAGGAAAAAATATTTTTGAGTTAGGGTCTTTTGCAAAATCTCCGAGTTTCTTAGGTTTTTGTCTTATACCCACATTGACATATATTAAAGATTTATGTGGCACTGCAGGTGAACCTAGAAATCTGATTGTAAAGTTTGAGGTACCTCATCTGAGTTTACAAAACTTTTACGGTTGGCTCAGTTGGTTCAAAAGGACTCTTGGGGAAAAAATACAACACAAACAATAAATAAAACACATTTCCTGACAAGATTCCTTTGTTGTATTTATATCCCTCCTCTGACAAACACTTGCATGTGATCACAAAAACGTAGATTTTATTTTTTTAAACCTTGGTTTTTGGTCTACATGAAAAATAGATATTTCTATAAGCACAGAGAAAGGAAACGTCAAATAAGATACAAAAAGATTTTTTTGAAAGAAAGGATATAATGTATTTCCCTCATTGCTTTTTATAAAATAAGAGAATGGCCATTCAAGTGGAACTTAGCAATTAATTTTATCCACCCCTTATTTCCATGTATATTCTTTTAAAAACTCAAACTACCTTGATCATGGTTTTGATTACAAATCCTGAAAACAATTATGGAAATGATCTTTAATATAATAATATATTTTACTGACTGTCTCAGCTTTTTCATTCCAACAACTGAAACAGAGACAATTCTTTGCATGTTGAAATGTGTAATTATCATGTATCCAAAAGGGAGGGTGTAATTTTCACATCTGATTACAAGGGAAGAGTGTAAGTGAAGCTGCCTGGGTAAACTTACACTTGTTTACGAAGAGCACTACCTTTGATATTAAAAACTCAAAACATACAAAACAGTAAGAAAAATCAAGATTAACATGAACAAAACTAAACAAAAAGCTAAGTATTTTTCTTGGCCCCACCGCAAAAATAAAGTCAGTTCTTCTGAACTTGCATTGGTTGACTTATTTCTGATGATTTTAAGACTCAAGCATTATTTTGCAGCCTTGCTGGTGACTGTACTATTAAAGGTTAAGAAGCTCAAGCACTAGATTTAATTCAAAAGGAAACTTCAAATTCTTGCTATGCATATAAACCTATGTGGTCAATTTAACCTAGAGAATGGTTTTTGTCTCAACAGAACACACTTTCCTAAATACAGTAATTGCTTGCAAGATATCTTTTTTTTTTTTTTAAACTTCTGATTTACCTTTGATAAGATCAACTTCTGCTCATGTGAACTTATGTTTTGGACATGTAGGAAGAGATAATATCAAGGAAAGCCAGAGCTGTGATGGTAGCTATCACTTAGCAAGAAGATTAAAGATAGATAGATACAAGATCACACAACAGGTAGGAAAAAAAGAAACTGCCCTGACCACCAATACATATTAGGAACACTTCTGTATGATCTGTAATTATGATCGCTAAGTGATTGTGGTAGATTTTGAAAAGCTTAAAGAAGGCTGACATTGAATATGAAGTGTACTTTATAGTCCTACTGCATCCCTTTAAAACAGGCAGGAAAGGAAACCAAAGAGAAAGAAAAAAAGAGAAATGTTAAGAAATCGATTGAAGAATGGAAGATGGTAACCTTTATGCCAAATGGAATCCACTGAAATGTACTCTGTTTAGCTTTATAGTTATACAGAAAGCTATGAGTTTGCTAGAAAGCTATTAAGTTATTACCTAGGTTCTCAAATGCAGTACTAATGGTAAGGCTGATTTTTGGTATACTCCAGAAATTAGGTGGGGTTTTTTGTTTGTTGGTTCGTTGGTTTGGGCGAACTTGCCAAATCAAACTCAAAGAGCAAGAAGTTTGGAAAAGGGTGCAAAGAATCTAAGATTGAAGAATAACTACAATGAAATAGAAAGATACCCTGCAAAAAGGAGCTAGCCTCCCCATTCTAAAGACTGGCATCGCCTAAAGCGGTTTAGGGATAGCCTAGAGCCAACCTCTTAGAAGATCTTAGCTATTTTGAATTTTCATAGGATTTTACCATGAATTCTACATTCTGCTTCCCATTACATGGAAAAACAGAATACCTGACAGGACTCTCCTCGCTCTGCAACTTCCGTGGGTATGTCCCTGCCCTTCCCTGAACGTCTGAGTGGGAGAGGACGTTTGAAGGAGAACTGCAGTTTCCAGGTAGTTTAGAGGCTTCCCGGCCCACACCACACATCCAAGCGCGCAGCATACCAATCAATGCTTAGTGCACGGCGCATTCTTCACTGTGTTGTTAGAGTACATTTGCTTATATTTTGCACAATTTTAATTTAACCATATTGATCAAACTGAACACTCAATAAGACCCTAGGCACCTTAGGCTTATTAAAATTAGTCAACACAAAGCAAGTAAGCAAGGAAGTAATGGAGACTGTTTGGAGACTTAAATACAGTGGAACCCACTTAAATAAATACCTGTTAATGAAATAAATCTATTAAATGAATACATTTTCTCTGAACCAAATCAAAACACATGGAGTAATACTCAAGGGGACCTTTAAATGAGTACTGCTTAAATGAATGAGCATCTTAAATGGACACGCTTCTCTTAAAAGCCAGTAGTACCTGCATGTTCTCTAAGGTTAATTAAGGCAAGAAAAACCCATGTTGCCCCCCGCCTTTGTTTTTTGAACATGTTGTCACTGTTGGAAATTAAGAAGAAAAAAATTGCTTAAATAACACTATCTAAATAACAAACTGTCTCTCAAGGCTAATCACCCATATGTGTGTGTCTGTATGTCTGTTGTGGGCCTCGGGCTCCTTGAAACAGCGGAACAGGTATCCATTTGCTTGGCAACTTACTTATGGCGAGGCCAAACAAACATATTTTAGATTTTGAGCTTCCTTCCACAATCTTATGTCACAGAGATATGGACTGGCTACTTTTATCGTATCATTTACTTGCCTCTTTGGAAAGTTCTATGATTTCTCCAGCGTGGCTGCAAGGCGTGATGGAAAAGAATCAAGTCCCTCCCTCTAAAGATGTAGTAAGAGGCCAACTGGTACAAGCAATCCTGCTGTTGCTGTCGTTGAAAGACATAAATGCCTTTTTCTGTGTGTAGGAAGAACCACCTAGCATGTAACCTACCCCATGAACAAGTGTTGCGGCACACAGCACGGTGTACTGTCGTACAGCAGCGCTCCAGAATTTACCGAGGGCTTTTTAGCATGAAGGTTATGTGAGACCACATCTTTCACTGATCCGGTCTCTCTTTTCCCAGGGGGGTTGACCTATGGCGGTATGTCACTATAATGAAAGAAAAAAAAAAAAAAGAAACGCAACCCCCACTGAAGCCTTAAAATAGTAATATCCTTTAAAACTACAGTGGGCACACGATCTGCAGAGATGCTTCTCAGGCCCCCTTTATCTACTACTGCCTTTAGAGGGCCTTGTTTATTCATTTTCTTCCCCCTGGCCTTAAATGGGAGATATTAGCTCTTTTCCCTGAGCAAAATCACTTCTATCATGAATCAGGCAACTAGTGGGAGACTACCGGGCAGGTTTCACCCCACTAAAATTCTAATCTATACTTTGTCTTCTAGAATTAAGGAGAAAATGCATATCAGCAGAATCTCCTCTCTACTTTATTTCATTTATAAATTACGAGAATGATGCTATTATATATTATTAATTTCTGCTGTTCTCCAACTCTGCTGCGGCAGTGAGCTGCGGATGTTGGAACGGTGTAATTATGTTCTAGTAGGGTAGCCATCCGTTTCCTTTCAAAAATTTACAGGATTCTTAATCACGCTGCTCATTTGGGTGCGCAGCAGCGAGGATGGCGAAACACAAACAGGGCACGTTCGTTTACATAGGAACACCTGCTTAGCATGATAGCAGATGTCAGTCAGTAAGCAGAACACAAAAGGGAAAAATATCAACAACAGCAAACTCGCACCGTTTTCATTTGGTGCGGGGGAATCTTTTCAGGGGTGATGGCAACACTGGACATTCCTTCGAAAACACAGACAGACTCTCTGAAATGCCCAAGTCTTGTCTGACGTCAGATTGAGAGAGGGCATTTGTAAAGGGGGGGGGGTCCTGGGACTGGCTCCGACTCCAGCACATTTGGGAGGGAGGGTGTTCCTGAAACTGCCCTGCCTCAGTTTCCCCATTAGCAAGCGGACAAGGAGGGGTTGGATATTCTCAATAAAAGCCTGGCCCCCCGAAGGTGATCATCATTAGAGGCAACGTAACGGTGCCCGCGTGGCTCTCGCCACACCCAGTTCAAATCCCACCGCTGCCACTGAGCAGTTGCGTGTGATCACTCAACTTCTTTAACCTGGAGAAGCCCCGGTTTCCTGATTTGTGACGTCTGTTGAGAAAAATTAAATGAGATAATGTCTACAAAGTGCCTGCCGCATAGTAAGGATATAATGAACGGTGGCTGTGTGATGATGGTGATGATGATGATGATGATGATGATGATGATTACCACCACTACCATCATCATCATCATCATTATTTTATTTTGATCCTTGCAGAACCTTTCCCACTCCACGTGTTATTTATGAAAAGTCCGGAGTGACAACCGACCGAAATCTCGTGCCGAGATCCTCCTAAAACGTGCTATTTGTGAATGTGAGGAGGTCTGTAAGATTATTATAATGATACCTACGACTGTTATTTTATAGTTAGAGAGCCCTGTCATCATTTCCACTACATTTCCTGGGATTTATATCCGAACCATAAAGGAGGTTTTCTGAGCTGTACCCGTGTGAAAAAGAGCCTCGATGAAGGTGAGGTGCCCTCTAGAACTCTGACACAGTGAAATGAGGCCACGGGAAGGAAAAAACCAGAAGGTCCCCGTCGTCGCCGTGCGCCCACCCCCTACTGCAACCTCCTGCACCGGCATCCGAAGGACTTTTCAGGCTGCTCTGGCGTTTTCTCCTCTCGCCCTTTCCCCCAAATGGTTAAAATCCAAGCTGGAAAACAGTTATCACACATGGGCAATGAGTAATCTTCCTAAGGAATTTTAGTATTCGGCATGTGTCTGCGTGTGCAGGCCTGGGCGCTAAAGGCTCCCTGAGTGTGCATTGACTTGATACCCAATGATGGCTGCTAAGGAGCCGTTATGTAGTGCCGTGTCAATGATCCGTGCACTGAGGACTCCCTGAGTACGCATTGACACGACAGACCGGAACGGCTCAGAAGAAGCTGTTATGGCCCATCATGCCAATGATGTGCGGATATTGGCAGGGCCTCTGGCCCTTCCATGGAAATTATGGAGTCTCGGAAGGAACTGGTGTGGGTACCATGCGGGCAGCTCCACTGCCCCCCCCTTTTGGGTTTCCTTCGAAACAGCTTGGAAAAGTTGTCCGATAACTTCAGTTGGTCTCATGTGACACCACCACGATACAAGCAAGAGTTCAAGACAGTCCTGCCGGTCAGTCTTTCGGTTTCTTCTCAGCGAAAGGAGCTCATACGGTTAATACTAAAAGGAGGAGCAAGCGTCAAGGTACAATGGTGGGGCTCTAAGTATCTCTGGTCTTGCTCTATGACTTTCATGCTATTCATCGATATGGTGCCGGGCAGCATTTTTCTTTTTTCTTTTTTTTTTTTTTTTTTTTTTGCAGTGGTGGTGGTGATTCTCTGAGACTGGAAGATTGCATCTGTGCAAAGAAAGATTCCTTTTTTTTTTTTTTTTTTTACATGTCCTCCGCAGTTGAATAGGTACTCAGAACTTGGCATATAGGAAATGGTTCAAAAAACCTTGGGAAGAGAAGTGCAAGTTCAAGAATAAAGTTTGGATTCACACATGCTTTACCAACTTAAGGCAGTAATTAATTCACTTATGGTATTTACATGCCCCTCTTCAGATACTTATGGAGAACATGGGAATTTTAAATTCACAATTCAGTGCAAAATTTAAAATGATCTTCATTAGAATTTGAAGCTATACTCTAAACTGCTTTATATACTACCAACAGGGAGCCTCATTATGTAGTACTATATTTGGACTACCTTCTTTACATTTTGTAGCTGTAGATTGTGAATGTATTTCTGGTATGCTTGAGCAGAATCAAACAAAGTGCTTTAATCTGCTCTATTAACTAACCAATCCACATCCTTGCGTGGCAAACGTATGGAGTTAAGAGACCTTAGTGCGTCTTCTTTTCTGATATCGTCAAAGGATCATGGAAGAAGAGAGATGTGAGATACCCAAGCACAGAATGGAGGCAAAGCCTTGCGGAAATACCAAAGCGGTTCACTCAAGAGGATGGTGGGAACAAAGAAACAGTCAGATTAGGCAGAAAATTGCTGGAATGATTGTGATTCTAAGTATGGAAGGTACTTCTGCATGCTCATTTCCTTGGGCAGAAAATAGTCCAATTCTCATAACGAAATTTGAAACTGGCCTAAGATATCCACTATTGGTGTTGATCAAATGTTGACTGACTAAACGAGGGGCAGAAGGAGCAAGGCGGGGAACTCACTAAATGCCAACCCAAAGTAAATGCTCAATAAACAAAGAAGGGTGGAGGGAGGAGACTTAACGTTAAATACCTACTGGGTGCTTGGTACTTCCTGTTACCAGGATGTCTTCACACCAACCCTGGTGTGAAGGGTTTATGAGAAATGGAGACACAGGTTGAGCAACTTGCTCCCGGCAGCATGGCGAGCATGAAGCAGACACCGGGTTTGAGCCCAGATATCTAACGCCTAGACTCTCCTTAACATTCGCACTACCTCTCCGTCTGCCCCCGCTGCCTCGCAAGTCTTGCAGGTGTCAAGGAGGATGGTGAAAGGCCAGTCGATTTAAATGCAAAGGAAAAGAGAGAAAAGAAAAGAAAGAAAAAAAGAAAAGAAAAGAAAAGAAAAGAAAAAAAAGAAAAGAAGAAAAGAAAAGAAAAGAAAAGAAAGAAAAAAGAAAAGAAAAGAAAAAAGAAAAGAAAAGAAAAGAAAAGAAAAGAAAAGAAAAGAAAAGAAAAGAAAAGAAAAAAAGAAATCCCAAGTATTCAAAACAGCAGAGCGGTCACTAAGTGGAGTTCAAGAAATTGTTAATAGGACAGTAGGGAGTGTAATGTAGGTCATCAAAAGCTTTCTTCCCCCTAGATATTATAATATACACTGAGCCTTTAGTGTACCTGCCGTGTCCATTTTCAGAAGATACTTGAGTAGAAAGGATTCATCGTCACATTAAGTACAGCCTCGCTCTAACCAAGTGACCGTTGTGTCCCATGCACTGAGCTAGTCACCGGTGACAGTGAGATGATCAAGACTGTCCTCAAGGTGTTTGCACATTTGTGAAGACAAATAGGAAACAGATATTGTAAGTGCTGTGATAAAGGTCAGCTCTGAATGTATTCTTAGGGGAAGTGTTTTTTTTTAGAGGGTCTTGCTCCTCTAAGAAAAAAAGTACTGGGCCTACTTCCTGGAAATGAAGAGGCATAAGACCATGCCAATCACTGTGACTATTTCTTTTCCTTGTTTGTTTTTTAACACTCCTAAAGGACCGAGAAGGAATAAATACCTCAGCTTAAGGTTATTGTTTCCCCTTTTCAAGAATGTTTCAGCACAGCCCAGGAACTGAAATGCCTCTGTCATGGAACACCCGGCAGCCTGATTAGCCATGCTTTGAAATAGTCATAATCAGAATTTATCAAGTATCTGCTAGGCTCCAGATACTGCCCTTTGAATTTGGTTCCATGCTCCCAATGAAGCCTCTAAAATAAGTACCAGCCCCCATTTCACTAAAACTAAAACTCAGAGAGGTAAAGAAACATACTCAGAGCCATATGGAGAGTAAGAGGCAGAATCAGAATTTGGACACAGATTTGTTCATGTCTGAATGCTGCGTTCTTTCATGGCACTGAACCCTCAGTGCCCAGGAGAAAAGAGAACCAGGCTCCATTCATCATAAATGAATGGACCGAGGGATGTTCTTGGGGCAGGAGTCTGGGGAGTGGAGATGTGAACACGACTAGCAGAGCAGCTCACCTTGGAGGTGCCAGTAGACAGCACCCACAGGAGGGTGTGCAAAAGGAGGTCCTGCTTCACCTCTAAGTGGACCCAGTCAGTAGCTTCTAAACATCATGCTTAGCTGTGTTTACCCTTTGGGATCTTAAAAAAATATATCGAATTCACATCCCATACACGTCTCTTTATGGCTGTTGTCCAAATCCTATTATCTGGGAACTTACTTTAAAATAAGCTTGGTCTTTTTGATTTGTTCAAAAATTCTAATAAAACAGGAAAACACTTCATACTCGCACAGACATCCAGATTCTGTGGGACATCCAAAGCTTAGCTCTTAAATTACGTCCTTAGATCACTGAAGAGGTAAAACCTAGACTGTTACTGAAAAGCACAATTCAGATATGAATTCGAACGGATACTTGAATCACACGCAACCTACGTGAGAGTCACCATCCTGCTTGTTACCTGTATCTACTAATTGTCTTTAGTTGTAGTGACAAGTCAGAAATTATAACCCAAAGGTTTGGTTGAAAGCAGAAAATACTCCATTATTGTTCTCTTCTGACCAAGTAAGTTAATTTTGAAAAGGTACAAATCTCTGACTTCATCTCCTTAAATTCTATGCCCTCTAAGAAAGGTAGACAATGTGGGAATACGCAGCTGGCTTTTTTTTTTTTTAAAGGCTACTGTTCCTTTAATGCCCAGCTGGTTCTGAGATGTAATAAAATTGACATATTGATTCCTTTGAATTTACAAATGCCTGTTTCATAAACTCCATCTCCAAAGCCTAGGCATCTTTAGAGCACTGTCATTTTTTTTCTCCAAATGGATCAATTATGTGCCCACGTAATCCTGTTACCTGTGAAATCCATGCATACTTCTCCCATTTGCTGCAGTTCCCAGGCGGACAAACTTGCATTATGTACGCATAAACAAACAGCGCATTTTCCTGATATTAGAGATTGTTTTCAAAGTGAAAGGCAATCTCTTGGGTCCTTTACTCAAAAAAAAAGGGGGGGGGAGAGCGAGAGTGAGTGAGCAAGAGAGAGAAAAGCAAAGAAAAAAGAAAAAGAAAAACTGTTCCTTCAGGCAACGTCAGTGCATATATACACACACAAGGGTGTGTGTGTGTATGTGTGTGTGTATATATGTGTGGACATTTATATTTACTATTTGCAGTTCCCAACAAATTCACCTAAATCGTACAGTTTTGCTATGTTCACTCCTTTAACTGATTCAAGGAAGTAGATTCTTCATTTCGGTTAAACTAGTTCAGGAAGGTTTATCACATTTTTTTTTTCATTGCAGTCTTTTCTCCTTTTGTGGATAATTAGTTCTTTAAGGGGCACATCCTCCCTGAGACACCTTAAAACGACTGGGAAACCAAAACCCAAAATGAATCAGGTTACAAAGTTTGCAGCCATTTTATAGAGAGAGAAGTCCCCAGTATTTGTCGCTGTAGCACTTGACACTCCCCGGCCCTGAGTCTTCCTTAAGCACACACAGAGTCCCTTATTGGAACAACCGTAGAAAACACAAAGATTCTGCTTCTACTACATTAGGAGAGAAACGCCTCAGTGAACTAGGAGGTCTTTCCCATGTCTTCAATCTGTAACAGCAAATTGTCTTCCTCCACAAGCACATTTACATGTTCACGTGTGGACGCCCTCACCGGTGCGAAATGCATAAAGAAGGCTCATGTGCCAATGCACACGCAGACCGTGCCCGCACAATCCCCTGCAAATAACCAACAAGCAAACGTGCTTTTGTCTACGTGTGAACTCCCTGTGTGAGCAAAGTGCGGTGCATGTTCTGCACAGAGATATGAATTCTCCCTTCATTCTTTCGGCCTGTGCTGTATCTGATTTGCCTCACTTCGCTGGGCACCCAGCAGTCCAGCTACACTGCACTTGCACTCTACAATTTGTCTCCAAGAGATTCCCCAAATCGCAAAACATCTTGTCTGCTGTCCAACGGGCTCCCCATATGCAGAAAAGATGGGTCTGAAAAATGGGGTTGTGTCTGGAGCCCTGTGGCCTGGCCCACCGCTGCCATTGTGCGGGAGTGGTTTGAAAGATAAATGGCTGCATGTTAACCAGATTTGACATGCTGCACAGAGGCAGGCACCTTTGGTCCCATGACACAGCCAAACAGAAAACACAACAAGCAAGTCTGGCAAAGATGTCCGACGTGAATAAAAGCACAACAATTTGTCACATAGTTGTTACAAAATGTTAGCAGCTTTAGGGCTTGCCATGGGATGGCAGAGATAAGGAGGCAGTGGGGAGAATTTGGAAGTTGGAGGACTGGTGAGTCTTGGGTGACCGGAGAGTTCATTCGGGGGGAAAGGGGGGGAAACAGTCACTGCGAAGGGATTCTTTTCATTTGCTTCTTCACCAGGCTGAGGAAGGCCTTAATGTCAGGAATTCAATCAGCAAGGCCAGGGTTCCGGGGTTCACTCGATCCCTGTTCTGAAGGGCTGTCTGTTAACCACCTCCTTCCAAACTCCCAAAGATGCAACACCTTCTGGTGTCAGTTTCTTGAGGATCAAGAATCATGTTTCGTTTTCTTTTGCAAACTGGCATGATGATGAATGAAAGGAAGGATTCTGAGGATGAAAAATCCTCTTGCCCCACTTCCTCTCACTCTTCACCCAGAGAAAAGGGAGTCAAACTGCCTCACTCTAACTCCTTTTCAAATGCTGGGTTTCCTTTTCCGAATGTCCTGCCACGATCTCTTGTAACTCTGGAAATTCCACGATTCCCGGCACATTGACCCATAAACTTTCTTCCTGGACTCCGGGCTCATGCCTTTGCTAAGCCTCAATGTCCTCATCCGTAAAAGGTGTATTAAAATAATAGTATCTACTCGCTAGAATTGCTGTCGGGCAACACCGGATGGCATAGGCAAAATCCTTAGCTCAGGTCCCAGCACATTATAAGTACTCAATAAATGTTGGATAATATTAGCTTCCGTGCAGTTGCCAGAGACATTTCGCTGAAACACAAATATGATTATGTCATTCTTCTTCTTTAAAAAATGGTTCACAAGCTCATCATCACCTATTTACTGGATAAGAGCCAGAAATATGGCATGGGAGATTCCATTTGCAGACTCCATTTCAGCTCATCCTATTGCACACAACCCACGTTCAGACATCTTAGCTGGCCGATAGCACCTGAGCTGGTCCACCTTTCCCTCCTCCAGTGCCTGTATCCTCCTCCTCTGTCCTGTGTCCCAGGACGCCCTTCCCTCACCCTACTGGCGAAACCAAAAGTCATGTGACCCACACTGCCCTCCAAAGCTGCCTTCCCCTGGAAGCCTGTCCTCCCCACCCTCTCCAAGATCTAGGTATGCCATCTTGCACACTCTGTACTCATTGGGTACAAAGTTCTTCACAGCACTCATCACATTTCTTCTCATTTCTTGAGCCCCCCCACCCACCCCCTTTCCCACCAGGCATCAAGCTCCTCAGGGCCCCTGGCTCTATCATTCATTTTTGGATCGGAGCCTCAAGTACGGTGCCTGCACATTGTAGCTGTTCAATTAACACAGAATGAATAAACACTGCAATTCTCCGCTGGAATACCAGGGGCCTAAAAGGCACCTGGAGGTATACTTTTTAAATCATTTTTGCAGCAGATTTTTTTTCTTATAATGAAAAAAAATAAAAATAAAAAGCCCAGATCACCCTCGGGAATGAAGGTGAAAGATGCCTAGAGTGGAAAAGGAATATGTGCAATCTTCTTCTGTGAACCTGACAGCTGCTCTGAAGATGGAGGGACTGCTACTGGCCATGGTGGGATGAGTCAAATAAGCTTAGAAGGCGAACTTGAAAAGAAAAAGGACTTAACACACCAAATTGCTGGCCAATCTAGTGCTGGGATAGCCACATAGTTCAGACCCCTTCGGAACACCCCAATGATACCGCAGGAGTACGGAGAAGACGCTTGGGACGGGGAGGGTGGGGACCAGACACTGCCACTGTCATGGTTCCATATAACCAACACGGGCGCAGTCTCCCACGTAAAGATCTCCACGTTGCCCTGGGAACTGTCACAGGACTCAGAACCAAATGTAACAAGGTAAGAAGATTTCTACTGCGAATTTTCCAAAGGGTAGGGCCTGCAGCTCCACTGACATCTGTGATTCTCTAACCTTTGTGACCCCTGGTAAGCCCAGAACCAGCGCAGCCCGGAGCACGTCATGGTACCTCCCCCACCCCACTGCTCTCCTGAAACTTGAGCCAGGCCCCATGTGGCTGCAGATCTTCTGTTCGCAGGTCCTGAAGGGAATCTGGGAAGCCAGGCTTTGACGAAGTACGCACTCTCCCTCACTGAAGGTGAACTGGCTGCTGACAGATGAAATTGTCCTAGTGGCAGTTAGTTGGGGGGGGGGGGGCAGGAGCTGGTGAACGCCAACACCCAGGGGTCTCCGAGTTAACTGGTGACCTTCCAGTTTCCTCCATTTACAGGTCTCATTTTCTTTCTACTTATACTATTAAATGAGAAACAGGTTTAAATACGGAAGAAATGAGGCCACGCCACTAGCAACAACCAGCTGAGTTGTCACCTCTACACCGCACAGTTCACTGGTGGCCTGAAAGTGATGAGGAAGGGTCACGGGGTGAGGGGAGAGGTCTGATATCAGAGGACAATAAGATACCGTCAGGGACACAGATCGTTCCTTATTTTTGTTTTTTGGGTTTTTTTTTTTTTTGTCTCTCTCCCCGAAATGTCAGGGTTACCCAAAGGATGTCTTCCGAGCTAAATCATCGATTTCCGCCTCAAACACTAAAGAACCAGGCAGGATATTTTACACGAGAGAATCTGATTATTAGTAGATTGATCGGTAACGGTTAACTGAACCTATTCTTAGGACGGGCTTTATATGGAGAGAACATTTTGCAGAATGCCAAATACAGGAAGGGAATGCTTGAGAAGTCCCCCAAAGTCTCTTTCACTCCACTGGCAGCCAGATACTGAAACCCCATATTTGCCTCAATTAATTATTAAAATATTTAGAATCCACGTGGTTCACACGGTCAGGATCAGCATATGAGAGTTAAATTTTGTCCATTAGGAGGAGATTCTAAAAGCTTGGTGGTTCTTATTTCAATGATAAGAACACAGCGTCTACCAAAATAATTTTTAGATACTATCTAAACTGTAAATTGACTCATGCCCTAACAGAACGTGCCATCCGCCTGCTGGAAATACATTCCGTGGATGGTATAATGCTTTATTAGAAAGTTGCATCCCTGTTTATTAAAAGAAGAGACGTTATTAATGAGCAGAAATTCCCTTCTTGTTTCCTGCTCTGGAAAACTGTTTCCTAGTAATAACTTTATTCACCAGTTTTGGAGGCTTTTGGGTGGAGTAATCAAGATACAGTTAACAATTCTGAGGAAAACACTGGCCTACTACAACTCTCCAGTTCTGCCTTAAACTCTAAAAATAAAACCTCAAGTTTTCTTAGAGTAGTTAATAGTCCTTTTTAGGCCCGTGCTACCTGTTCCGGGGGGAAATTTCCTTCCGGGTCCTCTTTTGTTGATGGGAGCGTCGTGCAGAAAACCAAACCCACATCAGTCAGAGCTTCGGGAGCGCAATTTTGACCCCTGCAAGAATTTTAGGCTTGCAATTTGTATTGTTACGTTTCCTAATCTAGGTCTAAAATATGTGCAGCATTGCTTTTAGGAAGTAAAAAACTGATGGATCGTGCCATCCATGGCAGCATTTGTTCAGCATTTGGTACAAACGGGAGAAAAAAGATACAGAATGCATGGATTGGTTTTCAAATTACCTCAATATTTTGAAAACATTTTCACCTGCATGCTGAGAATGCTAAGAATGGCAAGGAAGGCAATTGTGCATTTGCACAGCCTCCACTGCATTCATTTATAAATTACCTCATCACTGACTGAAATTAACACTGATTCTTACAGGCAATTTCTCAATTTCCAATGCTAATTACATTTTTTTTACTTTTAAATTCTGTACCACCTGTTTTGGGCAAGACATCTTAGGCAGCGCGACCGCATTTAATCACAATTTTAATTAACCGCCCTGTAGATGTGAAAAAGAAGCAATTATAATGTAGATGAATGATGATTTTTCTGCATTAAATTGTTTTGTTTCCCTGGTATGTTGATTGTAACACAGCACACAAATACAGTAACTGTACAATTTTTTTCTATTGTAATTTAGTAATTGTTTTTGGAAAACCAGTTTGGGAATGAGTGACTTCATCTGTTTACAAATTGATTGATACTGTTCACTCACTGATTGCCGCGGCGTATATTTTGGTATTGCACAGCCTAGCATAAAATATAATTAGAGATGCACAGGCTTTGCAGCACCATTTTGGAATCTGAAAATCAACTGTAACTGAAGTATGTTTTCCTTGAGCATACTAGTATCAGTTGGGGCTGATGAAATGATAATCAAAACAATGGGCTTTCCAATTCCACCACTAGTAGAAACCCTTGGTTTCAATCTGATAGTCTAATATGGTAAGTTTATGAATTACTCCGTACTAGGCCTGGGAGCTGGGGGCTGGCAAGTCTGAAGCTTGCACAACTCACTCAGATCTGTATCACGAGAAGCATACCAAGTGAGGTAAGGAAACAATGATGAAAAATAAAAGAGTTGCTGCTTTGGCAATGGAAAGATTGTTCCCCACACCCCAGCACAATGCACTGGTGTGCTGTAGCTCTAGACTATCTCATCTCTACACGGCGATACAATAAGATCACATTCACGCTCCTGGCTTGCAGATACTGATGGTGAAAGCCCTACCTCATTGCAGATACATTCAAAGATCCTATTTACTTGAAGCAGAGCTTGCTCTTCACCCAGCTAGGAAGGGAACTGGGGGGCGCGGTGGGGGGGAGATCAAGACAGCCATCAATATCTGTTTATTTGAAACCTGATGCTGACTGATGGCCAGAAGATCTATGCTTACTATTCTCACATGAATCAGAAATCCCTTCAGGAATGCCCTATCCTAACATCACATCCACTCCCCATCTCAGGAAAGTTCTCAGTTCATGCACTTCATTGGTATCACAGGGCTGGTGTCTCCCTCAAATTATCCAATGAATTGTTCTGAAATGTGCTCACTTGGATGAGCCCTGGGCTAGGCCATTTCTGCTGGCCTGCAAAAAAAAGGGGGGAAAAGGCCAAGTAAGCAATTGTGGACGTTCAAAGGAAACTATTTACGAGATCCCTTCATCTTCTACTTTGCTTCTTTTTACACTCCATTCCTTACAAGATCCTAAACCGGGACAGTTCATTAAAAGGTGAGAAGTCATGTTGGTCCCAGCCATACATTTGTTCTAAAACATAGCAGAGATTATGGGTTTACTTAGAGCCCTTTACAGATAGAATGTTATGAGTTGGCACAACAAGGCAGATCATGTCCGGCGAGGGGTTGGGGCAGGAGGACTCTTTGGATCATCTCGTATTTGTCTGTCTCTTTTATAAATAGTTGCTCACAAAGTATTAATAGAAAACACCAAGCCAATGCCAAAGTTTACTTCATATATTAAGTAAGAATCTGCCCCATTAATATATTAAAAGGCCTATGCTTTTTGCCAGATTGGAGACTTGCATGTCCAAATCTCGTTCACAACAATGGGACCGGACGCAACCATCTCCCACGAAACCAAGAGACTGGCCCACGCTGCAAGCCATGCTCCTGGTGGGATGTCTTTTTCATGGATGATATTACACGAAAACTAGCAATAAAGGCTTATTCCTGCCTCCTCACCCCTACCTGCGTCACCTTCCCTGGCTGTGAGGACTATTTCGTAGAAATGAGTATTGGATCAAACTACTACCGGGGAGAGAAAGAGAGAGAGAGAAAAAAAAAAGGCAATTCATTCCAGTTAGTAAAACTGTCAGTGCTAAGAAAGTGCGCTTAGGGCAGGTGAACGTGGGTATGTGTTTTACTGCAGAGATTCCATTTCCGATTTTCTAGTGCAGTCTCCCTGGTTATTAGCAGCAATACTTCTCATATCGCGGAATATTTTTCTCTCCTCTGCCACCTTCCTCACCTTCTCCAGAACAGCTCTGGTGAAGCATGTTGTTTTATGAATGGAGGTAAAAATAACCTTGACTCTCCCAAATTATAGCCTCTTTACATAATGAAAAGGGAGTGATCTGGCAATAGATTAAAACAAAAAAAATTTTTTTTTCATAAAGTAGTTCCAGCAATACTGCTTATTTGGAAGTTTCTAAAAGTGGCAGCATCTGTGCTCCTGCTGGGATGGGATGTCATCCCACAAACCTTTCTGCGAGCAGTCTGTCTCTAAGAGAAAATAAAGTACCTGATCCGGGGCCTTAGTATTAGCTCCCCGTGTTTTCACACTCTGACCCACTGCGCGTTCCTTCGAGCAGAGAGCTGCTTCCCATGGCTACCTCCTCAATATAAACTTGCTAACTAATCTCTTAGCAAACTCTTGAAGCAAACCTGAAGGGAGGAAAAAGAGGCAGAGGGGGAACAAAACCCCACCCCACCCCCGGCATCGATAAACCTCAGGACACATTCAACGGGACACTGGAATCTAAATTTAGTCCTAAACTGAACTTTTCTTTTGAAGACCTAGCTGTTGTCTGTGGAACAGGGATTTTTATAACAATTCTTGTCTTTTTAAAATCTCAATCCTAGTTCTCCTGCTGTCTGTTAAACAGGACTCATTTGAACACAAACCCCCTCTGTTCTGTGTTGTTGTTGTTTTTCTTTTCTTTTCTTTTCTTTTCTTTTCTTTTCTTTTCTTTTCTTTTCTTTTCTTTTTTTTTTCTTTTCTTTCTTCTTTCCCCCTTGCTGGTAGCAGTAACGTGCCTACCCTTCCAGGTATTTGCAAATGGTCACTCTTATAACCAAGTATCTTTTTAATAAGGGATCTTTTTAAACGTCTGCCCAGACTGTGTACACACAAGGTAACTTCTCCTAAGGAATTTACGCGAGAATCCACTGTTGAAATAAATAATGACTCCCAACCAGTGATCAAAGAAAAATAAATCTTTTACCCTAATAAGACTTTTTTTTTTCAGACTGGAATCCCCTTTTAAAATGGATAACAGTTAAAAGGCTACTGGCAATCTGTTTATTTCCAAAGCTGTGTTTTAACGTTGGCTATGTGCAGACTGGAAAAGCAAATGAACCCCTAGGATCTTCGAAGTTAAAGCTTTTAAAATAAAGTTGGTATGTAGTATTTGAGAACATATTGTTTGGAATTTAAGTTTTAATATCTAGGAATAAACAGAGCATTAAATCAAGCAAAACTGTGACAAGGCCAATATGCACACGGACGATGCCAGGAAGGCATCTTCAGCCCTTTGTTCACAGCTTAACAAAACTGTGCCGTCACACCACTTTAGTTCAACAGTGCCTGTCGAATGGGCATCAGCAGATCAGCCAATGCCTGTCATACACAGAGCCTGAAGACGGTTTGAAAGCAAGGGCTTATTCGACCCCCAAGTCTAGTTGGAAAGTGGCGAGGATTTTAAATCATCTGGTAAAGACACCGACACCCACCCTCCCGCAAAGTTATTAGAGATGAGAAAGGATGACAAAAAACATTGGCTTCAAAAAATAAACATAAAGGAGGAGGAAAAAAAAAAACCCCATACTCGGGCAAGGAGAGCACTTTTCATATTTGTGTTCTTTGTTAGAGCAATTATAAAAGTTTTGCAATCATAGGTTTTTCCTTAAAGGGACAATCCCGATACTGAAATAAAACTTTAATGTCACAGCTATTTTAAGATTTTTCCCACGTTTTTCTGCCCTTTAAACAACTGCATACATGTTCTTGGGTTCTCCGGCTAGGAGGGCGTTATTCGACAAAGGCAACTTGCAACCCCATGTTATTCCAGGGAGTGTCCCTTTAAATATGTTTTTTTCTTGCTACGTGGCTGTTTGTGTTGACCAACACGCACTAACTTTTGAATTGACAAGTCTCCCGAGCCCTGGTCTCCGGGAACATCTAATCTGCTCCCAAGCAGAAACCCGAGAAAACCAACCTGGTAGAGAGAAGGAACTTTCCCTACAAGTTAACAATTAGGGAAAGGAAAAAAAAAAAAAAAAAACCCAAACCGCCTTATTTTCCTCCTATAACACTGATCATGAGATTTGGCTTTCAAGCTTTAATAAGTGCTGAGGAGGTGCCTCAGAACTTTGCTCCTGTTTAATTAAGTGTGCTCACTCCAGGCATCCAATCAGAGGAAATGAGAGTGAGCCCCCCCCCACCCCACAGCAGGGCTGGGGAGCCCTGGGGGTAAAGCCTGAGCTGAAGGTGTCCTGAATCCCTGGACCTTCCGAGTTCCTCCAGGATCCTCTGCTACTGAGATCCGTCCAGGAGTTGAGATTTCCCTTACACGAAAGTTGAAAAGCTCTCGCTCCCCCCCCCCCAACCTCAGTCTTTCACTCTGCTACTGTCAGTTTGCTGCGTGTTCTTTAGCTGTCTCTCTTTTCCAGTCCCTACCCTGTCAGTTTCTGGCCTGCCAATTTCAACTTGAAGCTTGACTGGGCTGATTTGATGCAAATACCTCCAGGGAAAACCCTGAAACTGATGAACAGTTATGTCAAGTCGATTTTGCACCATCGGGAAAAGGTAACCTCTGAGAGAAAAAAAACAACAAGGTTAAAGAGACAAGGGCTTTTCACGTGTAATACCTCTGCTGCACATCTCGTTCACTGTTTACCATCCCTCAGAAATTGTAACTGTCAGAATTAGTCCTAATTGCAGATGCGAAAGCTGCCATTATAATAAAAACAGAGGCAGTGCAGGCATTAAATGTAGCAGCCTAATTTGTGAGACTACAGAAAAGGTAGAGTAAATGAATATTTCATTACTTTAATTACCAGGGACTACTCTTTTCTTGCTGTCTTATGATAAGTGTTGCTGTAACTAGCAACAGCAAACATCCACTAAAACATAAAGTGCAATAATCGTCCTGCTGTCAGGATCACCGCTTTAAAATACGAGCCGGGAAAAAAATATAATGGTTTATCTATTTCTTAGAGATTGCAGAAGTAGAAGATGGAAATTCATTTAATGTCAGGAAAAGAAAAAAAAGGCACACACAAAGGCACCAGTAAACAGGTTTTAGTCAGAGAATAATGGCTCCAGGAGGGAGAAGGGGAAAAAAAGAAAAAAAAAAAAAAAAAAAAAAAACACCCAGTTGGCTATACATTTGAAGTGTTAGCCCTAAAAGGACGACGCTGGAAAGTGAAAAGTAGGAGGTAATGGTGTTTGGATTTTTTAAGGCAAAATTTTGTTTTGTGTTGCACAACATAATTGCGTGAACCTTAGAAAATAAAGCTCCAGTGACTGGGGGAAAGACAAGAGGAAAGCAAGTGGTTTTTCAAATGATTAAGCAAAGGTGGAAAAAGTTCAAGTTGGCAAAAGTTTAGAAGCTCAGTCCAGTTCCACTTAAAAAAGACTAGATAAAGCCTGCCAGAAAAAGACTTTGCCTGTAGTTTCATAGTACTGATTCATAAGATTTGGGAAGTATCAATAATTACTCACCACTGACCCCTTGAAAAGCCCTGCGCATCTCCCTAGGAACCTCGACTTCAGGTAAAGGGGCAAAGCAAAAGTGGGGAGGTGGCTGGATTGTGGGAGGGAGAGGTGGGTCTGGGAGTGGGGGGGTGTGGTTGAGGAGGTTGCTGAGACTGGTTGAAGCCAGCCTGTCTCTGCATTTATCACTTTGTCCCAGAGGAGGTGTTTGTTCAACATAGCAGTTTGACAGCACAAAAACACTGTGGCCAGAAGCCCTATCAAAGAACCTACTGACACATATCATTTGTGGTCTTGGTTTCACAGGGTAAGGCTACCTCACACTTTATCTGCACAAGTACAAAAACTCCACACATTTCTAAGTGTTCAGTATGGTTTAATCCCCTGCCTTTTTTTTTTCCTCCTTTAAATATTATAAACACCACTTTCAAATGCCATCCTTATCCAGGAGTCCCGAATGCTGTTTTTAAAAACCATAACAATTTGCAATCAAGTTAGCATAATCCGCGTTGAGGTTGGTAATATTGAAGGAATATGGGTGGCGGTGTGGGTGGGTGGGTGGGGGGGGCAGTTTAAAAGCACAAAGCTTATGATTTATCCTAAATAATACACGTAAAGTTGAGACTAATAGGTGCAAGTAAGTTTTGTAAGAGTCTTGTGGCACAGGGAACGCTTTTCTTCCCGCCCCCCCCGACAATGAATCCTACTAAACAGGGGTCTATGTTCATTCTTTGCCTCTACTCTTTTCATTTGAATATATTTCATTCACAAGCTGTAGGATCGCAGTGAAAGTCCAAGAGGAAAAGTCTCAGAGTTGGGGTTCCAGGGTGTATTTGTAACTGTGTGCATGTGGAATGTGTGCATATGGGCTGTATTTAGTTTTCAAATTCCCATTAGCGGAGCAAAGGTGATGGGAAATCTTCAGAGGACAACCATTTTGCTTAGAGATTTTTCCCTTTTAATGGGTCTATTTATTATGAAAACACAGCTTACTGAGTTCTTTATATATCAACCTCACCTCTTAAAACTGAGAAATCTCATGATGTGAAACACTTCCATTGATGTGCTTTGTGTCTAAAATAGAAACTTAGGTACTTCCAAGAATAGGCAAATTGCAAAGTTTCTTTGATTACAGTTACTCGGATATACAAGACAATATAAATACAATTTAAGCTAAGAAACAGTGAGGTCTATAGGTTACATTACAGATCACTTGGGCACTGAATTCCCTGAAATTTACTCATCTGTTTAGGACAGAGGGAAAAAAAAAAAAGAAATCTCATGCTATCTTAAATAGCAGGATATCTTGCTTCCTCCGTTGATCTGTTGTTGACTGCTTATTTTTAGGAGGGGTTGCCTAGCACCTTGTCAGGAATACCTTTATTTCCTACTGTTGATCATAAAAAGAGACACAGACTAAAATGAGGAACAAAAATCACTACAGCTGTCATATTAACAACCTAACTATTGAAGAGGAATCCATTCCATTTTTTTAAATGTAGAATATGTTTTGACTTTTTTTTGTCACGGGAAATCATTAATGACAATGATCTGTTCCCAGAAGGATGCACTCCTGTACCTCGGTCACCTGAGATGATTTAAAAATGCCTCCACCTTAGTGCTGTGACTTAAAAACACAGCTTCCTATATTTGCTCTTACGATGGAGTTAGCTAAACTGACCAGTTGCACGTTTGTCATTCGCCTGAAGGAATACCTTCCCTGAAGTGGGATTTAAAATTTTGACTTCAGAACACTCGAGTTCAGAATCAGGTCTCCTCCAGTTTAAAGCAGAGTATGTGTGGGTTTAAGTTGGAAAAACACACGGCAACCCAGGAAAATGAAGAATAACTACCAGCAGATTAGATGCAATAGAACGTGACGTTTAATCCCATGGATTATAGGAAAAGTTATCCAGAGTCTTAATTTTAGAGTAAGGTGTTTTTTTTTTTTTTAAAAAAAGGAAAAGGTAACTTAAATATGTACACCAACATTTCAGTACTGTCTTTTAATTCTAACAGTTACTTCAAATCTCATCCCCTCCACTCAGCTAATAGAACTAGGTTTGTAAAAAAAAAAAAAAAAAAAAATTTAAAAAAATTAAAAAAAAAATCAAATCATGATGACGATTACATTCCTCGATTGAAAAATGAAAGCAAAGTTCAATCAGATCCTCCACGAAATGTTTGCTCCCCTCACATCCCTTAACGTGTGCCCACTGCTTGCTCTTCCAAAGTCTGGTTTTCGGAAGCCCACTACTAATTTCTAACCAAGACTGCAGCACCCACTGTAACGCACTTGGCTTCATGAGCTTTCCTACGTTCCCGGGTCACACACACAGAATATCTGATGAAAGAGACTGATCATCCTCCTTCTCCCCTCAGCTCCTCTAACTTTCCTGTCAGGAGCCTGAAAAAATATGCACAGTTACTGTTGCTGAGGGGAGACAAAGTTTAACTTCTGGGTTGGCAATCGGAGAATAATTCATGAGCAGATTTCTAGCAAATGATATGATTTGCTAAATTTTGGTCTTTGATTTATATTTATGTACTCCTGCTACTGTTAAGGTTTTGCCAACCTCAATTAGATCATGAATGAGATCATTTTAATTCAGCCCCCAAACTGTGACCTGACCATGGTCTGAAAGTGTTCAAAAAGTAATTTTAAGCCTCCCTTTGATTTGAAAAGGAATACTGCATGCTTGGTCGTTCATACAAATAACATAAAACTTAATTATTGGATGATTTGGCAGAGGACCTTCTTGCCAAACAACAGTCAATGCCAGCTACTGTGATGCTGGCGATGCCCGGGCCCCCGAGCACACAGCCCCCTGTATCCAGCATTTGTTCATTGTGTCTCAGGGCAAGATGCTTTCAAATGGGATTCATGGATCTGGGAGGCAGGGTGCAACTGGAAGGGTGTACCATATTTATAACTCCAGTTAAAAAATGCTGTCTCACCTAGAAGGGAAGTAGATCTGCGCTGTCAAATCACCAGGAGGCTGTGACAAAGGGAGCTTGCAGCCTGACACACGGTGTAACAACATAGCAAACACCTTTAATCCTGTCATGTCTCATACCCTTTACTTTCTCACACATTTGTGGCTGCTTGAACGTTGACACCTACACTCTTTTTCGAAACTAAATAAGGCAATCTTATTTAAGCCCAAATGCAACACCTGTAAAGTTATTCTTGTGCCCGGCAAAAAATAACCATTAACTCCTTCCTCTTATAAATGCCTCTCTGCTGGCTTTGGCAAGTCTCAAGTTGGTAACAGTCGGCCTGAGGCCCTGACTCTGAGGTTCACATGACCTTCCAAGCTCCGAGAAAGATAGGCAACACTTCCCCCTTGAAAAGATGCGAGGGCTGTGATAATGTCACTGTCCCAACTGGCCTCTCACAGCTTTTTTGAGCCGAAGCCCCCCCTTTCTTCATCACAAACTTCTGGTGTCTTTTATAGTAAGGAGAGAGGCCCCAGCTGCTTTATTCTCTCTAGCTACCATCGTCTAATATTTTAAAAGCTGGAAATGAAAATAGCTTTTCTAAAGATATTTCCTGGAATTTTTAATGTGCTGCCTTGATTCCCTTTTTTTTTTCCTCCTTGCCAATTATAAACCACCATTTGGAGGGCTTATGAGCAATGTAAGTCCACCTCATCTAATTAAACCACATTGTTTTAAAAGCTTGAACAGTTTTCATGTCTACACGACTTGTCTGAATAATAAACTGCTGGAACCAGAATCCTGAGTGTCTTTGGAGAGCCGGGATTTTATCTGCTGAGTGCAAAGGGCCAGGCACTCAAAGAGTTAAAGAGTGTTCCCGCATTGCTGGGTAGGTTAATATCACAGCTGCCTGGTAAAGCATTATCCCGGTACCTCACTTAACAAAAGCCTCCTTTTGCAAACAGACTCCCACTTTCCCCCCAAGTGTCCAAAGGTGTTTACTGAAGTAAATCTGCCTAAATCCTTCATTGCTTGGGTCATGGGGGTGGATAGGAGGGGTGGAAGGTGTAGGGATAATCTCTTTTTGTAAATTCTGCAAATCTTCTGGGAAAAGGAGGAGGGGGGGGAAAGAGAGAGAGAGAGAGAGAGAGAGAGAGAAAAAATCAGGAATCTGTGTCACATGCCCGTGTGCCACTTCTAACGTCTCCGCTAGTTCTGCTCTCACACGTGAAATCCGCACAAGGGCCATCGGACAAGCCCCGGGGTCCCCTACGACTCCGGGGCCGCGGGAGGCCGGTGCACCTCTCAAGTTGCGCGCGGGCCTGCAGCTCAGCCTCCTCGAGAGCTGGGGTCTAAGTAAGGGCGGTTTCGAGGAAGGGAGAAAAAGAGAGAAAAAAAAAAAGGGACAAGACAGTTTAGGAGCAAGATAATGCAGCTGAAAAGTTGTCACGAGAGGCTTCTGCTCTTGCTGTGGTCTCACTCCGATGCCATGAACTGCGTGTCACTTCTGCACGTTGCAAATGGGGGCAAATAACACAGTCAGACCTGACAGGTCGGCCTGCGAGGGTTTAGGCAGCTCCCAGGAAGAAGGAGCCCTGGAGGCATAAACTTTCCCTCCGAGGAGATCGTGAATACCACCAACCCCTCCCTACAAATCTTGAAGCCTCCAGTTTGAGATACAAAAAGGCTGTCATCTCACAAATGTTAAACATACTAAAAAAATCTGAAAAAAAAGTATGGAGAAGGTGTGAAAAACGTGGCACTTTACAGCCCTCAAAGCTTTTTAAAATAGAACAACTTTTCCCCCTAAAATTCTTTTCAGAGAATTTTCTTTTCTTTTTTTTTTTCCTTCTTCTTCTCTCTTTTTTTTTTTTTTTTTTTTTTTCCTTTTTGGCTCATTTGAGAGTTTCTTTCTTGGCTTTTTTCCCCTTTCATTTGAAAATATGAATTATCATAAAAAGTCAGGGGAAAAAATGGGAAAGTCTTTTCCAGTTTTCCTGAAGATTTATCAGCGTGTGTTCAGGCTGGGTGTAAGCACCTCTCCCTTTTTTGCTCTGGGCCAGACACCCATCCCTGAAACCAGAGCAGGGCCCGGGGAGACTTCATCCCTGCTCTCCTCCGGAGCAGCCTCCAGCTGCAGCACCCCGCACACACCGCCCACCCCCGCCCCTCCCCAAGTGCCCTCACCTCCCTGGGCTGATGATGGTAAACAATAAGGAAGGCCAAATAGTAGGCAGCACTCAAGAGTGGGAAGTCCACACACCTGACCCCGAGTCTAACAGGCTTCTGAGGGAGAATTTGATCCCTCTCTGACACTTTCTACCTCAAGTGTTGAGCGGGTGGCCATGAATAGTACAGACATGCCATCTTGTAACACTATATGCCTGTCAGGAGGGACAGGGCCTGGTCAAGCATCAACTATATAAGGCTGGTAACTAGGGAAAGCCCAACAAACAGCCACAAACACCTAAGTTATTTTACTCAGCTACTACCCTCTCTCCTCCTCTCTCCTCTCTCCTCCTCTCTCCTCTCTCCTCCCTCTCTCTCTCTCTCTCTCTCTCTCTCTCTCTCTCTCTCTTTCTTTTCATCTTGGCTTTCTGTAGCAGAATGCAAATGGAGCCTGCCGGCGGTGAAAGGGCTGAATTGTGATTAAGAAGAAGAAGAGCTCCTTTCTTTGTTCTCCCCTCAGGGGATGTTTACTGGGAGAGACACAGCGGATCAGATATGAAAGGCATTCAGGTCAGCATTGATGTGAGCGAAAGTGAAATCATACCTAAGGCATTCAAAAGACCGCCGTGTCAGGGGTTCAGCTAACGGTGCAGCTACTGTGCGTGTCTTCCCGGAGAGGCAAAAATCTTTTCACAGACTGGCGATTTTTTTTTTCTGCCCCCCTCCCTAATTTACTACAAAATCATAAAAGTTTCCCCACCCCTATTTACCTCCTACCAGATGACACAAGAGTTAGCATTTTTTTTCTCTCTCCTTCTGGACCACACGCGAAATTAGAGCAACTTCTAATAACTGTATTACCTTAATGAACCAGCAAGGCACCATCTGAACTGTGAAATCTTTCTTTTTTTAAGCAGATGTATTCATGTGTGATACATATATGCATAATATGTGGGGGAGAACTGAATGAAGGGAAAAGCCAAAAGCACACACATGGATGGCTTTTCCTCTCACTCTTCTCAGAGGAAACACGAGACAACACACACACACACACACACACACACACCCCACACGCACACACACACACAGGCGCGCACGCACCCGCACAGAGTATATAAAAACAGTACAGAACACCTTAAAACGAAATTCTTTATTTACTTTGTGACTACTAGTTACACTTTTCCTGAGAGTTTTCACTGTGACAGGACTGTCACCCAGGATAAAAGTCTCTGGCACATAGCTCTGAAGGCAGAGACTTCCTTAGAGTCTGCTGATTATTACTGCTTTCCTTTTTTAAAAAAAAAAAAAAATGCGTGATGAAGAAATACTTGGATCTTACTTTTTAAAAGTTTACACTCCCCACAGCCCAAAGAGTCATTCAATAGATTTTCCAAGTGGTAAGCTGATGCTGTTGGTATAAACAGAGCTATGTAAATATACACAAAATTCACAAATCACAGCAAACATACAAATAACAGGGAGGTGCCTAGATGTTTCAAGGCTTAAAAATGAAAAGGAAAATCACATTTCATCTCCTGATTGCTAAAGAAAGGGAAGACACAGGGAGGGGGGGGTGAGAGGGCTATATTTATTGGTTTTAAATCATCCTTCCCTCTGCTCTGAATTATTCTTTTCAAACCTTCGCATCTTGGCTAAAAAGCATATTTGGGCTTATGTTAACATCTGCTTTTGTGGTGACATTTAATTCCGTATATTTTCAACTAGTGTTTCTGCATCACAGATTTTCCTCCTTTATCTCTTTGCTCTAAAAAGACAACCAAAGAGCAATCAAAAAGGTGTCTGACTTGGCCATTCAGACAATTGCCCCCTTGTGGGAATGCGGGAATGAATGGTACAGTGGACACCCCAGCACCATTGACGTTATAAACATGTAAATGAAACACATTAGGGCAGACAATCAATTGTCTGTGAGCATTGCAAACCTGCACTCCCTCTCTCTGTGACAGGCACAAAATAGTGTCTACCTTGGGAAGCCACGGTGCTGGAGAGTACAAGGACAAAGAGTTCCCTTTCACACAGAAGAAAATGCACCTTAAAAGCCTTGGAAGAATGCAGATGACAAAAACTGTCGTAAGGCAAAGAATCTCCCACATCTTGGAATCAATGCGGCGCTGCTAGAGAGCCAGCATTGGCTCAAGAGCACCGTCCTTTCCTACCTTCAGGGTAGACCTCACATTTCTCCAAGGAAATATTCTGAATACAGCGGTCAGGGGCTTTGATAACCTCTTGGAATTTTCTTTACTTTGAGCAAATTAAGCGAGCCAGAGAGGAAAGCGTCGGACGCACATGACATAGCACTTTAGCAGGGAACTTTCATCCTGGCTTCCTTCGTATTTGGAAATAAATGCTTAAAGACGCGGATTCATTTTTATTTGGCAACAGAGACACAATGTAAAGTTGAAAATCCCGAGCCCACCCTTGCCCCCCGGCGGGGCGTCACACTGGGGGGTGCCAGCAGGCCAGTGGCCCTGCTACGAAGAAGGCAGGCGTGTTGCTGCTACCCCCATCGACTTAGTTTTTCCAAACCGAAATAAAACCAATATATCAGTCTGGATACATAGCCCCCAGTCCTGTGTGTGTGCAGCGTGACGAAACTTGCAGAAGATCTCCGCAGAGAGAGAAGGATGGAGATGGATATCTCTGGAGCGCCCTCAGAACTGGTACCTGCCACGCAAACTGCCTCTGAGTGTTGGGAGGACCAGCGAAGCAGGCTCCCTGTAAACTCATCAACTTTGTGGAAGGAGCTACTTGCAAAACATCGCCCCACTTGCAAAGATGACCAAGTCTGGAGCCACTGCAGCCCCGAAGGAAACTTCCCTGCCTCAGTGTGTGCCAAGGGGCCCCGACTGCGGGCTGCCCCCCACCCCGGCCGACAGCACCTCGCAGGGGGGTGGGGGGGGTGGGGGGCAAGGGCCACAAGCCCTCAGGAGGGGCTCGATGCCTCCCTTTTCCTTTTCATTTAAGCATCTCTGAAACGGAAGCAACCTCTCCGTCCTCCGCTGCCTCTAAGCATCACCACCAGCGCCTCCACTCCCTCTAAGGAAGTGGTAAGGAGAGAGGGCTTATCTTTAAAAAGGATCATCATTTCTGCTCATCTGATTGTTCCTCCCCTAGGGTCCCAAGCCCTGAAAACATCCAACTTTAGCCCTTTTCTCTACCACTGCAAGTCGGGAGACCAAAGGCATTTGTAAAAATCTTCCCCACTCTCCCCCCATCCACAACCCCCCTCCCGCCCCGCCCGCCAGCCCCAACCCTCTTGATGAAAGTTTGTAGAAAAATCAGATTTGACTTTCCTTTCTGCCTTCCACTTCCTTTTCCCTTCCACTCTTAATTCAGTTTTCATTTAAAAGACAACTTTCATTCCCTTCTCTGAAGCAAGCAGTTTCCGGATCTGATTTTTGTTACGACCTGCGTGTGTTATGTGCGATTTTTCCAGAGGCTGATGCTGGAAGGCAGTGGGCCGGGGAGGCCGGCCCATCTTCCCAGGCTCCGCGGGAGGCAGGAGGGGAGCGGGAGCATCCCCGGGAGCCCGAGCCCCGAACCGGGGGCCAAAGCAACTAACTTTGCAAGTTACAGCCGGGCCCGCCAGTGGCAGGCAACAGCCGGGCACCTCCCGCGCCAAGGGCTCCTTCCTGGCTCCAAGGCTGCGCGGAGATAGTGGGGTATAATCAGGGGAATGGGGGGGGGGCTGGGTTTCCCCCCCTCCTCTCCAGCTTCAGTGAAAGTGTTACAAAGTGAGTCAGGCGACTGAGGATCATCTGACTGAACTTTCTTGAAACCGACACACATTCTTGTCTGCCGGCAACTCGCTTTTTGCCTCCTTCCCCCTCACCCCTCTCCCCCTTTCCTCCTGCTGCACATCTTACTTTCTGGGAAGAGATTGCATCCCTTCCATGTGGGGGAAAGGAGACTGTCAGCTCTGGATTAACTTGGCCCTGGCACTGTCTTTGCCAAGCATCTTGCTGGCCTGAGGATCTTGAAGGCTGGATTTTGGATTCTTGCTTCTCTCTCTGCACATTTATTTCCCTCAAACTGCTCCTTCTCCTTTGCTTTTTCATAATTGTGTACAGCATCGTCTTTTAACCCACGTTCTTGACCAGCCTTCAAACACACACACACACACACAGACCCAGGCAGGCACAACTGCTTTACAGGTTTTTTTTCTTCTTGTCGCCCTCGTCTATATATACGTTGTTGACTTCATTAAATTATATAAAGTGCCATTCTAGTTTCCTGGATGACCATCTCTCTCTCTGTCTCTCTCTCTCTCTCTCTTTTTTTCTCTTCCAGCTTCTTACTTCTGTGATTAGTATTGCCATTATTCCTTTCCAGGAATTTCTATATGATTTTGATAAGCATCATCATATTTAGTGTTATCAGCAAAGACACAAGCTCAAAAGTGACATCTTTTCCATGAATCCAGGAAAGAAGAAAAATCCACTCAGTTCAGATAAATCCTGGCAATCCCCAAAGGGAAAGGCATTGGATATGTGCTTGATGAGAAAAGAAAATGAAAAAGGGGGGAAGAAAACTCTTCTACCTGCTTCTCAAAACCAGGGCATTGCTCAGTCAGATTAAACCCAAAGAAAAACGTTGACAAGTAACCAATTCACAGCATGTTTTTTCACACATTATTTGGGAAAAGACACAGGTAATAGTCAAAGTTAGAGAAGCTGTAAGCAGCGGACAGGCTTGCTGTGAAGTGTGCAAGGTCTGAGGTAAATGCCTTAAAATGTGCAATTCAACTTTCCATTTCGGAGTGTTGAGGCTTCTCCCAAGTTAGGGGCTGGGCGGAGGGGAAATGGTTGCAGTGTCCAGGGCTGAGCACCTCCCTGGCGCTCTCGGTTCACCTGCGAGCCCCCAGCAGGCCTCCCTCTCCGCCAACCCCACCCTCAGGGTTCCCAGGAAGCTGGGAGCCCTCTATTTCCCCAGACCTGAGCTCTGGCCTGACCTCACGGCCCGGGCCAGGCTGGTCATCGGTGGCAAAATCCCGAAGGGGGTGGGAGGAGGCAGGAAAGCAGAAACAAACATTCTAAATAGTCTCTTCTGCAAAAGAACACTTCTGGGAACCTTGCTTCATATCTCATTTTCTTCTCTTTTCTGTCTGTCTCTCTCTCAATCTCTCTCTCTCTCTCAAAAAAGAAAAAAAAATGACTGTTTAACATAAGAAGAAAAAAAGAGCCTCCTTGACACAAAGCTTTTGTTATCCAGTTGATCAGCACCACGCTTTAGATACTTGTAAGAGGGGGAAAAAAGCCCCACAACAGACATTGATTTTAGAAAATCAATAACCAACATTTAATAAAAGGAACAGAGGAAACACAAGAGAGGAGAGGGGGACATTAGGTGTAATTTTAGTGTCTACTAAATTACCCAGAGATGGGGAAGGGGAGGTCTCCTGAGTAAGGACCACCTTAAATAATGCCAGCTACCAGAATGAAGAAAAAATTAAATTAAGAGAGAGAGAGAGGCAGAGACAGAGAGACAGAGGGGGGAGAGACGGACTTAAAAAGAGGCAGCCTCAACTGGATCTTGGGGAAGCAGCTCGGAATATATTATTGTACTTGTTTTTTTTTTTTTTTCCTTTTTCTTTTTTTTTGTAATACTAAGCCAAGCAAATAGATCAAAGGCAGCACAAAGGGAAAAGGCAGGATAACGTAACGAACAGTTTCTGACCAAAATTCCTCTATCACTCCCCCATATGGCTCGACACCTCCAGCACAACAAGCAGGAGATGCACACACACACTCACACACACTCACACACACTCACTCACACTCACGCGCACTCGCGCACACACAACCTGGAGAGGCAGAGACCCCGCGAGCAGCATCATTTGTCCCGAATCAGGGCTCCGGGTCTTTGTGCCTCCCCGGCCCGCCCCCCCCCCCCCCCCGCCCCGCGCGCGGCTGCCGGGCAGGCGGCCTCCCGGGAAAGTTGGTCCGCGCGGGCCGGGGCGCGGGGAGGGCGCGGGGAGGGCGCGGGGGCCGGAGGCCGGGGAGCCCGGGCCGGGCCCGCGGGCGGCCGCAAGTTTCCTTCCCCGGCCCGAGCCGGCGCTCCTCGGCTTGTTTGCTTTGGGGGCTTGGGTTTCCTTCGGAGGCTGGGGGGTCCCCCGTCCGCTCCCGCGGCGCCCCTCGGGTCCCCGGCCCGCTCCCCTCCCCGGGCGCCTCCCGCGCTCTTTGCCAATCACTTTCCTCTTTTATTCCCACGACTCGGTTCGGGGGGTGATACCTGGGGGGGCGGGGGCGGGGGCGGGGGCCCGGCGTCTCCCGGTCCTGCCCGCATCCCTCTGGCACCCCCCTGCCGGGGGACCCCGGCGCGGCCGCCCCCGCCTGCAGCCCCCCGCGCCCGCGCGCCCCCTCGCCCCCCTCGCCCCGCCTGCGTCCTCCTCCCCGGCTCAGCCCGGGTGCGGGCGCCTCCGGAGCGTGCGGAAACGGCCCAGAAAAGTCTGTGTGCGCGCCCCCCGCGACCCCGCGGCGCCCGCCCCCGCCCCCCGGCCCCGGGCCCCGGGCCCCGGGCGCGCCCTGCCGGGCCCCGCCGCCCGCGCGGACCGTTACTTGGCGGCCGCGGACTCCGGCAAGAAACTTTGAGGCCGGCGGCGGCGCAGCCCGGGCCCCCCCACCCCGCCCGCCCGCCCGCGCCCGTCCGCCCGCCCGCGCCCCCGCCCCCGCCCCCGCCGCGGGGTCCCGCGCCCCGCGCCCCGGCCCCGGCCCCGGCCCCGGCCCCCGCCCCGCCCCGCCCTGCCCGGGCCCGGCGCTCCCGCAGCGCGGCCGGGGACCCGCGGACCGGGCGGCGGAGCGCGGCGGAGGGCGGCGGGGACCCCGCGGGCGAGCCTCTCCCGGGGCGCTCCCGCCGGCGCCCCATCCCCCCCCCCCCGGGCGCCCCGGGTCCCCGCTCCGCGCGCTCCGGCTCCGGCTCCGGCTCCGGCTCCCGCTCCCGCTCCGGCCCCGGGAGAGGCTCGCCCTCGGGGTCCCCGCCGCCCGCCGCCCGCCCGCCCGCCGCCGCCGCCTCGCCGGCCCTTCCCGGCCCCCCCTCCCCGCGGCCCGCGCCGCCGAGCAGCCCGGAAAAGTTTGGTCCGGGCCGCTTCTTACCGTTCTTCCTCCTGGGATTGGCTTGTTTGCGCCTCTTGCACCGGGGGCCATCCGCCATGATCGGCTGCTTCATTGATAAGCGCGGATCAGATGGCAGCTCGCATGGACTCGGCGCCCTGCTCCGGCAGCACGCAGGCTCGATCTAGCAAACCAAACAGCGACAGTGTGGGCATCGCCGCGCCGCGCCGCCGCCGCCGCCGCCGCCGCCGCCCGGGGACAGGCCGGCCCGGCCAGCGCCCCCCCGGCCCCGGCACCCGGCACCCGGCACCCGGCACCCGGCGCCCGGCGCCCGGCACCCACCCCTGCGCCAAAGCGAAACTTCGGCGGCCCCCTCCCCGCCCCCGCCCCCCCACCCCACCCCCACCCCCACCCCACCCCACCCCACCCCGCCCCCCGCGGGCCCCGAGGCGCTTTGTGTGCGTTCCTGGGCGCCGCGCTGCGCCCGCGAGGGGGGCCCCGGAGCCCCGGACCCGGCCCCGGACCCGGCCCCGGCCCCGCCGCGCCACCGACCGACCCCGGCCCGGCCCGGCCCGGCCCCCGCCCCCGCCCCGCGCACCCCCCCCGCGCACCCCCCCCGCCCCGCGACCCGGGGCGACGCCGGCCTGCCTCGCGCTCGCGTCCCCATCCCGCGCGCCCCCCCACCCCACACACAACCCCGTCCCCCCCGGAGGAGACACACAAACAAACAAACAACAGCCCCCGGATGAAGCACACTCGGGCAAATTGATAATAGTAATTATGGGGAGCCCGCTCGCCCCGCGCCCCCTCCCTCCCTGCGCTCCCCTCCGCTCCCCTCCGCTCCCCTCCGCTCCCCTCCCCGGGAGTCTATCGAGGCTGTCTCCATCCCCCCCACACCCCACACACACACCCACCGCCACCCCGGTCCCCCGCCCCCAAATTAAGATTTCCCATTTCACGCCGAAATAAGAAGTATAATTATAAGCCTCTTTGGACACCAGCGCTTCCCACCTCCCCCCTACACACACACACACACACACACACACACACACCCCTACACACCTCCCCCCCCACCGCCACTTTGACAATATTTACTTAAGTATTTTCCCCCACCTCATTCACACACATGCTCCCCTACACTGCTTCCCTTAAATACTTCCAGTAGAATTTCTCTTTCTTTTTTTTTTCTTTCCTTTCCTTTTCTTTTCTTTCTTTCTTTCTTTTTTTTTTTTTTTCTTCTATCCCCTCAAGAAAGGAAAGAGAAAGTCCAACCGCTACGGCAATACTTTGAAGCTCTACTTAAATGATCGTATCCTTTCTGGCTTCGAAACTTTTGTACCTAAAAATCGAGAGAGGCGCTGCATTTTTTTTTTTTTTTTTTCCCCTTCAGCTGAAACTGTCAAAACTTGGAGAAGGGGAACCTCGGAGGCAGGCAGCAGAGGTGGAGAATCCCGAAACTCGGTGGAGGTTGGGAAGATGCTGTGCCTCGAGGATTAGTTTAAACAGGGGCTATAAAAGATGTAACAGATGCAAACTGTAACACAAGGGCCATTAACCCTTCCTCTGCCGGGCACACTCAGTCCCCACGCCCCGCACCTATTGTCTCCTGTGCTCAAAGCTTTGCAGAAAACCTGGAAAGTGAGTATCAGTTTCCACACATTTGCTGAGAGGAGTGTGGTGGTGGTAGTGGGGGGGGGGGGGGGGGGCGGCGAGGCAGAGAGAAGGGGAAGTGGATGGTTTAGAAAGCACCTTGAATTTAACCTAGGCATAGTGGGTGACTTTTAAGTCTGACACATTTTGTCATTTCCTGGCTCTCCTATTGATTTGAAATTGTTGGGAAAAATCCTGAAATCAGGAAACGGTCACACAAGTGTCTGGGATGAAACAGCTGGCCTGTCTGTATTCATGCTGAGACTTACACACGATTGCATATAAATACATGTTTAATAAAGTAAGCTGCTAGTTTTATGAGCCTGTGTGTGTGTGTGTCTGTGTGTGTGTGTGTGTGTGTGTGTGTGAGAGAGAGAGAGAGAGAGAGAGAGACAGGGCATTTGTGCTGTAAACTTTATCTTCTGCCTGTTATTTCTAACTCTGGAGTTAGTAATCTTGCCTTCATCATTACAGGGGGAGCATGGAAAATATATAAGTAGGTGGGAGATAAACACATTCACGTTAGCCGGGCTCATCACTGTTCCTGGGAACTCCTGCTATCTCTCTCTCGACTTTTCGGTGCCAAAGTAGGGAATGGGATATGTGTGTGCATGTGTCTCCTGCTCGATCCACGTCTCTATTACTTTGCCATTTAAAACACAATTCCAAAAGTTACCCTTAATTTACAACTCTGATATCCTGACAGCAGCTTTCTTCCCAGCTGTAGTGACCCCCCACCCCCCACCCCACATACACACTTTGGTAAACGACTCAAGTTCCATGAGGACTTTCACTTCTTTATTTATCATCACAGAAATGAGGTGTTACTTCACATACATACACACACAAAGAATAAAATAAAGAAATGAAACTCGCTAAGCAGACAAAAACAGGCAACTTTCTGCTTAGAAAACAGCCTTCTCCGGTGGGAGAGGATGCAGTGCCATATCTAAGAGAAAGACATGCCCCTGAATTTGGTGGGTTTGTATCGATCAAGTTTTGTCATTACTAACAGGTTATCTGCCAAGTTTTAATTGCTGAATACAATGTACTGGAGCTAAATGCAAAAAAAAAAAAGAAAAAAAAAACCCACAAAAAAAACCAAAACAGGGTTAGATTCTCTCCCCCTGGAGGAGTTTTCCTTCCACCATGTAGTTCTCAATAAAACTTTTCCTCGGCTGGGTAGCAAAAGGCACCTTTGGTTACCTGAATGGACAGGTACAGGGCAAATTATTTGGAGGAGGAAAAGGGAGAGGAAAGCAGGGAGAGGGAGCGGGAGTGCCAGAGAAATCCACGAAGTCACTCTTGGGAAAAGCTTGCCATAAAGGAGCTAAACCCACCTGAAATTCCTGCCCACGGACACTCCTTCTCACTCCAGACTCCCATCCCCACTTAAAAGGAGGAAAAAAAAAATCATAAAAGGAGGGTGGGGGGGGGATGACCGTACCAAAAAGGAATAAAAAAGAGAGAAAGGGGGGAGAGAGAGAGAAAGAGAGAGAGAGAGAAAAAAAAAAAAAAAACCTACCTGCGAAGTCTTGTTTGTAGTTTTGGCCAGAAATGGTGAGAAGAAAAAGCATGAAGAAGCCGCGAAGTGTGGGGGAGAAAAAGGTGGAAGCGAAGAAACAGCTCCCGGAGCAAACTGTACAAAACCTCGCCAAGAGTGTCGGGAGGCAGGACCGTTATTCCTGCGGAGCAGGTTAGAACTGATCTCTTTCGGCCACTCCAGGAAACACAAACCTGGGGACGGACTGACGTGTTACGCCTCTTCTAATGACATTTTTTTCTTTTTCTTTTCTGTAGGAGAGAGAGGAGAGACCCTGAAACACGCGCCACCTATCTTTGTGGGGAGGGATAATTGAAGCGCCCTGAGCGTGAGCATCATGTGAAAACGTGATCGCCAAGTTTCTCTCTGGGAAAGGATCTGGGATAGATTATACCTTGAAGTCTCCGCAAACGCTTTAGTGGAAGAAATGAAATTCCACCTCCCTCCCTTCCTCTCTCCCTCCCTCTCGCCTCCCTCCCTCCCTCCCTCCCTCTCTTCTCCACGCCCCCCCCCCCCCCCCCCCCCCCCCGTCAAGCCTTTGGCATCATTATCCTCATCACTAAATCCTACAGAGTACAGGGCGGAAAGCGGTGCACACCATTCACAGAACTGGAGAACTCTAAGGGGCGAAAGTTAAAGGGAGAGATCCCGGGTCCTCGATCCAGATCGCCTCTTGCTACACAGATATTTCTAATGACCAGATTGGAGATGCACATTAAGTTGTGTGGATTTCTCAGCACGTCTTCTGGAACTAAATTCTTTGCCCTTTTTTTTTTTTTTCTTCTTCTTCTTCTCCCCTTTTTTTTTTTTCTTTTTAGATGGCAGAGCCAGAAAAAAAAAAAAAAAACACTGCATGTGAACTGCATCTTAGGGTGTGCGTATGATGAATTTCTGGATTGGATCCCAATACCCAAAAGTAGTTTGACATTTTTTTTTTTAAAGGGTCTCTAAGTAAATTAACATAGAGCGCTGGGTTGACTGATCTCTCTGAATCTCTCTACATCTCGCGGAGACCTCACTGCAAAGTGAGGGAGCGTGTGTAGGAGGAAAAGGAGAAAGGCCATAGAGGAACTTAGCAGGGAAGGAAGAGCACGATATTAAACGGCATGGGGTCTAAGTTTTGGAGTATATATTTTTTTGATATTGCAATTAAAGTAAAATTAAAAAGAAAAGACTCCACCTTTGCTCTGAAGGGATTGGTTATGTAAATATGGAAGGGATTTCCTGGAGAATACAGCTTTCTACTGTATGGTTAATTAAATAATCACTCAAAAGCTTCCAACGTGACGCTTCTGTCGTAATCCAATCAGGTTACATAGGTCCTAAACAAGAAAGATATTTTCCACATCTGGAAGTCAGCAATTTAGCAAGTACTGCACATTATTAACCAATTCAGAGCCCACTTCCCAGGGGAATTTTTTTTGAAGTTTAAGTGTTCTTAACCAATGCTCTGCTGTTTTGTTAATCAAAAAGCTGGTTTACACTGCACGTAATTGGAACTAATATAGAAGTAAATAAAGACAGCCAAATTTGAGGATGCTGAGCACAGGCATTTATCGGAAAAGGAAGAAATCTCTTAGCCTCCAATGGTTCAGGCTCAATTTCTTAAAGGACTGTGAGACTTTTTTTTTTTTTTTTTTTTAAGAGTGAAAGTGCCTGAGAACCTCAGAACACAAATAAACTTCCAGCCCCACAGCCTTTGGATTTCTTGTAAAGGTAAAGGTGGAGGTGTCAGTAGGACTACACAACCTCACGCCAGTTTTTTCTGCTTTCAATATTGTTAGTGTCACAGCCCCGTTTTCAGTCTGATGAAATCTGAAACAAATAATACCCTGATCCAACACTAGACTTTTTACTTATATTAAGATAAACGGCTTTGAATTGTGCTTTGAATGTGTGCCTAAAGCAAGGCTTTGAATGCAGGAGTCACTTGCAATTGCACTCAGAGGAGGGAAGAGCTACCACATGGGTTGCCACATCCATACAGCCAGAGGTGCATGTCTTTGTATTTTGTAGGGGGGGGGGGGGCATAGCCATCCTGCATGACCACAGCCACTTCTTACTTGAAGATGTGAAAAAAGTAAGTTTTCACAGTGGTTTCCAGACTCACCTCTTTCCCAACTTGACTGTTACAATGAGAATTACTAGATAAATTAATCTTCTTCCCCCCACCATTACAGATATTTTACCTATAGAAGAGGAGTGTTCAAGATCATCAGTCTAAGAGTTAATTATATATATATATATAATAAAGAATATAAATATATATATAAAGAATGATTTCCAATATGGGTCAGACGTATTTTAAATTTTATGTTTCACGTTCCTTTTAATGTTCTGTATGTATACCAAATATATATATATATGACATCAAATTCCTCCTCTGAGATTTAGCCCTACTGCTAATGTCCTTTTTTTTCTCCCTCTTCCCACTTTTCCCTCCTTTTTATTTAAAAAAAAAAATGGAATCCAGCTTTCTCTAGAAGTTTATCAGCCTCCCCACTGCCTGGAAAAAAGGATCCCAAGACAGGGAGTGATTCCAGGCAAGACCCCACTGCATTAGCCCAGGTAGTCAGTCATTGGATGGTTACAGTCTCAGATACACACTCACAGGCAAAACCACAGGTCAAAGGATCTAAGGGAACGGCTAACAAATCACTTGTTTTTATTATGTATATTAGCGTCAGCTTACTTAGGATCTGGCTTTAAAAAAAGGGGGGGGGGACTCAAGTATTTCCATTAAAAACACCTAATCATCTGATTACTCTGGGCTCACTAATTGTTGAAGTGGCAGGAGGCAGCCCCAACACTTAGGACTGGGAGTTCCGACTTTCAGGCATCTGATTTGTGGTAAGAAAGCCATCTTCCAGGTTCCCAGGAAGGTGCGGGTCTGCAGGGCGGCCCGGGCAGGGTCCCGGAGAGGGGGAGCGCCCCGTGGCCCCCCGCCCCTGCCCGGCGCGCCCCGGGCTCTCCCCTCCTCCTGGCCCCCGCGTTCCCACCCGCGCCCGGGCGCAGGGAGCCCAGGCAGCCCAGGGAGCCCAGGGAGCCCAATCTGAATTTGTCGCGAACCCTCCCTTCGTCCGAAGGCCAGTTCGGGGACAATGGGGATCGTGGGATCAGCGGGATGCAGGAGCGCAGGGCGCAGGGAAAAGTCGAGAGAGGACTGGCGCTTTCGGCTCCTCGCACAGCAAAACAAGTCCTGCCAATGAATCGCTCCTTCCCGATCCTTCCTCCCCATTTAATGCTCCATTTCGAGAGGAGCGCGGACCAAGGGCAGTAAAATAACAGACACGAGTACATGCGAAATGGTATTGCAACCGACCTTGGAAGGAGGAAAAGAAAAAAAGAAAGAAGAAAGAAAGAAAGAAAAAGAAAGAAAGAAAAGAAAGAGAAAAGAAAAGAAAAGAAAGAGAGAAAGAAAGAAAGAAAAGGAATTCTTTAGGGTTTCTTTGGGTGGAAGCAACTGCCTCCCTGAGGATTCCCTGCACCCAAGCAGGGTTGGAAGATGCACTTTTGTTTTCCCAGCGCCTGCAGCCGGGACCCGGTGCCCGGCCCTCCCTTCACCTCTGCGCCTGTCAATTTCCTCAACTTTCGGGGCGGCCCCCGCCCCCACCCCCGCCCGGCCCCCAGCGCCGACCGCCCCGGAGCCCCAGAGCCCGGGAGCTGGGGAGCCGGGGAGCCCGGGAGCCCGGGAGCCCGGGCTGATACACTGTTTCTGCCCTTGAACACGCAGGCTGCAGAAGGAATTCGAATTTGGCCCAGCTAATGAAATTTTTCCTTTTTTTTTTTAAAAAAAAAAGCAAATTCTGTTTATTTTGTACCATGTGGATTAAAAAAAAAGAAAAAAAAAAGAGAAAGGAACCTCTTCTCATTTTGAGACGGAGTTGATCTTCCATCTAGAGGAATTATCTCAAGCCCTGCGTGGTTACGCAGGAGGTGGGCAACTTCTCTGAGAGTTGCAGGCAAAGGGTGCTAAGGGACACCCCCGGGGTGGGGGGGGAGGGTGTGTGTGCAGGGGGTGGGGGTGGGGGTGGGGGGCGGCAGGGGTCCAAGCCCAGCCAAACGGTTTTCTCACGTGCAAAGTTGCAATCCAATCCATTCGGAGTTGAGCCTAGGATTGGAGGGGCAAAAAAAAAAAAAAAAAGAATTCTATTAAAAAAAAAAAAAACAACAAAACAGGAGCATCTCTCCCCGAGAAACCCTTTTCAACAAAATCAAAACAGCACCGGGGAGCCTGCGGCCGACCCCAGACCCCAGGCTGCCCGCTGCGAGCCCCGCGCGTCACCTGGCCCCAGCGGGGCGGCCGGCCCACGGGGTCTTTTTTTTTTTTTTTTTTTCTTTTAAAATAAATTTTCCTTTATTTTTTGAAGTTGAGGCTGAATCTCGGCTTCGGTGCTTTTGCCGACGTCTCCACTGACAGGAAGCAGCAAACTTGAGGACTCAAATGAGCGTCTTAATTTATTGATGCCAAGCAGGTCTGCGGGTCGCCCCGCGCGCCCCGAGCGCCCCCCGAGCGCGCACCCCCGGCCCCGGCCCCGGCCCCGGCCCCGGCCCCGGCTCCGGCCCGGGCTCCGGCTCCAGCCCCGGCTCCAGCCCCGGCTCCTCTCCGGCTCCGGCCCCTCCCTCCGCGCGCAGGGTCAGGGGGCGGGGAGGCCCGGGAGGGGTGCGGCCCCGCGCCCCGCGCCCCCCGCCCGCGGGTCAGCTGACCTGGGTCGCCCCGGGCCCGCTCCCCGCCCGCCGCCCCGTTTCCGGTCCCGGGGTCCGCGGGCCGCGCGGGGAGCGCAGCGGCGGCGGCCGGGAGGTGATGCTGGGGGCTGATTACCATGAGAAAGGCTGCGCCTGGAAAAGCCTCCTCCACGCGACTGTCAATCTCGCCGAGGGAGGGGGCGGGGACGGGAAGGGGCCCCGCGGGAGCCGCCTGGAAACTTGGAGCAACTTGGAGGCGACGCGGGCCCGGGGAGGGGGCCCCCCCTGGGCTGGCGGGGCGGGGGCGCGGGGGGCGCGGGGGCGCGGGGGCGCGCGGACCCGGCACCCACACCGCCTCCGGCCTCCTGTCCGCCCTCCCGGGCCTTTCTCCTCGATTTCTTGAAATTCTTTTCCAATTGCATCGCCTACATTCTCCTTTCTTTTAATCCCATTATCTCCCTTTTGCAATCTCTGGTTTTGTGTCTCAGCATCCTCCCTCCCTCTCCATCTCTCCATCTCTCCATCTCTCCATCTCTCTCTCTCTTCCTCGGATTCTTTTGTGCCTCCTTTATGTTGCCCAGATTTATCATCTAGTTTTTGAACACACGGTGTTGATGTAATCCATCCACCAGCAGGAGGTCGGGGACGCCTCAACTAAAAGAACTACCCCCCCCCACCCCACCTCGGGTCACCAGAGAGCAAGTTCACCAGGTGTCCCTGAACAGTAAATCATGATCATAAATATGAATCAATATCTTTGGTCATCGAATGGCTTCTGATTCTGAATCATATCGGCCCAAACTGATTTTTTTTTAAAGATGATATGATCTTCCTGGAAAAAATTAATATGCTTGATATGGGGAAATTATTGACAATGAAAGCGATGTGAAGAAAGATCCTCATTGATGGAGATCTCTTACCAGTACTCAACAGACTTTAGAAATTATGATAAGTGATTTAAAGAAACTGAAACCGCGCCTTATCTTTTAATGTTTATTCAGAAAGTATAAAAAAAAATTCCCAGAGCATCCTCCTCCCCACAAAGATCGATCACTTCAGAGAGAAACGGGTGTATTTTGTACTTGCCAAACAAATTCACAACTTGAGTTGTTGGGCCTGTTTCTTGGCCAGGTTGCCCCATTACCTAGCAGGTGAGTGAAAACGGGGCTGCATATGTCATGAGTGTGGCTATGGTTTTTGTTTTCCTTATTTTTTTTTTCTGTCTTTCATTCATTTTGAGCACATTTGTGTTCACTTATTAAGATTCAGAGTTTGCACTTGTTTACAATTTGTTTACTTTGTTGCATTTTTAGAACTTGTTAGAAGTCAATTGAACATGTATATTAAGCTGCTTTTTTAGGCCAAGAAAAATAAAGATGCATTAGAAAGATGCCTTTTATGCTTCATAATTATTAATTGACATTTTATGATGAATAATTAATCATTTGAATAATTTTGGTATCTCTGATCTGAACACATATTTGCATATCTAATGCTTGATTTTAACTTTTTTTTTTAAATCATTCTCTTAGGACAAAGAAACAAAGTAACATTTTAATATAAAATTTCTCTTTGACATTTGTGTAAGTCTATTGAGTTATAGAATTCTTTCTAGATATCCATACAACTTCTTTTAACAATTTGTAAACCATTTATGTAGCAATCACATACAACTATGGGACAAAACTACAATTAATTAGGTAAAACAATATCCTGGGTAAAATCAACTCACTCTCCTCCCCAAATGCAGAGATATGCATGAATTATGCACCATATTTTTCTACTAAAATTTGATCATTGAACTTTTTGGTTATGTCTATTTATACAGGTCAAAAAGTGGAACATTGAGACAGTTGACAAATAATTAAGCCATGGTCCTTAAGGTAATTTTACTTTTTTTTTTTTTTTTTTTACTTATTAATGTATAGGCTGATTTAAAGTTATTTAAAAACGATCACACAAATATGTCCCTGGAATTTTTATACCCCTGTGTCAGTTGAAGTTTGAGATAATCTATTTCCAATACTACTAGCAGGGCAGATTTCTACCTGTATGATGACAGACAATTGACTCTAAATTTGTTTCGTTACCAACAATGTGGGTACACTAACAGTGTTCATTCTTTAGGGGTTTTATTGGGAATCAAATGAAGTAATACACGAAACCTCATTATAATGGAGCTTCATTATGATGATGAAAAGTTGAAAAAAATAACATGGAACACAACGGATTGATTAAAGACAGTATAAATTAATTTTGACTACTAAAACAACTATTTAACTTTTAGTATCATTCATGATTTTTCTATTGTGAAACAAGTGCTGTGTCATTAAGTGAAGAAATAAAATGGTAAACATCATATGATTTATGGCTGGTTTATGATTCTTTAGACCTGTTCAAAGGATGCGTAACCACAGACGTGAGAATAAATACAGTATTTCTTTACCGTGTTAGTTAATTTATTGTATTCAAGACGGTCATAACTTGCTTATAAATATCAGACTTCTTTTAATCCAAGTGTATAAACTTGAAGTTTCTCATGTTGTTCAGTAACATGCTATCTTTGGGTGTAAGGGTTAAATGTGCAAAACTCAGAAGCGGTCTTGAGTAAGAAGTGGGAGAGAAAAAAAAAAAGGGCAAATTTACAAATTTGGAGGCCAGGAATTTGGCTGCCAGAGAGCATTATTTGCTGTAAGACCATTCATAATGAACTGAACATTCCCTTTTGGAATTGTAGTTATCCTGGGGTTTGCGCTAATTCCAAGTACCTATAGTTGGGGAGAAAATCAGTTTATTAAGTGGAAAATGAAATCCCTAGTCTTTCAAACATCCACAAGGCCAGATTTTCTTCTTGATGCAAAAGCTGAAAAATCAGTGCGAATGCTAAGGGGGAAAAACTATTGTCTAATTTTTAATCCCAGTATTGATGGCTTTTTGTTGTTGTTGTTTTCTTTGACTCCTCAAAACACTCAAAGTGTCCCTTAATTGTTTCCTTTCTCAAAGGATTCATTCCATACTCCTTGTAGGTCAAAACCACCAAAAGGGCCATTTGGACATCAGCCTAGGGGCTCAGAGTACCCTGTACCTTTTTCTTTTTCCCTTTTTAAAGGGAAATGGGACCAGCAATTGTCTATACCTACAGATGGTCTGGTGGCCTGGAAACGACTTCATACTGCTTTGCGGTTTCTTTAATAGTGCTTATTCTGTTGAAAAGTCAAAATTATAAACTTTGTACTCTACTCGGTCCTAATTTTGCACCCCTTTAGGAGTGATTTCTTTCCTTTTTTTTTTTTTTTTCAGAGTTGTTTCAGGTACTTAAATATAAAAACCTCCTCCTCAACAATTGTCTTCTCCACAATAATCATGACTATGAAATAATAATAGCTAAGAAAGACAACAAACTGCTTCTCTAGGCCTGGCAGTTTTAAATGTGATGTAGAGAGACTCGATGACTTTCTCTAAAATCCAAGTGTCTGGTTCTGTGTGGGCCTTTGAATGCGTCAGGTCCGCATTCACGGCAAACACCACGCACAGGGGCTGCCCACCATCATCTCACCTTTCGCAGATACCCGTGTAAACCACTTGTGCCCACCCACTCTGTACGCTGGATTGTGAGCCACTTCCTGGGAATCTTCCTGGGGGATTGGGTTCGTACTTGTTTTGCCATGTATGGCTTAATTTGCCTTTTGGACCTCATACTTAGGCTCATTTTTCTAGTTCCAGCGTTGACTCAAGTCAAATGCTCGGGTCAAATGCTTTCTCTAGCTTTGCTGACTGTGGCTTCATGGGTCGGCTCAGTCTCCTTTCCAGGGCCCTCAGCTCAGGAAAAGCTCCCATGTGTAGGCTCCTCCTAGCTCGCCCTGGCTCTGGTGTTGGGCCTAAGAACAGGACAAGTTAGTGATGAAGATCGTGATACAGGCATATCTGAGAACAGTTTTTATTTCTTATACAACTTTGAAACCTCTTGTTGACTACAAACTGGACATCAGTGTATTTGTCTGTAGATCTTTGTATCCTCCTCGATGATAGCGTATTACAATGGCAAAGATACAGATTTTGATGAATTGGACTTGATTTCCTGCTTTGTGTGTACTGATTTCATATTGAGGACAAGATATTAAACCCCTATGAACTTCATTTTATTTTATTTTAAGATTTTATTTATTCATGAGAGACACACAGAGAGAGGTAGAGATACAGGCAGAGGGAGGAGGCTCCCCTTGGGGAACCTGAGGTGGGACTCGATCCCAGGACCCTGGGATCATGACCTGAGCCAAAGGCAGATGCTCAACCACTGAGCCACCCAGGTGCCCCTGAACCTCATTTTAAAAATGAGCAAAAAAAAGGGTGCCTGGCTGGCTTAGTTGGTAGAACATGTGACTCTTGATCTTGGGGTTGTGAGTTTGAGCCCCACGTTGGGCATAATGATTACTTTAAAAAAAGAAAGAGTAAAAGAATACTTAGGTTTTAGCTGGTTGTGGTGAAAAAATATAACCATATATGTAAAATGTCTGATACTGGATATGCATATCAATAAATAGGAATTCCTTCCCATGATTTATCTGAATAATATATGAAGTTAAATTATAAAAAAAAGCAGAGTAGATGTAGCATGTCTTTTAGTTATTTATTTTATTATTTTAATTATCTTATTGTTATTTATTTTATGACTCTACTAGGAATTTTGTGACTGGTTCTTTCATTATACAGAAATTAATGCTTACTGATAATAAAGTTAGAAAAATACGTGGAGGGGTGCCTGAGTGGCTCAGTCACTTAAGTGTCTGAGATTTGGTTTCCACTCAGGTCATGATCTTGGAGTCATGGGATCAAGCCCCACATCAGGCTGCACGCTGGGCCCGGACAAGTCTGCTTGGGATGCGCTTGGTCTCTCTCTCTCTCTCTCTCTCTCTCCCCCTCCCTCTGCCCCTCCCTACTGCTTGTGTGTCCTCTTTCTCTCTAAATTAATCAATGAAATCTTTAAAAAAGAAGAAAAGAAAAATAACATGGAATTTCATGATACTAGCCTCTAAGATTATCTATTTCAAATGTCCATTTGTTATTGTAAAGGAAAAAAATATTTTCCCACTTCATTCTCACTACGCGACTTGGCAAGGGAGAAAGCAGTCTTGTGGCCAGCCGAGCGTGGTCAGAAAGCGTCAGAGATCCTATGTACTCAAGGTAAAAGGAAGAGGGTCTTCACATTGTACAAAGCTCTTTACCTGCTCTTACGCAAACTCGAGAGCATCGAAAGGATAAAATAGCACTGAGAAAGTTTGCCTGGGGTTTCTTCTTCTAGGCCCTCAGCTGGAGGGCTGAAACATCTACTTAAAAAAATAAAAATAGGGGCACCTGGCTGGCTCAGTGGTTGAGCATCTGCCTTTGGCTCAAGGCGTGATCCCGGGGTCCTGGGATCGAATCCCCCATCGGGCTCCCCCGCGGGTAGTCTGCTTCTCCCTCTGCCCGTGTCTCTGTCTCTCTCTGTGTCTCTCACAAATAAATACATAAAATTTAAAAAATATATAAAAAAAAAAAAAAAGTAAGACTATGTATATAGGACAGACATTGCTTCACTCTCCTGCCTGCACATTTGGGAGTGGGGTTGTGCCAGCAGGCCCTGGCATGATCTACTGTGTATGTGACTTTTCTACCCTATGCCCTGGAAAGGAGGGTGTCAGGGGAGGACTGTGCTGTGGACACAGGGAGCATATTGTCCCAGTGGTTCCCACTAAGTGCAAACCAGGCTTCTTTCTCTCTCTGCAACTAACTTTGCTACACACACACATACACACACATACACACACGCACACAGTCTGCTCCTATTAGGTTTTTCCTTGGCCATTGTAGAGCTGTAAGTATGAATCCTGTGGCATTTTTCCGGGTTGAGGGCAGCTGGCTTACCTGTTGTTCTTGGCACATAGCTAGCACCCTTCTAGACAAGAGGGACAGAACAAAACTGCATGTTCACAAAAAAATCTTGGCCTTTCAAAACAAGAAGGAGAAAGTAAACTTCATTCTTTTAAACCTTAATGTCTCTATCTAGTAAGTATTTAGAATTTCAGTTTAGAGGAATCAGTAGGATCCCAAAGTATAGTATAACCTACCAAATCTAGAATTTATATAGGATATTGGAAAATTATTTACAATAGTTTGTCATGGTCCTTGGGTAAAGATGATCTCTATCGAAGTTCTGCTTCTGCTAGGGCGGGTTCTTGCGTAGTTGAGGGAAATATCTAGGATTGGGAGAAGTATGCTTGTAAATGGCATTTGAAATCACTTTGAACTTTGAGTTGGGGCAAAGTAATGTGTTTTATGATATCGAAGCAAAGCACCATCACTTGGAAATGTTTAATCATTGCTTCATTTAGGGTTTCTAAATAGTAATTTGTTTGACAGAGGAAGGCGATCTATCATTGATGTATCTTTCCCAATCCCCCCAGAACGGTGCCTATTAGATAATAAATATTTGTTGTTTTTTTGTGGAATCTCCCATGCATTAAGAAGCTTTAAAGGGAAATAAAGCCATCTCCTCTTTCTCACTTGTAATGGCTTGAGATAAGGATGAGGATAGAGGAGGGTAGCAGGCAGGGACCATGGGCACATTGACCCACACACCTCCTTTTTATCAAGTTGAGTACACTTACATTATTTAACGCAACCTGTCTTATTCCAGTTTTACACGTGGCCTACAATCAATGAAGGGGCATGCGCAGAATTCTGTATGTATATTTGTCCTTCTCTTTAAATGACTCTGATGAATCTTTTCATGGTTGATTATATAAATCATAAATATATTAAAGTTTAATAAGAGGCTTTTCCTGAAAAAGGAAAGAAATCACAAGGAGGAAATGGATCGGACTAGTACAAGTATGGTTTGTTTATAAAGGCAAGTGTCAAGTTGATCTCTTCACCTGCTAATACCACACAATCGCTGAATTAGGAAAACAGAGAGGACGAGGAATTGTGTTTTGTTTCTCCTTTAAGTAAATGAACAGGCTCCATCAGCCAATGGGCTAGGTGATTTTCCTGCCAGCTGTTTCATTTTCATGTAGAATAGTAACTGGTTGCTCAAAGGTCTTGAGGTGAAAAGTGTGAGCCCTATTTACGATGCTTTCTTTCTCCAGGACCCTTCCCTCTCTGTTCTTCCCTCTGCTTCGGGTCCTATTTCGGGCCTTTACCTCTTCTTACCTTACTCTTGGTGCTCTCTGTGCAGAGGAAAAACTGTCTTTCAAAGACAGCCTTGCCCACAGCCTTCAACGGGCTTAGCTTCTAAATAGTAAGCTATAATGCGAAGATTGGAAATTTCTACTATATTGCAGAAAACCGCCCAGAGGAAACAGAACATTTACCTGAACTATCGTAAGGAAGGCCAGTTCAATAGTATTGCTGTATGCCCAGTGCCTAGCATGGAGCTGGATGCCTGAGAGGTGCAGAAAAATGTCTGTGGAATGAATGAATGCATGCATGCATGAATACTGTATAAAAAAAGCCAGGCGTAAGACAACAGATGCCATTTGTTCCACATGGCAAGTCAGAGTCGAAAGGTATTAATGTAGGTGCAAAAATCACCTGTGGTCATAAACAGGATCCTGATATTATTTTCAAATTCAGAGGATAAGATTTTATTTCCAAAATGAAATACCAAAATCACTTACCAGGCAATAGAGATATAACAGTCCCTCAGTCACTCACTTGCAAAGGAAATTTTCAATACAAATAAAGTCATACATATTTATACTAGGGTAATTCAAAATAACTTCCTCACATAAGCACTGCTATGTTCAAATAAAATCTTGCCAACACTTCTGAGTACATTGCTTTAAGAAAAAAAAAATGCTCCCTGTAGCGTCCGAACTATTTAAAAATCTTGCCAGCTTCTTCAACATACATCAGTTATCTCTCTTTAAATCACTGACAAGAATTTAAAAACTGCTTCATCAGAACAACTGTTACCCTTTCTCATACTCTAGTTAGAACCTGATCTTCTAAAAAGGACCATATTTACAGCTTCTTTTGAAATTTTGAAACCATTTGGCTGATATGTTTTTGCTACATTTTCTTTTCCTGATTTAATTACTGGGGACATTTGCATGAAAACAGGAGGACAGAGACATAAGATTTTTGTCTTATGAGTTCATCTGTTTCTGATGCTTATTCCCCACCTGAGATCAGTATTTGTTTTGTTATAATTGGGAAGCCAGGAGCTAGATTGGAAATGAAGTTGTTGGAGGTAAAATCAAGTTCAGAAATAAGGACGCAGAAGGCGGAGGGATTGGTGGATGGTATGATAATGAATTTTCTTTCGGGTTACTTATTTATAAGTAGTCATCATGCCAGCGACACACGGTGTGTTATTGAAAAGGTTAGGAAGCTGCGGAACTCTACAGAACTGGGTTGGTGCTTCTCTAAGAAAACCACACTGAGGCAGTCACTACTCTGTTGTAGGCGTCGACAGGCACCAGAGAAAACAGTGGAGGAGCCTGGCTGGATCATACAGGAGCTCTAGAGATGGCCAGCCGACGTGGGGAAGGAGATAAAGCCAAATGCCCCACTAATTCTGACCACCTTGCAAATGCTTTTCGCAGGAGAATCAGAGCAGGGTATCAGGATGAAGTCTGAGCATCCTCACCTGGATTTTCTGGGTAATATAGAAATGTACACAGTCGAGTTGAAGTCCTAATCTTCTAACTTTCCACATCCTTCCGTCTTCTGCAGGTTGCTAACGGGCACAGCTGTCCATCCAGTCATCCAAGCCCCAAAATTCCGGGGGTGACTTGTGACTCCTCTCTTTTTACACAAGGCCATCCTTAATCCCTCAGAAAATGCTAACGATCTTACCTCGACAAGTTCCTCAAATGTGCTCAGATTCCCCAAATCCCCCACCCTTCTATCCCTGCCCTATTTCAGGTACTCAGCCTCTCTTTCCTAGAAGGCCATGCCCACCTCCCAGCTGGCTTTCCTGTTTCCCGTCTTTCCTCCCTCGTATCTATTCTTCACACTATCCCCAGAGTGAGCGAGTGATCTGGAACATGTATTTGACTGTGTCCCTGCTGAGCCTAAAAGCCATTAGCAGTTCCCCATGACATCATGGTGCATCATTGGTGCTTCTCAAACGCACCCAACCCCAAAGATGGAACCCTGAAGACGGCTGTTTTAAAATTTATGACTATCATCTAAAAATGACAGTCCATTTCAACCTTTGCTTCTCTACCATAGTTTTGGGAAAAATTGAAAATCCAAGAAGGCGGGCCAAGTTAATTGTGCCCGTTCCTGGGGTCTGAATCCTGTGGGCAGGCCTAGTGTCAGTGCCATAAAACACGGGTTCTTTAGTCCCGCACGTGAGGCCTTCTTAGATGGAACATGTTCCCTCCTTCACTTTCCTCTCCTGCCAGTCTTCAGATGGCACATTACATTTTTGTACTGTTGTTTGTATTTTCCCCTAAACAAATCATATCATTTCCAATGTTAGAGACTTCGCCTGTGCTATTTACTGGGATTATTCTCTCCTGCCCCTTCCTTTGGCTGACGTCTGTGTTCATTCTTTAACTCAGCTCACACGTCAACTCCCCCTGGGATCCTGAGGCTGAGTCTTCCGTGTCCTCATAGCACTTAGCACTCTGCACTGCTGCCCTTATATGTCTACTTTCAACCAGGGTAAAGCTTCTGTGAGGCCAGGGACACTGTCATATTCATCTTTATATCCTATTATGGGCTGAATGCTGTATCTCCCAAAATCCGTTGAAGAATTTTGAAAGAACTTGAATACAAATTTCTTCAAAATTGAAGGCCCAATTCCCGATGTGATGACATATGGAGGTAGGGCATTTGGGAGGTAATTAGGTTGAGATGAGGTCGTTAGGGTGGGGTGCCCACGGTGAGATCAGTGCCCTTGTGAGAAGAACTTGCTCTTCTCATGCACATGCACCAGGAAACGGTACATGAGCACAGAGCAAAAGTGGCATCTGCAAGCCAGGGAACCAGTTCTCCCCAGGAAGTGAATCCCCTGACACCTTGATCTTAGAATTCCCAGCTCTCAGAACTGTAAGAACCAAATGCCTATTGGTTTTTTTTTAAAGATTGTATTTATTTATTCATGAGACACACACACACACACACACACACACACACACAGAGGCAGAGACACAGGCAGAGGGAGAAGCAGGCTCCCTGCAGGGAACTGAATGCAGGACTTGATCTTGGGACTCCAGGATCACACCCTGGGCCGATGCAGGCACCAAACCGCTGAGCCACAGGAAGCCCCCCAAATGCCTAACGTTTAAGCCACCCAGTTGATGGTGTTTTATTGTAGTGGTCTGAGCTGAGACACAGCCTCAGTTCCTAGTAAGTATCTGGCACACGGTGGACACTTAAAAATACATTTTGAAGTGAATATGAATATCATGGTCCGAGCTAATTTTCACCTCTGGACCAAGAACTCCAAGTCCATGCACATTCCACAGACACTGCATTTAGCCACAGGAGCACTATAACCTCCCTGCGCTTCATATTAATAGGGGACCCAAAAGTTGGAAAGGTCTCGTAGTTTTGAATAACTTATATTTAGTTTAGACATGCATTTGCAAAAGTATTCACATAAAAATAACTTTCACATGTAAAACATTTTCAAATTTCAAAGCTTTTACATATGTATTATCTTCACTTGATCCTTACAATAAACTTTCAAGGTTGGCAGATATTATTATGCCCAATTTGGAAAAGCAGGAAATTAAGATTTTGATGGAGTAAGACAAAATAATCAAACCCATTTTGGAAGTCCCAAGTATGTTTCAGATATGGAAGCGTCTTTGTGAAACTGGCAAAGAGCAAATTTTAGTATTCTTATGTGACAGATGAGGAAATAGGGTGTTGAAAGGACTGGCTCAGGATCACCGGGGGCCACTGTCAAAGTTGAATTGAACTCTGTCCTGTGACTCAGATTAGTCCTGATACCTTTATGTGTACTTATTAGAAAGGGAGCCTTGGTTTTAGGAGAGCAACCTGAAGAAAGTTCCTCTTGGTTTGTCACTTGTCTTTAGTACATAAAGACACCAAATCAGAACAAGAGAGTAGTTTGGGAGCAAAATTGGAAGATTATTTTGGTTTATTTGAGATGGGGGAGTAGGGACAGCAGGGATCATATAGAGACTGAACATTTATTTATTAATTAATTTTTTTTCCCAAAGATTTTATTTATTTATTCATGAGAGACCCAGAGAGAGAGGCAGAGACACAGGCAGAGGGAGAAGCAGACTCCAAGCAGGGAGCCCGACATGAGACTCGATCCTGGGACTCCAGGATGACACCCTGGGCTGAAGGCGGCGCTAAGCCGCTGGGCCACCCAGGCTGTCCAAGAGACTGAACATTTAAAAATAATTTCTTCCCTTTGTCATAAAGTCATAAGATACTTAGCTTTAAGTAAACATAATGAGACCATCTCTGTAAATCTTACCGGTAATTTTCTAGAATTTTTTTCTGATTAATGTGAAGCCCAAGCAAAGGTATATTTATTATGGTTCTGTTGTTGAATGAAAATGCTACTACTGTCAGTAAAGGGACTGTCTTTTACTTCTGTTGACTTAAAATTTTATAAAGCAAATTTGGCAGATACTCTTCTGAAGGGGAAAAAATTTCACGTAAGTTAGGATGGTAGATAAAAACATATTACTTATAGGTGCTTTGAGTTACACTTAAGAGGTCAGTAATATAAAAAAATAAAAATAAAATAAAATAAAGAGGTCAGTAATACAAAATAAATTCTGCATGTACTATGAAGCAACAACTGAATGCAAAGATATTTATGACCTTCCTCCTACCTACCCCTAGAAATTGGTTAAAAGGCTTTTCAAAGTATGTCCTATGTGTAAATATATTAAAGTTCAAATGTGTGGGCTAGTGCATTAGGAGTATCGGCCAATTAAAAAATTCAGATATGTGACCGGGCACTTAATTTCCTAAACTAATGAATTGCTTGCCAGTTACACACATGTATCCCCTAGTTATTCATTCAGCAAACGCTTACCAGTTGCCTACTACGTGTTGGGCTCCAAGCTGAGAATAAGGGTCCAACAATGATCAAGACAGACCTGATCTTTGCAGGCTGGCAGGGAAGACAGACCGTGCGTGATGAATGCTGTTGGGAGTATAGACAGCAGGCTCATCCAGCCAAATGATAGCTACAAAATAAAGTGAAGGCAAGAGTAGATCTTCCTAATGCACGAAAGGTCAGGTCTTTGAAATCCATTAACCACCACTGAAATTAGTTTAAATCACCTGTGACATGTTATAACCCTTCCAGGCTGGGCTAAAGGCATGTTGGGACCTCAGAGCAGGCTGAGAGGGAGAGAGGAGAAAGCCTAGTGTCACAGCTTCAGGGAGGGAGGCCACTGTGCCAATGACAATAGCCAGAGGGCTTTGATGCACCAAGCTCAGGAGAGGCTGACCTCAATACCCAGGGCTCATTCTGGTGGGCGGTAGCTCTTCTTGCCAAGCATGAGGCAGTATCTCTGACTTTCTGGGGGTTCTGTTTCAGTTGAAATAGGACCCCAGTCAGCTGCTGGGTCTCATGGATAGGCTCGCATCACTGACAGGAGGATCCTGGCAAGGGCCAGACAGATTATCACGGGAGGAGCCTCAAACTGGGGTTCGGGCCAGGGCACTTGTTCCAGGAGAGAAGCAAAGAATGGAATGGACGCCAAAACAGGTACAATGAGTAATCAGAAGGGATTGGGTGTTGGGGGGCGCTGCTCCTTCCGTAGCTTTAGGGTGTCTTGATGCTTCCTAGCTGTCAGGCTGGGTCTCTGTTTCCTCGGTGACCTCTTCCTGCCACCACAGCTCCTCTCTCTCTCATCTCTTTGTAATCCAATGCTATCTGCGATGCCCAAATACCGAATAAGGTCACTGTGTGCACCGAGAACAATTCATAGCTTTTGAGTGTGGATGTGGCTTTCATTGGGATGATATTATTTTCAGTGTCAGTTCATTAGAATATGGGTAGTGCTTGGGTTTTTCCTGTGAAAGGTATGATGCTTGAGATTTAAATAAATATAAACAACTTCAGTATTTTGGTTTATTGACTCTGATGGTCATAATTTTTTTCTTTTGACCTATTGACTCTGATGGTTATGATTTTTTTCTTTTGACCTAGAACAACAACAAAAAAAACGATAGCAAAACTACAAAGAAGTCTTTACTTAGTGAATGCATGAATACCGTTCCCCTGGGCATCTTTCCTCTTCACTTGTGGGAACTACATAGCACATCTGTGTATGTTGTTCCCATGTAATGGATTGGGTCTTTAGAAGTGAACGCAATGGATATAAGCTCACCATTTGTTTGTATTTTTGCTCAACTTTATTTTTTTTAAAAATCCCATTAAAGATGATACTTTATTTTCTGCTTGAATATAAGTTCACTCTTAAGTCTACATTCCCATGTGTGTGTGCATGTGTGTATAAATACAAATTTATAAATATGAATGTAAATATAAAAGGCAGAGCTACACAGCCGAGGCCTTAACTCGACCACTTACTCCTTGGGCAAGTGATTCTCATTGGGCCTTAATTTCTACGTCTAAAAACATAAGATAATAGCACCAACCTAATGAGGACCATGATTGAGAGCAAATGCGACAGAGGGGATCCACGTGTGTGTTGCTTGTATAGTGCCAATGCAGGTGTTTGGTATTTATATTCAGATGCAGGTTATGCTCACATCATATGAATTAAAATATGAATGCGTTCAAAAGCTCAACCAGTTCCTGAGGCAAGAAATGTGAAATGGCAATGACTAACAGGGTCAGTGAAACTCTTGGCTCCCAACCAATCCTGTACAAAATCTTTCCTAACCACATATTTTAAAAGATGAGGAAAGATAAAGGAATGAAGAGAACTGCCCTTTTTCTGTAACCCTTAAAACCTTTTTTTTTTTTTTCTTCCCAAGAAACTGAGCTATGGAAGCTTGAGGCCTAACCCAGTACTGAAGGTGGTCATTCAAAGAACTGTTTAGAATGTTGTGTTTATGAAAGTGAGGTGCCATGAATATGTACTTGTATCAGACAGAGGTGGACATGATCAGAACAAGCTTGTTCACAGAGCCCTTCTCTCTCCTTGGCCATGAGTCACAAAAATCTGACATCTGGACGTGAAATGCTTCCTTGAACAAAAGTTGAAACGTGCGTGTGTGTGTGTGTGTGTGTGTGTGTGTTTAATATGTAAAGGAAGAATGAAATTGAGACACCAAACCCTTTCATTGACTCAAGTTAAGGGCCAGATTGTAATAATGCAGCTGTCCAGATGTGAGACACTAATGAGAACATAAGGAATTCCTGGATAGAAAAGGGATGGTTGGCCCAATGGCCTGTCTCCTTCAAGTTTGTTGCAACACACCTCTCTGTGTTGTCAGCATATCTTCCAACCCCTTTGCCTACATAAACATGTCCAGCTGTCTCTTAAACTCATTTTTACTTTATGTTTCACTCAATGGACTTATTTGGTAATTTGCAGTGTTTTCCATATGCTAGTAGATCTTTGGATGAAGTAGTCCTACATTATCACTACTTCATAATTAATCACATGAAGTATTTCACTAACAGAATATAGCAGAAATCATTAGAAACTTGGAAGGAATCAAATACACCTACAATGATTTTAGAAACAACTATTATTTTGCTAATCTGTGTTTTCATCTTTCTTAAAGATGTGAAGATTTATGTGGGGAGTGACTAAAGTGGATAAATATAAAAACTTTCTTTCATTGTGTTAGTTTTCTTAAAAGCTTCTTAGCAAGAAGAAAATCCTAAGCTTAAGTGATATAATAAAGACAAGGACCTGATGTTTTATTTTGGTTGGGTTAAAGCCATATTCCAGAGAATATTTGCTTCCTTATTCATATTAATATTTCAGGCTAACATAAATTTGAGTTGAATTATTTAAAAAATAGAATCAGTTCTCTGAATCAGAATAGAAATAATTTTACATTAAAACTCTTTTTGCAATATTTTCCAGATTACGGGGGACCAGTGGACTTGGGGTGAATTCTTAGGTTGACCGTGGGTCCTTCTGATTGGAAACTACACCTGAAAATTTCCGTTAAGATTTGACAGGAGCTAGGGACACCCGGGTGGCTCAGCGGTTGAGCGTTTGTCTTCAGTTCAGGGCGTGACCCCGGGGTCCCGGGATCGAGTCCCACATCGGGCTCCTGCATGGAGCCTGCTTCTCCCTCTGCCTGTGTCTCTACCTGTCTCTCTCTCTGCGTCTCTCATGAATAGATAAAATCTTTAAAAAGAAAATATTTGACAGAAGCTCATTGAAGTAGAAGTAACTAAAGGGTATGGAGGAAAATTAACAAATAATTGGTATATCGTTCGGCTGAACATTTTGCATTTTCATTTTTGAATGCCATTATTTAAAAATTATTTCAGTGTAATGTGTGTTGATTTGATGTGTATGTCACGTCGAATCATATGATTATACAGCAGCTTCAGTCTTTTATTGACAAACACTTCAGGTGACCAACGTGTCGAGGCACACCTGGCATTTCCTACTTTTAGCCGGAACGTCCTGCTTCCTGTGAAATACCTTAGCTCCTGGCAAACAGGTACTTCACAAACACATATGGAAAAAAAAAAATCTGCTGCTAAGATTTGCTTGGCTTTTTGTCTGCATACTCTTCAGACTCGAGGAACTCAAACAGCAAAGTGTTACATCAGCATGAAGGATTTTACTCCCTTGTTCTAACAGCCTATGTTAGGGTGTCAGCGCCTTGGTGACTAGGGTGAAAGATGATCCATGTGACTTTTTTTCTTTTAAGTTGTTTCTAAGCTCAGATGCACGATGTTTTATTTAAAGAGAGAGTGAGCTGGGAAATGTTTAGAAACCAAACCTACTTTCTTCCAAAGTTTTCTCCCCCCAAGTCCCTTGCTCTCTAGGCACACTGTAAGAGACATCCTAAATCTGGTCCCTTGAATGACCTCCAAATTCTCTGAAGCCTAAGCTAGGTCTTATTGTCCCGATTAGGGTAGGAAAAATGTATCTACGTTGAGAGATTTTAATCTTACGTGCCTCACAACTAGAGGGATTCTATAAGTATTTTGCTACTTTTTAAAATTTGTGACTCCTGAACTTTCGCAAGGGGGAGGTCTTAATAAAGAGCATGCCTGAATCCACTTCTTAATGATTTTTAGCTTCAATGAAACCGTTTATAGGATTCCTCTTCCTAACAACGGCTCTGCCAAGCATTGTATAAAATAGCATTCTTCATGGTTAGATGATCCCATGGAAGGTGACCAAGAGATTTTAAACACAGAGGAACGGAACCAGCCTACTCAGTCAGAATTTGTGTTTTTCATATGCGTATCTCCGTGGTTGCACCTTGTTCGGTGCACATGCGCGTGTGTGCACGAGTGTGTAAACACGTAGCATTTAGCTACAGAACGTGTCACAAATTTCTTTCCTGGTCACCATGCTGCATGACTGATCCATTTCATATGATGTGTTTAGTATGGTTCATTGCCCACTGGTCTTATTATTTAACAATTTGCATTAAATTGAATTTTCTATTTACAGGTGTAAATGGAAATTTTGGCTTCTGAGAATTTATTATTTACTGGCTAGAATGTTCTTGGTTGAATTAGCTCTGCCAATATTGGATTGTGTATACCTGGAATAAAGTTTGGGATATTTAATTAGAATATCATCGTAAAAGAACTTGTTATTTTTATGGTTAAGCTTGAGCTACTGAGGCCAGATCAGTATCATTAGTTTAGGAGACATTTACCATAATTCTCTAGAGGTTTTTAAAAAACCATGTGTATTTCTTGATGGATCAGAGGAAGTTAAATTAGTGGTAATGTGTATAAATTACTCAAAAGTTCAAAAAGCTTGAAACCTTTATCATCTAATATAGCATTTTGTTGATAACTGGAAATTTCTCATTTTAAACTCTTGGCTTCCCACAGATTCAAGGAGCTTGTACTTATTGACTGCATACTGTTTTCCAGGCCCTGACTACATGCCTTACCTATTTTGTTTCATTAAATTCTCAAAGGTTCTTGTGAGGTGAGCGATATGTTTGTAACCATTTTGCAGGAACTGAATGCTCTAGAAAGATGACAAGCTTGCCTGCACACGTGGCCAGTGAATGGCAGAGTCACTCCGAGGCCTGCTCTCTAGGCCGCTGCTGCTGCAGTTGTGCAACTCTTCTGAGTCCATAGTGGTCTCCATCTCTCCTCGTTCTCTGGGCCCTTCTCCCACGTCCCGGCTCCCGCTCGACTCTCAGTGTCACAGACGATGCTAACACAGTTCCCTGTCTTGGGCTTTGGACACGTGGTTCCATTCTTACCTTCTCTGCCTGACACACTCTTTGTTTTCAGCTCCAGCGCTGGAATGGTCACCAACAGTCACTATCACTATTGGATCTAGCAGAAGCGTGGCCAAATTCCTAGGACATTGTGTGCGTGCGTGTGTGTGTTTTAAAATGTTTATTTTTAGCTTCTTTCTCTCTTTAAAACACATTGAGATATAATTCACATACCTTATAATTGACCCATTTTGAGCCTACGATTCAATGGTTTTTAGGATAGTCATGGATACATGCAACCATCACCGGAGTCAATTTATTTATTTATTTTTTGAAGATTTTATTTATTTATTTATTTATTTATTTATTTATTTATTTATTTATTTGACAGGGGGGGAGAGAGAGAGAGAGCATGAGCAGGGAGGAGAGGCAGAAGGAGAAACCGACTCCTCCGCTGAGCAGGGAGCCTGATGCAGGGCTCGATCCCAGGATCCCGGGATCATGACCTGAGCCGAAGGTAGATGCTTAACCCACTGAGCCACCCAGGTGCCCCCAGAGTCCATTTTAGAATATTTTTGGCTCCACAAAGAGAAGCATTATACCCTTTAGGTCTCTCCCTCTCCCCTCTCCCTCGGTGCTAATCAGCCACTAATCTTTCTGTTTTTAGGGATTTGCCCACTGCAGTCATTTTATATAAATGGAATCCCATAATGCATGGTCTTGTGTAACTGGCTTCTTTCACTTAACATAATGTCTCAAAGTTCATACATGTCGTAGCATGCACCAGTACTTCATTCCTTACTATGGCCAGATAGTACTCCATTATGTGGATATACCACCTTTTATTTTTCTACTTGGGTTGTTTCCACGGTTTGGTGATTGTGAATGGTGCTGCTATGAACTTTCATGTACTAACATCTGTTTGAATATCTTCTTTCAATTCCTTGGGGTATATGCCCAGGAGTGAAATTTTTAGGTCTTAAGTCTATATTACGCTTTTTGCGGAACCTCTACACTGTGTTCCACAGCAGCTGTGGAATTTTATATTCCCCTGAGCAATGTGTAATGGTTCCAATTTCTCCACATCCTTGTAGAAATAATACTTGTTATTTTCTGTTGTTTTTCTTGCTGTTGTTCGTTCTTTCTTTCTTCTCTTTTTTCTTTCTTCTCTTTTTTCTTTCTTTCTCTTTTTTCTCTTTCTTTTTTCTTTCTCTTCTTTCTTTCTTTCTTTCTTTCTTTCTTTCTTTCTTTCTTTCTTTCTTTCTTTCTTTCTTTCTTTCTTTCTTCTTTTTTCCTTCCTTCCTTCCTTCCTTCCTTCCTTCCTTCCTTCCTTCCTTCCTTCCTTCCTTCCTTCCTTGTTGTTGTAGTTATTCTAGTGGGTATTAAGTGGCCCCACTGATTTTTAAGATCTTTTAAAGACTTTTCAAGAAAGCTTTATTCTTTTCTTTTTTGCACCCTCAAGACTGGTTTATAACTCCCTTAAATTATTTGTCATTATATCCTATAATCTACCCTCCTCTCTCTTTCTCTGCCTCCTTACCCCCTTCTTAAAACCAGAAGGGACAGTCCTATTCCTTTTGTAACTCCAGGGTTCAGAACATGCTTGTGAATGACTTAATAAAGGAATGGAGGGAGTTGTGAGGACAGAGTGCTGGGAACTAGCATTTCCTTATGATCCCTCCGTTGTGCCAACACTGTGTAGCACCAACATGTCTTATTTACTTTTTATAAGAATAGTAACAACATGTTATTTCACAGAAGAAGAAACAGAGACAATCTCTTGCCACCCAACCACTGAGCATGGAGCTTGACTTCAGACCCCAGCCTCTCTGAATCCAAGGCATGACAACATGTCACAACAGATAAACACGTAATGAGGCCCATTACTACTTTTGTTACTACTACTAGGACTACCTCCACTTTTTGGATGCTTCCTGGTACCATACACCATGACAGGTAAATTTTGGACACCATCTAATCTAATCACTTTACGAATCTAATGAGTCAGAGGTTATTATTATTTCGGATAATGGAACAGTCACAGAGAAGCTAAGTAACTGCCCAAGAATAATCAGCTAGTAAGCCTTGAGCTCAGAACCAGGTCTGCTTAATTGCAAAGTATAGATCCTTCTATTAATAGAGGAGAAATGCATTAGAGATCTGAAAGTTTCACCTGGTTACCTGACAGTTGTGAGGTTAGTCAGGAAATCAGGCGACCAGACTGTGCAACAATTTTTTCCAAGTACTTTTGTTTTCTTAATTGCTTCCAGTCATGATTTTGGTGGTCTAGATATTTTACTATGTGTTATGAAAAAAGTACTCTGTGACCCTAAAAGAATGTTCTGCTCACTGGCTTATCGTGTTTTAAAGCATCTTATCTATAATATATATAAAATATACTACATCTGATCAAATTATTTCTTAGATAGTAGTAGTGAATTAACTACTCTTGCTTTTAACAATGTGAGCATTCATTCGATATTCATGCCACGTAGTCATTTTTCCTTTTACTGTGTAAACTCCACCTTAGAGCTCTATGAAATACCGGGAGGAGTATGGTAAACATGGACTCCTGTTTGCCATAAACAAGAAACATAATAACTAGATGATTTTTAAAATATAGCCTGATTTTATACTAATTTATATACTCTGATTTAAGAAGATCTATCCAGGATTCATACGAGGCTATTAAATATTGGGAAACCTCTGCATGGCCATATTTTGGGGCCAGGTGTAAGTGAAAAAGAAGAGACATCAGATGACTTTAAATAATTTTAATCAGAGCATATTCTCATTCCTGGTATCCTGTTTTGATGTTTCATTCATTCTTCTTGTGTCATGCTCTTCATGCCTTTTTCAAGGATTTTTTTTTTTTTTTTTGATAGAGGCCTGTGTTACCATTTGGCATATGTCTCCCTTGGTAGTGACATCTTGAAAATTAAAAAAAAATAATACCTCCCTCACATGCATCCATTCAGGTTGGCTGCCTGTAACTGTACCATGCTTCAGAATGTGTCACCTTATTAAATTCTGCAAATTGTTCTGAACATTGTCTCTATAAATGTTTTGGAAGGGCTTTACTGTCAGGTCAGCTTTCTAAGGGCTAGAAATATGTCAAACCTGGCAGCCTTACCTTTATTTAAGAGCCAAAATACAAATAAGTAGATTACAAAGCAATCAATCAATACAGCATTGCAGGATGTTATGGTTGGCATTGACCTCGGAGTTCGGCACCCTCATTTTACAGATGAATAAGCTCATCCATAAGCTCTGCAGGAGATGGGGTTTTGCCGTGACTCGGTGACAGCTAGCAAGGTAACCCTGGATGTGCCGCTGTGCCTCAGTTTCCTCATGTGAAGGAGAGGGACTTTCCTTTTAATCCCTCAGGCATTTTCCCCACTTTCCAGTTTCTGGAACATGACAGCATATATTGTATTGATACATTTCTAGTCCTTAGAAGGTCTCTGCCCACCCGCAGAATAACTCTTCCAGTCTTTTATGGGGTCTCCTTAGGCATCTTTAAAAGTTGAATACACTGTCAATTTATAGTTATTGGGAAAAATCATAACTTTTATTCACTGTTGAAAGAATATAACGAACTAAGATCTTTCCCCTATACTGAGCATTTCTTCACTTTTCCCCCCTCCCTGGTTTGTTGTTTTAGGGTTGCCGGGGGATATTAGGTTACTGACCTTTGTTTTTCTTTGGACAAGAAGCTTTCACTAAAGTATTTTTTGGGGGGTCATGTAAGACACAATGACTCTCACATGCAAGTAATTAAATGGATGTAAGGCAAGAAAAAAGTGGCACATATTTGAATTGATTAATTTCCTTTCTGAAAACGTACGGAGCCTAATCGGAACGCTGTGCGCAAGTGTGCATGGGCTTTCTGAGAATATTTCCTCTCTGCTGCTACACTGAAGTCTCTGGGTGAGTTTCGTCCCCCTGCAAGGCTTGGGCAGGCAAGTTTGGCAAACAATCTAATCTGATATGATGCACGCTTTTCTACTCAACTGTAAAAATCTATTTCATTCAGATATCACCTGCTATTCTTATGGCAAGTCTTTGGAATAGAGATCCTAAATGTGTCAAAAATATGTAATGCATTTGTGATCGAAATAAATAGAGACGAGGGTGACTTCAACTTGCTTTCACATGTGCTGGCCAGCACTTGCAGAATTCAAAGTAGGTTATGTTAGCCTTCCCACTTCCAATGCCTCTGTGGACGTGGTGTTTATATATCCTAGATTTTCCAGGACAACCCTGGGTTGTAAATATTCTGTCCATAAGTACAATCATACTTGTCAAGCTATGTGTCATGAGCTCTGGTTTGGAAAATATGGATGCCGTATGTCCATCAGAGCCTGTTTTTCTGGCCTGATGCCTTGGCTGTTGCTTCACCATGCCCTACCCCTAGCCCACTTCCCATTCTCACCAAAGGTTTATTTCTGGTTTAGTCCGCTTGCTCTCCCTGCCTAGTGTCTAGAGGACAATGTGAACAGTAAACTAATGTGTGCTAATGGGCAAGCAGGAGAAAATCAGGGTCAGGAGGATCCACACATCCAGAATGCCCCGCCTCCTCCTGGGTAGCCTAAGTGGAACTTTGGAAATAGTGCCTTGACTCCATTTGTCTCTACGACAAAATCATCCTATGGGTGGTTGGCCAGGACAGGTTTCTTAAAGGATACAAAAGCCCCCATGTTTCACTGCAAAGATGACTTCCCCCATCAGTATAGTTGGCTGGCTTTGCATACGTGTCCCAGATATGATTAAATCTCTAACAGTAGGAGAGGAATAAAAGGCCAGTGTGACAACTTTACTTCTCTGCCCACGATAATTTCTTCTGGTATGTGTACACTGCTCAAATGCTCTTTTTACCAAGTTGGAGAGCAAAATCATTTTATGACAATATTTGCCGAGACAGCAAGATAAATCTATGCCTCTCCATTGTTAAATCCCTGCCCCCCACTGAAACTTGACTTCAAAAAACTTATTCTTTAATGAGGAAGCTCAGTTTAACATTTGTAGAAAGATATTTAGGATTATTTGAAATATTTTGTAGATTTCAATTCATTGCCTGCCATCTTCCTTTTAGCCTAACCTTGTTATTTCTGTTTATTTTATGTGATTTTATTATGCAAACTTAGAGATATTTCTACTAACTGTCCAACCAGCTTGCTTTTAAAATCTCTGCGTAACCACTTTTATCTGTATCACTTTTTTTTTCTTGTCTGGGTTTAGTACTTAACTGTGATAAATCTCAACTGAATCTCTTTTAACTCTTTAAAAAATAACTTCTCATTCCTCTGTGTTAGGCAGTTTACCTTTTAGAAATTCAATCAGCATTCCTTTTGGCAGTTTGCATTCTCTTAAAAAGCAGCATTAGTACCTTGACTGGGAGCATTTGCTGAACCAGATGCTTTCAATATCATCTATTATTTTTAATCATACATGGTTAAGTCTCAAGAACAATCTCTTGAGATTGTTGACTACTCAGGAAACCAGGATAGCAAGCAAACACATGGTATCTTTAGAAGCAGGAAACAAATTTAGCTTCCTTATTATCCTAATCAATATCTGAGTGATTAAGCTGCCTTATTATCAAATTCAAGCTTTCCTTACAGTCTAGTATCAGTTTGTTTTTCCTGATCCTTTCGGTCCACATTCAGCTAATTCCATGCTAACACTGTAGAGTCACCTGGCCTCTTGTTAACTGTAATCTTTTAATAATTGTATTTGACTGAGGGATCAGTATGTACCTGACATATTAACCTCTGAAACTGTAACAATAAATCCAAGGGATTGGTATTATTCCCATTTTACAGATGGGAGCATAAATTTTGAATGGGTAAATCATATTTTTCTGGCTCACAAACAGTAAGAATGAGGCTTCAATTCAAACCAAAGTCTGACTTAAAAACTTCCACTTCTAACCACTGTGCTACAGCACTTCCTGTTAATGAAGGATAAAGGTGTCTGTTATGTAAATCAGCATAGTCATTGACAGTGGACTTCCTTCTTTTATTCTGCAATATGCATCTAGGAAAGCATTTATTAGTCTTGTCTGGTTTTCCTTTTTATTTGAAAAACGCCCCAAAATGGATCATATATTCATAAAATCATATAAAAGAAGGAGCGAAAGACTTCCTCATCCCTCTAAAATCTTACAATCCTTAGTATGTGTACTTTCAAAGTTCTCCTAGCATATTGAGACGTGATTCTATAGACATTTCCTTATTTTTTTAAAAGATTTTATTTATTTATTCATGAGAGACACAGAGAGAGAGAGAGAGAGAGAGAGAGAGAGCAGGCTCCATAAAGGGAGCCCGATGTGGGACTTGATCCTGGGACTCTAGGACTATGCTCTGGGCCAAAGGCAGATGCTGAGCCATCCAGGGATCCCCTCCTTATTGTTTTTTTTTTTTTTTTAATTTATTTATTCAGAGAGAGAGAGAGAGCGAGGCAGAGACACAGGCAGAGGGAGAAGCAGGCTCCATGCAGGGAGCCTGATGTGGGACTCCATCCCGGGACTCCAGGATCACACCCCGGGCGGCAGGTGACACTAAACCGCTACACCACTGGGGCTGCTCTCCTTATTGGTTTTTAAAGTCTTAAGGTTTATCACCAAAATTACTACATCTTATCTTTTTTTTTTTTTTAAAGATTGTATTTATTTACTAATGAGAGACAGAGAGACAGAGACACAGGCAGAGGGAGAAGCAGGCTTCTCACAGGGAGCCTGACGTGGGAATCGATCCCTGAACTGCAGGATGACTCCTTGAGCTGAAGGCAGATGTTCAACCGCTGAGCCACCCAGACATCCCAATCTTATCATTTCTTGCATGCATAGGGAACATATAAAACTTTACTTCTTACTTAATTGGACAAAGACGAGTGTGTACACACACATTATACTCGTGTATAATTTTTTTTTCCTAAGGATTTTGAGAAGGTCTAAGCTGTGGGTGGGTGAGGCAAATGGTTTTAAAATATTGATTTTCCTTTTTTCCTCCTGATATTTGTCCATTGTTAGACTGTTGGAAGAGAAGTTTAGTCAAACACTTAATATTTCACAGTATTTTTTCTCTAAGTGGATGGTTGGATATTCTTACAAATCTTTTCCTCTTTTAGATCAGAAACTTCTTTTTACAAATAGACATTTAACATAGACTTTTTCAGGCTTCCATCCTCTCTACTAAAAAATGGGGGGTATTTTCATATGGAACAGTGAGGGAGGCAGGATGGAAAGGCTGGAGGAGAGACAGCCATCACAGCAGAAATTACAGGAGCACGTCTTTGGCCCCTTTGAGTCAATCAGAGTTGGTCTTAGATAAACGTGCATAGAAGGCAGAGCTTGCCTCCAGCTTTTTGTTCGGAGGGCATTCTCCTTTCCTCCTGTGGGCTCCAACTGATGGCTATAAATCTCTTATATTTCTGCTTATATGCAAGGGCCTTCATTTTCATATCTGTTTTTTATTTTTGTATGACGATTTTTAAATTTTATTCATGAGAGATGCAGGCAGAGGGAGAAGCAGGCTCCCTGTGGGAAGCTTGATGCGGGACTCGATCCCAGGACCCCAGATCGCGACCTGAGTCAAAGGCAGATGCTCAACCACTGAGCCACCCAGGAGCTCTTCATATATGCTTTTATCTGCTGGATGGTAAACCATGCAAGCCAGGGACCTTCTCTTCCCATCCCAATGCCTATTTAACGTTGAATACATGGGTATAAGACCAATGCACGTGTGGGTGATTGAATAATGACAATGATTGCTGTTTGGGGCCCTAGCAAACAGGAATTTGCAGTAAAATATCAACATTAGTGCAAGAGGCAGAGCGTGCTACTGAACATAACACAGGTATGGAGTCCTTTGTCTCGGAATCCCTCCACTTAGTACAACTGTGATCTTTTCTGAGTTCTGAGGTTTTGGCCTTAGCTGTCCCATCTGTAACATGGACATAATAACACTCATGGCCTCTGTTGTTGTCAAGATTCAGTGATAAAGGGGCACTTGCATGGCTTTGTTGGTTGGGCGTCTGCCTTTGGCTCAGGTCATGACCTCAGGGTCCTGGGATGGAGCCCTGCATCAGGCTCCTACTTCTCCCTGTCCCTCTGCCCCTCCTCCCTGCTTGTGCTCTCTCTCTCTCTCTCAAATAAATAAATAAAATCTTAAAAAAAAAGATTCAATGATAAAATGACACAACATACTTGGCCCTGGTCTTCAGAATATGTAGACTTTATTTATTTCAATTAAAAAAATATTTCCTTGTGGCAAAGTACACATCACATCAATATACCACCTTAACTATTCTTAAGTATACATCTCAGTAGGGTTGAGTGTATTCCTGTTGTTGTGCAACCAATCTATAGAGCTGTTTTCTTCTTGCAAAACTGAAACTCTGTACCCATTAAACTATAACTTCCTATTCTCTCCTACCCCCAGCCCTGGGAACCACTGCTTTCCTTTCTGTCTCTATGAATTTGATTACTCAAGGCACGTCACAAAGGAGAATCTGAGAGTTTTTGTCTTTTGGTAACTGGCCTATTTCCCTCAGCATAATATCTTCAAGATTCATTCATGTGGTAGCATGTATCAGAATTTCATTACTTTTTAAAGGCTGAATAATATTCCATTGTGTTGTATAGGCCACATTTTGTTTATCATTCATTCATTCGTTGATCCTTGGGTTGATCCCACCCTTTGACTGTGATGAATAATGCTGCTGTGTCATGGATGTCCAAATATGTCTTTGAGACCTGACTTCTAGTCCTTTTGGGTGTATACCCAGAAGTAAAATTGCTGGACTATATGGTAATTCTATTTTTAATGTTTTGAGGAACTGATAGTGTTTTCTGTAGTGGCCGCACCATTTAACGTTCCCACCAACAGGGCATGAGGCTCCAATTTCTCCACATCCTTGCCAACACTGGTTGTTTTCTGTTTTTGATGGTATCTATCCTTATGGGTGTGAGCTAGTATCTCACCAACTTTTAAACCTTCAGACAAACTCCCATGTTTTACCTGCTAACTACTAGAAATAAAATGTCTATTATAAAACACATTAGGAATAACATGCAGGCAAAATTAAGGAGTACTGACCACAGAGCAAGATGTCCATATGCTTACTAGTCGGTCAGCCTTAAATAATCTGGATGTGAATCCATACTCGTTCTTACAACAGATTTTCTGTTTACTGAGCCCCTGTTTAGGGAAAAAAGCACGGTGAAATGAAATTTGACCTGACTTCTTATAAAGAGGATAGAGAAAGCGTCTTCCTTTCCTTGGATAGTACTATTTTGATTCATCCTGTTTTGCTTGTTGAAAAGGGCTTGTTATTCTCACTAAGGGACTAAAGAGCTCTTAGACCTTGCTCTTATGTGTAGACCAATGAGGCAAAAACATGTGAAAGATTTACAACTTCACTTCTAGTTTTATGTGCTGGAGGTAAGGTATATATAGACCCTACCTTATGGAAGGAGTCTATTTTCTGCTACTGAATCAGGCCTGGGGCTTGTTGGTCGTTGCAGTGAGAGCGCTGGTGAGTAAATGTGGTCGCATTTTCGTGCACTGTAATGTGATTTTTAAACTTGTTCAAACAATCAATTCACTGTTGTCATCACATCTCTTCCGATTTTCAAGTGCAAACTTGACACCATTGTTCTTATTAACAATTACAAAAAAGTTTTGCCCTTTAAGTTTCTATTATAAGAGACGTATTCTTGAAGTTACGGTTACATTAAAATTCTTACTACAAATGAAGCCAGCTAAAAATGTTTACCAACTTGAATTGAGCTCATCATGTTTTGTTTGCTGAATAGTGTTTTGTGATTTTACCAACATAAGAATGAGTCTCCAAACTATTTTTAAAAGTGGAGCTTTTACTCTAAAGAAGTGCTTGCCTCATTTTCTTCATGCTACTCCAAACAAGATGTTGTTTATTACTTTGAAACACTATATGTAAACCCCAGGAATATGTTAAATATGATTGAAGTCTTGGCTGTCTTTAACAAATTGAAGTTTCCAGAAATTTAGCTGTGTTTAAAAACCAAAGCCATGTTTTCAGGAAAGATTTCTATTTCCAAATATGTGGTTGCCCAAACCTTTTATATTTTCATGTCAAATTCAGCTGCCAAATAACACACACTGTACCTTAGCTATAATAGAAAAACACACATAGGCTTCGGATTTTAAAAAGCACTGCAAGAACTATGATCATATTTCTTGAACTTATGCTATTCCTATGCATGTAAGTGTGTTTTCGAGTAAGCTCTGTAAGGCGCCGGTCACTTATACTGGGACAAATTGACATGCACAGCACAAGATTGGCACCGTGTAACAGCTGATCTGGGAAAATACAGGAATTCCTAGCCAGACCAAAATATGAGGTCAAGGAAGTCGCTTTTATAATAACAGTGGTTATCTGTTTAATGTGTGATCTGGCAGTGATATGATGTTGACCATAGGCAATTATGCATATTTCTAAACTGGTTGTGTGCAAGCCTGGAGTAAGAGAAATCCCCCAGTTTGTGATAAAAGGATATTTATTGCCCTTTTATTTCCTGCATATGCTTTACTTAATCATTTATAGAAGACAAATTAATAGTGAGTACCAATTTCATTTTGTGTTTTATTCTGTAGTCATTCCTACACATTTGGGATACGTATTAATATGTCTCTTAATAGTTTTGGCACAAGTTCAGTGTCAACGAATGAATGATGTACACATTTTATAGTCTTCTTAAGGGATAATAATGTGGTTCAGTGACAGTGTGTCTTGATTTCTTTGGGGGCAGGGTACTCAGATATGAGTCATAGGGGATAGAGACCTATTAGGTTTTTTTTTCTTTTTTTTCTCAGCTAGGGCAACGAGGCACAATTTTTTGTTTCATTATTGCGCATTTATTTTTTGAATGGTATTATCAGGATTGTGTATAGATTAATGCCTGAGAAACTGGTTGATCACATGGGACTCTATTTTCCTTTATCCCTTCAATATGACTGAAAAGTTATAGTCTATATTTTCATATCAGTGACAATGTGATGACACAGCAAAGGAGTTATATTGGCTTGTTGCACACATCAAATGTAATCTCCTTTTCTTTGTGGAAAAATATGTTTATTTTGAACAAGAAGAAAGATATTTGAGTGTTTCAAGTATCAGGAAGCCTGTGTTGGAGAGGATAGTGATTGGCTGTTGTTTATCTACTCCATGGGTAGAACAAGGAGGAATGGGATTGAATTTTAGTAAAACAGGTTTAAATTAGCCACGCAGAAGCACTTACAGAAGACACGGCGATGGGTTGCAATTGTTGCCTTCTTTATTCCCAGGGACTCCGTCTGCTGTACTCACCAGGGCTCAGCATGGTGTCTGGCACAGGGAAGGTGCTCAACCGATATTAAATGAATAAAGAGAAAGAACAGATTAGGGACATGCTTATAAAAGGCATAGCATTTGTTCTCAATGTAAGGTATTAATTTTAGGGTTTAACGGTGCCATTGTTTTGGGAACATCTACAAGGAAATCAGAATTGTAAATATTGAAAAAAAAATCTTTCGAATTGTAAATGTAACAGTATGCCGTATTTACCTACATAGTTAACAATTTTCTGCAGACATTTTTCCTTTAAAGCAGCACATACAAATGATGTGGTGCTACTGTCCTGGGAACAGTGGGCTGAGAGGCTTCCGGCCCCAGCAGAGTTCAGAAGAAGAAGTGGGGAGCCTGGGCCGTTAGCCACAGGGTTGCCTTCAAGAAGCCTCCGAAGACTGGGTAGGAGCTGTCAAGAGGTGTATGTTGTGTCCATTTATTTCTGAAGGTTTTTCCACTGAGCACTTTTGGGTTTTTTTGTGTGGGTGAGAGGGAATGTGGTGAGTTATATACCATCCCTTCTGTGAAGCTGAACCTCAAAAAGAAGATTTTATTTGGAAGATGTAAAAACAAAACAAAAAGAGCTTCCAACAAGGAGCCAAGGGTAGCCACCAGACATTGAGGAGCTCTCCGTGCTCAGAGAAGGCACATCCCATCCGCGTGTGGGCTGCTCGCCAGGGGACAGGCCAGTGCCAGAACATGACCAGAGAAGCCCAGACAGTATTGCACAGGGACCAGTCCCCGGGTTTGGGTGTTTGTGGTTCAGTCCCTGAGGACTCCTGTGCCCGGTGTCTGGCGGGGATGATGATCTGGGGCTGTTGTGGGCAGGGCTATGTAGTTCCTTAAGAACTCAAGGCACTCCAGAGTCTCCCAAGTCTCACAGGCCTAGGAAAATATTCCAGGTCTCATCACACTTATGCCGGTCACAGATGAGAAGTACAAAGTTCAGGTCGATAACTATGCAAAACGCAACATTATGGCAGCTTCATTCATTGTCAACAAGAGTATCATAAAAATGTCAAGGCGTTTGAAAACGGTTTTAAGTTAAACCTTTTCACTCTGCAAGCATTCCCCTATATGCTTGAGGATCACCTGGAAATCACAGTTGGTCATAAGTTAGGCATTTTCCTAGAAGCTTAATATTTCAGAAACAAAATTGCAAGAATCCTCTCCAAAATTTTACAGTAAAATGATTGTACTTAATGTGGGACATGGGCCCATTTTAATCTCTTTGATGTCATTGGCCTTCAGAAGTAAGTGCATAGGGTCTGCAGAGGATTTAAAGGGCCTAAAATCTGGGATTAGGTGGGAAAAAGTAAACAGATATATTAGATATATATATCTAATATATTATAATATATAAATATATCTATATATTAGATATTTATTTATTTGAGGTGAGGCATATTTTAAAAGAGAGAGAGAACATTATATTACGTTACCTAGCAATATTTCCTTATAAAGCATCCAATGAGTCCTTTCTTTTCTTTTTTCACTGAGGTATAGTTGGCATGCAGTATTATATTAGCTTCGTGTATACAACACAATGATTCGACATTTGTATATATTATGAACTGATCACCCCAATAAGTGTAGTCACCATCTGTCACCGTACAAGTTAATTCAATATTGTTGACTGCATTTCCCATGCTGTACGTTACATCCCCATCACTTAACTTATTTTATAACCCGAAGTGGGTACCTCTTGACGCCCCCCACCATTACCCATTCTCCCCATCCACTTGCCCTCAGGCAACCGCCACTCTGTTCTCTGTACCTGTGAGTCTGGATTTTGTTTTGTTGGTTTGTTTTGTTTTTTAAATTCCGCATATAAGTATCTGTCTTTCTCTGTGTGACTTATTTCACTTGATATAATGCTTTCAAAGTCTACCGCGTTGTCACAAGTGGCAAGATTTCATTCTCCTTTACAGCTGAGTAGTACTCCATTGTGTATTTTTAGTATATCTTCTCATCCACCAATGGTTTCAGGTGATTTCTATATCTTGACTATTGTAAATAATGCCTCAGTGAACATAAGGGTGAATATATCTTTTCAATTTAATGTGTTTTCCCTCCTTCAGATAAATACCCGGTAGTGGAATTGGTGAATCATATGGCAGCTTTATTTTTAATTTTTTGAGGAACCTCTATACTGTTTTCCATGGTGGCCACACCAATTTATATTCCCACCAACCGTGCACATGGGTTCCCTTTTTTCTGCATTCTCATCACTTCTTATTTCTTATCTTTTTGATAGTAGCCATTCTGTTGGGTAAAAAGAGATATCTCATTGTGGTTTTTGATTTGCATTTCCCTGATGATTAGTGATGTGGGACATCTAATTATGTGCTTATTAGTCATCTGTATATCTTCTTTGGAAAAATGTCTATTCAGATCTTCTGCCTATTTTTAAAATTGGATTGTTTGCTTTTGTTGTTGAGTTGTATGGGTTCTTTATATATTCTGAATATCAACTCGTTATCAGATATTGATTGGAAAATGTCTTCTCCCATTCGTAGGTTGCCTTCCATTTTGTTGATGGTTTCCTTAGCTATGTAAAAGCTTTACCTTTCTTCCTTTCTCTTTTTTTTTCTTTCTTTCCCTTCCTTCCTTCCTTCCTTCCTTCCTTCCTTCCTTCCTTCCTTCCTTCCTACCTTTTCTTTCTTTCTTTCTTTCTTTCTTTCTTTTCTTTTCTTTTCTTTTCTTTTCTTTTCTTTTCTTTTCTTTTCTTTTCTTTTCTTTTCTTTCTTTCTTTCTTTCTTTCTTTCTTTCTTTTCTTTCTTTCTTTCTTTCCTAGAGAACAAATCTATACCTTTATTTACTTTTAAATAGTAATTAGAGTTTAAATCCTTAAGGGTTACAGCATCAAATGGATTGTGTGGCCAATGGCTTTAGCAGGATGGTTGCTTTGAAATTTAGCACAAACCATGTTGCTGCTTCTATGACCATGAATTACTTTTCCCCAGATTATCCTGTTTTTGTTTGCTTTGCCACCAGGAGTCACTGTGTTTTTCTTTGCTTTGTACGCGTAGGCACATTTCTTGCCTAGATGGAATTCATTTTCATCTCAGCATAAATTCCTTCAATTTTAAGAAAGGCTGTGTGCTCCTTCTGGTTCTAGAGACCCACTTGTAGCCAGTGAAAATGACCTTGGACCACAGCCTTCCAAATATATCTGTCGTTTTAGGCATCTTGTTCCTAGCAGGCCCCCACAGGCTCCAAGATGGTGGAAAGAGCTATGCAGAAGCTTTTTAGTTTGATGTAGTCCCATTTATTTATTTTAGCTTTTGTTTCCTTTGTCTCTGAGTCAGAGTCAAAAAGGACCAATATCAAAGGAGCTTTCTGCCTATGTTTTCTTCCAGGATTTTTATGTTTTCAGGTCAAGCATTAAAGTCATCCATTTTGTGTTAATTTTAATATATAGCATAAGAGAGTGGTTAGTCCAGTGTCATTCTTGTGCAAGAAGCTGTCCATTTTTTTTCAGCACCATTAATTGGAAGAGACTATTTTTTATCCGTTGTATATTTTTGATGCCTTTGCCATGAATTAGTTGACCATACATGCATGAGTTTATTTCTGGACTCTCTATTATGTGCCAGAGATCTGTGTATCTGTTTTTATGTCAATACCATATTGTTTTGATTACTATAACTTTATAGTATAGTTTGAAATCAAGGATTGTGATACTTCTGGCTCTGTTCTTCTTTTTCAAAACTGCCTTGGTTCTTTGGAGTCGTTTGAGGTTACACACAAATTTTAGAGTTATTTGTTTTAGTTCTGTGAAAAATGCCTTTGGAGTTTTGATAGAAATTGCATTGGATCTGTAAATTGCTTTTGGTAATATGAATATTTTTACAATATTAATTCTTGTAATCCATGAGCATAGAATATCCTTCCACTTGTCTCTTCTTTAATTTCTTTCACTTATATCTTAGAGTTTCCAGTGTATAGGTCTTTCACTTCCTTGGTTAATTTTATTCCCAGATATTTTGGTCTTTTTGATGCAATTGTAGATGGAGCCATTTTCTTGATTTCTCTTATAGTTTATTAGTGTATAGAAGTGCAACAGGTTTTTGTATATTAATTTTGTATTCTGCAACTTACTGAATTCATTTATTAGCTCTAACTACTTTTGGTGGAGTCCTTAGGATTATTTAAATATAGTACCATCTCATCCACAAATAGCAACAAATACTTCTTCTTTCCAGTTTGGATGCTTTTTATTTCTTTTTCTTGTCTAATTGCTGTGGCAGGACTTCTAATACTATGCTGAATAAAAGTGAGGATGGGGTACCTGGCTGGCTCAGTTGAAAGAGCATGCAACTCTTGATCTTGGAGTTGTGAGTTCAAGCCCCATGTTGGGTATAGAGATTACTTAAAAATAAAACCTTATTATTATTTTTTTTAAAGGGAAGATAGTGGGCATCCCTGTTTTGTTTCTGATCTTAATAAAAAAGATTCCAGCTTTTACACCAATGAATATATCATTAATTGTGTTTGTCATATATGGCTTTTATCATGTTGACACATATCATACACATGCACAAACTTTGTTGAGATTTTTTTTATCGTAAATGAATGTTGAGTTTTGCCAAATGCTTTTTCTGCATCTAGTAAGATGATCATATAATTTTTATTTTTAATTTTAAAATTTTATTGATTTATTTTTTTTTAAAGATTTTATTTATGTATTCATGAAACACAGAGACAGAGGCAGAGACATAGGCAGAGGAAGAAGGCTCCTCACAGGGAGCCCCATACGGGACTCGATCCCCCAAGTGGGATCACATGTTGAGCTGAAGGTGGACACTCAACTGCTGAGCCACCCGGGAGCTCCTCGTTCATTTTTTAAATGTGGTGTACCAGTTTGATTGATTTGTAGATGTTGAATCTTCCTTTATCAATGGAATAAATCCCACTAAATCATGGTGTGTAATCTTTTTAATGTATTGTTGAATTCAGTTTGCTAACATTTGAGGATTGTTGTAACATTTGCTAACATTGTTGAGGATTTTTGAATCTATGTTTAATATCCCAATACAAGGATATTGACCTGTAATTCCCTCCCCCCTTTTTTTGTGGTGTCCTTGTTTTGGTTTCAGCATACTGTTGGCTTCATAGAAAGTATTTGGAATGCATTCTGTCCTCTTCAGCTTTTTGGAGAAGTTTGAAAAAGAGAAGTATTAAATCTTCTTGAATGTTTGATAGAATTCACAAGTGAAGCATCTGGTCCAGACCTCTGTCTGTTAGAGGTTTTTAATTGGGTATTCAATCTCTTTACTATTGTTTGGTCTATTCAGAATCTCTATTTCTTCATGAGTCAGTCTTGAAAGCTTGTATATTTCTATATTTGTATAGAATATACAAATATATTGTATATTTGTCCATGTCTTCTAGGTTGTCCAGTTTGTGGGCATATAATTGTTCATAGTAGACTCTTAGAATCCTTTGTATGTCTATAGTGTCATATGTTGTTCCTCTTCTTTCATTTCTGATTTTATTTATTTGAGCACTCTTTTTCTTGGTGAGTCTAGTGAAAGTCCGTCAATTTTATCTGTTTTTTCAAAAAAACAGCTCCTAGTTTCATTGATCTTTTCTATTTGTCTTTTTAGTCTCTATTTCATTTATTTCAGGTCTTATTTTCATGATTTCTTTCTTTTTACTAACTTTGAGTTTTATTTTTTCCTTTTTTCCTAATTCCTTTAGCTGTAAATATACTTTGCTTCTTTGAGATTTTTCTTGTTTCTTGAATTCGGTCTGTATTGCTATGAACTTCCCTCCTACATTCACTTTTGTTGTATCACATAGGTTTGGGTATGCTATATTTCTGCTTTTTCTTTCTTTCTTTTTTTTTTTTAAGATTTTATTTATCTATTCATGAGAGACAGAGAGGGAGAGAGAGAGAGAGAGGCAGAGACACAGGCAGAGGCAGAGGGAGAAGCAGGCTCCATGCAGGGAGCCCGACGTGGGACTTGATCCTGGGTCTCCAGGATCAGGCCCTGGGCCGAAGGTGGTGCTAAACCACTGAGCCACCCAGGCTGCCCTATATTTCTGTTTTCATTTGTCTCTAGGTATTTTATGATTTCTCCTTTATTTGATGACATGTTGGTTGTTCAGTAGCATGTTGTTTGGTTTTCAGATTTTGCTTTATTTCCAGTTTTCCTAGTTTCATGCCGTTGTGATTGGAAAAGATGCTTGATATGACTTGAGTCTTCTTGAGACTTGTTTTGTGGACTAATGTGATCTCTCCTCGAGAATGTTCCATCTGCTCTTCAGAAAAATTTGTATTCTGTTTTTGGATAGAATGTTCTATATATGTCTATGAATTAAGTCCGTCTGGTCTAAGGTATCATTTAAGGATGATGTTTTCTTATTGATTTTCTGTCTGGATGATCTATCCATTGATGTAAGTGGGGTGTTAAAGTCCCCCAGTCTTACTGTGTTGCTGTCAATTTCTCCTTTTAGACTTGTTAATCTTTGTTTCATATATTTTAGTGCTCCTATGTTGGGTATGTATATATACATTTATTTATTTTTATTTATTTTTTAAAGATTTATTTATTTACTTATTCATGAGAGACACAGAGAGAGGCAGAGACATAGGGAGAGGGAGAAGCAGCCTCCATGCAGGACTCAGTCCTGGAACTCTGGGATCATGTCCTGGGCCAAACGAAGGCAGACATTTAACTGCTGAGCTACCCAGGTGTCCCAGGTACATATATATTTATATAAATGTTATATGTTCTTGCTGGATAGACCCCTTTATTATTATGCAATGTCTTCCTTTATCTTTTATTACAGTTTTTGTTTTAAAGACCATTTTATCTGATGTAAGTATAGTCACATGAGCTTTTTTTAAAATTTCAATTTGTTTGAGCTATCTTTTTCCATCCCATCACTTTCAGTCTGTGTATCCTTCTGAAGTGAGTCACTTGTAGGCAACGTATGGATGCATCTTGTTTTTTATCCATTCAGTCACTGTATGTCTTTTGGTTGGAGAATTTAATCTGTTTACATTTAGAGTAATTATTGATAGGTGTGTATTTATTGCCATTTTGATCATTGTTTTCTGGCTATTTTTGTAGATAGCCTCCATTTTGAAGATCCTCTCCATTCTTTTTCATTCTATTTTCCTCTTCCATTGTGGTTTGATGGCTTTCTTGAGTATTATGTGTAGATATTTTTTCTTTCTCGTTTTCATTTTTGTATTTACTATAAGTTTTTACCTTATGGTTACTACAAAGTTCACATATAGCATTCTATTTACATAATAGACTATATTAAATTAATTACAACTCAAATTTGAATACATTTCAAAAATGCATTTTTACCCCCATTTTGTTTTGATGTTACATTTACATCTTTTTATGTATCGCTTAACTATTGTAGTTTTAGTTAATTTCACTACTTTTGTCTTTTGACCTTTTTTTTTTTCTAAGATTTTATTTATTTATTTGAGAAAGCATAAGAGCCAGAAAGATCACAGAGGGTGAGGGAGAATCAGACTCCCTGCTGAGTGGAGAACTTGATTCAGGGCTGGATCTCAGGACCCTGAGATCATGATCTGAGCTGAAGGCAGACACTTAACTGACTGAGCCACCCAGACCCCCTGTCTTTTGACCTTTACTTTGGCTTTATAAATGATTAACCTATAATCTTTACAATATATTTACCTTTTCCAGTAATTTTTTTTCTTTTTTATGTTTTCTTTTCATTAATCAGTGCCATTTCTTTTCAGCTTAAAGAAGTCTCTTTAACATAAAGCCAGTTTACTGTTGATTAATTCCGTTAACTTTTTGCTTATCTGGAAAACTCTTTATCTATCCTTGTATTCTGGATGATGACCTTGCCACGTAGAGTATTTTTACTTGGAAGTTCTTTTCCTTTTGGTACGTTAATATATCATGCCACTTTTCTCTAGCCTGTAAAGTTTCTGCTGAAAAATCTGCTGATAGCCTTAGGGGATCCACCTTGTGTGTAAAAAGTTGTTTTTTCTTGCTGCTTTTAGTATTCTGTCTTTGTATTTAACTTTTGACATTTTAATTACAATGTATCTTGGTATGAATTTCTTTGGCTTCATCTTATTTAAAACTCTCTAGGCTTTTTGGATTTGGTAGTTTGCTTCCTTCTCCAGATTAGGGAAGTTTCAACCATTATTTCTTCAGATAAATTTTCTGTCCCTTTCTCTCTCTTATCTCCTTTTGGGATCCCTGTAATATGGATGTTACTCCATTTGATGTTGTTCTTTTGATCCTTTAAGATATCTTCACTTTTTCTTAATTCCTTTTCTCCCCTCGGCTATGTCTGGGTCAGTTCCAGTGCTTTGTCTTCCAGGTCACTGATCAGTTCTGTTTTATCCAGTCTTCCGTTGAACATGTAGTGTATTTTTTAGTTCAGTTATTGTATTCTTTAGCTCTATGACTTCTGTTTGGTTCTTTCTTTCTTTCTTTTCTTTTATCTATTTGTTGAAGTTCTATGTTTGTTTGTTTTTTTTCTGAGTTTGGTGAGCATCTTTATGACCATTACTTTGAAGTCTATCAGGTAGATTACTTATCTTCACTTCACTAAGTTCTGTTTCTGAGATTTTGTCTTGATATTTCTTTTGGAACCCATTCTTCTGTCTCTTACTTTGCCTGATTCTCTGTGCTTATTTCTATATATTAGGTGAAATAGTTACTTCTCCCAATCTTCAAGGAGTGGCCTTGTGTAGAAGGTGATCTATGGAACCCAGAAGGGCAGTCCCCTCTGGCCACTAGAGCCAGGGCTTAGTTCCCTGTATGGGTTGCACATGTCTGCTGGCTGTGGCCAGGCCAGGGCTGTGGCATGAGATATGTAGGGTGCCTGGCAGGACAGCTGTGGCATGACCATGGTGTTGAGGGGAGGGCGTGCCTACGTGCACCAGCAGGTGAGAGGGAGATTGCCAAAGTGGCCCCTGCCAATGCTGGCATTAATAAGATAGAGATCCCAAACTGCTGTTCGCTAGCACTTCTATCCCCATAGACACCTGCATTGATTTTCTGCCTCTCCTGCACTTTAAGATTGCTAAGTGCTTTAAGATTGTAGGTGCTTTTCTAACTGCTAACTGTAGGTGCTAGGTCCTGGGGTGAGTGAGTTTGTAGGTGTGAGTCCTTTAAGAGCAGATTCTCCATTTCCATATAGTTCTTTGTTTCTCCTGGGCATAATCACCACTGGTTTTACATTTTGAAGGTTCATCTCTCTGGTGCAGGAGCCTAGGGTTGAGGTGCCTGATGTGGGGATATGAACCTCTTGGTCCTTCAGGGAAAAGTAACATTTTTTGAGACCCCTTTTGATTGTGGGTTGCTGGGCCTGAGGTGGGGTTTTTGCAAGAGCACATCTCTGCCTCTCCTACCCATCTTGATCTGGCTCTTTTATCCTTTGTTGTAGAGGTGCTGTTAATCAGTTTTTCAGGACTGATTTAGAGAAAATTATTCAATATGTAGCTTATTGTGTCCTTGGGAGAAGGTGACTTCAGGATCTTCCTAGGCTGCTTGAACCTGAGCTCTCTTTGTGAGCCCCTTCCTTCCTTCCTTCCTTCCTTCCTTCCTTCCTTCCTTCCTTCCTTCCTTCCTTCCTTCCTTCCTTCCTTCCTCTTTCTCTCTTTTTCTTTCTTTCTCCTGAGAATCCTGATTTTCCCAAGGTGTTTAATTGGACAAACCTGGGGACAAGGAGGCTCTACATCTAAAACAAAGTTTGGGGCCTCTTGGTGGTTAGGTGTGACATTGCTGGCGATGTAGGACACAATGAAGCAGTGGGAACTTGATCTTGGAGCCGTGGAATTGCTTGCCTGCTGGTCAGTTCACTTGCTGGCTACAATCTGCTCCACCTTCATGGTCTGGATTATGTCGGGTGCCCAGTGTCTCGGTAGCACTAGGTGACAACACCTGCAGTGATTGGGTCCTGGTACTCCCAGCACATGTTGTAGGTGCTGCTGTGGGAATCATAGCACAGCCAGATGCTGAAGTTCTTTACCTACAAGGTGGATTTCTTGAACACCTGACCACAGTAGATGATTTCCCCCAAAGACTCCATCTTCTTTAGCTGAGACACAAAGTGTCAGAAGCAAGAGCTGGTGACAACATGATTAAGTGCAAATATTTGCATGTGGTAGAGGTGCAGCATTTGGGGGTGGGCAGACAGTGCTTCACCACTTTGTACTCTTGCAATGTGCCTGAGGCCTTCATGACACACTCTCTGCTCTTACTGCCACCCAAGAAAGGGAGCCATTTAATTTTTTTTTTTTTTAAGTAGGCTCCACACCCAATGTGAAGCCCTATGTGGGGCTTGAACTCATGACCCTGAGATCAAGACCTGATCTGAGATCAAGAGTTAGGTTCTCAACTCACTGAGATACTCAGGCACCTAGAAACCCTTTACTTTCAGTGAAATCTTTTCTGGTATGCAGACTTATAACTTTGAAAGCAGTGGATCCGATCCTTAAGTACACAGTACTTAGTAGCCAATCTGAATGAGGAAAAGGTAAAAATTTGATCTTGTGGAAATAATGCTGTATAATGCATCTCGTGATGTATGCTTTTATGTGAAAATGCTTAAAACTGGTTTAATCTGTACAGTCAAGTGCTCTTTGTTTTCCAGTTGACTATATTCCTTTAGTATAGCTTGTGAGTTGAGGAAAGGAGATGACAATTCTAATTTCAGTTAGAGGAGTTGTAAGTGAATGCAGAACCCTCTCTGGAATACTTAATTCTTACTGTGCTCTGAACTTTGCTTGATAATGTGAAATGACTATTTTGATGTTTTATTTCTTATATAACCACACTGTTTGCACATCTTGGGTGCTTCCATTTCAGGCTACTCTTAATTATGTTTTTAACATCCTGGAAGGGCTGTATTTGTAATTCAGTAAGTCTTTCAGTGCAAGCCATTGAATGTTATTAATTCATTGTCTAGTGTTTAGGTAGAATAAATTGCTCATTTTTAAATTGCATTATCTTGTATTGTTTTCTTTCTTTTCTTTTCTTTCTTTCTTCTTTCTTTCTTTCTTTCTTTCTTTCTTTCTTTCTTTCTTTCTTTCTTTCTTTCTTTCTTTCTCCTTCCTTCCTTCCTTCCTTCCTTCCTTCCTTCCTTCCTTCCTTCCTTCCTTCCTTCCTTCCTTCCTTCCTTCCTTCCTTTCTTTCTTTCTTTCTTTCTTTCTTTCTTTCTTTCTTTCTTTCTTTCTTTCTTTCTCTCTTTCTCTACAGCCAATGTGGGGCTTGAACTCAAGACCCTGAGATCAAGAATTCCATGCTCTACTAACTGAACCAGCCAGGTGCCCCTCATTATCTTGTATTCTTAGCACAAATTTCTAACTATGACAGACACTCAGGTATACTTATGTAATAATAGCTTTAAGGTCCATTTTACCAACATGCACACGTTTTTAAAGGGAATATTTCCAAAATGTTTTTAGCTTTCACAACTTTTTTAAACCTTTCACAGAATATTATGATGTATTTTCATATATTGGTTTCCTTCTTGGTAGATAAGACAAACGAAGGCATGGACTACTAAAATGAATTGCAAGGCCACAGTCTTTAGATCACCTCCCAAGAGGGGCCACTCTTCAGATTCCCAGATGAATTCTCCTGCAGCCTTTTGGGAAATAAGACAGCATATAGAGTTTCAGTTATTAATTGTCCAGCTCCATGCTTTTTTCTTGAGTCCTAAATTAAGAGCATCTTCAGGTAAAGAGTAACCCACAAGCTTTGTTAAGAAGCAGTACTGTGTGTCTTGTCCAGTTGTGTTTCCTGGGCATGTAACCATAATAATTACTAACAGATGTTGGCCAACTCAGTGGCCGAATGAAATAATGAATGGTAGTGATGGCTCCTAACAGAGGTTTGCCAATGGCAACTGGGGCTCTCTGCAAAGCCCAGGAATGATGGGCCTCTATCTGACCAATGAACTGACACAGCCGATGAGCGCACCACTGTCAAACTGGCTGTCTTGGCCTGGCTTTGCCTGTTCTGCCCACTATACTTATCCTTCTCAGGCCAACTTGAAGCTGGGCCTGGTGCAGAGACCATCAGTTGCTATCCTTTCTTTGCATCAGAAGAGGTTAGAAAGTGTGAATTGTGTTCAGATGGGATGAGTAAGTGGAAGGTGGCTAAATGCCTTCTAGGTGGAGATGGGTTGGATAGCCTATCAAAGGTATTAAGGGAATTAGCGTTAGTGTTGGATTTATGCAGGACTTCTACACCTTCACATTCAGCATCATTCCCTCCTCCCTTTTGCCCTTTTCCTGAGAAAACCAGCTGTCTCCAAAGAACTGGCATGTCTGAATTCTTCCCAGTGCAGTGCTGCCTCCTGGCACTAATGAAAGGCGCACCCAACAGCCCTATGCAATGCCTTGCTCTGCAGGCTGGGAGCATATTTTGGGTGACTGTTCCCTGTTCTGTGCTTTGCCTTCTTAAGGAGGGCTACAGAGCAAATTTATCTATGGTCTCAGAACCAGGAATAATTGTGTCCTGAGCAAATGGCATGTTCTTTGTTTTAGGGACACTCTGATCCATGTAATGAATCACATTTCCCTCTTCATGTAGCCTGTCTGAAAGCTCAGATTCAAATTTATAGACTACTTTTGGCAAGTGTATAAGACTCCCTTGCAATGATTTTGTCTTTTAATTTCACTGTAATTTCCCTTAGACTCATTTTATTCACAAGTTTTAAATTTAATTTACCTTATTGTATCAAATGCATTCTGTTTTGTTTTTGTTTGTTTAATAAACTGATTTAAGTCCTTTTGGGAAAAAAAATAAAAATAAAGATCAGCATATTCATTCAACACCTTTACTTTAGTTTTTTGATTCCCCAGGCCTTAGTTTTATACCTTTACTTCTTTAATCTCAACAGCAGTCTACTACTTTCTAGAAATATAATCCCTTCTGGATTAGTTTTTTGTCTTTTTTTTTTTTTAAATAGGAATTTCACCATTATATTAAAAGTAAGGTAAAAAAAAAAAATAGGTGTGAGGAGTACCTGGGTGGCTCAGTTGGTTTAGCGTTTGCCTCTGGCTTGGGTCCTGGTCCTCAGATCCTGTGATTGAGCTGCATCAGTTCTCTGCTAGGTGGAAACCTAATAACTAATGACTCACTCTTACCCTTACCCTCTGCCTGCCACTCTGCTTACTTGTGCTCTCTCTTTATCAAATTAATTAATTAGTTAATTAAAAAATTAAGGTGTTAATAGCTGATTCCTACAGCTGCGACTTTCTAGTTATATGAATTTAAATTACTTAATCTTTTTCATTTATAAGAAGAGTAATATTATTTATTTTTTGTGAAGGTTGTGAGGATTATATGACATACTATATGTAAATATGTAGTAGCCTATTTGACACATAGTAGGCCTTTTGTTTAAAAGTCTTGTAAGTGGAAAGTGCACTGGATTTGCAGTGAAATCTCTCTTTCTTCACTCATTAGCTTATGACCTTGGGCAAATCATTTTACTTCTTTGGACCACACTTTTCTCATATGTAATTTTATGGCATGGCTGAGAGAGCCCTTAGGACTCTAGCTTTGCTATTCTTGGATTCTTAGACTTGTCCTGAGTAACATGTGAGAGTGTGTCCTTACTCTGTTCACACTAGGAATGGCATGAATAGATTCACTTGGGCATAGAGAGGTCTAGTGGGATGGGGATCCAGATCTGAAGCAGGGAAATGAAGAGGCCCTTCGTGCTGGTCATTAATGTTCTTCACTGGTGTCGGTTATGGTATTTGCAAAGGTAGTAGCATCTTCTGGAATACCCTGATATGGTAGTGATTGTAGTCCTGAATTCAAATGGATTTCAAAAGATGTGCCATTGTGGATGCTGTTCTCTGTAGTGACTAGTTTATAAGCGGCTGCTTGGTGAGTACTTGGACAGGTAGCAGTGGAACCAAGGGAGCCACTACTTCTGGTCGATGACCGTGTTCATCAATGACCACATTTGGTTCAGTCGTGGAGTCAATCATAGCAAGTGTCTGTATGCAAATATGGTTTCTATTCAGGAACCATTGGGCAATAGGAGATCCCCAAAGCAAGAGGAAACTCATTTATCAAGAAGATAAGTAAAAAAGAGTTTGTAATAGGTGTAGAAGAATAATCTACACTGAAACGAAGCACGCTCATAGCAATGCATCAAGATACAGGGTAGTTTTGTGGTTAAAGGCACAGCATTTTCCAGTGTGTGGTTTAAGCCAAGTTATTTAATCTCTCAAAGCCTCAGTTTCCTCATATGTTAGGGGGATAGTGATACTTACCTCATATGGTTGTTGTAATGAGTTAATGTAAGTGCTGAGATATATTAGTTATAGGTAACTAGTCTTATTAAAACTATTAGTAGTTTTACACTGTGAACCGCAGTTTCACACTGGACTTTAAGGTTTTGCTACCCTAATCTAAAAAACTATGTAGACTATAAGAATAAATGTTAAAAACAAACCATTAGAGGGGCACCTGGAAGGCTCAGTCAGTTGAGCATCCAACTCTTGGTTTCAGCCTAGGTCATGATCCCGTGGGTTGTGGGATCAAGCCCTGCGAGGGGCTCCATGCTCAGTGGGGAGTCTACTTGAGGATTCTTTCCCTCTGCTACTTTCTCTACTCTCTCACTCTCGCTCTCTCTCTGTCTTTCTAAAATAAATAAATCTTAAAGAATAGCATTGGATGATCACATGGTTGGAGTAGAGTGCATATGCAGAGAAAAAAGTTCTAAAAAAAGTTTGAGTCAGTGCATCATGTCCATTAGTTTTTTATCCAATCATTTTATCCCTGGGATCTTACTTTTGAAAGGTAGCTATCTACTTGTGCTTTTGATTGATTTCATTCTTTGCATATGAAGTGAGATTATAAATTAAAGACACTAGTTTCTATAAACTTCCCTCATTACTCTGTAGTCCCATTTTGCCTACTTCTTGAGAAGTTTCTGTCTCCTTCCTTTCTGTGGGATAAGTTTAAATTTGCTCACCTTGTTCAAAGGCAAAGCATTATGACCCTGAATCCTGAAAAAAGGTTTACTTTATAACATAACTTTTAAAAAAATGGTAAAAAAAATTAACCAGTGTAAAATGTTAAAACAAAACACAACCCCCGAAGACATTGAGTGTTAAGATACTGTGGAATTATTATTACAAAAACAGAGAAACCACTGAAAACTAGTCTGGTTTGGGTTCAAGTATTTTTGTCTCGATGAGCCTCAACTTTTGCTTGGTCCACTGAAATTCACTGAATTCAGGGAAATTTTGAGATTTGAAATGGTAACAGTGTGTGGTAGTTACAGCCTCAGAACACAGCACCTGGGAGTGGTGGTTTTCTTGTGTTTCACTGTTTGAATCTTTCAGAAGAGAAGTGAAATTCTATAGTCCAAATTTCATTGATTTATTTAGTTTTGACCTACATTTTCATGAGCAATTTCTCCTATGTCAAGCCATATATTAGTCCATTTAGATTTGGAAACTGTACAGATGGGGCAGCCTGGGTGGCTCAGTGGTTTAGCACTGCCCTCAGCCCAGGGCGTGATCCTGGAGACCCCGGATCGAGTCCCACGTCAGGCTCCCTGCATGGAGCCTGCTTCTCCCTCTGCCTGTGTCTCTGCCTCTCTCTCTCTCTCTCCCTGTGTCTTTCATGAATAAATAAATAAATAATCTCAAAAAAAAGAAAAGAAAAGAAAATTGTATAGATAATTTTGTACACAGTATTTTCATAGAAAAGAAATTAGAACTGAAACCCAAGATCCTAGCTGCCTAACAGTTAAAAATCAGGATATCTTTAATTAATTCAGTTTTCAAGATGCTCCATAGTTATTTGTTTATTATTGAATGAATGCATTAGTTTTTTTCAAACAGTTTTACAATATTATTTTTTTAATTTAAACATTTTTAAAATTATGCTAAGAAAGTAACATGAAATTTGTCACCTTAACCATTTTGAGTTAACTGCAGTTCTGCAGTGTTAAGTAGATTCACATTGTTGTGCAACAGAACTCCAGAACTTTCTCATCTTGCAAAACTGAAACTGTATACTCATTAAACAAGAACTCTCCATTTTCTCCTCCCCCACACCCTGCCAAATTCAGCTTTTAAGTGAGGTATGTATATGTTTTGTGGTTACAATTTGATGAGACCAGAGGTCATTTAGGTGGGTTGCAAACTATAGGGTATAGTGCTTTTACTTGAAAGTTTGGACAAATGGCAGGAAATGAATGTTCATAGTTACCACTTTTATTAGTTGAACTGTAGGATACTACCTAATGGCACATATGAAGTACTTGCAAAAGACTGTTTTTAAGGCAAGAGAATATGGGTGGCTGCACTCCTCTACTACTACTTTGGCCATCACTCATAATTTTAAGTAGTAAAGATTACAATCAAAATCAAAACCCAAACTGAAATAAGTCAGAAAATCCTGATAACGAAGGAGGGTAACTTTTGAAATATAAAAATAATTGAGAAGTTTGTGCTATTATTTTCTGTTGAGATCTCTAGAAAGGCAAACGTTCATTTTAATATTGTGGTTTTAGTAAGGTACTACCAGCATGCCAAGGAATATGCTAACAGGTCCTGAGCTATCCCCCTTCCTGGACTTTTCAAACCTAGGCCTAAGGAGTCTGTTGTGGCCATAGTACAAGGCAAAATCTAGAAGAAGGGGATGCTGGGATGTGGGTTGTTAGCTCAGAGCCCTCATTTGCTTAACTGAACCATTTTTTAAATGCTCAGCATCCTGGTTGAGAAATGAATCTGATGGAAGAGGCTTAAGTGCCAGACAGAGTGAGGCCCTGACATCCTGGTGCAATTCTCCTCCACTTCTTTAAAAAGTCAAGGTGATGAGATGTCATCTTATTGGCTACCTACTGGCAGCCTCTTCATAGCCTCCATGCTCTAATACAATGGGCAAAATATGGCAAGATGATGACGATGATGATGATGGTGTTGATGTGATGGTGATCCTCAGAATAGTGGTCACCCAAATTCATGGATGCTCTATTCTTTTTTTTTTTTTTAAGATTTCATTTATTTATTCATGAGAGACACACAGACAGAGGTAGAGGGAGAAGCAGGCCCCCTGTGGGGAGCCCAATGCTGGACTCGATCCCAGGACCCCGGGATCACGACCTGAGTCGAAGGCAGACGCTCAACCACTGAGCCACCCAGGTGCCCCATGGATGCTCTATTCTTACCTCAGGTATCTTGCCCAGTATGTCTCAGATTTTGGAAACTCAGTGTTTGATGATATTCCTTAAACCTCTAAAGGATTAAATTTACAGATCTCATGACCCAGAGTTGTTTAAGATTTGGTTCTAGTGTGTTTCAGGTACATTTTACATTAAATAAGTTTTTCTGTGTCAGTTTGGGAACTTAATTATCATTTCTAAACTTGTTTCCTCGCTAAAAATGTACTTGGAGTCCAAAACAAATAAATTAAAAATTTTAAGGAAAAGACCCTTTTTAAGTAGGAAATTGTTTCAATTTGTTCTTGCAATTCTATATCAGCATTTAATATTTTAATTTGGCTTTGGAATGAAAGCTATAGTTTAATTTTGATAATGGAGGGGAATAGTAGGGTAGCTAAAAAATGAACAATATTACATATATTAAGTTCTTGATACATAATTCTTGGAATTAATTAAATACACAATCATTTATATTTAGTCATTTGACTTTGAAGTATAGGGTAAGCGTTTTTAAACTTCAATTGAATTTTATAATGATACTTTTTAAATTTTTATATTAATGTGAATTTTCACATCTCTGAACTCACATGTTTTGCCTACTTTGGCCTTTTTTCTATTTGGCCACTACTTATTCTGAGGAGTGGGGAGAGTTAACCTAAAATTATAAATTTGCTTCAAGCAATCTACAAATCCAAGCATAGATAATGAAGTATAGATGGTGTTAATACTACTTAGGTAGTGATAAGCCACAGGAAAATGTAATAGAGAGGAACAAGGGGTTATAGTGAGTGAGACACTTAACCAAGTCTGGATTGCCAATATGCTATTGAGAGTGGTTTTTTTGTTTTGTTTTGTTTTGTTTTGTTTTAATTTTACGGTTCTTCCTGTGGTGGATTATATAGAGATAACCCCAGTAGCAATGATAGCATATTGGCATATGAAGGAAAACTATATGTTAGATCTCTTACCTCATTCCTTACTTGATTTGACCAGCTGATGTGGCCTCCAAGCCTGTTTTTTTTTCCTTTCTCAAAGTCCCATTTGATTCTTTCTCTCTCTTGGTTGGTGGGGATAGCCTTTATGGTTAGAGGGAGGACCCTAAGGAGGTTTAAGGCAAGAGAATATGGGTGGCTGCACTCCTCTACTACGACTGACACTAGAGTTAATACAGCGAGCGCACTCTTTCACCCAAATGATCATCTCTACCTTGGGGACCCTAAACAATGTGGAAAGTACCCAGGTTAGAACCCTAGAGTCCTTGTGGATAGGTGTAAGGACACTATGATAATGTCATCGGTATTTACCATTAATTGAATATTTTTCATATGCCAGGTGCTATATGCATCATCTTGTTCAATCCTTACCAAACCTTATAAGGTAAATCTTTTGATTAATCCATTTCAAGATTAAAAAAAAAAAAAAAACCACACACACACACAGAGGCTTAGAGAAAAACATGTTCCTCAAGCTTATGCAGCCGGTAAAATAGAGCTGGAGCCCAAAGATTGTCAGACCCCAAAACAAATATGTTAATTACTTTACTAGTGCTTGCTACCATGGTGGTGGGGATTTAGGACAGACATGGTTATGCTGTTCTTTGGGTGACCATTTTGCCTAATTATTGCCAGTTAGTTAAATTTAAAGTTTGTTTCTCATTTTTTCTCCTTCCCTCTTCTTTCTCACCTCTGGTCATTTTCTTCCCACTTCTGATACCACTCCCGAATTGGTAGCAACTATCCCCTCACTGTGTCGTATTTTCCTAAGCCATGATTCCTGCCCATTCTCTGCTCTCACCACAAAACCTGGATTAATTAGGACCAAGGAGCCAAAAGTATGGTGCCAGTCAGTTCCTCTTTCTATGTGCTTTGGCCCAGCTCGCAGGATGAATTTAGATTAGGCGTACTCAAGGATATCCATGAGTAATAACTATAAGCTTTGTCATAGATAACTGTATCGGGTGTGTTTAAATGTACAACTCTGTTTTTCTATTATTATGTGATATTTCACGTTGACTTGTCAAACTGAAAAATACCCATATTGATTTTGCAGAAAGCTTCACATGTGAGATAAATGCACTCAAAGACTCCTCACAAGTAGCTCTTTGGAGCTTCAGATGTGAAATGGATCATTCCTCAATCTGTAATAGACCCTTCTGTGAAGCTCTTCAATCAAACCTGAGAATTCAAGGTGAAATTGAGGGGAGGATGGGAAACCCCTACAGGGGGATTTGAGTGGACTAGCTGAGAAAGGAACCCGGGGTATTTGCTGCATCTTTTTTCCCTTTTTTTCTCTTGAGCGCAGGAAGGCTGTCAATCAACGTGTGACCTTCCGAGCTGTATGTATGCGTGTAATACCTGGGTGCAAGGAGGTGAGCTGTAGAGGTGCTCATAGAGGTGCTGTCATGGGTGTCTTTGATTTCTTTCCATTTGTCATTTTTTTTTTCCCTGACAGTTTCCAGGGTATTTTTAAACTGGCTATTTTATACAGATTTATTGTATAGAGTTTCTCTTTCCACCAAATCATTTATAATTGTTCTATTTGATAGAGTGATCTTTGCGTCTTTTGAGAAGAGCACAGATAATCTTTTTAAAAAGCCAATGACATATATAATAACTACTTTAGGTAGAAAGAATGGTCATATTTTGTTAAGTAGTGATCCTTACTGGTAAGTGCATCTTATTTAAGAATCATGTTTGTAGATCATGCAATGACTTTTAATTAGTTTGTTCCCAGTAAAGCAGTAAGAGTTACCCCTAGTAAGGAAAACAGCATCTTCTGAAATTAGTTTTGGTGTCACATTTTTTTATTTATTCGGGGGCACATTTTCAGTTGGACATTTCTAGGTTAATTAAAAAAAAAAACTCAAGAATCTTCAATGGGCTATTTAGTTGGGGGGAGCAGTGAATCCTGACACCAAACTAAGTAATAAAAACTATGCTTTGGAATTTGTGCTCAAACACAGAATATGTTTTATAATAGTTTTTGATGCTCAAGCGGCTACGAAATGATCACTGTCCCCTCGCTGTGTCATAGTTTTCCTAAGCCATGGAAACGGTGTTGTTTGTAAAGCTCGCATATTAGTATAATCTTAAGAGCATATTAATTGCCCGGGAGGTTTATGTATTTGTTCTGCACATGTGATTAAAGATCACGGCAGCTTATACAGCATAATTTTAGAGATGGAGAAAATGACTATTGTAATACTTGCTACTCTCAGTTTCCTCTACAGCAATGCCCTTACACCTTTCTTTTTCAGGCATTTTGTAGCATCCTAAACAGAAGGATATTGAAGGGAGCTGATTCTGCTTTGATCCTTGTGCTTGTTGTCAAAGCGCTTGGGATTGAAGAGACTGTTGGCTACAATTGACTGTGACAATTAGGAGATGATCAGAGCCCTAGAGTGGAGCACTTAAAGGGTAATTTACATGTCAGTTTGTCGAATAAAAAAAAAAAAAGATATTCAGCTAAGATTTTTTTTTTTTTTTCCCCTCAGAGCCTTGTAAACTGCAATTTGTGCTCTGGTAAGAAAAACCTGGCAGAGGAGTTAGGATAGCCATTACCATTTGAAAAGAAGCAATCATAAGGCCGCTGCTGAGCCCTTTGTCCACTAAAAATGCTGATTTGCAGGCAGTGAGTGAAAAAGTGGAACCATCACTAAATAAAACCTTGAGCTAGGTAAAACCCCCCCTGGCCCCCACCCCTGCTGGCTTTTTCATGTTGGTTAAAGGTGCTTTTTTTTTTTTTTTTTTTTAAAAAAAAAGGATCTTAAATCCGATACTTACTATCCTTATAACATTGCTATTGGTCCTGAATGTCCTTTCCTAAGAAAATAATAATAAAGGATGCACGGAGGAGGTGGCAGGTGGAAGGCAGTGGAGCACAGGCCAGCGCGGGGTTGGAGGGCCACGCTGGCCATCGCCTCCCTCCCTTTGTACGCTGCACGGTCCCCCCCCCCTCGATCCTTTACACGCTCTTTCCCCCCAAGGTAACAGCGCGCCCCTCAGTTTTCTCCTGTTTATTCCTACTCTGATTTTAAAGTGGGAACTGGATTTTTAACCTTCACCTGCTTAGCCTGTTTGGGGCCACTTGGCTAAAAAAGGAAATGCACCTTCAGTCATGACCTGCTCTTGGCAGGTGGTCATCTCTGTACTTCTCTGTTGGGTAATCCATACGCAGAAGTCAAAAAAAAAAAATAGCTAGAAAGTGAAAAGAGGATAATTGCCAGTAAATATATGGCGAAGGCAGTCACACGTCATCTATTTAATTGTCAAGTTGAATAAGAAGAATCAGTTATTTCAGGAATTTTTGAGTCTCACCCCAGAAATCACTAATGATGGTAATATCATCATAATAGTAACGAATAACATGTAGTTGCAAGCTTTTCAACTGGAAAGTTATCCATATATGAATTTAATGCATCCACACAACGGTGTCTGGACAGGACATACTCAGATCTGGTGTATTTAATTCAGAGACACATTATTAACTTTCAATAAAATTTCAAATTTTATTTTTATTTACTTATATACTTTTAAAGATTTTATTGTTTATTCGTGAGAGACACAGAGACGCAGGCAGAGGGAGAAGGAGGCTCCATGAGGGGAGCCCGACGTGGGACTCGATCCCAGGACCCCGGGGTCACGACCTGAGCCAAAGGCGGGCGCCCAACCACTGAGCCGCCCAGGATACGTTTTATATTCCATTTTTTGGATGCTTGGCTATGGTGATGGGCATCTGCAGAAGGTTAGAAACGTCTTCATCCTAAAGCACCAGGCCTTACTGATGAGAGCTAAGAGCACGCATGGCCTTCAAAAGCCAGATCTTCTGAGGGCACATTGCTGTTCCTCAAGCTCTTCTGGATACTGGATAGTGGGTGTTGGTTTTTTTTTTTTTTAATTTATTTTTTATTGGTGTTCAATTTGCCAACATATAGAATAACACCCAGTGCTCATCCCGTCAAGTGCCCCCCTCAGTGCCTGTCACCCAGTCACCCCCACCCATCTCCCCTTCCACCACCCCTAGTTCGTTTCCCAGAGTTAGGAGTCTCTCACGTTCTGTCTCCCTTTCTGATATTTCCCACACATTTTTTCTCCTTTCCCCTTTATTCCCTTTCACTATTTTTTTTATTTCCCAAATGAATGAGACCATATATTGTTTTTCTCTGATTGACTTACTTCACTCAGCATAATACCCTCCAGGTCCATCCACGTTGAAGCAAATGGTGGGTATTTGGCGTCTCTAATGGCTGAGGAATATTCCATTGTATACATGGGCCACAGCTTCTTTATCCATTCATCTGTCGATGGTGGGTGTCGGGTTTTAAGGCCACCTTTCCATCAAAGACATGAACGCTTCCACAGATAAAAAGGGCTTTATTTCTCGTCATTTTACGTCTGATACCTTAACAACCACAACATTTTTTTTTTCCTCCCCAAGGGATGTCTTACAAAAGGACTTGCATGGAGGTTTCTGAAAAATCACAATAGTCCGCGTGGAGCTGATTGAGAGAAGTCAGTAATTCACAGATACTGGCGCCACGTCTGACCGCTTGGCAGGAAGGCCCTGAACTCCTTTATAAAGTTTTTTAAATTCTAGTTTTCCTTGTGTGCACGCCCCCCTTGCAAAGAAGAACACACAAGTAAGGGGGGAAAAAAAAGAAGAATGAATAGGTTAGCAAGTGCAAAGAGGATAATGAGAGGGAGTCAGGGAAGGCCTGGGCGTCCCTAGCGAGCGGCTGCAGAACCAGGCAACGGTAAATCTGTATCAAAAATCAGGCACAGCAGGAGGTGTTCGTCTCCCAGGTAATGGGTAAATGATGAGCAGATGAGCCATCCTTGTATCGATTTAAGCATTTTGTTCCAGCCAGTCACAATTAACTTTGATTTGTTTTTACTTTCCTCTTATAGGTTTGCATTTAAAACACTCTTGGAGCACTAATTGTATAAAATTCTGGTAACTGCACATTCTCTTTTTAGAGAGGTAATGAGCGAATGAATGAAAAGGCAGGGATTATTTGCCATTCTAAGAGCTGGGATTGTCAGAACATTTCTACTTGACTGAAATTGTTTTGGAAGGTGAGCTGGAACAAGAATCTTGCAACTAAAATGAAGTGACTCTGCATGTGGTTTTGGGATGTTTCTCTTCATCAAAGAATTCTGCAGACCCGCTCTGGGACTTAGAAGTTGACTTAGATTTTTATTTATGAGAGAGTATTTAGGTGAATCCCATGAAAACATTGTAGGGTACGCATATTTGACTCTTACCAAGTAAGTGGGAGTCTTTTGAAGGCTCATTTGGAATTATTTGAAAAGAGTTTTCCTATTATTATCACACTGTTCTTTCAATACGCAAATTGCCGTGTTGTGACAAAATAAATTATTGAAATGCTTTGAAAAGTTTTTAGAAATGTGCCCAAGGAAACAATATGTAAATTGTTAAAAAATTCACACGTCAATTTATTGAAATGTTGCTACTACTGAAAAGTCCAGAGACCTTCAGCACAACAATTCCAGAACATTTACAGTCTTGTTTTCATGAGTAGCTCTCTCTTTGTAGTTATTTGGAGGTGGCAGCAGAATTGCCAGATACAGCAAATAAAAATAAACAATTCCTAGTTAAATTTGAATTTCTGATTCATAACGAATATTTTTTCATATAGGGATGTCCCATACAGTGTTCACATTTTATCAGGGAACCCTAGGTGGCACTCTGATTGGAGAGAAATTGCAACCATGCATGGAATGGACAATCTAATTATTTATAAATTATAAATTGTCACTTATAAATCATTTTACCTTTCACTGTCAGATTAGATAGGCCAACGAGCTTGCCCCCTTCAAACAGAAACCAAAAGGCTTTTTAACTCATTAATGCTGAGTTTAATTTCCTCCATCACGTTCCCTGCACAAGCTGTGACTCGTCATTTCAAGTATATAGTAATTTCTGCCTAAGATAATGGAGACTTCAGAGAAGGTGGCTGAGCAGTCTGTCTGGCTTACCCACACTGATCAAGCTCTGACTGGAGTGGTTCCTGGCTATGGGGACAGAGTCGGATGGTGCAGTGAGAATATATTATCTCTGCGAAGCCACATCTTTCCTTTTGGCAGTACTATGACTACTCAGGTAACCAAGTTCGAAACCCCAATAATTCTGATCCAGGTAGGAGCTTCTGGGAAAGGAAAGATCCTGTGTCCCTATACTTTTATTTTATTGCATTTAACTTTGTTTCCTATAATCTAGTTGCCATGAAAGAAGCTAAGCTAGAATCTAAGAGAAAACCATATCTGGTTTATCTTTGAAACCAGCATTCAATTCTGTCCATAGTCAGTTTGAGCTGCTATCACAAAATATCATAGACTGTGTGGTTTATAAACACAGAAATGCATTTCTCACAGTCCTGGAAGCTGGGAGTCTGCGATCAGAGCGCCGACATGGCCGGGTTGTAGTGGGAGCCCTCTTTCATGCTTGCAAATGGCCATCTTCTTGTCTCTTCATATGGCGGAGAGCAGGGAACTCTGAGCTCTTCAGTCCCTGATACGGGCACTAATCCCATTCGGGGGCACTCTAGCCTCATAACCCAATTGTCATGTCCCAAAGGCCCTCCCTCCTAATACCCTCACATTAAAGATTGGGGTCTTGACATCTGAATTTGGGGGTAGGGGTAAGGGTAGGGTATGCAAACATTCAGGCCGCAACAATTTTTCCCTGTCTTGGTGCTTTCAATGGTCTGTCAGAAAGACTCTTTTGTGCAGAAAAGTTTGGACTCTTGCTTCTTATCCTCTAAACCCCCTTCTGATTTCGGTTGTAGCTTCAGTGGATGGTTCTTCACAAGCTGAGTCCTCCAGAACATTGTTTGAGTCTTCCTAATTTCTGCCTCAGAGCCTTTTCCAGAAGTGCAGAAGCCTGCTCAGTGCTTGCTCAAGTCTGGCATGGAACCGTGGGAGATAGTTGATCTCCTCAAGGGCAGCCCTCAATCCATGGGAGGCCGGAGCTTGTGGACAAACCTTTCAGCCCCCTCCCTTTTAGCCGGGCAGTTCTGCGAAGCACTCCACATGCTTATGTAGGGATCTTGTCTTATGCGGGGGTCTTATGTCCATTATTCGGATTTTCCACCAACCCTACTTCATTCTGTACATTTTCTTGAACCTATTTCTCGGGATAACAAACATGCATCCAGTTCAGGCTCCATTTCAGGGCAACCCCAACTAAGATAAGACATCCCTGATGCAATCTTCTTCTCAGCACCTATGGCCCTCTTCTTGCTCTGGGTCAAGATACTTTGCTTCCTTTGGTTTCATCAAAGTTTACTTCCCTCATTACCAGAGGAAGATAGTTTTGCCCTACTATGCCCTGTCCCTACTAGGAAAACTGAGTCATGCTATTTAACAGGCACATCATGCACATTCACTTCACCCAGACTCTATTACAGTGAAACCCACTTTTTATTGGACACGCACTCCATGTGAGGGCAGATGCTCGGGGATCCATGAATAATGTTTCGTTTGGTCCTCAGCATGTCACCAAGAAAGATTCAGTATTTCTGTTTCACAGATGAAAAAACTGAGGCTCAGAAAGATGAAGAGATTTCTTTCGAGACCACAAAGCTAGTGACCGGTAGTGCAAGCATTGTGTTCTGACCTGTCTGACTCCAAAGCCCATTTTTAAAATTATTCTATAGAGCCCACCATATAAAGCTCTTAGAAATTAAAATTTCTTTATCAGATACTAATATGAACAGTTAAAGAGGTGATTGGGTAGGCAGTAGGGACAAGGATTGGTTTACATCAAATAAGGGAAATATTTTTATTTTAAAAAAGCTTTTGCTCTTGGGTGCCTGGATGGCTCAGTTGATTAAGCCTCTGACTCTTGTTTTTGGCTCTGGTTGTGATCTTGGGGTTGTGAGACCGAGTCCCACATTGGGCTATGCACTCAGCATGGAGTCTACTTAATACTTTTTCTCCCTTTCCTTCTGCCCCACACGTCTCAAATAAATTTTTTTTTTTTTTAAGGCTTCTGTTCTTTCCCTCAGGCCTGTGATGCCAGCAAGATGGGAAAGTGTAGTGGTCTTCACCCTGCCAGGAAGCTCTGTCACTACTGATGAGATTAGAAGTGGCGTGATGAAAGTATCAAAAAGCCCATTTGGGCACAGCCCTGAAGGCCAACTCTCTTGGAGGTACTTCCCATTGCAAAGGGAATTATACTGGAAAATTATTCTGGAAGAAGTAAGGGTTGAAGCCAAACAGTCAAATTCAGCTATCAGAAAGTGTGTTAGGGTCCAGCCTATCAAGAACAGCAATACACAAACAACAACAACAAAATAGCCTTTTTCTTGAATGATGGTTGCTTGAATTCTTGAATTTTATTGAGGAAAATAGGGAGTTCTGGTTACTAGATTTGGTCACAAAGGTCATGCTTTTGGTGACATTCCTGTAGTCTGCTTTGTGGTTAGGTAGTCAATCTTGCTCTCTTTTGGCCTTATATGAAGGCAAGAAGGAAAGAACGAGATCATAGGTTTTTTTTAAAAAAATTTAATTCGTTAGATTTTATTTATTTATTTATTTATTTATTTATTTATTTATTTATTTATTTGAGAGAGAGGAGGGAGAGGGAGTAGATTCTGTGCTGAGTGGGGAGACAAACAGGGGGCTTGATTCCACGACCCTCAGATCTTAACCTGAGCTGAAATCAAGAGTTGGGATGCTTAACTGACTGAGTCATGAACCACTCAGATGCCCCTTAAGATCAGAAATTTTGGGGCAGCCCGGGTGGCTTGGTGGTTTAGCACCGCCTTCAGCCCAGGGCGTGATCCTAGACACCTGGGATCAAGTCCCACATCAGGCTCCCTGCATGGAGCCTGCTTCTCCCTCTGCCTGTGTCTTCGCCTCTCTCTCTGTATCTCTCATGAATAAATAAATAAAATCCTAAAAAAAAAAAAAATCAGAAGTTTTGTTCATGAAATATAGTAGTAATGAATTTTCGTATGCTGAAAAAAAAAAAAACCCGAAGAGCTTCCTATATCAACTTATGATAGAACAAAAATTTGAAGTATTGGTTTCCTTGAGACCTGGAGCTCCATGAATCTGTGTCTTTTCTGGCTCACCAAGCCTTACACATGGTAGGACCTGATAAATATACACTGAATGAATTCATTGGAATATTGTGGAACACAGTTTAAGTTGACTTCAGTAAATGCAAATTTTTGGTGTTCTGCTTTACTAAACAATTAACCTTAGCATCTTTTAAGATTTGTCACTTGAAAAAAGTTAAAATTCTAAGACTTCATGTAATTTAAGACAGTGTCTAGAACAATGTAATAACGTGGTTCCCAATGAAATATGGTGACTTCGGTTAATTTAAACCTCTTGGAGGCAAAGAGAAGTGGGAAGATTTCATCTGATATTACAATAGGCACGTGTTTAGAGAGGCCTGGGTGTGCTAGAGTGCAAAGGTCAGAGAGAGTAAACATGAACCTCTGTGGAGACAGGGAGAGGCTCCTCAGAAGAACCATGAGAAAGAAGATGTGTTCTCCACTTAGGAAAGGATGAAAGAGTTAGTAGCCCGTCTTTACGAATTAGGTTGGGGGAAATGGTTCCTGGCAGCTTTCCTCTGTCTGACCCTCCCAATCTTCTCAAAATTAAGCTATTTCATAACTCTTAGAATCTTTTTTTTTTTTTTTTAGGATTTTATTTATTTATTCAGGAGACACAGAGAGAGAGAGAGAGGCAGACACACAGGCAGAGGGAGAAGCAGGCCCCATGCAGGGAGCCTGACATGGGACTCGATCTGGGGTCTCCAGGATCACACCTTGGGCTGAAGGCGGTGCTAAACTGCTGAGCCACCTGGGTTGCCCAAGTCTTAGAATCTTGAACCCCTTACAAACTGACTACATTTTGGGCTCAGTTCTATAAACCTATCACCTCTCTCCTATTGCATCCCTTGATGTAGAGGTAGGGATTTACTCATGCAAATCTTCCTGACTTTTTATTGGTAGAATTTCAGATTCTCTTCCAGTTGCCATGTAGTTAGGAATCCAACTGTATGGCAGTTTCTAAAAACTTCATGAGGTTGTTAGTTTAGAACAATCAAAGAGATATGCATATGCAATTTCTATTTGTGCTTGTAGGTTACTGTTAGTTTCTTGTGGCAACTTTAGTAACTGATGGGCCCTCAAGAGTGAAAGTGGAAATTACCACAGTCTCAGGGCCATCTTCTCTGGCAGCATTAGCTACACCAATGAAAAATAACATCAGATGTGCTCGATCTTTCCATGGGTACTAATGGAGGCTATATAAGAAGCAAGAGTAGGTTTTTGTCTATTGGACCACAGACTATGGAAGAGAAGTCTAGTGTTCTTCCATTCAACATGTGGGATGGGAATACTTTCAGACAGATTCCATAGAAACTAATGTATATAAATGCTTAAAATTCTACTCAAAGGATATATTTTTTTAAAAAAGTAAGCTCCAGGCCCAAGATAGGGATTATACTCATGACTCTAAGATCAAGAGTCACATGCTCTGCTGACTGAGCCAGGTGATCTCAAAGAAATGTTTAAGTTTTTTAAGTCTTTTTGTACAGCAGAAACAAACTTCTCCTTGCCTACAGATTAAGTGATTTCAATTGGCTGAATTTTAATGGATCATTTAAAATGTAAGTAACAGAAAAGAATATGATTATTGTATGTTTAGTTATAGACCAATTACTATGTCTAAATGCTAATTAAGATGAGGATATATGAATTAGTGCAGCTAATAAACATAAATGACACAGTTGACCCAGGTAGAAAAATTAGACTCATACACACCTTTACATAACTAATGCTAACAGTGGGAACAGATTTCATCCAGAATATTCCTTACACCCAATTTCGGAAAGTCGAGGGCATCTTCTCTCACAATGCCTAAAACCAAATCTGATATTCAGTCTCTATATTTAAATTGTTCTTTGGCAAATAGCACCCAACTAACTTACAGGTGTTAGATAAGTATCGTAGACTGTAAAGCTGTATATGTGAACTAAGAACTACTTGTATCATCATTAGGCAGATATTTGTGAATTTTACTGATGGAAGCTTTCCTTTCTCTGTACTAATGCCAAGCATTTTTTGATTCAGAACTCTTTCTGATCCTTGAAGTTTAAAGGTCTGATGAACCCATACCCTTTCACAGCAAAAAGAAACACATTATTTTTTTCTTACACATATATTACCTATAATTGTTGGCAGAGTTGGGACTACTACCAGAAGTTAGAGATAGAAGTGACAAGCCCTGGCTATCCACCAGCTGCCATGCAGATACCAGTGAGCATGTTGAGAAGGAGCCCAGCGTACTTATGTGGTAGCCAGGCTTTCTCACCTTTAAACCTAGGACTCAGAAAAATTGCTTCAACTTTGTTAGGTAAAGACAACTTTACTTGGGAATATTGGCTGTTCTTTCTACTTAGAAGACACCAAGAAGATCATAGTGGACCCTAACGAACTTGAAGCTTCAAAAAGCTCTTTTTGACTACTTTGCAAGGCAGTATTAACTCTGATGTAGAAAAGCTCTCTAGTTCTTCCTTAAAAGCTCTCTAGTTCTTCCTTAAGCAGCATGGTTAGGGTTACAAAGTCAGTGTTTTGTCCCCGGCTCTCTCCCTGGTCTAGAGGCCAGACCAATATACAGGGTCCCTGTAGTCAAGCCGTCCTTCGGTCAACAGCATCTTTCTATAAATTCTGCTTGTCACCAGGGACCTGATTATATTATCACATAATTAACTTATTGATTAATAGTTTAGTTGTCTTAAAGAGGTGCTGACTTTACGTCTAGGCAACCATTTAGGAACTGGCAAAACTAGTTTATTAATTTTAATATCCTTATACAAGTATTCTCTAAGTGTGATAGTCTGAACACTGTATTGTTAGATGATATTTAATATAGTGCTTAGAGAACAGGTGGCCAATAACATTAGTCCACTATAACTAACTTATTACAGGATTTGCAAACAGAATGGTTTGGTAGAACAAAGCAGACCTCAGGAAATATGATTTCCCAGCAATCTAGTTAGGTAGACTTGCATAGTCCTGTTACCTCTCAGATCTCCTTTCCCTAATATTTTGGATAAAGAAATAGAAACAGATGATCTTTTATATTTTCCCAGTTCTAAGGTCTATGCATTTGTTGAATGAGGACTGAGAATATAATGACATCATAAATACTATAACTGGAAGGATATACTTTTATTTTTCTTGACTGTTTCAAAGTTTAATAAGCTTAATTTAGGCCGAGTACTAACATTTTCTGTAGAATTCTAAGAATACCTAAAGCGTATGACTAAAACTTTCATTTTTTGATGAAGAAGCAAGAAATAATTAAGAATTTATAAATGTTTTGGCTTTTTTTCACACGTGTCAAAAATCCAGCAATAAAAATGAATACTTGCTTCATTTAGAGAAATGTGCACAGGGTTTTGTTAGTTTCAGGATGATAACAAGGTGTAGAGTCATAGGACGTAGAACTACAGATTTATGTTTGGTACCCTGCCAGAAACTACAGGGTTGAAAGAACATGTCGATTTATGTATGTTCTCAAGATTTTGTTATCCAGTGTTAGGCTGTTTGACCATTTGCTGCGGCTCATGTTCTATTTCTAATTCTTAAGCTCAGACTAATACTGAGAATAGGAATATGATTGATTAAAGGTTATCTGTGGAATTCAATAGGTTATGAATGCAGATGACAGGAAAGGTAAAACATCAGGAAAAGTTAATCAGACCAAAACTAAGAAAAAAAAAAAAGTAATTTTAGTGCCATGCATTATTTGAAATACTTGAAAAACATACTCATTTATCAGGTCCAGAAATGTGTTCAGAATTTATTTTAAATTATTGAACTCTTAATTTTTTCATCTCAGATCCACAGCCTCTTTTCTGTTTTATAATCACTGTATCTTTGAAGTGGGTCACTTTTGTCAATATTTCACACCTAGGGTGGCAAGTTTCAATATTATTGATGGTGTCAATAAGTTAAGATCTGATTATTCTGGTATCTTCTCTTGAGCACAGTTTACAGTATTATTAATGATGTTTTTCTGCACTTCAGTGCTCTCAGTTATCTTCTTATAAGCCTATATCCTATACATTGTGCCTTTCCATGTTACTATAATTGGTATTTATAACTAGGAACTACTTATCCTTATAATGTATCGATAATAAGGCAACAAACTGCATTAATACCATGCTAAGCATTTGTAATTTCCAGAGGTTCAGATACCTACAGGATCTAAGGTAGGGCCAAAAGAAGGAATAAAGGAGCCATTCTAGACTCCAGATAGAAAACATTCAAAAATTGATTTGATATCAAATTTAAGGAGAAAATATGCCAATTAAAAATGCAGGTTTTAGGATTCAACTCAGCATTTGTTACTTAATAGCATTTGTCATTTTCCAATTTTTCATATGCAGCAAATTAATTTCAAATCGTTTTGCTCTTCCAAATGCCTTTGTGTATTGTGTTTCTTTTTTCATATTCTTTTGGATAACATTTGAAAAGAAAATAAGACTACAACAGTCATTGATTACAGTCAGGTTGGAAGACAGTTGTAAGACCGAGGAACAGGTGGAGCGTGTATGATGGGAATATTCACTTTTTGTGCCACCATTTTGTAGCTGCTCAAAAAAAAAAATTTTTTTTCAGCAAATGGTGGATATTGTTTCTTTACAAAAAATGGTTCTGTACTGGATCCATCTGCGAAGTATAAACATGTCATCAGCACTCATTTTCCATCTCCAAAAAACATTCCCCATGTCCATATTTGATTTTCAAGTGCATCTGTGCACTGATGGAAACCCTCCCAACATGCTGCCACACAATTGCAAAACCCACACATTTCTGTCTTTGAATCAAGCTTTCACAAGAGCCTGGCCTCCTCTGGGTATAAGCTTGTTTCGAAGTTGCAAAGGTCTGCCGGGTGACCCCAATAAAAGGAGCTTCCAATGTCCGTGGTGAGGTGAAATTATTCCTTTTCAGGGGATGATTTTGTCCATGGAGTATCTCCTACTTTGTTCCAAAACTTTTCTTTTGCATCATAGGATTTCTCTTTTGGTGCCCACACTGCACTCACCCAATTATTAGCATGATGCTATTGAGTTTCTCAATGACTAAACTCACATTTTAAGAAAGCAAGTTAGTTTGGTTATTCTGAGAGTTTAAGTAGAGAAAGCAGGGAGTTCCTCTCAGAAAGTTGAGAGGCGAGCATCCTGAAGTCTATGAGTCCCAACGTTATTGATATCACATAACCTGAAAGAATCTAAAACATCACTGGAAAAATTTAGTCTCTTCAAAGACACACACTCAGAAGTGAGCTCCTTGGTAAAGAAGGAAATTTTATTTTGCCTCATTATTTTCCCTACGCAGAGCGGGAGTTACCTTCGCTATAGAGCAACGGAGTAAGCCTTGCCTGTCATTTTTAATCAGGTTGTTTTAGGTAATTTTTGTTATGCCCCTCATTACTGAATTGTTTATCAATAGGTGCAGCAAGTGTCACTAGCTTTTCTCATCAAACCAGGTCTGACAAAGCAGCACAGTGCATGGGAAAGAGGCAGCTAGGTGAAACTAATGCCATAGATGTTTGATTCATTAGGAGCTTATTGTTAACGGGGATGTCTGATTGTAAAGGCTCAGTCAAGCAAAAGAGTGCAGAGTAATCAGTCGGATTTATAGTTTGCAGGGCTCAGAAAAAAATCAACATAAACCTTTGGATATAGCAGAAACAGAAAAATCCCCTTTGGGCAGCCCTAACCTGGAACCAGCCAAATAAGGTCATGCTACATGAAGGTTTCCTGTTAGGTGATGGGAGATAGAGGCGGATTAGAGCCATATGGCATGGCCTATCATACCTTCTGACTTAAGATAACAAAGCCAAGCTTTGTGCTTAGCTGTTTTTGACTGACATCATCAATTTTATTTTATGTTGGTCACCTCCGGTAACAGGAAAAAATGGCCTAGGGTTGATAACACATGCTTTTTTTTTTTTTTTTCTTTTAGTATTAAGATGCCTAGAAGCTAGTTTTGTGCTGTTAAACATTTCAAAGAATTAGTAGCTTACTCTTCTATCACCCATCCTCCAGCAACTGTCAGCCCCCCTCCCCCTTGTTTTCAGTTTGTACCTTGCAAATGAGAGGCAGCCTTATTCAGAACCAGATGTAAGGCTCCTAGAGAATGAACATAAGCTGGTGTACTTTAAGCCTAATGGGAAGTTTTATATGCAAGGGCCTTGAACTGATTAGTATAATTCCCTCTTTAATACAGCTGTCCCTCCAGATTAAGGTAAACCAAATGTTGCAATCAGAGATTAGTGTACCTTGCCAGTTATTAACATCCCCGGTGCTCAGCAAGCACGTCAGACGCTAATGCTGTGTATTTATTTGCCATTTCCCCACTGTAACTTGAACTTCTGCACCTGTCAAAGCATTCCAGGGAAGAGAGGGGCATTATTGGAAAGCAAAAGTTTTATACCTGTACACCTGTTTTGTTTTGTCACAGCTTAGATTTTCTTTTGGCTCGCCAACACTGCCAGGTGCTTTAATCTGCTACTCTACCGGTTTTGTAAAGAAAGACTGTGTGTGCTAAATTGCATTTGTTTCTTTCATATGCTTTCTCTCGTGCAACTGGAGAGCTGCTCACCTAGACGCGTGGCTGGCGCGCAGGCACGTGCATGTGTGTGTGCGCGTGTGTTTTCGTTTGCAGAGGAGGGAAAGGGTGAGGTTTCTTCCCCCAGAAAACACACCTATGTCCTCCGTGCTCCTCGGATCCTGCGGTGTCTTAAATCACAAGGTGGGTCCCACAGCTGTAATGTATTTGGCAGGATATCCTGCCTTCTTGCAACCCAGATGTCAAGAGAGACAAAGTCCTGGCTATCTCAGAAAGATCTGGCTCTGTTTCTTTCCCTCCCCAGCCCCCGCCCAGGGCACGCTTGGACGGACTCGAGGGCTGAACACGTATAACAAACAGGCCAGAGAAGTTGGGGGCGGCAGCTGGGGTTGGGCTTTCGGCCCCGCTGGTCCGGTCTGGGTGTTCGAACCCCGACCCTTCTCATCGGCGTGGCAGACGGGCCAGCGAGTAAGGGAGAAAAACGGCGAGTTTGAGGCAGAGGCCTTACAGTTGTCAAATAAAGTGCCTTTGTGATTTTTATCAGCATGGCTTATTACTCCGAGACTGAGAATCAAGAAGTGCTTTTTCTGGAAAATTGCATAGTTGGCTGCGTAACCACTAGGGTCATCTCAGGGTCTGTTTTGTTGGTGGTGGTTTTTTTTTTTTTTTCTCTTATATGTGGGATTAAAGCAGGTAGCTCTGCTCTTACTGAGCAATCACCTGGTGCCGCCCCCCTCACCCCCCCGGGCCAGAGCCAGCTCCCCCTAAATTTCACCACCGTTTTCCAGGCGCCCGCGCCACCAGCTCAGCATCAGCGCCGGGGGCGCCTTCCTTGCCCTGGCCCGCCGCCTTCTCCCCACCTCCACCTTGGTGCTTGCACGTTGGTTGCCTGGTGCAGAGTTGCTACGTAGTACGGCTTAATTGCAGATTTTTACAAAAGACAAAAATATGTTCATATCTTAGGAATTATGTCTTGCAGCCTACTAAATATGCTAATGCAACACTAAGCAGGGATAAAGTTCTTGCCATACCCCCCAACAGTTGCGTGGAACCCGCTGCCAAGTGATTGTTAATTGTGAAGCACAAGCAGGCTTTGCAATCCATCTTAATTGTCATACTTACTTCAGGTTTCGTGATAAGGCTCGATGTTCTGTTTAAAGTGACAATGTTGACAAGGGGAAAGGGTGTGGGCCCGGGCCTGTGGTTCTGAAGGGGTTGCGTGCTCTGACCTGCCTAAGGTTGATAGGGACGGCCTGCGAGGGGATTTTAGTTGTCATGGGGTCCCCAGGCGGTTGAATGGAGACACTGTCTGTCCTGCTTTTTCCTGTTAGGATCCTGACACGTGGAGCATTGATGAACTCAGCACAACGTTGAATGGGAGCTTTTTGGCAGCTGAGACACTGGGGCTAAGCTGCAGGTCAGAGATAACACCAGTGCGGATCTCCTCCTGCACACAGTTCCTAGCGCGCTTTCTTCCCTCCTGAGTGCAGGAAATGGCTCATGTTAAATACGTTCACTTTTCAGTTTTCCTTTCTTCTAAAATGGAGCTTGACAGATTGGACTTTGCAGCCCCCCCCCCTTTTTTTTTCACCACCTCTGCCTTCTACCTCAGAAATACTCTTCAGGAAGCAGGAGTTAATCTTGGTGAGGAAACGATAAGGTGATGCTTGATTTTCATGGGGGAAGCAGGAGGATATGGCCGCATGGAGACTTGCAGCTACTCCCCACTTAGAGGCTTGTCCCCTGGCATCCCTTGAGCGCCCAGCAGGAGGGGTGCAGGGTGAGCAGCCCCCCTGCATCCCTGGCCGTGACTAGCATGAGGGGGGGTGCTAGAGACCAGGGAGGATGCAGGTGGGAGGCAACTGGCTGTTCCAGGGGGGCCTCTCCAGGGCTGGTGGGGCTCCGCACACCCAGGCCGCCCCGCCGCTCACACCCCAGCGCTCCAGCGCTGTTGCCCGTGCAGGTCAGCTCTGCAGCTTCCCGAGATGTGGAAAACAAAGAGAAACTGGCAGCCCGAGCTGCTCTAATAATTGTCTGCCAGCGATGCAGGAGACTGTGCTGGTGGCCTCGGTGCCCGCCCTGCGTAAGCCTGGGCCCTCCAGGCCCCACTCAAAGAAAAGTTGCCCAAAATTGATCTCCGCGTGGTATCGAGTAGTGACTGCGAAACTAAGGCATTGAAACCGCCCCCAGGCCAAATCCTATTCTGACTTGGGGTGTACGTACCCATTGGCTTCAGTGAGGCCTGGATGCTCCTTTTTCTCCCTGGTGAGTGCTCAGTGCCCTTAGAAGCAACCGAGGTGGACGTGAGAGTGTGTGCGTGTGCGCCAGTGCAAGGGCACCTGCGCTAGGGGGGCAGGGATCGGAAAAGCGAGACGGGGTGGACACAAGGGCATGGGCATGGGGCAAGGTTTCTGGTCAAGGTTCAGTACGTATCAGAAAACTAAAGGGTTGTGGGTGGAAGTGAGAGTAGCAGTTCGGCCCTGGGGCTGACACCTTGGGACAAGCAGGGGTGATGCTGCCCTCTGATCTGTCACCTCTTACCAATTCCGTGCACGCATTCTGTCTCAGGAGGGCAGAGGGTGAGGCTGAGAGAGGTGGAGAGAGAGTATGAGTGAGCGAGCCGTGTGGGAGCCAGATATGATGAGTCAGTAACCCCGAGGAGAATGATTCAGGTTTGGAACTCCATCAGATTTTGCTCTGATGCAAAGTGGTGGTGCCAGGCCTTCCGTAATAGAACAGTTTTCCAGTCTTCCTTATCCGATTGTACTCCGTAGGCTTCATTTGTCTTTAAGTGGTTGGAGTTAGGTGACTCCTGGATTCATTCTAGATATACGTCTCCGGCTACTCCCGGCGGGGGACTTCCTAGGAGTTTTGAATCTCCCCAGATCTAACTTTAGAGGGAGTAGTCAGGACTGAACAGCTTCCCAGAGGACCTCAAAGATATAGAGGGTGTGAAGCGTTCAGTACAGTCACTGACACGTAGTAGGTGTGGGGGTAAATCCTCCCTATTCCCCTAGAGAGACTGGAGCCGGTTGAACGTGTTGTTCAACGCTCTCTGGATGTGTTTTCGGTTGTAGCGCTGCCTGAGGAAATTGGAGAGCTCAGAAGGGGCTCCTGTCCTAAATGAAAGGTTTGGATTTGGTTGTGTTTTCTATCTGCTTGGTCTAGAGCCAGTGTGAAAGTTTGAACTGACCTGAAACATCCTAATCCTAGACATATGTAGTCAATTGTCCTGAGGTCAAAGGGAGACAACTACCTCCACCATGTGATTTCAAGAGCCCGGGAAACCCCATATGTCCTCCAAGTATCTCCCTGATTAACCATGGCACCTGCTAACATCCTGATATTTCTGCTGGGAGGGCAAGGCCTCTGAGGAAACGCATGTTTTCTCGATACACCTCTTTACGTTGCAGTTGTGATCCCTGAGCGAGGCCACCTTTTATCGTGTGGATAATGTTGATTTCTTATTTACTATCCCTGTGACCCCTGGCAAGGAAGAAGCTGGCTACAAACAGCAGTTTTGTTGACAATAATACCACACTCCTCAGCCACAGGGTGGGCCAAGGAGGCTACACGAGGTTGGGGTTTGTATTCCTTCAGATGATTTTGGGTCGAGATATAGACGGTAGGAGGGCTTCTAGTCAGCTTTGTGGAACAAAAAGAGCTTAATCTGGCATCCTTGCTTTCCTTTTGACAAGTCCTTTCATTTCTGATCACCCTAGGAGAGAAACTGCTTGATCCCACCTTGCCTCGGGCTGTCCAGAATCCTTCGCCTGGAAGATGGTGGGTTACGGATTCGCAAACATTTTTCTACCCCAGAGCGTATGTTCACGCGTCGGGCACTTCCATGGGTTTACCTTGCTTGGGATACAATAGGCCTTGTACTTCAAGCTTCCTTTTAACCTGGTCTCCTTGTCCTGACATTCTTCTGTGTCCTCTTGGGAAGGCTCACTCCTTTTCCTTTGTTCTGTTCTCCCATATTTTGTATCGCATCAGTGTGTCACTGCCTTAAATGACCTCCTAATTATAGGAACTTTCTCTTTTTCACACAGTTTGTGGGCCTTCACTCTTTCTCTAGGAGCCTCCCTCCCTGTAAGTATGTATGATATATGTGCATGTATATATGTTGTATGTGTATGTTTATGCACACACACGTGTGTATATAATTACTATTTTAGCAAGAAATAAGCCCATTCTCTGTGTATTGCCATAAATTTAGGTTAATGTTGTTTTAAACAACGTAGACTGTTGTCAATATGTGTTGTCCTCTTTGCCTATATAATCCTAGTTTTTTAAGTTTTTCATCGGTCACAGGATTTTTTACCCTTGGATTTTTTTTATTAGTTTTAAAAGTATATGTATTATTATTATTTTTTCTGACTGCACTAGTCTTACATATTTATTGTACAATGTTTGGAAATACAGAAAATTATGAGTGAGAATAAACTCATCCAAAATTCCGCAAGCTAAAAGTTATCTGTTATTACGATTTGGTTGTATCTTTCTACCTCTTGGCTTATTGGTTTAGATATTGAGAATGCCTGGGTCCCTCTGTAATTCTTAAATTGTCTTTCCTTTTCAGACTTTCAACTCTCAAAGTTCTCCTCATTCCTTTTATGTTGATGGGTCCCTATTGGGACCAATATAGTACTTTAGTATCTAAAGCTGGATCTGACTTGTATTCTGGGAAGGTTAGCTCACAGCCTCTACATACTATATTTTGAACTTCTTAATATGCATTTTCCTGCTCTGAATCAGTGATTTATTTTTTGATCTTTGTTAATACTTCTTTTCAAGCTTGAAACAAAAGAAATTATCTAAAAATAACTGAAGACTGTTATCCAAGACTTTAAAGTCGTGTGAGCCAATAGGTTGACACCTTTGATCCTTAGGTAAAAAGTTACAGTTCTTTTGTTGGGTTTCTGCAAAAGGAGGAAGTGGGGGCAAATTACACAGTTGATGCTATTTTATGCATGAAGGAACCTACTTTTGACAGCTAGTAAACAAGTTTCAACATTTTTCTGGGTAAAGAAGCTCACTTATTTAACATTTATTTATTGAAGTAACTTCATGTGGCAGGCACTGTTGTAGGCATGGAGATTCAGCAGTAAATAAAACAGGCAAAATCCAGCTTTGTGAGAGCTTACTACTTAGAAATCAAGTGGTTGAACTTCTTTATTTTCTATTTAAATTTCCACTTAAAGTAATTGCACTTCATTTTCTAAATTCTGAGTCAATTTTGAAGCAGGTGGAGAACGAGCTCTATTATTACAATATTACTATATCAAATAATGTCTTTCCTACCAGAAATCTCTTATGACTCTCCAAGTTCCAGTTTTGTGGTAGACAAAAGGCAAACAAATGTAGTGGCCAACATCAATTTTGATGAATTAAAATAAATGTCCTTCATTTAAATATATGATGTTTTATTGAGGAGGGAGATTTAAAAAAAATAATCAAAAAGGAGAGCTAAGAGTGGGTATGTTCTTAAAACTATTTTGAGGAGTAAATGTGGAATGCAAAATTAGAAGAGGTCCTTCACTTTCAGATAAAGGTGAATAGTTATATATTTGAGATTATGGTTCTGCCATGTAGTTAACTTGAACACTAATGGAAAATGAGCAGTTAGTAGCTAAGCAGAGAAATAATGCACGAGACAGAAAGACATAGGCCAACATTTTATTTAATTGAAATGTATAATCCATGGAGATTCTACTGGATGGGAGTCACTGAACGTATAAAGAAGTATGTAGAAACTAAGAAACAGAACAGACGATAGTTATCTTGGTTTTTCTTACCCGCTTGTTTCAGTTCGAGTATGTTTCAGGTAGTTTGTCAACCAGGCACCTAGAGACAGGAATTCTACCGATGGGATCGGACAAGTTTTATTTTGTTTTAATCAGAATTCAGGATATGCTATAGGCAGTTAGATTGGGACATGAAAATATCGAGAGTTTAAATGGATGTTCCGTGAGAAATTATCCTGGATTCTTGAGTTCATGTGTAAGAATGGAGTCTTTGTTACTTTTTTTAGAGGTTGATGAAAAAAGTATGTGTTATAACTCAACTGAGAAAAGAAGAGCGTGTATTGGAGACAAGAACTTGCACAGTTAAATAAGTTGCACAGTTAAATAACTCAATCTGTGAAATAGAATATAGCTGCTGACTAGTGACTGAGGTGCAGACTGTCAACTGGAAGGGTTGACCAAATTATTCACAAATGCTGGAAAATTCAGAAGAAAAAAAGGAGAGAAAGGAAGGAAGAAATGAAGGACAGAAGGGTGAACAAAGAGAAAAGAAGAAAATGAACAGACAAAAACTACAATGGGTGTGTATTGAGGCATAATTTTTCTGGAGCTTTGATACTAGCTCATTACTAGGGAAATATGATCGGCAGGTAGGGTTGTATGACTTACATCTATAATTATTTGGATATGGAATAATCTAGGCACAAAGTACAATAACATGCTTACTAGAAACTATAGGAAATCCTTGCTAGATGAAGTGATGCTTTGTGGAGAAAGAGGTAGAGACTCCAAGTTTATCTTTTAATCATTTTTACCCCATATTTGGCATGTGGTGTTTAGTTTTTTAAAAAAAGTAAGCCACAACTGATCCTTAATTTCGTTTCAAATCCACACTCTTTACTTTTATTTCTCCACTAGACTTTCTTTGTTATGTCACAAAGCCCGTCAAGATCTACCTGCCCATTGAAGGCTTTTCTTCTCATGTGAGATGAGATACAATACTATTCATAAACCTATGGAGATCTGGGTGTGTTTTAGTATTTACTATGGCCATGAGTGATGTCTTTCTTGACGTGTAAGACAGCAGACGTAATGTCTTCACATTTGGAAAATGTGTACAAAGCACACAGCACGCGTGCTTTGTCCAATAAACATTAATTGATGTAGATGAGAGAGCACATGTCACTTACAAGAACCTCCTGCCTAACTCTGGGTCTTCAGAGGCCTAAAGATTTTTGTGAGCTGGAGTGATGCTCCGTTGTAATTCCTTCTGTTTAGGATAAATGAGGAGAAAGTTTTTCATTTTAAAGGCGGCATTCCTGGTGAATTTAGCATGATATATGCATTACTTGTATTGAGCACAAGAGTTCATGAATTCAGAAAGTTCAAAAATATTTAAAATATAGACCGTGTACTATATATTCATGGTGTATGTAGTATGTGTATATGCGTATACATGCATAGTATGAGTGATACGGAGTTTTAAAATAAAAGATGTCATTTCTACTTTAAAAAAAATCAAAGTGTTTGGGGAAAAGAAATGAAAATTAAAAAAAAAAGATGAAAATCCTTAGAATTTTTAATTTTATGTTCCACCTTCCTTCATCAATAAATATTCATAAGATATCTTCTAAGCATCAATTTTTAATCTGATGGGTTAAAGGCAACCACAACCCAAGGTAGACTTATTTTTACAAGAGAGCTGAAGAATGCTGAAATGAAAATAACAAAACCATCTAGCACCAGGTAGTCCTTACTATGTGTCGGGGGCGGGGGGGGGCTCTATGATACAGTTTGGGTGTGTTGTTTCAATCCTCACAACTCTGAGTTACAGGTACTCTTACTTCACCCCTGGCCCCACATACACTTTCCAGATGAATCAGCAGAGATCTATACGTATTAATGTGTTCCCTGGGGACACGCAGCCAGGACGCAGGCAGAAGTGGGCCTGTGAACTGAGAGTCCGACCCCGGAGTTGGACAAGTCAACCATTATAGTCCACTGCCTCCTAGGGGATCGGACAGAGACATCACCTCTGATTGGGGAGGGGTCAACAGTGGGTCCTTGAAGAGATGTCCCTGATCTAGGCCTTAAAAGATTGGCCGGATTGTGTGGCAAGTAGAGATATGGAGAAGGAAAGTCTGTTAGAAAACAGTTGTGAGGGTGGGTTGGGGGGGAAGTGGAGGCAGAACTCAGACTTGGGTGACACAGGGCCCAGGGGGCCATGGGAATGCGTTGCATTGGGAGGCAGGCATGTGGGGGCTGAAAAAGAGAGGAGGGCCGAGGAGTCTGGTCTCAATCCTATAGGAGCTAAGTATCAAATAGAGTAAAAGATCAACAAAAATGGAAGGGATGGATATTAATAAGGCATAATCATTAGGAAGAGAGTTTTAATCAGCAAAATCTTAGATATTAAAATAGGATTTGAAACTGATGTAAAATGGAGTAGAACAGCATGTCAGCAATCTAGAATATTGTGATTCAAATAGGACACTAGAACATAAGGAAAGCTGCTACAAGCCCACTTCTTCATGTGTTCAAGGACCGCTGAGGGATGAAGTTGAATCAGTGCATCTCCACCTTCCACACCTAGAAGAAAGAATATAGAAGTAAGTATTCCCCACCTCCCCAACCCCCGTCAATCATCTCCATCCGTTAGGGCTTACCATCAACTCAACACAAAACATGAGTTATTTATTTATTTTTTATCCCTTTTCTTGTTCTTACTCTAAAATATATCGAATCTGCCCTGCTTGGATCCTTCCTCAGGCTCTACAGAGTGCAGACACTCTGCTGTTTGAAAGCCTCAATTAGATCAAGTCACTTCCTCTTCTGATATCCTGCCTGCTGCACTTGGAACAAATTCCAGCCTCCAAGTCCTTCAACTTTCCAGGCTTACCTTACTTGGTTTTTCATTATGCTTCAGCCTTCTTGCTTCCTTTCTGTCTCTTGGACCCACCAAGCTCATTCTCACTCTAGTGCATTTTGCTCTTTTTTTGTGTTTTTCTTTTTTGACTGGCTCTACCAGCAGAAAATCAGCTCAAATATCTCAGCCTTTGAGAGCCCTTGTCTGGACCACCAGCCTGAAATATTATAACTCTGACTATTTTTCTTCCCTCTCTTGTTAAGAAGGTTACTATTTTCATATTTAGAAAATTTTATTCAAGTTAGTCTTGATCTCTCTACCCAATTTTATTTTCGTTGTAGTACTTATAATTTCCCAACGTTATTTAAAACAATCTCTATTTTTGTCCGTCTCTCTCCAGGAGAATTTTGGCTTCAGAGGACAGGACTGGCTTTGTCTTCTCCAGGGCTGCAAGCTTCAGTTCCCAGCAAAGTGCGTTGAATGTAGTAGGTGCTCAATAAATATTTGTTAAATGGATGAAGAATGCATGAAAAGAATGGGAGTGAAGGTGGCTTGAGTAATGGGTAGAAGCTTATGTTTTATCCAGTAAATGAGGTAGATTGTGGGATATGTTATGTGACTATATTTTCTAATTAGGTTCCCTTTCAACAATTAAGCAAGTTGCTTTCTTCTTTGCATACCATGTAATTGAGGGTGGATAGGTGGACGGAAAGACTTTTGTGTTATAGGGTGGGGAGGTGAGAGGGGGGAATGAGTCTGAGATTTACAAGGAGAAAAAAATGGTCTTAGTTAATCCACAGGGTGGGTGAGAGCTCAACCAGAATGCTCTTTGGAATCCAGACAATTCAGTGACAGTAACACTCTCCTACAAGTGTTAGGGAGGTCAGAGGAGATGAGTCTGTGACATGTGCAATCACTCTTGATGTGTTTGATTTTTCAACAGTATTTCATGGTGACATTTAAATTTGAATGGGAAATGACCTCCTTGTTCCCAGCTCCTTTTCTAGCCAGCATAGGATTGCTCCTTCAACAAATATTGGTATGTTTTGTCCAGTAGAGTTCTCCAGTATCTTAACAGATGGAGTTTACGAGTTTATTTTCTGGTAGAAATAGTGATTTCAAGACAAGAAGGAGGTTGTAGGAACTATTTATTTTTACTTTTTAAAAGGAATACCTTCCTGGCAAATAAGCGAGTACATAAGCAAGCAGACTCAACAGCTTTCTTGGAAGGAGTCAGCCGCTGCAGGTATGAGAGGATCCCTTTGGCCAGCCTTTGCCTCCCTGTGCATTTCTCACACTTGTGTTGGCACAGTGGTGGAGTTTATTATTAGCGGTGTGTCCTACAAGCCATTCATTCACGGAATATGGCCCTGGGAGAGGAGTCTTCCTGTGAAATAAAAGTGTCATCATTTTTCCTTGGCTTAGGGGGCATCTCACATAATGAAAGAACATCCTTCAATGGAAAGATCTCAATTCAGAAAAAAAGAAAGAAAGAGGGAAAGCGAGCAAGCAAGAGGTGAGGTGAGAGAGATGTTCTCAGTGGAATCAGCTTGGAACTGAAAAATTAAGATTTTGTTTTGTGCAATGCTAGTTGCCTTGCCAGTCTCAAGCTGGCACTGTGGGCTTGCTGTAGCTGCTGAGTCTGAGCTGAGGAGAGGAGACAGTTTGCTTCGGTTTTATTGCTCAGCCTCACCATGCGTCTCAATATGTTTTTGATTTCGTATTTAAAAAATAAGGTGAATGATCTCAAAAGGAAATCATTGCAGGCGATTTTATTCTTTGCTTTTTCTAATGGACAATTAAAAAGCAATCCTGGTCCTATTCCAGGGATTTTCTCATTTCTTAGTACAACTGTAATTTAGGCACATATAATAGTGCAATGGTATTATTAGATATTATCATGTTTATTTTATTCATGAAAATGTGTGACACACCTTATTTGTATTCTTTTTGAGGAAATGTCCTGGAATGGGTTTTGTCCTAGCTCCTTTTTGTGCCTGTAAGAAGGTGTGTGTTGGAATTTATGTTCCTTGGAATAAGAATAGTATTTCTTTTTTGGGGGGAAGCATTATGATTTGGAGCTTTGAGGAGTTTCAATGGGTTATTGTTGCTTTTTTTTTTTTTCTTTTACCAAGGCTCCGGCCCACCAAATCCTACTGTGACACACACTTCCTATCTGCAGTGGCAGATATTTATATTTCAAATTAAATACAACTATGATTAATTCTCTTCTGAAAAATTTTTGGAATTTTGTTTTTTTAAGATCTATGAGGTAATTGGAGATACCCCAGGCTACTGCAAGACCAGGGCAGGGAATCACTGCTCTAGTGATTAGCACTTTGTAAGCCTTCAAAAAATATTAAAACCAGGATAGATTGTCTAATTTCTTGTGGGTGGATTCACTTTAGTATAATATAATGTGTTAACAAATGCTCAGAGACGAGGTTCTGGATCCAGAAAGATGGCTTTTGCAGAAGGCTTTTATCCAAATTAATTCAAAGAATAACAGGAACAGTTGTGTATTGGGGCAGAAGGAATAAGGTGACTCAATTAAATGATAGAGAAATCTCCAGGAAAAAAATTGTCTCATGTCAACCCAATACTAACAATAAAATTCTCATTACTGAAATCGATAATCCTGTAATAAATGCATAATAACTTCAAAAAGGATTCTTTTATTAAGTATTTTTTGTATGATTGGCTATGCACCAAATATTGAAATCAAATACTGCTTTGCTTTCCTTTAAGAATGATAAAATTCTCTACTAGGTCTCTAAAGAGAATCTTAAATGAGAAGCTTCAAAAGAGTAATTTGCAAATAAATTCACCTGATGATATTTGTCCCTGAACCTCCTATATTTACCTAATTCATTTTTGGCTTTTGCTTAGCTCTAACCATGGTGACACTGTGAGAAATGAATGTCAAGTCGTCCTGCGTTGCCGGAATGTTTGTACAAGGTGGTGGTGAGTAAGTAAGGGTAGTGCAAGCCCCAGGGTCTGGGTCCCACTGCATAGGGGATCCTTGGGGGTGGGTCTTCTGCAAAGCCTCAAGAACGGTCCTGTGGTCTGGCCCATCTGTATGCTAGCCTGCTGCCACGTGGTGGATCCAGGGTGACAGTTCAGTCCCTCTCCACATTCGGAGTTGGGCACAAAGCCTTTGGTAATCCCGTATCGAGAGGGTGCAGGATCCGTGCATTTCGTACCCAAACCGAGGTCAGCTTTGTGGCTTTCTGAGCTAGATGAAGGACATTTTTGTAGTGTTCACAGACCCCCAACTCACAGACCTACAACCGTATATGCAGTTTGAGAAGAAATTTGAGTAGGTAAACAGGTAGACTGGGAGGGAATATGCTGCCCTGAAAACACTTCTGGTTTTTTGGGGGGGGGCAGGGATGTCTGTTTTGAGCTTCCAGAGCTTTTTGCTTGGTGTTCTGCGGAGAATTTTGCATTCCAAAAGATAGGCGAGGCTGCCTTCCTGTGTCTGAAACCTCCAGAAGGTGCTCTGAGAGAATAGAGGCTTCCCCAGCCTGTTTTCGGGAGATAATCTCCCCTCACCTGGTGGTGCAGGTTGCATCTGGTTAACATCCCAGTCGTTTTGCTTATAGTTTCCCTAGGACCTTTCCTGAGGAATAATAAGGATATTAATAATAATAAGGATAATAATATCCTTTAAAAGGGGTTATCCATTATATCTCAATAAAGCAAAAAAAAAAAAAAAGAAAAAAGCGAGAGCTCAAAAGAGGGGATATCTAACATTATTATTGGAAAAGGATCTCTCTCATTTTTAACTTTTCCTTAATTCTACTGGCTAGGCCTATAGCACTCATACAAGTGAGGAGACGCTACATACCCATAAAGATGCTGTGGTCCTGAAGGTCCCGGCCTCGGTACAGTTTTCCCTCGTTCATTTTTTTCTTACTGAATTTTAGTGATTTAGTAAATTTAGGTTTTTTCTTACTAAACATTTTCTTATTACATTTTCATTCACGTGGTTTACGTCTTAACTCTCTTATTTTTGCGTTTACGTTGCGCATGCTGGGGTTTGCTTGGAATGTAAACTTGAGAAAGAGCAAAAGTAAGTACGTTCATGAAATACAATGCCCTCTTTTCTAGCCCAGAATGATCTTGAAGGGAGTAGTGGAGCTTTTTGGATTGGTCCCATTCTGCTTTGGGCCACTTAGGCTTTCAGTCTGCGGTTCAGTTCATGGACACCAGATGCCAAAGGAACTAGGGTCAAGGGTTGGGTCCTCATGTGGGCCAGATGGCTCTGTGTTTTTCCAACAGGTTGTGTAGAGATTCAGTACAGTCACTGTAGAAACGCTAATCTTCAAGGGGACTGGAGAATGCGTGAGTGACTGGGTGAAAATCCAGCCCCATTCCTAGAAAAGCAAAACCCGAATCCTCCTGTCATTTTTGCATCTGGACGGAATGTGCCACTTAAAATGTGAGCTTGTTACCCAACCTCCCTGCGTCTCTGTGTCCTCATCTGGAGAATGGAGATAAGATTTGCTCCCTTTCTACCTCACCAGGATCTGAGAAGATTAGATAATGGCTGTAAAGTCCTTCTACAAAGGTAGGGGCATTATCATAAACAGGGAGATTAGTCAACAAATAAAAAAATTTTTTTTTTCTTAAAGGACCTCCCAAAGTGTATTGCCTAATCATTTTTGCTTCAGTATCAGTAGTTTGCAGTCTCACCCCTTTCGAGTTTGGTTTAGCTGCAAAAAGTTAGGTGTAGAATGTTTGACCTTTCTATTTATTTATAAGGTGAAAAAAATGGTTTGATAGCTAACATTTATATTAATCAAAACAAAGTGGGCTTTGAATCCGAAACAGGTCTTATTTGAAAAAGAAGGTGAAGGCTAAGGTCTCTAGGAACATATGCGCCACTGAGGAATATTTGCATGCATTTGATCTGCAAGCACGCTTGGGTGGTTTTCACAGTCTACCTTGGAGTCCAAGTTGTAGCAAGGAGCCGCTGCCATCGCTCAGCGGCACCGTCCCCTCTCTGCAGCTTTATTATGGCACACAGCGACAACTTCATTTTTAGCATTAAAAAAAAAAAAAATCCTCTTCACTTAATTCAGACAGTGACCTGCAGGCCTCATTCTGACTGAAGGAGCCATTCAGAATACTTGCAGACAAAAGCAGGGCTTTTTCCTAGCAACCAGATCAAAGCCAAATCTCCCAGAATAGCTCCCTCCTAGGTTTTCTTTGGCGCATAGGTTCACAAGGCTCGTGGTATCCAGTTCAAACTACTCTTTCAAACCGAAATGGAAAGGAAAACTCCTGAGGAATTTTCGCAGACTCTGAAAACTGGCGAGCGTGGAGAGAGCACTTCATCTTGGGAGAACACGGTGGTCATTTGGAGCATCCCTAACTTTGTTATCGCCCGCATCTGCATGTACATTCTGTTGGACTTCCAGAGAATGAGGTCTCTGTTTCCTTTCTGCCAGTACCTAATATCAGCTATGCCCAGGAGCCGGCTGATGAAGACTTCCTGTTTGTTTTGAGTCACTGTTAGAGTGATAAATATACTTTAGCTTTCTGCTTAGAGAGGAAAGAAACCAGCTGCCCTCAACTACAGAGAAAAATGCAGAAATTCCACTGAATGGCCCTGTTATCATGGAGTTTCAAGGGCAGCATCAAAATGAAAACTATAAGCCAGAGCAAAGTAAATAATTTCCATATTAAAGCATCTTGCTGCATGCATCGACCTAAGTTGTTTGTCTTTAATCATTTAGGCGAGCGTTGCATTTTTTCACTCTTCGGAAGACCAACTCAGCAGTGTTTAGAGATTTTTAAAAATGTAAACTTGCGCTACAGAATAATGGTGAGCTATATAAATAAACAATTACAGTTGTGGTTTTTTGATCTGACCACAAGCTTTTAATGCCATTTTTGCATGAGCATATAATGCTTCTGGATAAACAATAAGGTTTACGTTGTCAGTGGCATCCACTGTTGCACCGAGCCATTTACATATGTGATTATTTGGATATAGAGTAACCCAAGAACAAAAGAATCCTATGAAATTATTTAAAACAAGAGCAACAGGAAATCCTTTATAGCTTAAATAGCACTTCTTAAATAAAGCCGTGGAGTTTTTGTGTTTTGATTTCGTTTTGGTCCTTTTATTTTGAAAAGGCTTTGGACTTAATGGCTAGAATGTCCTTTGAGGGGAATTTCTTAACTCTGTTCTGAAGGGCGGTGAATTTAGGAAGCCTTATTGATCTGAGTGTCTTGACCATGGCTTTCTGGCTTTTGTCTTTGTCTATCTGTCTGTCTGTTTTTTAAGCTCAATATAGACTTGACTTCCAGAAGTCGTGAGTTGGAAAAGATGGCAAAAACTTGCATATGCTTGAAGTGGGTATGAATTGCTTATTTCTTCCCAATCGCTATGGTCTCTCAAAAGAATTTCTAAAAGGAGAAAAAGAATATGCAGTTGTGTACAAGAAGTTTTTTTTTTCTTTTTTTTGTCCAGGATAAAGAAAATGGTTAATAAGCAAATGCAAAATAAAGTTAGCGTTAACACTTTTCGGCTGTTGAATTAGTCATAAAGATATGGAGGCAGGATGGTGTGCATTGGCCTTAGCACAATGTATCTGGTCATATTTTTAAACTGAGCCTTGAAAATGCCCATGAGTTGCTATCTATAAAGAAAGTTCCCCAACGCATTGGAAGTCAGTGATTGGAATGCCAACGTGGTGGCTTCCTGGGCCAGCGAATTACAGCGCTGAAGGCTTTATGGAGATTGGGTCCTTATCTTACAGAAACTCATGTTAAAAAAATTCATGTGCCACTGGCAAATCATAAAGGAGGACATGCATTTACAAGTGTTCACTACATTAGTTAAAACAAAGCTGAATATGCTAAATATTGCTTTTACTTTACAAATATGTGGTGGGTGATGGATGTCTTTTTTATATTCTCATTTTACTGCCACAGCAAGAAAAGAAGAAAGTGTTTTTAAAATATGATCGAGGAAGAGATGGAAAGACTAAAGTACTGAATAGCATATTTCTGTTCTAATGGAGACCTGTATGTGTATGAACTTAGAATAGAAGCAGAGAATGGATGGTATTAGGAGGAAAGGGAAAAAATAACAGAGCCAGCATTTTCTGTGGGTAAGAAAGAAGGGTATAAAACAAATTTATGAGATAAAAGTATTTGCAAGGGTAAGTATGCTAGGGGATCATTTTAGTGGGTGTATCGGCCTCTGTACTCTAAAGAAGAAGTTAAAATTAAATAGAAATAGATCACGATAGGGGTTTAGGTGAGGTTTTTGGTAAAATCTATTATTTAAAATAAATTGGAACTCTAGCTGGGTGGAACCTATCACTTACCAAGTATAAAAAGGCGTGAAAAAACCGCCCTTTACCTTTTCCAGTGCTATTAAATGCCAAATATCTGGTGCTGAAGTGAAACCATTATGGTCAGATTGATGCTGTACATGTCAAGCCACCATTCTTCCCAGCAATAGCAATCACTTAGATTGTTTAAAACTAGCTTTGGTTGTGATAGCACATTTATGATCCAGCCTTAAGGAATTCCACCCCCTGACAGCCAACATCCATTTCTTCATGATTGAATAAGAACACAGAAGTCACATCTTATATTTGCACATTATACTGCCATTTACAAAAGGCTTTTGCTTGCAACATCTCCCATGATCCTTGGCTCTATCTGGTTCTGGTTGTAAATGGGAAGAGTAACAGTTTGTCATCTATCCTGAGCCAGTGGTGGTGGCTTTGGCAACCTGGTTTCTTTTAAGGGGGCAGAAATATTCCTCATGCTTCCTCACAACATTTCAGGAGCATCTTCTTCTGAAACAGATGATGCAAATCAGTCTTTTTAAGTATAGCAACATGAGGCAAAGTGGAAGGCAAGCGCGTTACATGGCAATTAACCCTGTATCACTCGACACCACATTTCTGATCCCAGGAGTTCTAGACAATTCTGTCAGAGAAGGTGAAGCATAGGCATGGGGAATAAGGACAATGGGATAGTTAGAATCATTTTTTGTCCTAGTAAAGGGTTTTAAAAAATAATGCATTTATTAGAAGAAATGGTGGTGGGAAGGGGGGATGTTTTTCACACCTGTTTTCACACTTCTGAAGTGATAAGTCCAGCCCTCACAAAATAAAATGGCAGGTTTCACACTAAACCCACCCAGGCATATTCCTATAGTCTCCTAACCCATTTATTCTTTAAGAAGAAAGAAGTGGGGCACAGTCAGAAGAGTGTGTGACTCTTGATATCGGGGTTGTGAGTTCAAGCCCCACGTTGGGTGGTTGGGCATAGAGATGACTTAAATAAATGAATAGAAACTTTAAAAAAATAAAGAGGCAACAAGGTCTCTTGCACAAATCAGTGGCCGAGAGAGGTCTCTGCCATCTTTGCTTTGTCCTCCTGTCTTTCAGATGTGTGAGCCATCTTCTGTATATCGTATATGGATCTCCAAGGCAGTGTGCTAGGTCTCCAATGACTTTGGCTCTATATCAATAATCTTCTTCTTTGCCCCCTTTTTAAAAAAATCTAAATACTCAATGAGTTAAACACCCGAGTTCATGATTTTACCAACAGGATTCACACACATCTTCTATATGTCTTAGATTCTCTTGGCTAATATTTCTATCCTCCCCCAGTCACTCTTTGGCATGGATATAACTTATTTCTCACCATCTTTCATCTCTCAGAATGGTCTGTCTAATCACAACCTAGAATCACAGAATGTTATAAGTGGAATTAACCTGAGATCACGTAGGGCAGTATCTAACAACCAACTCCCAGAACCCCTTAGACCTGGTCTTCATCATTTTTCTCCAGCTCAGTAAATGCCAACCTCATCTGTGCAGGTACTGGAAAGAAAAACTAGGACTCCTTCTTGATTCCTGTTGCCTTTACCACCCTATATCTAATTTGTTAGCAAATCTTATCGTTTTGCGATCCCAAATATGTCCGGTACTCTTCCAAGAGCCACGGTCATCTCTTGCCTTGATGCAGTAAGAGCCTAGAATTCATCTCCTTGCTGCATATTCTCTCACATTTGCCTGTGTTGTTTTCTACATGTTACTTTCTGAGACTTTGTTTATTGATTTTCTTTTGCAATTTTCTGGCTCTGCTCCCCTTACTAGGATGTAAGTTCCAGGAGATTGGAAGCTTTGGGTATAGTGTGCGCTCTTTAACACATGTAACTGTGCCTGGGACATTGTTGGCTCTCAATGATTATTTGTTGAATAAGTTAATCTCCTCCTTCACAGACTAGAACTATGAGTCACAGAGAAGTCGCATGAGTTTCTTAGGCTCACCAGATTAGTTTGTAAGTTTACAACTAGAGCATGGGTCTCTTGACCTAAGGAAAAGTGAAAAGTAAGCAGTCCTCTCAGCACTGCCAGGAAACCTTTGTCATAGATTGGGTAGATCTGTCTAAGGAAAGAGACCTCATCCAAAGACCAGGAGGGAATCTGGTTAGCTGATTCAGGGGGAATAATAAATAATAATATTAGATTTCCTTCCTTCCTTCCTTCCCTCCCTCCCTCCCTCGCTCCCTCGCTCCCTCCTTCCCTCCTTCCTTTATTCCCTCCTTCCCTCCTTCCATTCTTCCCTCCTTCCCTTCTTCCTTAAAAAAACAAAGTAACCAGAGTTCTTGCAAATATAGTTTCTAAGTACCTGCTGTGGGGCTCAAAATCAAAGGTATAAAGAGCTTCTAGAAATTCACCTAAGTACTCAGTACCATGAATGGCCCTAGAAAAAAGAGAGGCTACTCAGAAATGGAACTCAAGCAAATCCTAGGCTGTGCTCCAACTTCCTGCCCTACCACACCAAGTGCTCACTACCCTATCTGCTCAAGCGTAAACCACCAGCTCCATGTTTACTCATCTCATACTTAGTAAATAACATGCCTACTATGGCTTTTCTCCTAACAGCTACAAATATTTTTGGAAAAAAGAGTTTCAATGTTTCATGTTAGTTAGAATGTTCCCAAGGGCTAGTTATTGAAAATTAAATTGGATCAATCTTAATCAGTCTAGGTTATATGAAGGTCTTATGTGAAGTACCATTGACATTTTGAGGCCTCTGAGGTAACTTGGTATGTGGTCCCTCAGGGTTTCGTTGCAACTAGGATGAGTTTGCTTGAATAGAGAATCTATCTCCTTTTATTGTTTTGTATTATATTTATCATCTTCTTATCTTCACTATGTGCCAAACAGTTTTCCATGGAATGATTTATTCTAATAATTAAAAGAAGGCAATATTCTTTTGGTGGATGACTGTTTTGTCTGAGTTATAAAATATAATTTGCTTTTTTCTTTGTACCATTGTTCCAGAAGAGATTCATCTTTAATTAGTTTGAGGTGTACTGTGGCTTACCTTTGTCTCCAAGTAAAAGATTTTTCTTTTTCAAAATCAGATGAATTCTGAGTTGACAAGGTAAAAAATCTGCAGTAAGATTAAAAATGCTAGGATTTTCCATTAAAAAGTTGCTTCTCAAAGTTGCTGTAATTTAGCACTTCAGGTACTGAACACCTATTAAAGAAATGCTTGTTTGCATTATGTTAGATGTAAATTAGGTGACTCACTTTCTCCATCTCTTTCTCTATATTTATTTTTAATCCTGCGCTAAAAGCAGGAACCAGGACCAAATGAAATTAAAGCATTCTTTTGGTTTGATTGGTCTAATATTCTTCAACGAGCTGAGTATGACTCACAGCCTGTCCCCCTTTTATTAGTAATTAAACTGAGACACTGAAACATTATGTAAACTCATAATAGCAGATTAAATATCAAGGCTGTAGCCCACTGAACAGCACTGCTATGTTTAAACTGATACCTTCAATATTGTTCTTAGATAATTTTAATATTTCACATTATAGGATTGGCCACAGAAAAATAGAGTAATTAAAAACAATCATTGTATTTTGTTTTCATTTTTGTTGGAAAGGGGTTTGCACTTTGAATGGTAAAGAACATAAGAGAAATAATGTGCCTGTAACATTTTTTTTTGTTATTGCTGCACTGACAAATGCTTCTGTAGCATGGTGGTGGTGATTTCATCTTTATTCAAAAAAATCTTTTTCTCTTAACCAAAGTAAATCATATCCATTGTAGGGAATTTAGATAGTGTAAGTATATAAAAGTAAGAAAGTAGGAAACAACCCATAATCCCACAATGAAAAGATACCGATTGTTAGTATTTTGGTTCACATGCTTCTAGACGTCTCATTTATGCATGTCAGATTATATACACATTAAAGAAAAATGTAACTCTTACTGTAATTAAAAAAAACTCTTTTCTTTTTTATTATTTATTTCTTTATCTTAAATGCCTTTTCATGTGCGAATATATATTGTCTTTTATTTAATCAATCCCCTATTGTTGAGTATTAGGTGGTTTTTGCCAGTCTTTTTCAAGATTATAAATACGATTGGCACAAATGTTCCACGTAACCAAATATTTGTCCATAGTTTTGACTGCTGTCTTAGAACATATTTCTAGAAGTGAATTGTTAAGTCTGTATGTATGGATTTTAGGCTGTTAGTTCGTATTAGTACCCCTTTCCTCAGAAATGTTACACTAAGTCATTTGCTAGTTTGGTTATGGCTTATTATTTTGATATTTTAATGCAGCTATTCCTTTTATGGCAACCAAACATACCGACTGTGTGGTGCTCTAAATTGCTAATATAAGAGGACTGAAAAATAATTGACTAAATTCTACAATGCCCTGATTATTTCAGTTATATTAATTTGGCATGATTCTTTTTCTGGTCTACTTTTGGCTAGTTGTATCTGGATCCATCATATGTTTTACTATTCTTCTGCAAGAGGCCTCAAATAAATTGAAAAAGGGAGCCTGTCAGTTGCAGTCTAATATGGCATATTAACACTCAATCCAAATTCAGGCAAATGTCATCTGTTAATCATAGGCCAATATAAGAAGCAAGAATTGTGATGATATTAACCAGGAAAAGGTTCCAGGATAACTCTGAAGCAGAACATGTAACCTATTCACCCAAGAGGCTATCATACAAATTAATGTGCTCACCATTAAAACTGGCAAAGCTTCCAAAGCTCAGCTAGGTTAGCTGGTCAGATGACATCAGTAGGAAGAAGGCCCAGACATAATTTCATCTTTTAATTTTGTTTCTTGTCTCTTCCAAGCCTTTTATTTTTCCTTTTTAAAAATCTCAAATGGACTGTGGTAGAGATTAGGCATCATTTACATTTTTTAGACTCCAAATTGTGGAAAAAAAAATTGGTACTGGTATTTTCATTAATGTATCTTAACCTCTCTGTAGGTCATAAAGTCTATTCATGAGTCATGCACCAGCATATCAAAACAATTAAAATATCTTATCTTCCCCTGCTTCCACCCCTAAAAATGTTTCTAGGCTCAAGAAGGAACTAGGTTCTCGGCAGTCTTAACCTAAAGTGCTTCTTCAGCTTTTCTTAGACACCGGCCATCTCAAAATGCAACTGAAGACAAAACTGTCCCATAAGATTAATTTTTGGTGATTGAACTTACATCTTAAAAACTAAGCTGTTTCACTTCCTTATGAAAAAACAAATTTTGTGAAGATAGGTTTCTATTCCATGTTTGCGATCCCTAAAGCACCTAGTCTTTGGTATGTGTGTGTGGAATGAATGAAAATGTCCCATGTCTCCACAAAAGCAAGATATGACTATTACTGGCAACATATTTAGTGGAGAGACCACCTAGATATGCAGGGGTCAAAATAGCCAGCTGCTTCTTCCTGTTGTGCCAGCCGACTAGCTGTCACCTTTGACAAGTTAATCAATCTCTTTGAACTGAAGTTTTCATAGTTATAAAGTGATGACACAAATTTTCTTCTTTGAGAACAGATTGTCTTGAACATCAAGGGAAATGAAATAGAATATTGTATAACCTGATGAGTACATTTCAAATGAAAATTATTATTTTGAAGACGTGTGTTTTTCCTTATTGGAGTGCTCAATTCTTATTTTCCAGTGTTGGGAATGGAATGATATCTTAAGTCTTTGTGTGTAGTCTTGTATTTTATCTTAAATTTTCTAAGTAGAGCTTTTTACTACTACTACTACTACTAATAATTATATATATATATGACTCTTTAATTATTTTCCTCTTTCTTTCATTCCTTCTTTTTTTTAATTGATAACATAGCTGCAGAAAAGGACCCAAATCATAGATGAAGAAGCCCATGTAAGCAGTAATCTAGAGATAGTGCCCCAGAAGATCCCCTCACAATTTTCCAACCTGCCACCTAACTTTCCTTGCCCCCAGGGGGCCAGGATCCGGGATACCAGCATCCAACTCCATTAACTTCTATTCCCGTGATGTCACGCTGAAATGGAGTGGAATCAGAGTACCCACTAAGTTTTGTGACGCAGCAAGTTGCTCATGGTCTCTTGGCTCCAGTTTCCATCTTTAAAAATAAGGGGGTTGAACTTTAAGGTTTTTTTTTTCCCATCTCAACATTCAAAGATTCTTCTAAAGGACACTATTTATCTAAGTTCAATACCTGTGATTTGTTAGCTTAGGTGGAGCTTCTCAGAAGCCATGTTCTGAATGAGAGGTGGCCAGTTAACTTTATCCTCTCCCATGAGTGCCCACAAGTGCTGAACCCAATGGACTATATTCTAAACATGGTTCCGGGAGGAGTGGGTGAGGGAGGAGGACTGATGCGTGGAGGAACCGTATCCTACAGCCCTGGGAGGACTGCATCAAAGCATTCTCCTCCACATGGTGAACTGGTCGACATCACGTCACAGGAACAGCGGAAAATCCTTTATCATTCGATTGTTTTAGATCTATCATTCAGGTTTGGGATGCATACGGACTCCTGCCATTTTGCAGCTAAAATACTGTTTGACAAGTGAGGTGGAATACTTAACAGGATTAAGATCTCCTTTTGCCTTAGCGATGCACTATCTAGAAGGAACCTGTAGTTCTATGACTTCTGTCCTCAGAAGCTGAATGAGATGAGGAAGAACAAATTAGGATAACTTCCTCCAAGAGTCAAAACAGTAAGCGTTGCCACCTTCCTCCATGGTCTTGTGACACGTGCTCTGCCTTGAGTTGAGCTTCCTATCATGAGGGATTTATTTAGATGTTTTTATTTTATAATCTTTCTTGAATGATTTCTTCAAAGACAAGGATTTGTTTTTAATAGCAAGCAAATGAGTGAGTGACAACCTATTTTTCAATAGACCTAGAAATGCGACACTCTGCCCCTAAGGGAAAGTGTACAAATCCCCTGGATTCAGGGGACATGTTCCCCCAGTACTTCCTGTTCTAGGCTTGAATGAGGACATGCGTCTTTTTTCTAGGACCCAAAGTGAAGTTTTCTCCAAGAAGCTCATGTAGTGAGGTGAGAAGTCAAGTCTCTTTTCCTTGAGAAACACTAGATAGAACTACATGGCCCCCAAAGAGAATGGGAACTTGATTGTTCCCCATCATGGTGGTTTCAAGTACATTTTTCATATAATGGTTTTGGCTGCCCAGGATAGGGCACGGTGAGCCACAAGTTCACAATAGAGTATTGCCACATCTTGATCCAACTTTAGGAGAGGTGGGAAACACATTTGCTCCTCTAGACTCTCATGGATTGTGCCTTTCAGCTCCTCCTGCAGGGAAAACCCATGTTCAACTGGGTATAGGTATCGTCTCCTCTGCAGCCTTGCTGCATGAGGGGAACACTTTCTGCTTACCTTTGAGAAAATTGCTTAAATACAATCACACTCTCGACTAGCATTTCCCCCAGCTCCTCCAATGTCAAACACGAAATCCAACCCCCAAATCTAAACACCAGACAAGTAGCTTGAAAAATGAAAATAAATTTTCAAATCCAAAAGCTGTGTGCTTCTGTGATTGAAAATCTTTTTCTTAGCGAGTGGGAGTTGCTTTCATCATTGCTGGTCATATGTTTTTGTTTTTCATTTCTGGTGGAGAAGTTTTCTAGGGTATTTTTCAAACTTTCCAGCTTAGCAATGCGTTGGCTAAAATTGAAAAGAGAACTAGGCGTTGGGTCGGAGGCAGCATTAGGTTTGTTCTGGGGGGTGGGGGGAGTGGGGTGGGGGGGCAGGTTGCTGACACAGCGAAAATAAGACAAAACATTTGAAACTTCTGGCTTTGTACTTCTCAAATGCCTCTTTTAGAAATCGCTTAAGTCGTTATTAACATCCACCACCCACCTTCCCTTTTTGGTCCTGACATTGGGTAATAATAGATAATGTTGACATATGTTCCCTGCTGGTCAGAAATACTATACTTCTGTGAAAGGTAACATTTTCAAGCTATGACAAAATGTATTTTACTTGGACAGAACATTAGTTATTGGACTAATCTCAGAATGTGGGCTGTGGGGTAAAAGTTTTAACATTTTAGTTGTGGGAGAAAGTTTGTTGGAAGAGTAAAAGCATCAGTATGGGGTGTGTTTAGCTTTCACCATTTCTAGAGGTATTGGCTCGATGTCAAACTCTTATGTCCTTAGGAATGTAAAGGAAACATTCCCAGTATGTATGAAGAACAGCTGTCCATGGACACAGCAACTTTTAAAAATGATTATACCCAACTTTACTGCAGTATGGATTATGGAATCAAAAAATATTTTTCACTGTGTACCAAAGAATTCTGTTTTACGGGCCAGTTTTAAAGCTCTTAACTGCATGAGACATATGCTGCAGTTCTGTTGTTTGTTCTCCATGTGATGTACTCTGAAATATGTAAGAGAGGGGGGGGGGGGCTGAGAGAGAGGAGAAAAGCATGCAAATTCTTCTGATCAAATGTGGTCCTCAAAACTACTTTTGAAACTAATTTAGGGGATGAGTAAGGAAATGCCCCAGCTGGCTTCCATGCTACTGAAGTCTGAACAGCCCTTTGCAAAACTGGAAAAATTGATTTTGTTTTGAAGGCTCACACAGACTTTTGTGTTGTGGAAATTGGACAGAGTTTTTATTGAATCTGGTCCTTTGTGTTTTATGACAGTCTGAATGGGTGTTAAGATTCCACGAATAAATCTCTTGCCGTTTCTGAAATTTCTGATATAAACATGGGCTCCGTCAATTTGTTCTCCGCGCAAATGTCTTTTTGAATGTTAACAAACATGGTGCATTGACGGGTGGGCTGGCCAATGGGAGAACAGTCTGCCATGCTTGGTAGGACATATTGGTATGATTTTTCTTTTGTTTCTCAATGCTGTGGCCATTGAGAAGTAGTGGCTGCTGAGGGGTAAGGTGGTGGTAGTAAAGAATGAGGTCTTCACAACAAAAAAGAGGTTAGGCTGTTGGGGAAGTGGTGTTAATGGCCTTCAATTGAAAGTCTGGCCAAGACACCACAACAAGGGGATTGTGGGTTGGCCCTCAGGAAATGAATTTGTTATCTTCTTCAGGGCCTCAGGTGAGTCACTGAGAGGAACTCAGGTAGTAAGGCAAGGATATATTTTAAAAATACAGTCTTCTTATATTCTGCGTCAGTTTGTGATTTTTGAGTGTCCTTTAAACTCAAATGTCAAATGGATAATACCCTAAAATTAGTTTCCAAGTAAATACTGTAATTTAAAGCAGGCAAGCAAGCAAGCAAGCAAGCAAGCAAGAAAAAAAAAGAAAAAGCCTCCATTTTTATAATAAAAATTAGGTCATGCTCTATATAAACACTTTTGAAGGAGAATCACGATTGAGTTTCAGGACATGTTATGTTCCACAATTAATGGTAGTGAAAAAATTACATATTGTATAATTTGAAGTTTTCTGATGTGTAACTATCATTATAGCTATCATTCTGAACCCAGTATTGGGTTTTCATTTTGGAACACAAGTCCAAGTCTCAGCGGCCGAAATCTTATTCTTCAGATATTTAATGCTCAGACTAGAGATGTGATGGCTCCTTTTTCTTGCATCAATAAGAATTTATTATGTGGTTAAACTGCCAAACAGCAGTCCAACTCTTTACTTCGTTTGTACATAATTGCCCTTCTAGGGTGGTTATCGGGTATATGGAGCCATTGCCTCGCCATGTTCTTCCCTACACGCTGCCCTTCCTGGAGACTTGGTAAAGGATCTGAGTAGTCATCTTGGTGGCGTTTACATTCCTGATAAAATCAACGAGCTAATGGGGATGCTTCATGGGAGATTTTAATACACTCTGTTATTGGCATTATAAATTGGGCCAGTTCCTTGATGTGCTTCTCTTTGTGGGCCAAATTCTGCCCTCTGTTTCTTACTTGAGATTCCCACTGAAGTAGTAATTACCGAGTGGAAGAGTACTAAAAATGTTCAGCCAAATTCTGTTCTAAGTTGCTATCATGTAACTCCCAATGAAGTTAATTATGACTTAGTAAGAACTAGTGCTACAGCATCTTAAGGGCTTTGGAATTCTGTGATCTGCCATCCAAGACACCAGGCCAACAGTTTGTCTTTAAGTATCTCATTTTTAAGAGGCAGATTGACTCTGTTGAAGGTAGACATGGTTATGCTGTAACTACATATGAAATGGGGTTTAAATAGTAGAATTTAGCATCTTTGAACTCAAGAAGTTTGATATTTTTGCAGTTTCCCTCATTGGGGGAGAGTGTTTTATAGAAACTTTAATTCTCTCTTGCATCAGGATCCATTGGTATGAGTTACCTCCTGTCCCATTTTCCCAACATCCCTTAACTGTAATAATATGTAATTTTTATTTCCATTAATTGTAAAACATTTGCTTAAGTCATCACTGCTTAGCTATTATTTCCTGGAGCTAAACCATTATCTTCCTTAAATACAGATGTTTATATTATGCATAATATAATTCCTATCATAAGAATTCATTATAACTTTTCAAAATAGTTTGGTTCTCATTTAGCATATGTCTCAGTTTAGCCCTTTATTATTTTTTTAATGGGAAAAAAAGGGCCCCATGACCTATTGAATTTGTGGCCTTTTGTCATTGTGCACATAGGGTAGAAGGGGCAGGCCATTGCCCATAGATTTGGTGTGAGCAGAACATAATGCAGTTAGAACCATTTACTGGATTGTCTCAGATTAGGATTCTTCTGAAAGTTGATATGTAGAGCTGCCCAGCCTTTGGGATCTGCTGGTTTGTACCTGAGATTGGTGGTCCAGGGAGTTTCTTGAGGTTCATAGTAGGAAGTAGGCAGGTCAGGGAAGGAGGTAGATAGCAACTAGTTCTATATCTGTGGGAACTCCAAGTTGAGACTGGATTCACATTAAAAGCCTTTCTAGGTTAGGCTCCTCCTTAGAGAAGACTGGGCTTGATAAGAACTGATTTTACCTGACTTCAAGGTTGACCGAGTTCAAAGCTGCCTTTCTGTATCTTGCTAACAAAGCTAGCAGGACCAAAGGGGCTTTGAGAATTCAATTTCAAAGTTACAAGTACAAGATACTGGGTTAGAAGAAATGTCCTCTTTCCTCCCCCTTTGTTCTTTCTCTACCTTCTTCCCATCATCCTCCCTTACTCCCTCCTTTTTTCCTTTTGCATATAAGGATTTCTTGAACATCTAGTTGTTGGCAGGCATCACGATGACCATTGTGTGTAAGCAAGAAGAGCCTCAGTTCCTGTTCAGGAGGAATTTGCACTCCAGTTGGGGTGATATTCAAGAAAAGCAGCTATTATGGAGTGTATCTTACATAAGGGAGCACTAAGGAGGTGTACCCAGGGTGTGCCACTGAAAAGATTATGTTGGAATGCTTTGTAATTAAACAAAGATAACGTTAAACTAGAGCTAATGCAATGAAGACCAGCAAAGTTTTTATTTTGTCTGGGATAAATATTTATTGCTTTCAAAAAAGCCAAAGAATTGCAGATTAGTTTTTTTCCCTTCTTTTTTGGGTGCCCCTCCCACTTGGTGCCATTAAAACATGATATCCTGACCCAGGTTGGACTTTTCGAAGACTTCTAAGAGTAGATACTACTTGAGTTGAATCTTGAAGAAGTTGGAGTTATGTAAGTTGTAATGAATTTGGTGCGATGCTCTGGCTGGGTGTAGGAGAGACAACAGGATTTTGCGGGTGGTGTGTGTTATGGGTAGGCGAATTCTCTGTGAAAAATGCACTGAGAAAAAAATGGTGTGCATGGTTGGGTGTGGGTAGAGCACAGAGTGGAGATTTGTGGGGATTAGGATCCACTATAACATATTGAGGAGTTTGGATACCATATAAAAGACATGAGGAAACACTGAAAATTTTGAGTAATTGAATAATAGTTTCATATTTTAGAATGAATAGCTCATTTGACAGTGTTGCAAAGAGATTTGGAGATGGGGTTGGGAAGCTATTGTAATACTCCTGGCAAATAACAGGGGACCTATAAAGATATTTTGATGGTTGAATCACCAGGACATATGCAAATTTAAAAAATAGAGATGACAGAGGGGAAGGCTCCCAGAGTGACATTTATTTTTCTGGCTTTTTGACTGGGTGGACAGAGATTTTACAATTAGAATTAGAAACATACTCAGAAGGGGGAATGATATATCGTTTTTTTTTTTTTTTTGATATATCGTTTTATGCACCTTGTACTTGCTATCCTTCCGAGACATCAAGAGGAGAGCTCTGTTGGTTTAGCTTAAGAGAAAGACCCTATACCTCAAAGCCAGAGAGTTGGGGTTGAAAGGAGTTGTGAGGGCTCCCTCTGTTCCATATTAAGGGATTTGGACTTCTTTTGTCCTCTATTTCATTTATTCACATTGACCCAGTTTACTCAGAGTTTGCAAATCTCTACTAATATATATGGTTTGCATGTTAGCTAGCATGAATCTCTATTGATTATAGAATGTTCTTTATCAGCCACCAATGCTGAGCCTCACGTTGAGCTGAACCAGTTTATTTCTGTGGCAATGATCAAATCTTCTCTCAGGTAAACACAGAGAAACATTGCTGTTGCCCATCACCTGTGGCCTGGTAAGTGGCAGGATAAGTGGGAGTGGGACTCATTGTGGAAGTTGGAGCGGCAGCAAATCATCACCTTCTATTCCAATGTAGGTCCAGCTCTGTATGATCTACATATGCTGGTCTAGATAAGTATTTTATTGACAAAAGAATAGGATCTTGGGAATAAGCAAATAGACCCATTGTTAGATGAGGGCTGTTTAGCTGGGATCCACAATTTGCCAGAGCAAGATTCGCTTGTAGGGAATGGTTAGGAACATGCCCCTTGGGGGTCAGTCCAAGTTTGGAGTCCCTGCTTGGCTACCCAGCAGGTGTTAAAAAACTTTCTTCAATTAAATTTCCTCATAAGAAAACAGGGTTGGTAATATCTACCTCATAAGGTTGTTGTCAGGACAAAATGTGGCACAGCATGACGTAGCGTTTAACAAAGTATCTGGTACTTAATATAAGTGCATAAAATTAGCTAGTATTAGTTTTATGGATGAATTTCAGAGAATTGGTGAACACCTGCAATTGTATGCATTGTGTTGTGAGAATGTGTGGAAGTGCTATTATTTTTGCTGGGAAGAGAATATGTGGCTGCCTTGGAGTCTCGAAGGAGCCCATAACTTAAAAACAACAATAATTAAGATCGAAAACAAACAAAAGACAAAGTAGAGATTAAGAAAGACTGTCCTAGAAAAGTTATTATACAGTTGCTTTTAAAAAAATAGAATTTCTTTTTTAGGGCGGTTTTAGATTTACAGCAAAACTGAGTGGAAAGTAGAGGGAGTTCCCATATACTCCTTTCCCCCACATCATCCCAGCCTCGTCCACTATCAACGTCCTGTACTGGAGTGGACATTTGTTACAACCAATTAACCTACAGTGACACATCATTATCACCCCAAATCCAGAGTTTACACTAGGGTTCATGCTTGGTGGTGTACATTCTGTGGGTTTGGACGTATGTATAATGACATGTATCCGCCAGGATAGTACACGGAGTAGTTTCACTACCTTTAAAGTCCTCTCTGCTCTGCCAATTCATCCTTCCCTCTCCTCTGACCCATGGCAACCACCGATCCTTTTGCTGTCTCCATAGTTTCTCCTTTTTCAGAATGTCATATGCTTGGAATCCTAGTATGTAGCCTTTCGGATTGGCTTCTCTCTTAGTCATACGCATTTTAGTTTTCTCCGTGTCTTTCATGGCTTAGTAGCTCATTTCTTTTTGGCATCAAATAACAGTCTATTATTTGGATATATCACAGTTTATCACTTTACCTACTGAAGGACATTTTGGTTGCTTCCAAATTCAGCATTTAAGATTAAAGATGCTGTAAATATCCTTGGGTAGTTTTTTTGTGCAGACATGTCTTTAGCTCACTTGGGTTAGGTAGCAAGGAGTGCAACTGGTGGAACATTTTTTAGCGCTTGTGTTTTATAGCCATTTCCAATCATCCTTTCCCTTGCAGACATTCCTGATATTGTCCATCCTGCTCAGCGGAGTCTATCCTATCATTCTTTCATTTTCTCCTTCCTCATCTAGGTAGCAGGGCCATACTCACTGTTGACAGCAGCCCAAGGTCTGCACTAGTATCCAGTATCCTCAGTGTAGAGGATTCTTCACTGAGTACTTGCCATCCTTTATTCTCCACCCAACTCCCTTTCTGTCCTGGATTCCATTTTCTGTAGTTCCAGATCTTAGCTGGGAAACTGAGAAATAAATTCTTCCTAATGGCTTGATGGTTGGTATTGTTATTTCTACAAAATATGATATTTACATTTTAATAGGTCAGAATTTTCAAGGCAACAAGAGGAGATTTAGGCCACCTGGTCTACCAGTAATGGAGATATTTTTGGGTTGCAGGCCTTTATGGACTGCTGAAATCTTGCTTTATGATTGATTGTTTCCTCTGTCTTGAGTAAAAACCACACCTGTGAATTTTCATCCTTTGCTGCTACTAAGACTTTGATGAGCCTCAGGAAAGCAACAGATTTACTTTACCTCAGTTATTCTTTCAGCAAAATGGGAATGGCTAGACTTGCTGTCTAAGAATTGTACGTAGATTGATTCCTTTATTTTCTCTTTGTTTAAGGCGACTGGAAGATGGAATGTGCTAAGTGTTCTGAGTTTAAGTATGAGACTTAAAGTACAAAATATCACTGCATAATGATAGATCAGATTTTTCAAGAAATCCCTTTGGGGAAGTTAAACTTCCATTTATGCAACGAAAGTAATATTTATCTTGCCTCTTAATGTTGTTTTGTAAGATCTACCTTAAAATAACACAAATCAGCAAAGCCTTCTTCCTTAAGGAGACCTTTTTAAAGGGAGTGAAAACATAGTTGTAACATTGCTTTTTGTGTGGCATGTGAAAAGAAAATCCTGGAAACACATGTTTATTTTTTTCAGTTCCTGACCACTGTGTTTGGAAAAACTGCCAAGTGTGACTTAAAACTTGCAAATACAGTAACTTGCTTTGAAATTTGGACCCATAATGTCTTAGGCCGTTTTTTTTTTTTTTTTTTTTTTTTTTTTTTAGAAAAGGAATTGTTATGTTAACGTTGACTTCTTCTGATCACTTTGCTTCCCTGGAATAAGTTGCATGCAGGACAGATCCCAGTGAATGAATATACTAAATGTAACTGGCAGTCCTTAATATACAAATACTGAACGTGGGACATTATCAATTCTCCAAAGAAGTACTCTTTATGCGTTTATACAAGCGCTTAAGAACAGATTTAAAAAAGGACATTGAAAACTTGCCAGACTTTCTTTGTATTTTGAAAGCCCACATCAAGAAGTGGTAGTAAATAGTCGTTTGAATATAGGAAAAAGGAAACCATTAGCATTGTTTTTTTTTTTTTTAGATAAAAAGACAGTCCCAAGGAAAAGCTTCATAATCTTTGAAATATGAATATGCTATTTAATCAGTTTGAAACAAATGACAAGTTAAAATGTATGCATCTGTGTAAATAGACAAAATAGCTCATTAGGTAATGAGCTAATCAAATGAAGGTGTAACCAGTTGTTTTACTGAGGGCAGATTTTAAGACAACCATTTCTACTTGACACCTCTTGGTAAGTTGCAGGCAGAGTGAGTTGGACATTAGTTTTGAATTTTCAAAGCTAAAATATATATATATTCTCTTACCTTTGAAAAAAATATAGTCTGGATACATCTAAATACAGTGTGTTTGTTTTTCAAAACACAGTAACCAGTCTTCAAACTTTTCCTTCTCAGCTTTTCCTTTTTTATCTCATAGAAACTGGCTGGTTCACTATTAACATCTTAAAAAAATTTTTTTTTCATTTGATTTGCAGGCAAACATCACTGCTGCACATTTTTGACCAGCATGAAAATAGAAAAATATTTGTAAAATTGTCTGTGATCCAAAAATGGCATGATATGTTGAATTTCTAAAATCTGGGGGACCGCTGATTTGTCAGTTTCCTTGTGTAACAAGAAAAAAACCTTAAAAAATAACATTTTATATTTACTAAAGACTTTGATATGTATTATTCAAGTTTAACAATGGCCCATACAGCAGGTGTTCTTATTCCTTTCCTACAGATGAGGGAAGAAGATAGAGAAATTAAGAGCAGAGGTAGAGATTCATTTTCTCATGCTCCCCAAGTTCCTGCTGCCTTTAATAAGCAACAGACAAGCTCATATTTTAAATTTTTTTTTATTTATTTATGATAATCACACACACAGAGAGAGAGAGAGGCAGAGACATAGGCAGAGGGCGAAGCAGTCTCCATGCACCGGGAGCCCGACGTGGGATTCGATCCCGGGTCTCCAGGATCGTGCCCTGGGCCAAAGGCAGGCGCCAAACCGCTGCGCCACCCAGGGATCCCAAGTTCGTATTTTAAAACCCGTCACTCTGTCCTCTCTTGGAAGAATTCAGAAGGAGGAAACTGCTCTGTTTCTTCACATTCTTGGTACCAAATTGGAAGGAAGAGGGATTTATTTGTCTGATTGCTGATAAGTATGACAACCATTGGTCCGGGTATCTGTGCTGGGGTTAATACTCTGAGGTTTATTTCCTAGGTGTTAGATTTTTAAATGTATATGGATCACCTGGGCATCTTATGAAAATGCTGATTTCAGTTCAGTAGGCCTAGAGGGGGGGCTGGCTTTGTGTTCTAAGAAGCTTCCAGGGGTCGATGCTGCTGGTCCATGGATCACACTCAGAGTAGTGAGGTCCTCAAGAGTCTTGTCTCCCTTTCATCAAACTACCCCTGTGTGTTTACCATGTTCTCGTCTTTTCCTTCATGTGGGAAAGGTCTACAGTCTGTCATCAGTGGGTGAGCTTAATTCAGGGGTCGGTGAGGGGAGGGGTAGCGCCCCCATTTTGCTGTTGGTGGACAGAGCCTTCTCCATTGTTCAACTGGTTCAGCGCTGGGAGGGAAGAGGCTCATGATCAGACCAGCGGTATATTTTCCAAGAATCTGATTTTGTGCCCTTGGGAATTTAGACTCTACAGAGAAACAAATAGAAAACAAAATATATGGTACATCATTCAGGGGTTTCAGTTTCTTGATCGGTGGTCGGGCACACTTGCACTGAACGAGGAGCCGCTGAAGATTGAGATGTTGCGTCAAAAGGGGCTCACTTAGTGCCTGATAAAGGGAAGGTGCTGAAAAATGCTCTTTTCCCTTTCCTCTGCACACTTGAGGGGGTGGCCTGTATTTGTCTCTTGTATTCAGGGCTGGGAAGAGGGTTTCCCTGTTTGTGGGAACCCATGTGTGTTGTGCCTCCTAAGTGATATTTCGGAAGTCCAGTGGCATTTAGAAAATCATCACTGGGACTTTACTAGGTCCCCTGGCCTTCTACCTCCTGTATGACGTGGGCACTTTCCATAGGAGCCTGTCTCCAGTGACTGAAGATATCCTCCTGGGGGAAATTCACTCTTTTCACCAAATAATTATAAGGGAATAATGCACCAAGGTTTACCCTTAAATAAGGGAAAATGCACCAAGGTTTACCCTTAAATCAGTTAGGGAGAAGCTTCCAGTTCTTGTATTGATCAGCATTCTCCTGGCCTCCATAGGCTGTCCAAGTTGAGAGAGTGAGTTCTAGAGTTTCATGGATGAGTAACTTGATGAGGTGAATAGCACAGCGCCTGGTACCTGGAATAATTATTTTTTTGAATAAGTAAGAGAGGATGATTACCTGTTAAATATAGGCATTGCCCAATGAGTGAGGCGTGTAAGGTTCCTCACTTATTCTGGGCCAGTCTCACTTAGGACACTGTTTTGGTAAACATGGTCGGGGTGATGCTGGGAAGTATGTTTAAGTGACATAAAGTTGGCGTTTTGATCATCTCTTATCAGCTTTGATTTATTAGTATGTATAACTTGGTCTTAAGTGAAGACTCTATTCCAGTTTTCTGTAATTGCGCCGTAAATTAGACTTGCCACACTTACGTGTGAGTTTCACAGAAGTCATCAACTAGTCACCAAAGAACTTATGCGGAAAACCACTGTAATAGCTATTTGTTTTAGGATTGACTCTTAGCTGCTTGAATATGTCTTTCACTTTGTTTTCATTATAAATGTATTACACATATTTCTAGGTCAACATTAAAACAATCTACAACTAACTGAGCTAATTTGGCCCTCTGACACACAGCGTTCTAAAATGGATGTGCTTGGAATTTCTTGTTCCAGATTTAAGATGGTCAACTGAAACTCTGTTGACTCTTTGCTTTCTTCGTCTGTAAACCGGGAGCAGGGTTTTAATTCCTACAGAGGAGGCTGTGACCATCAATTAGGTATTTGTTGTAAAGAGCTTTGCTAGCTTGCAAGAATGACCTTTTATGAAAACAGGATACATTGTACTTATCCTTACAGTATTTTCTTGATTTTAATTATAACTCATCTTTTTTCCGACCAACGGGAAAGGGAAAATGTGAGTACAGAGGGTAGCACTGATTTCCATCACAAAAAGAGATTTTGCAGAACTCTGGAGGGAAGTCATACCACAGTATAGGCTGATCCTGGGTGGGTCTGGTGTTTTTTTTTTTTTTTTAACATTTTATTTATTTATTCATGAGAGACACAGAGAGAGAGAGAGAGAGAGAGAGAGGCAGAGACATAGGCAGAGGGAGAAGCAGGCCCCATGCGGAAAGCCCGGTGCGGGACTTGATCCTGGGACTCCAGGATCACGCCCTGAGCTGAAGGCAGACGCTCAACAGCTGAGCCATCCAGGCAGGCACCCCTGACCTAAGTTTCTTTAAGTTAATTTCTGTGTTATCACTGCTTCGAGTGCCTATCTATCTCCCTTAACATTCTTGGATTTCAGAAGTGGACTCTGGCTAACTTAAATACAAACAAAGAAAAATAAATACATGTATAAATGAAGGAAGGAAGGATGTTATTGGAAAGACACAATGCAGCCCATAGAAGAAAAGAGGCAAAACAATCAGGGCTCAGAATGTTCCAGACCAGCGTAGCTGCAGAGATGCAAGGAACTGAACCTATTGGAGAGTCTGCTCATAGCCCCATGGTGGACAGGACAGCTCCACTCATTGCTCCTACATCTTACCATCCCAGAAAAGCTGCATATTTCAGGGTCAGAGGATCTGACTAGCCTATCCTAGGTAATGTGCCCACACCTTGACTGGGCATGCGGTAAGTTGGTAGGGTATATGTGGAACATTTTGATGGAAAGATTACTAAGTCTGGATGTATAGGAAGGAATAGTTCCCAAAGGGGGGAAAATTGAGCAGTTGTTACCAAAAGAGGGAGGCATGGATTCGAGGCAGCAGAAACATACCTATGTCTTGGAATCCATTTCATTACTTTAGGTAGGAAAGAAAGCCATGTGTACAAATTTTTATTTTACTTTATAAAATAAATTGAAAAAAACTTCAGATGTTGGCATTCAGACTTAGTTGATACTTTTCACTTTGTTCATTTATCTAATTCCAATTACATTTAGATTTTCATATTCCATTCAAGCCAACTAGAGCAAATATCATAACAATAACAAGGATTTTGTTCAGTTTGATTATAAATATTCATTCACTTGGTCAGTTCATTTATTCAACATGTATTTATAATAGAATTTGAAAACATAGGATTCAATTTCTGACACTAAATTGGCAGGAGGGAGAAGCAGAGAATTTTTTTATTATTAAAATATTTAACACAACAGACTAAATCAGTGGCTTTAAAGCGGTTCTGGAAGTTCCCAGTGGCCTCTGTGGAGAGTGGGTGGACAGCCAATTGGTTGGCTTCATTCAGTTCCTTTATGCCTCTACCTCTCCTTAACTGCAATTATCTTTTTTTTTTTTTTTTTTTTTTTTTTTTTAACCCAGTCCTCTCCATTTACTTCAACCAGAAGAGATTCACTGTTGCTTGTTTGGTTTCTGAACAAGATTTCCTTTTATGGAGAAAAAAAAAAAAAACTTTTGAAATTACTGAAAAATATGTTACCATAAGTGTTACCCTATTAACTGTTAGCACACTTATTAGATTTATCAAATAAGTATCTTTCTAGTCCTAACCCCGGATAATAGGGAACATGTCTATGTAGGCATGGAAAGCTCATCTTCTTAATTAAAAAAAAAAAACACATTTTGAACCTATCTGGAATTAAATAAATAGAGAATGTTCACTGTGGATGAGGCTCTAATCCATTCCCTTTGGGGCAATATGAAGACAGCTAAAAGATAGCTCTTTAGCTTAACTTAGTGGGAAGGACAAACCAAACCTATAAGAGAATCAAAGCTGAACAGAAGAACTGATTTTAGCAGGCAGTACCCAATATCATAAACTGGATCACCTTGTCTCCATCTGGAGGGAGTTACAGGAGAGAGAGTGTGTATCACCAGCCCAGGCAGAGGGGCCTTTCGTGATGATGGCATATTCTGTTTGGGTTTAAAGTCCTATGAGTCTAAAGGTGTTTAAAAACATGCCAGAAAGTCCTTTTCTGTTATGGATTATTTCTGCATCTCCAAATTATGCAAATTCCTAGTGGCTTTTTAGATTTGGGGGCAAATATGAAAACAATATTTAAAATAATCTTCTATTTTCTCTCTGCCTTTAATCTGACATTTCCAGGTCTGAAATCAAAAGCAACGTTATCTAATTATATTCCTGTATATGGAGGGTGAAATGTTTTTATTTGGGCTGTCAAGAAGAAAAAATGTTAAATTCATAAAAAATCAGAATTGTGCAGAAAATTGGAGTTTTTGTAGCTATAGATTTTGAGTTTGATCTCTGTCGTTCGTTGTTTGCTGGGTGAAGTCTGTATGATTTTCCATTATGTCTGTGTTTGAAAGCTTGGTTCTGTCCTCCCTTCATTTAAAACATTCCTAAAGCCATTTTCCAGTGAAATCCCACCCAGTGAATTGACTCACATCAGAAGAATTCCAGAAATAAGAACAATTGTGCCCTTTCTGTCATTGATGTAATGGTGTTTTTCAGCATACTTTACTAGTCATGAGCGATATTTTGGCAGGCAGCTGAAATAACCCTAGCTATCTGATTGCATACTGACTGCTACCTTCCAGAGGGTACCTCTGGGGAAGAGTCATTATTTTAGGAACGTTCTTTATATTTTAACTTGAGGATATTATCTGTTAACAAAATAGCAGACTGAAGACACAAGAGATGATTTTTTTTTTTCTTAAAGTGTATCTGCGGAATATAACAACATATATTCAGAACACTGAGTTCTAAACATACAGATTCCTCAGCACAAACTAGCATAAAACATTTTGTAACTCCTGGACTTGTCCTTTTAGGATTGTTTAAAATTGTGGAGTTCTTAAAATGTTTACCAACTAAAGTGGCAGTAAAGTGGCAGCATTGTCTTTAAGATTTAAGTTTGCAATTCTAGACCTTACTTTTTATGTCCATTTTTCTAGAAATTATGCCTTCCTAAAAATTGAGCTAAACCTCTTAATTTTGATCAATTTTGTTTCATATTAAATATAATTTGTAGAACTCTTAATTTACGTATTTGGGAGTTTTGTCTAGGAACACTTTTTGATTGAGAATTTTCTTCTAGGCTAGGTAATTTGAAGCCAAATGTCTTACATTATAAAGGCTCGGTACATTCGGTGTAGTTTGCTGATATTTTCATTTATCACAAAATCAATTCTAGGGCTGCCTGACTGGCCCAGGGGCAGAGCAAATGACTGTTGATCTCAGGGTTGTGAGTTCAAGCCCCATGTTGGGCATAGAATTTACTTTATTTATTTATTTTGTTTATTCATGAGAGACACAGGCAGAGGGAGAAGCAGGCTCCATGCAGGGAGCCTGACGTGGGACTCGATCCCAGGTCGCAAGGATCACTCCCTGGGCTGAAGGCGGCGCTAAACCACTGAGCCACCCAGGCTGCCCTAGAATTTTTACTTAAAAAAGAAAAAAAAAATCAACTCATTTTCTGGCTTCATATTTTGTGCTAGTTTTAGTTTAAAAAGTGTCTTTTCTGATAGAATTTTTTCTCTTCCTAGAATTACATAATTGTGGTTTAATTACAATTGATTGATACTATAAAGATTTAAAGATTTTTTTTCTGTCAGTGTCTAAGACAAAGTATTCTCTATTTTTTTTTTTAAGTATTCTCTATTTTTTAAGACACTGAAATATTTACTCTAGGGAGAGGCAGTGAAGATCTGACCAAGAATTAAAAGATAATAATCATCTGAATGGTAATCACTATCAGGAATGCTAAACTACCTGAAAATAATTCTTGGTCTCCATCAAAAGTAAATTACAAGCTCACGCATGGTGGGTCGTGGGTGGGTCATTATCAGCTGTCTTTAATGGATCAGTGTTTCAAAGCAGACCTATGGAGGTAGAGAATTCTGTAACAAATCTCACACTGCCCCAACTGGTCATGTAATATTGAAATCGTTATTTGGTTTCTTAGAAGCCTCCGTTTCCTCGTCTGTAATATATTATAATGGTACTTCATAGCGGATTGAAATGTTGGGCATAGCACCTCATTCAAATCAGAGCCTGTGAGATGCCAGCTCTCATTATGACTACTTTGTTTATTTTGCATCACCATCTAAGTGTATTTCACTGTCAGAAAATCTTTTGTCACAAAACTGTTTATCTGTCAACGTCAGTTAAGAACATGGTGCGCGATGCCAACTGAATACTTTGATGTGTTAGGCTATATACTACTCGTAAGATGACTTCTACTTCCACAATCAGAAGTTGCTAGAGTCTGAATGTTTCTGTACCCCAAAAGTTATATGTTGAAATACTAATGCTCAAAGTGAGGATGTTAGGAGGTAGGGTTTTGGGGAGGTGATTAGGTCATGAGAGCAGAGCCTTCATGAGTGGGATTAGTGCCCTCATGAAGAGGCCCCCCCCCCCCCCAGAGCTCCTTCTTCCTTTCTGCCCTGTGAAGAAGTCTGCATTCCAGAAGAGGGCCCTCACTGGACCATGCTGACACCCTGAGCTCAGACTTCCAGCCTCCAGAACTGTGAGAAATAAATGTCTATGGCTTATACACCACCCAGTCTATGGTATTTTGTTACAGCAGCCTAAATGGATGAAGAAATAATAATCATTAGCATATTTGCAGATTTCATTTTCATTTTTGCTATGGATTTGTTTTTATCATTTGAAAAGTGGCCCTTATAATACATATCTAGCTTTCAGATGTCAGTGTTATGTTGCTAGAGGAATTTCTTCAGATGATCTTCAAGAATCACAATTTTAAGTCGCTAAATAATATTCTATTATATAGAATAATAAGAATATTACTCATTTAAATATTCCCCTATTATTGAATACTTAGGTTGCTTGTACTTTTTATTTATTATAAATAACATTTCCATGAACATCCTTCCACATATATTTAAAAGTATAAGGAATACATTCAAATATAGAAGTATTTTAAAAGAATTTGAGGTATTCCAAACGTTTTTCTGAAAATTTGTAGCAATTTACCTGCCCATCAGTATTGCCTCATAGATTCTTGAAATCCAAATCAAGACTTTCTTTTTCATTTTGCTCTGTTACTCCTACATAATAAATGGGCAAATTCTCACTGATTTCCCCCATGGTTAACACACAGACAAAATCTGTCCTAGCTCATTATGACATTTAACTGCATCTCTTGAATTACATTAAAGTTTCAATAGTCATAATTTATTTCTGAAGGAATTTTAAATGGCAACAAAAAAGAAAGGGGTTAAAAGAGTTCTATTATTGGCTATAAGAACTATATGGACTTAAAAATGGCTAATCATCAGAAAGAACAGAAGAGTCAGGCTAAAGGTTCCTGTATTTTCTGTCCTGTTGTGATTTCAAAGGGCAAAGACAACTGGAAGAAGAGACTGGGTCAGCATTATTTATCCAACTACCTGGTCCTTCCTGTGGGGCATATCTTTTTTGCATCGTTATTCACAGCTAGCTTTTCATCCAGAGTCTGTTTATTGGATGTCAGATTGAGTGGAAATGTGGCCAATAGAATTTATGTGAGAGTAGCACATCACACATGTGGTCTGAGTCTAGGCTTCAGTCATTCATTCTTTAAATATTTATTGAGGAGCAACTGGGTGCTGGGCCCCATTCTAAGCATATCAGTGAGCTAAAGAGATAAAAACTCTTGCCCTCTTGGAAGTTACATTTCTGTAGGAGAAGACAATAATGCAAAAATCTATTTTATAACACATTTGGAAGTAATTAGTGCAACGGAGTGAAATAAGGCAGGGAATGAGAGAGGGGGGATAGCTTGGATGGGAGTAAATGTCAACATTTTTAAATGGGTAGTTAGGAAAGGTCTCCCTGGCTAGATGACTCTTGAGCCCAACTTGAAGGAGGTGAACAAATGAGCCATGCAGATGCCTGTGGCAAGTATCCATGGGGGTTCAGGCATGTCTGGTCCCTTGGAAAATTGGCTCCACAAAACTATTTGTGAAGAGGGTCCAGGGTATGTGAGACAGACCAAATTCTGAGAGAACAGAAAGCTGAATGCATGATGAGCTTGACCCAAGAGCCAATGAAGATGAGAAAAGGAAGATTCTACATGATGGTTCATGTTTAAAGCCAATTCTAAATATGTCTAGGAAGAATTTTGCTGCCCAGGTGGCACTGAGTTAGCACTGAGTGTGTCACAGTTGTGGAAGACCCATCTCCCTTCCTCTACAGACCTTGCAGCAGAAAGGACTATGCCACTTGGGATGCAGGTGTGAAGAAGCAGTGGCCACTGTGGTATGAGATCCCCCCTCCAGGGAGCTTGGCCCCTAGCGATTGGCTCTTGGATTGTGGATACTGGTGGGGCTTTTTGTGTCTTGTGGGGGTAAAGGGCGACACCAGTGAAAATTATTGTTCTTCATCAAAAGAGAGCCAGAGGAGCTAAATGGTTAGTGTGGCAGGAATCCTAAGTTAGAGATGGAATAAGGCAGAGCAAGGTAGACATCAAAGTAATGGAGAACAAGGGATAGAGATCCCTTGGGAACTCCTATGCTTTATAGGAGGTTGGGGTCAGTCAGAGTAACTTATGTATGAAATTTATTTTTTCCAAGTTTTTATTTAATTTACAGCTAGTTGACATATTGTATGTTGTGACATAGAGTAAAATACATACATAATATTACACTATGTAATATTAGTTTCAGGTATTTCAGTATTCAGTATTTGTAGAATTGAGTGATTCATCGCTTATCTACAACACCCAGTGCTCCTCAGGACAAGTGCCCTCCTTAATCCCCAACACCTATTAAACTCATCCACCCAAATACCTGTCCTCCAGCAACCCTCAGTTCTGTAGAGTTAAGAGTCTGTTTTTTTTTTTTTGGTTTGCCTCTTTTTTCTCCCTATGATCATCTGTTTCATTTATTAAATTCCACATATGAGAGAAGTCATATGGTATTTGTCTTTATCTGATGGACTTATTTCACTTAGCATAATACTCTCTAGCGCCATCCACACTGTTGCAAATGTCATGATTTCATTCATTTTTTATGGCTGAGAAATATTCGTGTGTGTGTGTGTGTACATATCCCATCTTCTTTACCCATTCATCAGTTGATGACAGATGGACATTTGGGCTCTTTCCATAGTTTGGCTATTGTTGATTGAAATTTAATTTGTTGGCACAGGCAACCGTGTAGATTATTGAATATGTTCTTAGCATTTTTAAAGGTATTGAACCAAGTTTTGCCATAAATATTTTCTCATTAATTTTTTTTCCCTTTTTTAGGCCAATAGTACCAAAGATCAACAGTAAAGGCCAGTACTCATCTCTGCCGCAAGGGAGTGTGACTAACATCACAAATCGGTAATTTAGCAAACTCAACTAGAAAAGCAAATGCAAATGACCACAACTCCTATAAATATTATTATGATGATTATTATTTAACTATAACTATTGGCATTTCAAGGCCAAGTCAGCAAGAAAGATTTAGAGCAGAGATAAAGGATTTTGTTATTCACAATTCAGCTAGCAGCATCAGTATCAGCATATTTGTCCTAAACTACTCTTCTTACTGAGTGACACTAAGGAGCCAGGTGACTCCCACATGTACCGTTAAGTTGTATTATGGGATAGAAGTCCTGCACCCAGAGAATATGAAAGTTCCATTCTGGGAAACCAGCTTGCTGGCCCATTACTTGGGGGTGGCAATGAGATCTCCATCTTCCTTGAGTGTTCAGGACACAAATATCCTTGCACGGATCATCTGGGACAAAAGAAGTCAGTGCTTCTACTTGCAAGATATGCAGAAAATGAGAGACCTACAGAGAACTGTCTCCCAACAACATTAGCAACTGGTTTCATGGAAATAAGCCAAAAAGTGAAAAACCTAATATCTTCTGCTTTTTTGAGACTACATCTTTCTGGGAACAAACTCTACCACAACTAATAAATTTTCAAATTGCCATGACCTTCAGATTGCTAACCATATTTTCTGGGGCCGTGTGGTCTTTTCCCTTATGCTCCTGGGGGACGACCCCTGTGGGCATGTATTCCAGTGCTCTTCACAGGCATGATGACTTGAGATAAGTACCTTGTAGATGCTGGTCTCTCACTCATCTCTCTGATAAATTCTGTTTCATGTTCTGAGGAACCAATGGCATTTGGTGCTAAATGGGCAGAAGTTGCTATCTGGTGACCCCGAGTCGTGGGATAGAGTTTGTGATGGAGAAGAGCTTGTTGGAGGGGAAGCATGACACAATGGCCAAATCATAAACCATAACTCCATTAAGTCCTATTTTCATATTGAATAGGCAATGAAATTGTATTACCTGTCTCTTACGATGGGAAGAAAAATCAATATGGGCTGTTTCTTCATGTGATGAATGTCTTTCACTATCCTCCCTGCTGTTGCCACCCACAACATTTTACATTAGCATGATAAGACACATTGCAAAGTATGGGATGGGCCTGGGTTTTCAGAAGGTGATTTCTCATTCAGTCAGTGAGTATAGTTTTTAAAACAGCATTTGTCATTATGGCAAAAAAAAAAAAAAAAAAAGCCCATAATCAGGATAGAGTGGAGCGACATTACATTATTGAACAGAGATTTCTTCTACCATCCTTAGGATACCTGGGAACTGTAGTCAAGTGTGTATTACATGAGAGAAAAAATGCTAGATCCGGAATTCACTTCAACTCCATGTGGCTTAGTTATGTGGTCTTGATTACTTTTAATGCCTCTCACATGTTGATACTTTGGGGAGAATAATTTTTGTTCCATTCTCCTCATAGGTTCATAATAATTATTAAAATTAACAATGTACTATAAGCATATGAAGGCCTCAGTAATCAAGTCTGATATAATTGTGAGGTGGTATTACAATTATGGCAACATTTAAATCGAAGTAGATCTTTTCGTAGTACTGAAATTGAGGAATGAGATCAATATTTCTGTGAGTTTCATTTTTCTGCAACATAGGGAGGGAGCCTAATCTGATTCATAAGAAGACAAAATCTATGTAAGAATGAATGACATTCTAGAATATGTTAGGGTGATCTAAGTAACACCTTTCCAACATGTTCTCATTTTTCAATAATGTTTTTTCTTTTCTCTTTTTCTTTTTTTAAAAGATTTATTTATTTACCTTAGAGAAGGGGTGGGCAGAAGGAAAAGGGGAGAGAGAATCGTAAGCAGATTCCCCCCTGAACGTGAAGCCCCATGCGGGCCTGGATCCCATGACCCTGAGATCATGACCTGAGATGAAATCAAGAATCACACACTTAACTTCCTGAGCCACCCAGGCACCCCTCACTAATGCTTTTCTTAGGTACACAAGTCCCCATATATAACCAAGTGGTGACCAAGTTGTTTATTCATATTTCCTGGAGTGTCCTCTGTAGTCTTCATCTCAGCCTTCTGTGATAACGTCAACCTTAATTTATGACTCGTCTTAATACTAATGTCTTCTCTTTTAGACAACTGGGAAATTTAATAGGAATCAACAAATATACTGGGGGTGGGTAGTAGAAAAAGGGCTTTGTCTCTACATGTGACTAGAGTAATTCACGCAAACCATGACCTGCAATGGAATCTACAATATCTGCTTTTGTTTTAATAAAACATGGATCCACAGTGATTCCATGGATTTTAGCCACCAACACTGGGAATCAATACACACAAGCACCAGCTGATTTTTTTTTTTAAAGTAATTCACTCACCGCTAACTTATGTAAGTTCTCATCTTGAAACTGGTGATGGCTGACACAGAAATATTTCTAGGATCAAAACTGAAAGCAGGTAGATACTGTGGTTGTGATGCTAAGAATATCAACTCTGCCTGAATTGAATACATGTTGAGGTTGCTGAGATTTGGTTCATTGAGCAACTGGGTGACAGACATATAGTTCAGATATGACTGCATACTTGGAATTTCTTTTAGCAACTGAATAGGTGGTGTGTGTGTGTGTGTGTGTGTGTGTTTACAGGATAGTGACCCAGAAGAGTTAGTTTAAGACTCAGGTGTTAGTTAGTTCTTTCCCCAGATAGCAAGAACCAGTGGTCTCACTGGGGTGCTATCAGCTAAATTGAAGGGACTGACGGAGAATGATAAAGAAGGTAAAAGGAAGTTGGGCAAAGGAGGTTTGTTGAATCCTGTTTCTTGGATAAACTAAGGTCAATCAAACATTCCAGGATATCTGCTCACTAAACTCAACTTGTGCAGGTCTGTGTCACTCTTTTGGATCTTATTTAATGCCTGCACTAACAATTCTCTTTTTTTAATGAATTTTTACAATTTAAAAGAGTTGAAATCAGTGTGTCAGGTTCATTTCAGCTCCTTCATTGCCAAACCTAGGGGCAGGGGCTGCTTCATTTTCTCTGCCTTCTCTTTGTCTGTGATGAAGATATCTGCTGCATTGAACTTTAGGCTTCACGTTATCTGTATTTTTTTTTTTTTTTTTTGATCTTGACGGATTTGGCATCCTTTGGCCTGGCTGTGAGCAGAAAGTCCTTGACTTTATCAATTTTGCAAGGCATGGCTGTGAGGGTCACAGGAGAGCATGCAGCTGGTGCAGCAAGCTGCAAGGAGTGAGGAATAGACTAAGTGTTCTTGAGGTCACCAGCTTTCCTGAGCAATGGAAAGTAATGGTGGTATATGTGAATGGTTAAATTGATAGCTCCCAAATTTTAACATGCATCAGAGTCATCTGGAGAACCTTTAAAGCACAGATCACTTAGGCTCATCCCCAGAGTTTCTGCTCAGAAGGTCAGGGGCAGAGCCTGAGAATTTGCATTTTTAACAAGCTCCCAGGTAATTTAGATACCTCTGGTAGGGGGACTATGCTTTGTGATCTATTAGACTCACCTTGTTTCCATATATGTTGCTTTTTCCCCCATATGTTTAAAATTTTTTTAAAGATTTTATTTATTCATGAGAGAGAGAGAGAGAGAGAGAGAGAGAGGCAGATACACAGGCAGAGGGAGAAGCAGGCTCCACACAGGGAGCATGATGCGGAACTTGATCCCAGGTCTCCAGCATCACGCCCTGGGCTGAAGGCAGGCGCCAAACCACTGAGCCACCCAGGGATCCCCTCCATATATGTTCTTTATAATAATCCTATCAAACTACATATTCAAATCACTGTGAGTAAGCTCCATTCCAACCCCCAATACCCCAACCTTTAAAATAATAAGTGGGTGTAGAGTTAAGTAAAGCTTTTGAAAGTGACCAGTGGAGAGTCATGGAAATGAAGTCCATGCTCCGAGGAACTGCTCTTTTCGGGAACCTGGCTGGCTTATTTTGAAATAAGCTGATTCTAGTGCTTGTGGTAGAGACTATGAAACACAAGGTCCTTTGACAACCTACCCCCCTCCCCCAGTTGATCATCCTCACTTTTAAGTATACCATGTGGAATTGGATGGACTGAGAGAAGAAATTAGGAAGGATTCCGCAGGACAAAGTGGAAGGTCCAGGTGCCAGGCAGCTGCATGTCCCCTCTCACTCTGCAGTAGACTCTAGAACTTTTCATTCAATCATTTACTCATGCAATCATACATCAAGTGGTGGTTGAGTGCCTACTACATTCCAGGAATTGACCTAGATGCAGGGATCACAACTGGTAACAAGACAGACATGGTTTCTGCTTTCATGGAGCTTACCCTTAGTGTGCGTGAGAGGAGGTGGAGGGAGGACGAGAGACAGAACATGAGTGGATAAGTAATCCAGAAAAATATTTCATAGAAGTAAAATGCAAAGAAACAAGGCAAGGATTTTATATCAAGAGATGGGTTACAGAGTGGCTGTTTTGGATTGGGTGTTCAGGAAGATCACTCTGGATGGCATTTAAGCTGTGATTTGAATAAGAAGGAGCCAGCCACGTGAAAGACCCAGGGCAAAGAGCCTTTCACGCAGAGGGAGCAGCTCGTGCAAATGCCTCAAGGTGGGAGTGAGCTTGGCCAACTCAAGGAATGAAAGATCAGTGTGGCTGGATCATCCTGGGACAGAGCATCAGTGGCACCAGACGAGGCTGAAGGACACGTAGGGGCCACCTAGAGTCGTTGATAGGATCTAATTGTAGGTGTGATAGAAAAAAACTATTGGCTAGTGGTGATCCGATGTGATTGGTATTTGAAGGCTGCAGTGGACAGAACGTCCTACAGGGCAGGGGACAAAGTAGAAACAGGTGACTAGTTGGGAACCTGTGCCAGTGGTTACAGGGGAAAGGTGATGGTATCACTGACTCGGTGTTGTGAGTCGGAAAATAGATTCTGGAGAAATGTGGTTAATTAAACATTACCGATTGTTTGAATATGTATGGGGAATGTACGTTAGGGAAAGAGGGACACCAAGATTTACCTCCAAGGTCCTTGCTATTCAATAAAGTGATTTGAGGAACTGCAGATCTGCATCATTTGAAATTTGTTATAAATGCGGAATCGTGTGCTGTAACTCCAACCTACTGAATTAGAAGACCCCGGGGTGATTCAGATGTGCATTGAAGTTTGAGAAGCCCTGTGCTAGACTCTCGTTTCAGTCTCTGAGGAGACTAGTGCTGCCTACCGAGTTGGAGATTCCTGGGGCAGGAGTCAGTTGGGAAGGAGAAGAGGGAACCATATTTTTTCTTTTATATCTGTGAAGTTTGGAAGCTTTATTTGGCATATGCATGAAGACCTCAAGTAACAGTTGGTTATGCAAGTTTGGATTTCTGGGGAATGGTTAGGGCCAGAGATAAAGATGTTGGATTTGTTGGCATTTGGGTGGTCCTCACTATCCAATGAGTGAATGGATGAGCTCAGTAGGGAGAGTATGTAGATAGAGGAGAGAGCCAGGAAGAAGCTCAACACTACAAAGTTTAGAAGCCTACACTTAAAAAAAAAAAAAAAAAGATTTTATTTATTTATTTGAGATAGACAGCATGCGAGCAGAGCAGGGAGCCTGCCTCGGGGCTCAATCCCAGGACCCTGGGATCATGACCCGAGCCAAAGGCAGATGCTTAACCAACCGAGCCACCCAGGCGCCCCTCCAGATGAGGTTTTCAAGCTTCTGGGAGATAATATAGTTGTGTTTATTTCATTTGTATTTGGAAACTAATAATCACTCTTGGTTTCTCTTTCTACCATAGCCAAGCTTCTAACTCTGTTCTAGCTGCATGGAGTACAAAGGACAAAACATCCTAGCTATTGCTTTTAAGAAACTCATAATCTAGTGAGAGAGACGTGCACATGAATAATACAATGTTCTGATAACACTGTATCAGAATTATCGGGGTGTATGAGTTAGGAAGAGAGTTCATATTTTTGCATGCATTATGCTCGGTGTACACACATTGTGTGTGTTAATTTGATTCAATCCTTACCACAGTCCTTTGAAGTTACCCCAGTTTTACCGTGGAGAATGGAAGTTCAAAGAGGTTTAGGACTTGCTTTTGTGTTAGGACCAGTAAATGGTGAAGCTGAAATTTGAACTCAGGTCTGCTGACCCTAGTGCTGTATTCTTCGTAGCACCCTGTTACTTTGCATGGTGGAAGAGGGAACAGATACAAATTATGCTTAGTAAACTGTGAGTGATCCTTCACAAATTACGATACAAGGATTCCTTAATACACGAGAGTGGACCTTATGTAGTATTTGGGGATAAAACTCCAAATGGTGAAAATTTTTCACAAAATTCCATTATATTACTCATATGTCATGGGAATATTCATACCCCGAGAGCCACCTAGGTAGTGGGATCAAATGAAGAAATGTCAGACTTGTGTCTCACTCAGAGAAACACAATTATTGAGGGGCCTCACCTATACTATTATTCTTCTTGGCTATGTACATATGGTTTTATTAATATAAGTTAAATATATATGTCAATGATACCTCAATAAAAAAATTAAAAATTTGCATAGTATGCAAATCTAATATGAGTTAATTTTCTTATTTTTGGAGAGAGAGCAAGGGGGGGAGAGGAAGAAGGGAGAGAGAACCTTTTTTTTTTTCAAAGATGTATTTATTTTTAAAGATGTATTTATTTATTTATTTATTTATTTATTTATTTATTTATTTATTTATTTATTTATTTTTAAAGATTTTATTTATTTATTTGTGAGAGACACAGAGAGAGGCAGAGACACAGGCAGAGGGAGAAGCAGGCTCCATACAGGGAGCTCGATGTGGGACTCGATCCGGGGACTCCAGGATCATGCTCTGGGCCAAAGGCAGGCACCAAACCGCTGAGCCACCCAGGTGTCCCTATTTATTTATTTTAAAGAGAGAAAGAGAACAGAAGCACGAAGGACAAAGGGAGAAGGAGAGTGAACCCCGGGCAGACTGTGTGCTGAGCGTGAAGCCCAACACAGGGTTTCATGACCTGGAGATCAGGCCCTGAGATCACAAACTGATGAGGAACCAGAGGTTGGACACTCAACCGACTGTGCCCTAAGAGGGACAGAGAATCTTACGCAGGTGCCTTGCTCAGCATGGAGCCCCACGCAGGGCTCGATCTCACAAGCTTGAGGTCATGACCTGAGCTAAAACCAAGAGTTGGACATGCTTAAATGACTGTGCCACCCAGGTACCCCAAATAATAAGAGTTGATATTAACCGAAAACTTACTATATATGGTCATTGTACTAGGAATATTACATGCACGGTCTTATTCAAATTTTGATCCACATACTAGCCCTGTGAGATACGTATGTTTATGCCTCCTGAAGGGAAGACTGGCTTTCCTAAGGTCACAGAGCTAAGTTGCTTTCTCAGCCCCAAATAATTCCCGTGTGAGTATGCCTTCCACTTTGCACATGACCTTCCCGGCTTGCAATCTTCTGTGCCAGCAAACAGACTCTTACTGTTTAGTTAACCCACAGGGCTTCCGGATCATGTGGCTCACCCATTTCTCACCAACAGTAGCTTTTCCCTTTATCTGCATCTCAGACATTCACTCCTTTCTTTACTAAGGTTTGTAAGACTCACTTTTCCTTCTTACGTCCCTGCCCAAGCTCATCAGCATACATGGATCCGTTAAGGAGTTTGCATAACTGAGTCTGTAAGTAGGAGATAAACTTCTGGAATCAGAAACCATTTGGGACCATGTGACCTGATTTAATGTAAACACAATATACACATTCCTGTCAAAGTAAAAGTCAGTTATTTAGTTTTCAAAATTTTCAGAGCAACTGTTTTAAAAGTTTAGAGATGTTTGCAAGTACCATCTAAAAGGTGCAATGAAAATGCTACTAAGGGGCACCAGGGTGACTCAGTGGTTGAGCGTCTGCCTTTAGCTCCGAGCGTGACCCCGGGGTCCTGGGATCGAATGCCACATCAGGCTCCCCGCAGGCAGCCTGCTTTTCCCTCTGACTGTGTCTCTGCCTCTCTCTGTGTGCCTCTCATGAATCAACAAATACATCTAAAAAAAAAATGCTAGTTAGCTCAGTTCAGATATAAGTTGATATTTTTATTAACATAAGCCCCACCTTGAAGATTATGTACTATGGTTCTTCTAGTCCCCTTCTGTGGCTCTCTGGATAGTGCCTTAGTTCTCTAGCTGGCTAATGGGCATTTGCACTGGTGCCTACTTGGGTGATGCAAACCTGAATTTTAAGGTTTTACCTGGGGTTTTTTTCCCCAAACCCTCTTTGACTCTAGCCTGGATTTGGATGCCCATTCTCTTGTTTCTGGAAAATGCCCTGAGCATTGTGAGTGACATCTTTCTTCCTTGGTAGAAAAGAGCAGCCTGTGATGTAACTTAATTCACTTCTTTCAAGATCAAAGTATAAGAGACAAGGGAATCAACAATGAGGAGGGAAACTGGAGCTTGGTGGGTGGTCCAGAACAACTCTTGAAACTTTGTTCACGGTCTTGTATTTGAAGCTAGAAGAAGGTAATGATGAAGGTTGCATCTGGCAATCCATCTAGAGAGAGTTGACTTGGAAATTAATTCTGACACATTGTTTTAGACCAGATAGCCTAGGTAATATTGTAACAACAAACAACACCACAATCTCAATGGCTAACCAAAATTTTATTTTATTTTTTAAAAGATTTTATTTATTCATGAGAGACAGAGAGGCAGAGACATAGGGGACTTGATCCCAGGACCCCAGGATCATGATCTGAGCCCAAAGCAGATGCTCAGCCGCTGAGTCACCCAGGTACCCCAGTTAACCAAAATATTACTATGATTTTTAGTCATGCAAACCTTCTGCTGGCCCACGGCTCTCTCCAGGGGTCCTCCATGGGGAAACTGAACATTCTGGGCAGTTTCTATTTCATGATCCTTTCCTCTCGACATGAGGCTTTAGGGTTTGTCTAAGCAGAGGAAGAGAGTATTAGGGATCATGCATTGGCTCTTAAGTATTTCCCCCCAAAGTGATTTCCATGTCCCAATCCTCTGGGCAGAATTAGTCATAGTCCCACTGAACTGCAAAGGGGCTAAGAAATTTAGTTTTCTGTGTGTCTAGGAATGGTTGGAAAACCAAAGTGGGCACTAGCAACGTCTATTACAGACACCTTTAGGAAATGTTCCTCCAAGCCTCATATTCTTGGATGTTTAGGTGCTTAGGGCACGCGAGGTATGGGAGGTGTGTAGGCAGAGAGGTGAGAAATTTGTCCTATTTTGAAGACACCCACTGGTGTCTTTATCCCTAAGCCTGGATGACGAACTTCCAAAAATTTTCTTGTGTGCCATCTTGGTGCAGAGACCATTAAAGAAAAACAGACTAATCTCCTTATAGCCATGAGTAAATAAATACACTTTTACGAGATATTTTATAAGGTAGTCAAGGACTTTGAATTAAGGGCCTAGATCTAGATCCTCCTAGGTACAAAATAGGCAAGCGTGGATTTACATATTTTTAATACGTGTTTTTTGCAAGGTTTGTCATAGGATTAAAAATTAAAATAGAGTCAGCACGGCAATGATGAATCAGAAAGGGAATGTAGAAAGCTCAGGCGCATATGCAAAGGATAAACTATAAATCTGAGGGCCTTTTCTGAAGGGCAGGAATGGGATCTTTCATTTAACACATCTTAGTTTGTTATCCTGGGAGCAAGTTTGATACCAGCTTCTCATTATGGGAATAGTGATCGGGCCCCACTGCCTTACAAACATCATATATATGTGTATACAATCTCACCTCTAAAATTTCAAGGTAATAGAAAGTAATCTAATTATGTGGATAATTAAAAACAACCGAGTGCAAGTTTAAAACTTGTACTTTTATGACTGCAAAGGAGGCTATCAAAATGACAGGGTGTCTGGATGTGATCGTTGCACGCACTCAGATTAAATGAGTGCATTAGTTGATTGTTTCTGGTATGAAGATAAGCAGAGAAAAGTATAATAATGTTGGCATTTAAGTGGACCTAATTAGGCTTCAAGTTTAACACTCCATTAAGATGAATGGGAAAGGGTCACCCCTGTTCAAGCTATGGCATTGTCTTAGTGTGTCTGGATTTTGCCTCTGAAGACAACAGTCTGTCAGCATACGTTCTCACAGTTACTCCTGTAAAGCAGACTGGGAATTTAATTCTTTTAAAATTAAATCTCAGATTCTGGAGGCCACAGTGAAATCCACAGGGAGACCTTAAATCTTCAAGTTCTGCAGCTGTATTCTTCAAAAACAACAACAATAATGACAATACTTTCCCTTGTCCATAGGAACTTGCCCGTGCAGGCTTCAGTGTTCCCTGAATACGAGCTAGTGTAATTAATAACCTCCAGTTTAGCACTGAAGGACTCTGTCCATAGAAGGAGTGAGTGACCTGAAGAAAGTTCCAGAGCATGTCACTGGTGAAGCCAGAAATAACATGGAAGGACTGCTCAGTTTTGGTTGCAAACGTTTGTCATCTGTCAGGGAAAGGGACTAAGGAATAATGATCTCATCTACTAAACTGAGTACACGTGCATTTGAAAGAAAACCCAAGAATCAAAGGGCAGCACAGCACTATAGACCTGTTTTATAGGGAGATAGCCAGGTAAGTCCTACCATCCTGCCATATGGAAATTTGACTCAGTGATAACTGAGTAGGAGAAACATTTAGTTATGACAATGGCCAAGGTGCATGGATGTGGTCTGAAAGCTAGGAGAAAAAAAAGAGAGAGAGAGAAAAAAAAAAAGAGAAAAAAAAAAGAAAGCTAGGAGACTCTGGAGCACCTTCACAATCATCACCCAAAGAGCCACAGGGTTACCCCGTCCCTTTCACTGACTGGATTTGGAAACTAGATGTCTGGATATTGCGTAAGCAGAAGCCATGTATGGTTTGAGTGGTTAGGTAATGGTTGTCATGATTTTTTGATTCTTTGGAAGGTATTTGCATGGCTACATCTCCACTGCAATCTCAGGACTGGCGATGTATAATTCTGGTTATGCTATAGATTTTGTTCATGTGGTCGGACGATATTTTTTTGCTAAAATTTAGTTGCTTCTTTTTAAAACTAGTGAGATGATATGTAGCCTGCTTATCCAAATTCTTTGTTTTGTGGCTGTGTAATTCAACAAAAGTGTAGAAAGGAAGTTTTGGTATACAGCTGGTGCCTAGATAGACCTATTGCTATGTCCAACTCTTTGCTAAATGTGAAGTTATTCTAAATTTTGAAACTGTTTAAATGGGCCCAATTGTAATAAAATAAAGGCAGTGTATTTTTTATTTAAAATAAATTGTCTTTAGAATCCTTGATCTTATTCTTTTGGAATTGGATGGAAGGAAATGTGGTTCTTTGAGCCAAATTCTTACTAATGCTGAGATTCGTTATTTCAGATCCCTGACTGATGGTGTGCTTTAGCTTGAACATTTCTAACATTGGAGAGTTGAGAATGGAATGATCGTTCCCAATGTGGATCATCTCAAATTATTAGTTCTTTTCACCTTACCTTGTAATATTCTATACCTATTGATACTCATCTTGACTCTGAGAATACAATGTCTCTTCCATCTGCTATTTGATAGCTTTCGGATGCCTGAAGCAAGTGATCATGTTAATCCTTTGGTTTTCTCTTTTTTCATTCATCATAGGGCATACAGAAGTTCTCAGAAACTTTGCTTCAAAGGTTTCCCTCAAGCTTTAGTATTACGTGAGGATTCAGCTGGCCCGTAAATGTCCTATGGTAATATCATGAATACCTGGTGATTTTCACTCATCGAGAACAGTAAGGTAGTACTTGGCATGGATTCTTTTTCACGGTACATTTCAGCTTTTAGGTTGTTTTGTTTTGAGGAGAATGGAATTCATTTGAGTGTATCTTAATTAAAAAATTTATTTGTAGTAAATTATTTGAAATAAATTAGTATCATTTCCATTAATGCATTTTTGACAAGATAAAAACATGTAAATGGCAAAAAAGAAAGTAGAAAAATAAGATAGAACTGGGTAGAGTTCACCATATAAAACACAATTGTGAGGTTATTATATACTGATTCGTGGTGGGCCCAAATTCTTTTTTAAGTATGTTTATTTATTATTTATTTATGAGAGACACACAGAGGCAGAGACATAGGCAGAGGGAGAAGCAGGCTCCATGCAAGGAGCCTGACATGGGACTCGATCCCAGGACTCTGGGATCATGACCTGAGTCAAGGGCAGACAGATGCTCAACTGCTGACCATCCAGGTGCCCTGAGGTGGGTCCAAATTTGATTCTAAACTTGCTAGCAGCCAATTCAAAGGGAGAAATAAGATCAGTGATAGACTAATAGCATCTAAAATGATTCAGAGACAATTGGAAGAATCTCAATTCCTCATGCTGAGTCCTGAGAACACCTTTTCTTGAGTTTGCAGAAGATGACTTTCTATGATGAAGTAAGAATATCTCCAACATTTTTGTAATGAATTCCACGACAGATTTCCTATGACTCTTCGATGATAAAATGATAAAATTCCCAAGTGTGATTGCCTGGGAAGTACTGTAATGGGTTAAATTGTCTTCCCCCTCCCCCCCCCACTGTGTTCCTCTGAAGAAATTGAAGTCTTAACCCCCTGTATCTGCAAGGGTTACTTTATTAGGGAAATAATGTCTTTGCAGATGTAATTAGGATCAAATGAGATCATACTGAATCAGGGTGGGCCCTAATCCAATGTGACCGGTGTCTATAGAAGGAAAAGAGGGGCACCTCTTTTGAGCGTCTGCCTTTGGCTCAGGTCGTGATCCCAGGGTCCTGGGGTCGAGTCCCGCATCAGGCTCACTGTAGGGAGCCTGCTTCTCCCTCTGCCTATGTCTCTGCCTCTGCGTGTCTCTCATGAATAAATAAATAATCTTAAAAAGAGAGAGAGAGAAAGAGAGAGGAGATACAGATGGAGACATAGAGGGAATATGGCCATGTGAAGATAGATGGAGAGATTGAAGTTGTGCTGCCACATGCCAAGGAACACCTGGGGCTCTCAGGAGGTGGAAGAGACCAAGAAGCATCCTCCCTTAGAGGTTTCAGAGGGAACGTGGCCCTGCCAACACATTGATTTTGGATTTCTAGCCTCCAGAACTATGAGAGAAGACATTTCTGGTGTTTTAAGCCACTCGATTTGTGATACTTTGTTATCTAGACAGCCATAGGAAACGGATACCATGCTCAATACAGATTTATTAATGTTTGGATGAATTTTTTTAAATTTTTATTTATTTATGATAGTCACAGAGAGAGAGAGAGAGAGAGGCAGAGACACAGGCAGAGGGAGAAGCAGGCTCCATGCACCGGGAGCCCGACGTGGGACTCGATCCCGGGTCTCCAGGATCGCGCCCTGGGCCAAAGGCAGGCGCCAAACCACTGCGCCACCCAGGGATCCCCCTGTTTGGATGAATTTTATGGGCCACCTGACTGATAGGAAGAGGCCGCTCAGAAATTTAGAGACCGCTATGATCAACTAAGGAAAAAAAAATCGATGTATTCTTACTAGATATGTTTGTATCCATTTCTATTTTTATAAAGTCAGTATTTCTGCATAGAAAATTTATGTATTATAGGTTTATAATTAATAAACCATGATCACGAGGTTTTATGTGGAGATTTGGCCACTACTAGGCACCATTTTGTTTCCTGTGACATACAGCTCTTTTCAGAGCTTTGTGAAGCATCCAGCATATAGTAGGTAGTCAATAAATGCATATTGGAATTACACGGTAAATTCTATTATTATATGATTAATAATAAGGGTAGAGGAAGGTCCTACCCCAATGCCATTATTATCAAGGAGACATATTACACCTATATATTTTCATTAGCAGTGTCACAGGAATCCTGTTATCTACCCTTGCATATTTTACTACGTATGTGTGTTCCTGCCCCTTTTTCATTAGTCCTTTTCTCAAAACATGTCCCCATGACTTCAGTCCTTATCCTCTCCTACTATCTTCACAAAATCAAATAGATCAATGACTCCCTAGACATTGAGAAGAAGAGAAAATGAAAAATGAGCCAGAAGGAAAAGCAGAGTCCTGATTCTGATTGGAACACAGTCTACCAAAGTTGCTCCTAGGCCAGTCTCGGTCTCTTGAGTACTGGCTTCCCTCCTCCTCTATCCTCAAGGCAGTCAAATGTTATGATAAGATAAAGGCAGCCACTAATGGGTCGTATGCCCACTACAAATTATGAAAGCTCACCAAACACAGATGAATATCACACGTGATGAGCTAATTTGGAGAAAAAAAAAAAAAAGATTTCACGTTCTTTTCAATAACCTAATTTTTGATTTGGAATGATAAAGCTTTTGAGAACCATTGGACTCCTACGAATAGTCATACTTTCAACTTAAAAAGCAGAGATGAGGTCTCACCAGTTTTCAATGCAAGAGTCGTCATTCTGGACCTGCAAGGAAGACATGAAAACCTAAAGAAGCGAGACGAAAAGCAAAACCCAGAATGTGGTGGGCCAACCCCAAGGGAACCCATGGAAATATGGAGCGCTTGAATGCTCATGTGTCTGCAAAAAGTTCTGTTCTATTCATCTGTCCTAGGTTCATCCCACCGGCAGTTCCACCCCTGTCAGAAATATAATGGAGCACAATCTCACAACTGCCCTGCACTTGCAACATTCACAGGTTCTCTCTCCCCCCAAATTTGAGCTGAGGCACTTTTCCTTTCTAAAGAGCAGCATCTGGCCTCTTCGTGCGCTCATTTGCATGCCAATACTGGATTGCTCTCCCAGCGCACAGCTATTTAATAGTGGTGCTGGTGTCCGAGCTCTGGGAACAAACCAAATGGTTTGGGTGTGCTTTTGTGTGCAGTGCGGGTCGTTGCTACAGTGTGCTTATTAAGAATAGTACACATTCATTATAACAAGATTGCTCTTTTGCTCAGGGGCCATCACGGCGCATTCTGTAAATGAATTAACAGTAGCATGCATTTGTGTATTATGGGCTCAGAAGATGCATTTGTTTATTAAATAAATCTGCAACACAGAAAGTATAGTTGAAAAAAACCTAGAAAATAGAGTGCGCATGTACAGTAGCTATTTGTGTGTGTGTGTGTGTGTGTGTGTGTGTGTGTGTATGTGTGTGTGTGGTTTTTAAACCTCAATGTCTTGGCGAGTTTTCCTCCTTTGTTTCTTTTAAATTACCAGACATCACAGGCCACACTATAGACTACCAGCCTGCAAAAACTGATGTTAAAAAAAAACAAAACAAACAAAAAAGAAACAAATTTGAGTTACAGAAGCACAGGACATTTCCAAAAGTGGTTCCATAAATATTCACATATCTTTAAAACAATTCAATATTATGATTCTTTGGTTTCTCTTTAAATTTTCTTGTTTTTCCTAAAATCGTTTGTTATTATTTTTTAACTTAATTTGTATTTTTGGCCAACATTTAGCTTGTATCACATGTATAATTTCCCCCTCTTGAACTCTGTTTTCTGTTGAAATACACACTCTGTTTTTGGGTGCATTTATCTAATATTGATTCCTTTATTTCCAAGCTTTTGGCCTAGGTATAGCTAGTATAAGTATATTAATAAACATGAGTCAGTCTGTTGGATTTTATTCCTGTTCATTAATGATTTTTTAAAGCCCAGTGGCAGTTCACAATTGCACAGAGAACTCAGGGTAGGGTTTTAGATGTGGCTATTTGGTTATTTCTTTCCATGTGTATTTTGTACCTTGCTGTCTTTATGTAATTTGTATGTTGCGCAGTTAAGGTATAACGGAAAGAAGATGGAAAGATTTTAAAATATGAAATGCCGAAAGAGTCTAAAGCCATAGCCAGGATAATAAGAAATCTATTAAAAGGAACTGAAGAAAGGGAAGAAGAAACCATCATATTATTCCCAAATTTTTGAAATTCTTATGTTACTTAAAGGGTGAATGTGTTTTAAAAAGATAAAATAATTTCATGTTTGATTTCCCAAAAACTTTTTAATAAAAAAATTCAGGAATGGTAAGTAAAACTGGCCAAAATATTTTAAAAGGGAAAGACTTGTAGAATGAGTGGATTAAGATTTTTTTTTTTTTTTAGCTCAGCAAAAGATCTAGGACACTATTAAAAAAATACCCAGCTAATTAGTACATCTGCAATATAAAAAAAAAATGTGTTTTGTAAGAAAAATGGCAGGACTTATAAGAGATATTCCACATGCAGCAAAAATACATAGCTGATTGAAGCAGGATTACAGTTTTCTTTCACATGGAATCTTCAATACTTAGCATTTTGTCCTTAAAGAATAATATTCAGCTCTGCTCTTTATTGAGGGGGGGAACCCCAACAAATCAACAACCTACCGTTGTAGCAATTCCTTTGAGAATTATGTAAGGGAGAAGAAAAATATTTGAAACTCGGTTCTTTTTCTTTCATCCTTTTTCTTGGGGAGGGGAGGGCAAAAAGCTCTATTTTCCAGAGCATTTTATTTATTTCACTGCAGCTTTTAGAGAAGCCAGCCAATCAGAAAGTCTGTAAGGGCCCGGGCCCAGACTCAGTGCTGAGCTCCAAATGTGATTCCAGTCCTGACAGGGGGATTATAGGAAACAGATGACTTACGCTTCTAATTTGTGGCCTTAAATTGCAAACAGAATTTCAGGAGTCGAGCAGAGTAATAAATGGCAATAGAAAAAGCCACACACAGCCAAATCAGTATGTGGTGGTTGTAGGTTAAACTAAATGGGAAGAGACAGGTTATGATGGTTCAGTGTATTACAGAGAAGAAAGTCTTAAATTACCAGTGCTGAGAGGTACTGCTCCACGGCAGACAGCGTTGCATTGTGCAGCCTACAGATATCCCAAGCAGAACAATCAAAAAGCAGGTTTAACATAGAACCTGTTGCTGGAGGAATCATTTTTTCCCCCTCTTTTAGAAATGGAAGCGGTGTTTTATGTTTGTTTTGACCTCTGCTGTATACTTGGCCCCCTAACATCTGTTTTCGACCGTTACCGTTTTTCACACCAAATTAAATGTCGAGGAGTCAGATAAAATAAGTTCAGAATATGTCCAAATTATTTTTGTTGACTTCCAACAAATGTCTTAGTAACTCTTTTCACATGGAACGATACCATTTAAATGCCAACGTAGAAAATGATTTTCCTTTCAACATTTTAGGAGCTAAAGAGAGGAATTTTGAGGTGTACTTAAACTCGGGAAATACTGCCTTGGCCTTTTTGGTAACTTGCATGACTGCTGCAGGCTTGCTTTAAGGCTATTCCGCCGTATAAAGTTATGTGCATTTGTTGGATAGAGATACCAGGAAAATTGTTTAACAACAGCATATTAAAAAAAGCCATTATTCAGACCTGCTTGAAACCAAAAATACCAGTTAGAATCAAAAGAGATCTGTTTACCACGGGGCAACCAGGATGTATTTACTTACCTTCCTAATCTCTGTATGTGTGTGTTTATGCGTATGTGTGTGTAAGAGAAAACAGTTACGACTGTAACGACAGATTCTAGATTCTCATTGTCAGAAGAAGTCTGGCTGAAAATTAAAAAAAAAAAAAAAAAGGCATCTCATTTTCAACTAATTTAATAAATATTGTGATAAAGGTAAGCTTTCTTTGAAAGGATACAATCTCCTTTTAAGGTCTAACACGTCCATCTGTCAGAGATTGACCACTAAGTCATGATAAAGATTGATTCAAAAATAATTGCCCCATCCTGTATTATTTATTGCCAATATAGCAAAATAACATGTTGCTAGTGAATGATAGAAATAGGGCTCACATCAGCCCACCATGCCAAGTAGAATCTACAGTTTTTCTTCCACTTTCCTTATGGACAGCCAATCTATCACACTGAATTTCGCATCTTTTAACTGCTGTATTAACTTTAAACTTGAGCCTTTTGTTTAATATGCCGAAGGAAAGATGTTAGCTGATGGGCAACCTGGGGAAAATGAACTATTTTCATTGTGCTCTTAAGCAAGTCTGTTGACAATCATTGAAGGTGACTGACTAAATAGATTTTGATTAATCACTTGCAAAAATTATGCTTGTTAGAACCACTTTATATTCTGTGTCACGGTGATCTCCACGTAGGTAAGTTATAGCTATTTCTTTGTAGATGGTGTGGGGTTTCTTTTGTTGTTGTTTTTAAATCACCTGGCAAAAAGAGAAAACAAACCTTAGTTGAAAGCTTTTGTCTCTAACAGAAAACTCTTTTCATGCCTGCCTTATTTTTTTTTTTTTTTTTTTTTAAGAAGTGCTCAATTATTGTTTGTGTCATAGTGGGAAGACCGGGTCTCTATAGGGCCTGAACCTTTTCAAACGGGAGATAGCTTTTGTTTTTGTACCCCATCAACACCGATCACCTAATTAAATCTGATACCTCCGGCTGAAGCAAAATGATTTGTAATAGTTCTTTGGAGTTTACTTAATTAGTTTCGATGTCTTTTGTGTGGTAAATGTGGTGATATTTTCTAAAATGGAACTGAGAAAAGAAGAGGCAAAACGGACTCTTAGGAGGGACGGAGGAGAGGGAGGTGAGAGGGAGGGCAGGCCAGTTTGGCCAAACCATGAAAGCAAGGTGTAGCTCCAACGCAAGGGCTTGCAGACCGGAGTCATTCATTAGTTGAGATCATCAAAGCAGATCTGACCTGGAAAAAGGCTTCCTGTCAAACGTAGGCCTGGGCATCTGTCACGGCCTCAGATTCTACACCTTGATCAGCCCAAGACACTGACACCATTTTCTTTAACAAACACCAACAGCCTTTTTTCTCCTTCATTTTAACATCTCTCAGGGGTTGGATTCCCTTTCTTCTTCCGCTCTGTAGAGAGTAAAGGGAGCTTGTTAACTTGCTTAGATATTTTGACTGCGGATGCTCTTTGGCCACTTGCCTGTGGTAACAGTGTCAAAGCATAACTTGGTATAATTGCTATATTTGCAGTCAGAAGAGTGTTCCGTCTTTATGTTCAAGCTGCTGAATAAAAAGGAAGTGTCATTTTGGAAAATCCTGTAAATTATGCTCAAAGTTCAGGCCAAATGCAATGAGTGACATACCTGGTATGGCTTGTGTTCATTGCCAAGATACAGAAGAGTAAAATAATGGGGTTTTCACTATGTGAATTGAAAAGCTATAAATTCCCGTTTTTTGTTATGTTGAGGTTGGTGAACAATAACATAAAATTAAACTTAAAATGAAAACATTAGAACTGGGCTCTTTATAATTTAAAAAGTAACTGAAAGGCATTAAAATTTTTAATTATCCCTCATGTCACAATTTATATACAGTATGGATTAGAGATGACAATTTTTGATGGACCTTCGTTTAATAGAGACGTGCATAATTTACAGACATTAGCAACACCCATTCTGCAAGTGGAAATTAGGATTGCGGTGGAACTTGATCTCACTGATGGGTAAAATAGCAGATGGCAATCTAAAGCCATATTTATGATAAGATGCACTTTTAAAGTGAGAGAGTTGTATTCACTCTGCATGTTGTATGTTTTCAGAGTCGTTTTAGTAGGAAAATGGCAAAATGGGATTTGTGTTTTCTTCCCCTTCTCCTCCCAGTACCTAACGATGTGAAATTTGAAGCAAATAATGACTATGGATATCCCTCTGGCCCTTTCCATGCGAGATGCATGTGTGCACCTCTTCAAGGATAATCCTTACAGAACGAGTGCCAGCTGATCATTACGTAACACTGGTAGGCATGGGGCTGCCAACGCTGGCATTCTTTAGTCTGAGAAAAATGATCCTTCCAGTTAAGTAGACCCTTCCTGTGTCTCACAAACCGTACAAAACCGCGTGCTGCTGGCAGGTAATGGCTAGCAATTAGCATGGCAGGCAGGTAATGACTTGAAATCACCTGCCAATTGTTTCTGAGCGTTTGCTCTCTTTCAGTATTCTGGGTGAGCGGGACAGTCGTGGGGGGCTATGTGGATGCAGATGGAGAAAAGGGGAGGTCCACAACCAGGGAATGTCTTTCTGAGTAGAGCATCTCCCCATTTGTTGCTTATTTTGCCCCCACGTCCTGTCAGAGGGGCTCCAGAGAGGCATGGAGAATTGGCAGGTTACTTTACCTGCCTGCTGCTCCTACTGGGGGAAATGGTGCCTGTTGAGAAATTCTTTGCTGTTCTGGAATCAAACCAACCTTCTTAGTTTCAGCCTCTGCACTAGAAAATTGGGATTCAGAGAGTAATGGCAGCTCAGCTTGTTTGTAAAGAAGCATGAATTACTCAAAGCCAGATTTTGCTTCCCTGTTATAACCTCCTTCTTTCTCTTTCACAAGCTCTCCCCAACATCATGGAGAGCGCTTGGTGTTGAAGCAAGAGAAGCTGGGCAAGGAGCCTGTGCAACACTGAGACTGGATCACTTCTCTAAGGATCCTATAAATGCTCTCACACAAAAATCCATAGAGGGTACAAATGAGTAGCATAATTGAAGGTATTGGGAGAGGGGATGGGAGGGAGGAAGTAATAGTGAGCCGGAGAGTTTGTGGCTTCTCTAAACTTGAATGAAGTCTGTTCTGCTCCGCCAGTTGCTAGAATGTGGATACAGGGAAGACAGATTTCCTAAGTGCTTTTTAGAAAATATTTTGAGTATTGTTGAGGTTCAATACTACATTCATTTCAGGTGTACACATAGTGATTCAACTTTTCTACAAGTTCTGCTGTGCTCACTGATGTGGGAAACAAAGGAAAAAGAAAAAAAAATTATACCTCACTGCTTACAGCCCATTGATAATTCCTTGAAATAGGCAGAGTGACCTCCCTCTAGGAACCCAGCTGCCTCGATGTTAATACTTTGGGAAGGGCAAGAAGCAACTTTAGCATGACCCCCCCAGGATCCTGTAAGTCTACTTTAACGTATACAAATTCCTTTGGAAACTTCCTTTCTCTCCACCCCCCAAGAAACATGTCAGCAGTCATCTTCCAGGCATAAGGCCACCGATATACATCTGAAGGGTCTCGTGACTAGGGTTTTACTAGACAGTAATGAATGACCTTTTCCTAACGATAGCTAGTCCCCTCAAGGTCCTAGAAACCTTGCTCCCAAAATCCCTTGGAGACTTATGCTATCCCTGACCCCCTCCCAACTTGAAAGTAAATAATCGGCCACCTGTCACAACCCCAGTGCAGCTCTTTCCGCCCACGGGTCCTGTCCCTGTGCTTTAAGAAAACCACCTTTTTGGACCAAAGGCATCTCAAGAATTCTCTCTTGGCTGTTGGCTGTGAACCCCGACATGTCCTACATCACGCACTGCAAGTGTAGCTACCATCTGTCACCGTACAACACTATTACAATATTATTGACGATATTCCCTATGCTATGCCTTTTATCCTCATGACTTACTCATTCCATAGCTGGAAGTCTGTATCTCTCGCTCCTCTTCACCCATTTTGCCCATCCCTCCACCCCCTTCCCTCTGACAGCCATTAGTTCTCTGTATTTATAGTTCTGCTTTTTGTTTGGCTACTCGTTTTGTTTTGTTTTGATGACACACATGAGTGAAATCATATGGTATTTGTGTTTCTCACTTAGCATAAAACTTGTAGGCTCATTCATGTTGTTGCAAGTGGCGGGTCTCGTTCTTTCATATGAGTGCATAATATTCCACAGTGTGTATATGTGTGTTTGTGTGTATGTGTGTGTAGACACCACATCTTTATCCATTCATCTATCGGTGGACACTTAGGTTGCTCCCATATCTTGGCTATTATAAATAATGCTGCAGTGAACATAGGGCTGCATATATCTTTTTGAATTAGTGTTTTCATTTTCTTTGAGTAAATACCCCAGTGGTGGAATTATTGGATCATATAGTATTTCTATTTTTAATTTTTTGAGGAACTTATACACTATTTTCCACAGTACTTGTACCAGTCTGTATTCCCACCAGCAGTGTACAAGGGTTCCTTTTCCCTCACATCCTTACCAACACTTGCTATTTCTTGTCTTCTTGATTTTAGCCATTCTGAGGGGTGTAAGGTAACATCTCATGGTAGTTTTGATTTGCATTTCCCTAATGATGAGTGATGCTGAGCATCTTTTTGTCTGTCTGTTGGCCATCTGTATGCCTCTTTGGGAAAATGTTTGTGTCCTCTGCCCATTTTTTAATTGGGTGTTTGTTTGGTTTCCGGTTTGTTTCTTGTATAAGTTCTTTATATATTTTGGATATTAACCCCTGTTGGAGAGATCCTTTGCAAATATTTTCTCCCATTCAGTAGGTTGCCTTTTCATTTTGTTGGTTGTTTCTTTCACCATGCAAAAGCCTTTTATTTTGGTGTAGTCCCAATAGTTAGTTTTTGTTTTTGTTTCTCTTGCCTCAGGAGACATATCTAGAAATATGATGCTATGGCCAATGTCAGAAAAAATTACTGCCTCTGTTCTCTTCTAGGATTTTTATGGTTTCAGGTCTCACATTTAGGTCTTTAATTCATTTTGAGTTTATTTTTGTGTATGGTGTTAGAAAGTGGTCCAGCTTCATTCTTTTGCATGTAGCTGTTTGGTTTTCCCAGCACCATTTATTGAAGACACTGTCTTTTCCCCATTGTGTATTCTTGCCTCCAGATTTCCTAAGTTCTTAAGAGGAGCCAGAAATCTGGAATTTTATGGGAAAATATCCTGTTTTAAAGCATTGAAACTAATTAGAAAAAATAAAATCTTTAGTAGGGGAAACAAAACCAGTGGCCTGATTTTAGGTCACAGGCTGCTAGTTGATGATTTCTGTTTTAAATTATATATTTTTTACTTGGTACCTTTTCTTTTTGTAATCTTGTTAGATTAGTAAAGAGGAAAAAAAGCAAGGGCAGCCTTACCCGTGCAACAAGTGTTATTTGGCTTTTAAAATTTTCTTGTGATTCTTATGTCCAAACAGTTAAAGAATGACGTCTTAGGAAATTGCCCCACACAATGCCTGCCTGGTTTTGAGCTTTCCCTAAATGCTGAAGGCCTCCTTGGGCCAACCCTCTGGGGCTCTTTCAAACTTACTTTTAGTGGAGAACTTCTCTGAACGCTGACTCACTGGTTCTAATAAGTCATTGTTAAGGAGAGTTGACTGACTCTCTCTCTCATGCCAGCAGTCCAGTAGGCTCCAAAGAACATAGTTTAGGAGCTGGAAAGGCCTGGATTTCATTCAATTTGGGCTCTGCCTACTTACTACTACTGCAACCCCGGGCAAGCTCCATCCAACTCAACCTCCATTCCCTCACTGGTAAATTAAGAGTAATGTACTTAGCTTGCAGAACTGTGGTCAGGATTAGAGAAAAATGCTTAAATTATCGCTTTTATTATTCTCTCATATAGCACAGATGACTAGATTGTGGTCATAAGATTTAATAGCCAGATACATACTTTACACTGGTAAAAATCCAAATCATAAATACGCTTTACGTTTGTTTGAATTCAAAACCTTGTATGCTTTTCCAGAATACTTAAAGAAAATTAGCACAATTTCCTGGTAAAGTTTACTTTCAGCTTAATCACAATGTTATCAAATAAAATTGTGTTTTGACATCTAGAACACTAATACAATTATATGATGAGTTTTTTAAAAAGTTAAAACCTAATCAGAGTAACATAAATTTCAATTCCCTTCAATGTAAAATCTGAAGGGAAAACTTGCTTTGGTTTAGGGGTTTGGTCTACTGGACAAAATGATGAGAGTGAGTTCTTTTTTTTTTTTTCTTTTTAACCAGTTTGCCGTGTTTTTACATATACGTAAGAGATCATCAGCAGATCAAAATTAATAGAGATTGGTCATATATAGAATTTCCTAGGTCAGTAGGGGAGTGGTAGCAAAAAGTGGAGCTGGGCACTAAATTTGCCAAGGACTAGAAGAGAAAGACTTTGCCTAGGTGTCCTTTAGTAAGAGAACCAGATTTTGGAGATGGCCTCAACATAGTCTTAGAAGTCATCATGTCTGTACCTTGGATTTTCTTTCTATGTTTTAGAAGAGTGGTTTCTAGCTATATTACATCAAACTGAAAAGTTACTTGCTTATTTGTTAGTTTTTTTTTTAAAGGGGCAGGAGATAATATAAATATTAAAAATTGTATTCTTAAACTGAAAGACAAAATCAAATTTATATGGAAGCAAAGGTGCAATTTGCTTAATTTGCCCTTTTTCCAAATGCTTTTTATATATAGTTGACTAAGCAGTTCGTGGACACTTTTATCCTCTTTCTACTCTGCCATCAATTTTGAACATATTTCCTCTAAAAATAAAGATATTAAAATCGGTCTCACATCCAGACACTAGCTTCTAGTTTTTAGGTTTTTATTGTTCAGTTGCATAGTAATTAAGAAAAATGTCTAACCTTAAAGTTCTTTGAAGTTTTTCCCTTCAGGTTAGAAAAAAATTGGTACCAAAATTATTTGAAGATCTAGTTTAATTTAGAAATGACAAAACCAAAATGTAAGTATACAGAACTGTACTTATTTTATCTGAATGTATAAGAGGAGTTATTTAAAGACAATGGAAGTTCTTTTTAAATACATTATTATTACTTTTTCTGAAACATCTGGCTATAACAAAAGGGACTTGGTAATATGCAATGATTTTTTGCATAGACTGATATCAGGCTACAGATCCTGAGATTTTCTTCATCTTCCTCATCTGTTTGCTCTTATATGTGTTCATCTCAATATTAAATAGAAAATTAAGTGATAGATTTCATTTTCTATAGAGTAGGACTCTAATAGAATACAATAGAATTTAAGCAGAGAAATCCAAACACACATTATAGAGTTACATATAAAAATTGCAATACTTAGATAGTTTATCAATATGAAAATGAAAAGAAGGCTCATTATAACTACGTACAACCATCATTTCTATGTTATGTTAGGAAAAAGTCCTCTTAAGGTCAGATTAATTATGTTGCTAAATAGTCAAAATTTTCTATTGTAATTTGTGAAACTTTAAAAATGAGAAGAATCCATATCCTGCTTTCAGAAAAAAACTTAAATCATTCAAAGCCAGATTTTTATGAGTCATTACCAGAGTTAGTGCATTTTCTCTAATCAAATTATTTTCTTTTAAAAAGCCAGCTTTGGTGGGGGTGGGGTAGATGTAAGCGGGCGGAGGGAGAGAAGGGAGCTCAAGAGGCACACACATAAATTGTCTTAATTTCTGAGAAATGTGGGTCTCACAATCACTTAAGACAATATAGTTGATATGGCTGTCAGGATGGACTCTTTTCAAAAGAATGTTTTTATAGAGTATTATTGTGACACTTTGCTCAGATGAATGTCTTTAGCAGTATTTGATTAATGTAACGTAATAAAAGAGATGCACACCAAAGTGTCTGTACATGTCTTGTTAAGTATGTTTGATTCATTATATGTGGCTCTCAGTTCTTTCCTCTTTCCGCAGTTCATTTTTTATCATTTCAATAATATATCTATAAATATGAAAAAGTTGGCACTTTCAAAGTCTTTGACATATATGGCTATTAATTCATAACTCTAAAAAATTGTATCTTTCAACTTGTCATTTTAAAGCTCGTAGAGTTTATTACAGTAAGTAACCTGTGTTAGAAATTAGATTTTGAACTTTAGCAAGAAGATAAATAAGCTCATGAACCTAAAAGTTAAAGATACCTAGACATAGATCTAAGAAAGAATTACATGAAATGATCAATTATTAAAGATTATAATTTTAAACTCCCTGAAGAGATCATTGAAGTTTTTATTGGTTAGCAGTTTCCAGCTTATTTTGTTTTCCACCTCCAGATAGCAAATATTGAGGGAGCCTGTAATGAACAAAGCTATCCAAATTCAATTTCATGATCATCTTTGTTGTAGTGGGTTAGTGGGTTAAATGTCATGGTTTATGTATTAATGACATAGACGGTTTTAAACAAGGTATTCTGAAGGCAAAATAATAGCATAGATATTTGTATTTGTATTTATATTTTCTACATCTTACTGTTTTAATAAGGGTAAGTCCTGGGCCAAAGGCAGGCGCTAAACCGCTGAGCCACCCAGGGATCCCCAAGTCCTGCAAAGTTAATGCTATTTTACTTCAATTTTACTGATAGGGAAGCTGTGGCAGGGGTAACACGCCCAAAATCACACATATGTTAAGGAGTAGAGCAGAGCTGGGCTTGCAAATCGGAAGTCTGGCTCCAGAGCATTTGATCACCTGTAGGTGAAGCTAAATGTGGAATGTTTTCTTGTTGGTGCCTTTGGTCCTGCTTCCTATCCGTTGCTGCATAAGTAACAGCTTGTCCTTCTCACTCTCCACGTTCCTTTCCCTGGTTCAATTACGAAGACAATCACTAGAGCACCGGGTCCAGGGATCAAGATGGCAGAGGAGGAAGATCCTAAGCTGACCTCCCAGGGACAGACCAAAACTACAACTACGTATAGAACAACTGTCTCTGAGAATCACCTGGAGACTAGCAGAACAGATCTTGTACAACTAACAAATAAAGAAACAGCCACACTGAGACAGGTAGGAGGGGCGGAGAGGTGGTCTGGTCAGGATGCATTACCCACCCCCCTACATGGTGACCCACAAGCAGGAGGGGTATCACAAGTGTGGAGATCCTCCCTGAGGAGTGGGGGTTCAAACACCACTTCAGGTACCCCAGCCATGGGGCTTCCTCTAGGAAGATGAGTCCTCATAACTCTCAGCCTTGAGGGCGAGGTCCAGGTGAGCTGCAGGGCTATGGGGAACCAAGACTCCACTCTTAAAGTGTTTGTACGCAGATTCCCTCACCCTGAGACCCACTCCAGAAGCAGCAGTTTGAAAGGCACATAGGCCATATGTGAAAGAGATTCATTGACTAATTTTAGGGCAGGCGCTACAGGGGCAGAGGTCTGTAGGAACTTTCTTTGGGCACAAGGACACTGTCAGGCACCACCGTTTTTACTCTCCTCTACCTAGGCAGCCTGGTGCTGGTGGCTGCCATCGTTTACTCCGTCTGCCTTGCCATCACTGACCCACCGGGGCAGGCACCCTACCTCTCCCAACCAAAGCAGCCTCCTCCCCTGCCATCTATATGTGGAATCCAAAAAGCAGAACAAACAAAATAAACAAAACAGAAACAGACTCATAGATACAGAGAACAAATCGGTGGTTGTCAGAGGGGCGAGGGTGGTTGCCAGAGGTAACGGGTGAAGGAGATTGAGAGGCACAAGCTTCCAGTTATGAAATAAAGCCATGGGGATGTAAAGTACAGCTTAGGGGATGTAGTCAGTAATATCATAATAGTGTTGTATGGTGACAGATGGTAACTCGACTCATCATGGGTGATCATGTCATGATGTATATAAATGTTGAATCACTATGTTATACACCTGAAACTAATAAAATATTATATGTCAGCTGTGGTTTAATTAAAAAAAAAAAGAAGAAAAGAGAGCAGCTTGAAGCTTGAGAAAGGAAGTCTATTTAAATGATGCAGCTAGAATGAAAGAAAAATCTCTAAGCACACACGCAGTGGTTTATTCTGCTCAATTTTAATCTAGAAATATTGCATGATTATTGATTAAAGTGAATCCTTAATTCAATAGAATGCCCAAGAGATAGGTTTACTCTGGTTAATGAGATGTTCTGAAGAACTGAAAATGAACAAGAAACCCATGTAGTTGTTTATTTCCTCATTTTCTGTTAAAAATACATGTGAAAATATGCACGTATCCATTTCCCTCAAAATTGGAGGTCTAGTGAAATGAATGAAATATTTGATCAATGAAGTCCTTCATAGCCAAAAGAGAGAGAGAGAGAAGGAGAAAGAAGAAAAAGAAGAAGGAAAAGAAAGAAAGAAAGAAGAAAGAAAGAAAGAAAGAAAGAAAGAGAAAGAAGGAAGGAAAAGGAGGAAGAAAAGGAGGAAGAAAGGAAGAAAAAACTGGGCAAACATTAGGATAGCGAGGCTGAAGTGTTCCACGTAATGAGCTCTGACTCATAGATGATTTGGGGGTTTTGAGTGCCAGGCTAGCACATCATGTGTGAATAAGCCTGTGGCAGGGGCTGAGGGTGAGGCCTGAGGACATGGTTTATGTTGGAGCCTTACCGTGTTCTGGGTGACTCATGTACACTGAACAGCAGAGTCATGAACCGTTTACACACACCCAATATCAGGTTCACTCCGAGGCTGTTCTGCAGCCATTTTACAGCTCCCTCTAAAAAGCACAGAACTTGCTTGGCCTTTTCCAGAGGATCATGAGGAGGAATTAAACAAACAGAGGGCCCTAAGGTCCTGACGGTCCCTTCCCGGGGAACTTGTTCATCCCCTGAGCTCCGGAAGACGCTCATACGGTACCTTTCTCCCTCTTGTGCTGTGTGGAAGGAGTGGGTTTAGGGTCAGCTAGAGGCCTAGCTCTCGGCAATGTCCTCACCACCTCTGAGACCTCGGGCGATTCAGTTGTTATTCTTGGGCATGGCTCTCTTGGAAAAGTATAAAACTTACAGAATGGGATGGCAAATTTTATGCGTTTATAGGAAATTAACAGAGAAGAAATTTTAACATTATTTTCAGGGGTCACTCATCCAATTGCTTTAGCTCAGGAGTGACCGATGCCAGAGCGCTAATCAAGATGCTAATTTTGTTCAGTTTTGTATCTGCTTAGTGTCAAGTGAGAGGAAGAGAGGGTTTAGAATGTGCACTAGTGATTTTTGATATATATACACAAGGCTTTTTGAAACTATGAATAAAGAAACCGATGCAAGGACTAAGAGAAGGTCAAAAGAAAAGAAGCATTCAACATTGTAGGCTGCAAGCACACATGGCATCTTCTGGGGGAGAAGACACCTGGCCTAGGGGGCCCTGCTCAGGGTCTGTGGCTCTGCAGCACCTCCCCCCTGAGTCCGTCTGCCTGAGCCAGGACCTGCAGCCTTTACTCATGATCAGTGCTATCATGTTAGTTGGGGGAGAGATGGGGGGCTTCAAAGGAGTCAACTATATGGTTTAGGTTTGAACATTTTGGGGACACAGTGACTAAAGTGAATCCTAAACTCATAGTCGTGAATGATCCTCCGTTCTTGGGGACAGAGAATTGGAGAGGAACACCGTGTTGGTTGTTGTAAAGCCTCCAGGTCTGCAACTTCTATTCAGTATGTACTCCAGGCAAGTCCTCTCACCTGTGGCGGACTAACTTAGCACCTCTGGGAATGGAGGGAACCGGACCCCAAGGTCCCCAAGGGTTGGGGTTTGCATGCCACTGACTCTGGACTTTTCTATGTAAACACTAAGTAAACTTACAGTAACTATGGAGAAGGACTATGTCCTTGCTGATAATTGTAAATGTCCATGATGTCAAAATGCAGGATGGTAAAAAGTGAAGTTGAAAAATGAGGAAGAGGTGTGACAGGGTGTAATCTAAATAGTTCTGAAGGGTGTGCACTTTTTAGGCGGCCTGGGGTCAGGGCCGAAAAGTCTGTCTTCCCCTAGCATAGTTCAGAGTTGGCCAAATGGCATTTTAGTGAAGACCCACCTTGTCCTGCAAAAGACAGGAGGGCAGTTCAATCAAGGATAGCCCCGTGGCTCACATGATCCCTTTTCCTGATGGAGAGAGGAGCACAGGAAAGAGGGAAGACTTACACAAAGAAGGGACATCAAGTCCATCATTGAAACTTATATGTTTCAAATATATAGAAAAATGCAGTGATGAATATAATGAAGCTCTGTGTTCCCATTAAGGTTCAGCAATCAGATCATGGACAATCTTGTTTCACCTGCATCTTCACTTACCCTTGTTTTACTAACATTATTTTGGGGCAAATCCATCGTGTAATTTTATCTGTAAATATTTTCCAATGTATCTCTGAAAGTTAAGAGCTCTTTGTATTAAAAGGCAGTTGCAATATTATTAACACCTAAAAATTTAGCAAAAATTCCTTAACAGCGTCCACCAGCAAATCAGAGTTCAGATTTCTCAATTTTTCTCGTATATGTCTGGTATGTGTGTATGTGTGTGTAACAGTTTGTTTAAATCTGGATCCTAGTGAGTTCATAGATAGCTCTGGAGAATATATTTCTTTTAATCTAGAGGTGTCCTTCTCTCTTTCTCTCTCTTTTGTCTTAACATCTATTTGGTGAAGAAACTGGGTCATTTGTCCTGTGAATTTTCTGGTTTTAATGGTTAAATTTCTATGTTATCTCTCGACACGTCCCCTCTGTTTCCTATAAATTAATATTTAAAGGCATGATTAGATTCTTTTTTTTTTCTTTTTGACAACTCTTCTTAGATGTGTAGTGTATTTCTATTAGGAGGCAAATAACGTCTTATTGCCTCCTTTTTTTGTGATATGAGTAGCCATTATTGATTATTGTCTAGATTTCTTAATTCATTATAGGCTGCAGTATATTAATTCTGTTAATATAATTTTTATCTTACTAGCTGGAATATTTTTATTAGGAGAAACTTCCCCTACTTGATTACTTGAAGAATTATATGTTCATTATAATTTGTATATGAAACTCAGGATAAATACTGGATTTAACCCTTTATTTACCAGTTTCAACTTATTTTCTAGCATTCTTTAAAGGTGACCAATAAGAGCTGTGTGTTTAAACTGTTTTGATCTCATGGATTTAAAATATATTTGGACCTTGAACTTATAAGTGAGGAGGTTGTATGCTTTGATCTGGACGCTGCCCTGTTACACCAGAAAGAATCTTTCCTCTTTACTTTCCATGATTAAATCCTGGTGACCTTCAGCTCTCTTCTACAATAAGACTTTCTCTTAACTCTCGTGACCAGATTAAAACCTTCCAAATGCACGATTTCACGTTCATTTGTGTGGATGTTTGTTTAGTGCCTGATTTCTTTACTAGACCGTATGTTGCCTATGAACACGGACCATGTTTTCTTTTAGCTAAGCGTCAGATCCCCGTTATGAGCATGCCTGTAAGTATTTGCTCATGGAAGGTTGAAAAACTTGGGTAAATGAATCTCTCTGAGCTTCGGTTTTGGTTTTCTCATCTGTAAAATTGAGGTAATAATGCCGATGTCATAATACTGATGTTATGTGAAGATAACTGAGGCAACAGGTGCAAGGCCAAGCAAGGTGTAGGCAACTCAAGTGGTAGCCAGTTTTACTACCATTTCATGTCTGATGGCCTTGGACACTGCCTGCCCGAGAGACAATTATAAAAACATAATTGTCTGCTTCTGTTTATGAAATGCTACATCATATGGCAAATTAACAGCATTTACAGAGTTCTAAAATACCCTGAAAAGGAGAAGAGAAAGAAATAGCATTCAAGTCTCCTGCCTCCAAAGTGTTGTGGGGGAGATGAGGTAATAATTGGGAACGGTCTCAAAATAATTGGACAGTATTATATGAACCAATTAAATCTGAGGGGATGGATGGTGGAGTTTAAGTTAGGGAGAGGAGGGGAAGCACATACTCTGGTGGAGGCTATGACTGGAAGAGAAAATCTGAAGTTAGGGCTGGTCTCGGTGTCAAAAAAGGAAGTTGCTTTTTTTTTGGGAAAGCTGACTACATGCCCTCCCCACACACACTTCAGTAAGATGATTTCTTCCATGGGCTTGCGATCATTCAAGTCAGATTCCCATCCTTATGCAAACACCAGAAACTTCGATATTCTCTTACACCATACTTTGTGCCACTTCCATAGTTTTTCTCAGGCCAGTCCTTCCTCTGCAAAGCCCCTCTCGCTTTTATTTGCTTACTATTTTGGTGTCACGTCAGGAGTCACTTCTTTTATTTTTTATTTTATTTTATTTTATTTTTTTTTTGAGTCACTTCTTTTAAAAGGCGTCATTCTCAGGCCTGTAGGTGTGTTAGGGATTTTCATTTTGGCCAATTCAGTGTGCCAACGGTGTGGAGGCCACAGACCTCCAGGAGAGGAGCCCAGGCAACAGGGGTGCATAGTCCAAGTAGACGATGGACTGAGGCGGTGAGGAAGTAAATTCGGGAGGTAGAAGTCATGTGCTTAAGTCCAACGTTTTGTTTGAGGTGGCCCTGAAGTGTTCAGCACACAATAAAAATGTTGGCCCCTTAGCATGGTCCAGACCTTTTGATTCTTATATCATTTGGTGGTTGGACTTACTCCTGCTCCTACTCCTTCCCATGAAACTGTGTGACCTGGACTTTCCTCCTGTTTTCCCAGGACGTCCTATACCTATCCTGATCGCTGCATTTACCGTGCTGTCCCTTAGCTGCTGACTGCACTGATCTGAAGTGACTTCACTGAACCCGAGGATGAGAACTCTCTTATTCATCTTTGTAACCTCAGCAGAGTGCTCTACACACATGCTTGGTGTTTAAGTAACAAATGGGTGATTGAGGTCTTATCTCACCATGGTACATTTACATTGAGATAAGATATTTAGTTACCTGGAAGGATAGCTCAGTAATGTGTTAACATGTGAACCAAAGGTGCTTTATCTGATTGGCCCCTTTGCAGCAGCAGGGACAGAACGCTGGCAGGTCGACGGTGGCACAGCAGGCTGGTTTGGGGGCAGTCTGCATACGTGCTGACTTTCTGCCTTGGCTGAGATGCAGGGAAAGAGTGAAGGCAGTTGGGATTTTTTTTTTTTTTTTCTTAGCATGGTCCCTGTGTGAGAGAGGGAGTAGGAGAAAGCAAGAAGTATTTAGAGAAGAGCAATCAGGTGTTTTTTTTTTTTTTTTTTTTTTTTTGTCCTGGCTAGACTGCAGAAATGGAGCTGAAGCAAACTGTATAGAAGTTATTGGGGGTGGGCAACTGTTGGAGAGCCTTACAGCTTGGACATGACAGGGTAGTAGTTAGAAATATCCATCATAGAAATGCAAAATAGCCTTTCCAGGAAAAAAAAAAAAAAGCCCCCTCGTATTTTCAGTGTTTTATATATTTGCACAGAGAACTTGCTCCTTTATCTAGGTTCTTAAAACAGTTATCTGCCTAAGAGATGCTTTTTGACATAAACAACCATCTACCTGGTGTCAGAATTTCTCAACAGATAAGACCTATTTGTACTCAGGAAGGAACTTCTGCAGTAAGATAGCACACCGAGCTTTTATTGTTAATATGGGAAGAAAGGCATGTGTCAGAATAACAGGAAAACCCACTCTGGTGTATCTGAACCTGACGTGGAGGAGGGGCTGTCATTTTTATCGGGCACACTAAGAGTGGTCATTCTTGCAACATGGACTATGCTAGAACTTATTGCTTTCTGAATTTTTTAGTACCAGCGTAGATTAAAAATCCAGGGTTTTTTCAGGCAGCGATAGAGATGAACAATAGGTGTTTGTCAGTGGGGGGCCTGGGTGGGTCGGTTGGTTGAACGTCTGCCTTTGGCTCAGGTCATGATCCAGGTCCTGGGGTGGAGACCCACGTCAAGGTCCCTGCTCAGCAGGGAGCCTGCTTCTCTCTCTGCCTCTGCCTGCTGCTCCCCCTGCTTGTGCTTGCTCTCGCACATGCTCTCCCTTAAATAATTAAGTAAACTCTTTTTTTTAAAGTTTACCATTAATAATCAGACTGATCTTATTGCATTTCATAGGATTTAGCACTTGACTGTGTTTGTCCAATTAAATATTTCCATCCATAACATGTGTTTCTTTCCTAGGTGGAGGAATGAGCAGGAGCAGATCTTTTTCTATGAAGATTTTTGTTTTCTATCATGTTTAAATATATGAAATTTCATAGCTATTTTCCAATAGCTATATATTTGCTTAAAAAGACTTGTGCAAAAAAAAAAGACTTGTGCAAATATAAAGATTTACAAGTGGCATTTTGACTTCTGATTTATATGGAATCTTAAGAAATTATACTAAATACACCTTTAAATTATACTGTTTAGGGAGTCTGTGAGGAGGACACTTTACAGAAATGCCAACTAGGTTGAGATTAGAACAGAGATGTTCAAATATAATGGTTCGGGCCTCTTGTGCATTAGGGTTTTTATTTGTTTCCTTGTTTCTGTCCGGTGGACTTTCTCTGAGAAATTCAGATGGACAATTTAAAGGAGGTATGTTTTCAGGAAGACTTAGTGGCGAGATTGCACAGAAGCCTTAGTAAAATATAGCAGAGGTCATTATAACGTGGCCTTGAGTCTCGTAACTCTGGAGGAAGTAGGTAGGAGGTAGTGTCAGAAAGGGAAAGATACTGAGGTGTTTCTAACATGGGCACAGGAATATGTGGCAATGATAGAACATTACTAAAGTTTTCCTCTAGAATGAGTCATTGCCAAATATAATTTGAAGCTTTATGCCGCTTCCAGAAAATATCAATTTCTATGATTTTTATGAACTTGCACTTTAGAGAGGTTGGCAAATTGATAGACAATGAATAAATGCATTCAGGATTCACAGTTGAAGCTTATATTATAGGCTTGAATTTAACTAGGTATGATACCAAAGTTAGGGACTCACGGATGTCTTTCTGACAGTCTGATTTGTTGGAAACGACGCTGATATAACTTGTATTGCAACCGGTATTCTAGGCTTAATTGGGAAGCAACTTTTGCATTATAGTTCAAGACTGGACGGTAGTTTCTCAAATCAAGTACCTAACCACCCTAAAGAAATGAATTTCATTGCAAAGCTGAAATGATTGCATTCTAGAGCCCCTAACTTAATTAGAGACAGATGTACCTCCAATCTAATAAGCTTCATATTTTAAATGGCAATGGTAGCTTCTCCCTTCATCAGCATTATCCAAAATGTAATCTTAATTTTATGTTACTGAACCTATGGTGATATCATGTTATTTTTTTTTTCCTTTCTGTTTTTGTTTGGGTGGTAGTCAGACTGTGTGGTGGGGTGGATGTTCAGAGGGTCGGGGGCCAATTAGTACGTATTCCCAAGGGATACACTGAAATGGTGGAAGTGAGACCGGAGTTCTGCATCCTCGACTTTTCACATCCAGGGGAATTTCATACGTTAAACAAAAATCAGAATGAAGAGACTGATATCTGTTCCGTTGTGAACTATTTTCCTATCAGTAGGAAGTATAATAAAATGTGAAAAAAGCAAAATTTGGCATAGTTTTGTAGGAGCTTGATACTGTAGGTGTACATACGTCCAATATTAAACTAATTTTGTCAAAGTGTACTCTAGCACTGTAAAATGAGAGAGAATATGTTCTTTAGAGAGCACGTAGTTGAAATAAAACTTGGAAATGACAAATAGCTAAAATATGGACACAACTTTTCTTTTTAGAGATGCCTTATTGTATAGACAAATTTAGTAATAGTGTACATTTTACTTCTAAGAATTTGGTGACCAAAGTACTTTGCCTTGCTCCTAGGGTTCCAATAATATTTCACATCCTGTGAGCATTTCATAGTTCTCCATCCTCTGAGCCCATGAAGAGTCGTCAGCCCTTACATCTCTATTCCCCCAAGATAATGTTAAAAAAGAGAAGTCAGCTACTTCCATAGGCCCTGTCAGTACCGCATGGCGGACTTTGCCTCCCCCAGGAACTCTGATCGGCTCAGTTTCCAGGGGCCCATGGACGGCTGTACCATTTTCAGTGGTTATTTTGTCAAACTGAAACACCACTTGTCTAAGAGCCCAATTCAACTTTCTCATGATTCTTAGGAGGGCCCTGGCCTCCATTTTGAAAACAGAAAACAAAACCACAGATCTATGAAGGTCAAAGGGGGAAGTTAAGAAAACTGTAGCAATTGTTAAGACGTGGAAACCTCTTGTTTAAGTTTCATTAGCTTCACTTATATTGACTCTCAGGTAGACATTCTAATGACCTGTCATTCTTTTGGGTACTTTATGACGCAGAGGGAAATGGTAGACACATGGATAGAGTCAAAGCTGCAATATTGGTAATTAGCTCAATAGAATAAACAATGGGAGTTCGGCTATTTGCTGGAAGTTTGAGTGCAGATTTGAGAAGGCAAGGAAAATAGATTCGTACTCCAGAGAGAACTAGTTTAACACTTGAATTCAGAAAGCTCCGGATTCCTTCCATGTTGAGTCCTGCAGATAGAGAAGAGGGTAAGAAAGAGAAGTAATTCAAAGGGGTGGTGGTGGAGGGGGGGGAGGTTAGGAGAGTAAACTGAATTTTTCCATGGAAATAGGATGGTTTTTTTTTTTATATAACTTTTTTCCACCCCTTTTAAGCTATTGCTTTCAGTTTACTTCAATGCAGTCACTGAAGTAGCTTAGAAAGAAATCTTTGATATGCCAGATCAACCAAAAGTTTTAAAATATCCTTTTGTGCCTCCATTTATAATGCAAATAGTAAGTTGGCATTTTGGGTTCATTTCACCATCGTCTCTGAAGTGGGTTAGCATACACAGAGTGAGTGAGGGAGTCCCACAAGAGAGCACATCTTTGATAGTTCAATAATAATAAAAAATGTATTTAGGTCTTTTCTAAATACCTTTCACCTCCCAAGAATATAAAAAATGAGAAGAAGAGATCTAAGAAGAATAAATTGTGGTTGTCTTCTACGTTAGCTGAATGACTAAAGATATTGTTCTATGAATTACCCAATACTTAAATATTCCTAGGTCTAGCCTTTATGAGCTCATAAAAGACTTTGCTTATGTGTCTAGGAAAGCCAGTATCTTTATATACTGTCAGAACAGAGCTAACATGCTGTTTCAATATAAGTTTGAAAACCAGCAGATATTTTGTTCTATAAAGCAACTGGGCAATCACCTTAAACCCACGTTTACATTTTAGTTTTATCGTATGTAAACATTCCCTAGCTGAAGTAGTTTTAAAAACTGGTAACTTGTGTTTGAGGATGATGGAAAGAGACTGAATCCTGGTTGAAATATTATTGCCACTGTAGTGTTTTATTCATGGGAATCTCCAATTTTTTTTTCAGATATACTAAAAAAGCCAAAATTCATTAACGTCAGAAACACAAATGAAGGTTGGCACTGATCACGCATCCATGCTAGGAGGAGGGAAGGCTGGGAGCCCCGTACCGTGTATAAACCCCAGATTCCACTTTCTCATTTGAGCTCCCCTGTAAAGCTTCTCATGCATTCTGAAGCTCGAGAATTTCTTCTAGGCAACTGTTGTCAAAATACATTTTCCGACAAATACCCCCAAAAATGCAACCGAGAGCAATAATATTTCAGGAAGCTTTAGCTCAAGTGTGAGTAATAACCACTGGATAAACAGAAGTTTTACCATCGTCTGTTTCATGATTGAGCTTTTCAAACGTAAACAATTTATAAGGAAAAAAGTGGGCCATGTCAGATTGGAGAAACAGAGAAAAGCTTGACAGGAGAGGTAGTCAGGACACGCCTGTGATTCCAAACTGGTTGAGATATCATCTCTTTGAAGCCATCATTGCTTCCCCCTCTGCTCCCCCTCCCTCGTGGGCGCTGGGATGGACTTTTTTTTTTTGCCTCTGCTTCTCTCAGGGGACCTCAGTTTAAACTCCTACACATACTTTTCCTTCTGCTGTCATTCATCTCTGCAACCCTTCTCCCACTTGGACTTGTTGAGAAAGTGTTACTCCCCAGGGGCTCCCCTCACCTCAGCCTTGCTTAAGTATCTCTTGTATATATTTATTAATGGTCTATATTTTAGGAGAAAAAAGGTCTCCTGGTGACTCCTTTTTTTAACTGAACTGAGCAAAGTTTCATAACTCTGATTAGAGACAAATCTTTATTTCCCTACACTGCCACTCTTTCTGCTATCTCATTTAACACAGCTGGTATAAAAGTGATCTATGCTGAAATGTTTAGCATAGCAAGTCTTATTTGCAGAAATGATGATAAAATACCATGAAAAAGTATGCTATATGTACTCCTCAGGGAATGTGGTGGGAACCCTGCCTAGGTCCCCTTCACTGGCTGGTTATGTGCTCTCCTGGCTGCTTTGAGTGTGACTGGTAAACTCAGGGCTGCCACCTTCCCTGGAAAATTGCCCTCTGGCCAGTGGCTGCCTGGGAAGGAGGAAGATCACAAAGGCCAGCCTCTAGGCTTCAAGGTGGACCCGATGATGGGGTGCAATGTGTGCTCCAGAGCTTCGCCATGGCGTCAAGTGAGTTAGTCTCTGGCTGAGCCCACGTTCTTATCTAGTGTTCTTTCCCTCTTTCTTCCCTCTCTTTCTCCTTCAAACACTTCTCCTCCAAAAATCATTTGAACAAGAATTCCTATCTCATTCTGTTTCTAGAGAGTCACATAAGACATTCACCTTTAAAATAAAGACTTTTTTAAATAATTTTTTGACCAAATATTCAATATGTAAGAAATGACCAATTTTAAGATGGGCGTTGACAAAATACAGCCTTAGATTTGGAAAAACAGAATGAAAATTTAAGATATTTTTAGCTGTGGCAAAATTTAAGAACTACAGAGATAGTATCTTTTGCCTCATGAAAAAGAGGAAATAGTTTTTAAGGAGTTGCAAATATTAAGATGTTATTAGCCAGAAAAATCCTGTGAATGGGACTGCAGTAGTCTCCTAAGTACTTACATCCTGACTAGTTTTATAATTTCCAAAGTAGTTTCAATTACATGACCTCAAGTCAATCTCATAACAGGGATGACAAACAGGGATAATTACCAGCCCCATTTTCCACATGTGAAGACTGTGCTCAGAGAAGCTAAATGACTGGGCCATTATCTCAGAGTTAGTAAGTACCTGGCCCATAGTCGGTGAGCAAACCCAGGTATCTGTGTGAAACGTGAGATCTGATTAATTTAAACCATGTTAAGTTTATCAGAGGCTGGCTCTTCATAATTCTGTTATTAAATCTATTTGGGCTGCCTTAGCGATCCACCTGCTAATCTGGAGTTAATCTTGGGCAAAGTGGTCGAATTTGTATGAAATGCATATATTGATTATCCATTGATTTGTAATAAATTATTCTAAAAACTAGCAGCTTCAAACAACAAATATTATTATGTCACAGTTTCCATGGGTTAGGAATCTGAGGGTTGCTTAAGTCCTCTGCCTCAAAGACTTCTCAGAGCTGTCATCAAGGTGTTAGCCAGGGTTGCAGTCTCATCTAAAGGCTCAGTTGAGGGCGGTTTAGCTTCTAAACTCACTTAGGTAGTTGTTGGCAGGATTTACTTCCTGGGGAGCTATTGGACTGAGGACCCCATTTCCTTACTAGCTGTTGGCCACAAGCCATCCTCAGCCCCATATCACATGGCTCTTTCTTTGGGACAGCTCACAAGATGGCAGCTGACATCCCTCAGAGTGGGCAAATGCCAGAGAGTAAGAGAGAATAAGCAAGGTGGAAGCCAGAGCTTTTTTTCTCCTAACCTAATCTTGGAGGGGATACTCCGTCACTTTTATTGTATTCTGTTGGTTAGAAGTGAGTCACTAGGTCCAGCCCCTACCAGTGGGAGTGGGAGGGGATTACAGAGAATGTCAATATCAGGAGCCAGGAACCACTTGAGAGGCTGTCTACCATAAGGCCGGTTGGCTTTCTCATGTATAAGGCCCTGTGCCTTGATCCAACCCCTTGTTCTGCAGAGGTACTGGATTAATCCCACTATGTTAATTTCATGGGTTTAGGTGTATGTGCCCTAACTGGACGCTCTTCTCATTTGTTCTTCCTCTCACCCACTCTTCAATTTCTCTTCTCCTTTTGCTCTTCCTTTCTTGCTTCCTCTGCCCTCCTTCTATCTCTACTCACTTCTCCTTCAGACTCCCTATTTCTCTCTCTGTCTCTCTCTTCTCATTCTCTCAGCAGTCACCTTCCTTTGAGACTCCAAGTCCTCTAAATCTTTCCTGCTACTGTATCGCTTACTGTTCCTCTGTCTGCTCACAGGGACTATGGGCATCCAGCAGTTTTAGATGCTGGCTTTTAAGTTTCTAAATAAAGTGATTTAATTCAACTATTAAGGTCCAGCCTTAATAGTGGGGTCCAGTCTCTCTCCCAAGTTCCTCTCGGAAGATGACACACTATGAATCGAGACAACGTGCTTTTTATAGAACATTGAAAATCCCATTTTGGGGGAGGGTGAGTTTTTCCCCCTATTTCTCCGTGTATAATGTCAGGTCCCAATTGTATCTAGTGTCCAGTTTTCTTTTATGTTAAATTCTTAAATAATTTTAAATATAAGATGAACATAATGATGATCATAGTAATGATGAGGTAAAGATATGATGATGATGCAGGCTAAAGTACACTGTTACATCACTTATCCCAAATGACCTGTTTAACTCTTGATGGTAGGGACTATGACCTTTATCTCTATTTCCAGGATCTAGCACCATTTGAAGAATAAATGAATGCAGCACTTTAGCAGAACTACAGTAGTTTGGACAGGTTGGCCATTTCAGCTATTAAAGATAGGGTAGAAAAAATGATTTTCCCAAATCTTCTGTGAAATTCTGAAAAACTGTTAATGGTATCTCTATTTCTATTTCTCGGCAAGAGAAAATGCTCTCCAGACTAAAAGGGGACTATCTGACCCAGCAGAGAGCATTTCTCCCATGAGGGGGTGGTGATATGCAGTAATTAGCCTCTTTTGGTTTAGGATGACTGTTAGTGACTCCATGGACTATTTTGTGATATTGGACAAAGGTTTTTGGGGCAAAATGTGATTAGAATATGTTCAACTTGATGACATGTATGTTAAGCCTATTGGCACATAGCAACCAATTTCATTGCGTGACCTACTGGCTAGAAACATCAAAAGTAGGAGTCAAATCATTTGGAGAAGAGTTGTTTAGTGAGTTAGAATGAATGGAGTCTTTAGTGAGCACCAGCATCAAATTCTGTCCTAGTTTGTTGCTTGTCATGCCCTATTCTCCATCTGGGATGCCCAAGGCAGTCTTTTTCAGGACACTTGACCTACAAGTCATATTTCAGAAACTACTGATTTGGTGCTTGCTGATGGAGTTTAGACTCTGAGGAGTCCGGCTACTAGATTACATACAGACTAATGACCCATCAGATGCTAAAGGCAAAAGCTTAAAGTGCACTTGTGAATTAAACCACAGTATTGTTGGAAAGGAAGAATTTATTATGTCATTAAATTTAATTCAATAAGTTTTGCTTCTTTAGATGCACTGCACTGAGGGAAAAGTAAGAAATTAATTTTAAACAAGTGTTATTTTTCTTCCACTTACTCAGGTAAAGGATATTCATGTGAAAGAGACAGAGTATTTTATTGGGATTAAAAGAAAGCCGTTAAAAGGAATGATAAATTGTGAAAAGTGGTCATGACTGCCTAGCCAGGCATGAACTTTGAAGATCAGAGACTGTGTGCTTCAATTAGTAAACAGAGGAAAACCAGCCTTGCCTGATTTAATGACACCCAGGGTGAAGTTTTCAGGGCTTTGCATAAAATCCCAGAGGGTCATTGATATGAAGATGTCAGCAATAATCATGGTTGATGCTTAGAGTTTAATCTGGAAGTTAGAATGGGCACAAAATGAAAATCAAGATGGAGTTTTTTTTTTCTTCAAATCTAGTAATTATTATGACATGAAGAAAATTCTCTTAATATAAATTTTACAATAAAACATAGATGTGTAAAATACGTGGTATCGAATCTTTCTACATACCCCTCATGTTTGCTTTATAGCGACAGATAAAATGTTGATAAAAGCAACTTGGAGATAAGTAAGGAAATTGCTGAGCGTTTGCACCTTTTGTTATTTATCAGTCAAAACACTCTGACAATCCTCACAGGGGGTTCAAAGTGAATTTCAGTGTTACAGAGGTAAATAAAAAAATTAGGCTTTATTGTATTGATAACGCCAGTTCTAATAATTGAGAGGCTTTTAGTATTTGTATTCTAGGTAACAGATTTTTCTATTAGTGATTATTATGAAGTAAAATAAAAGAAACAGTGTAAATCCTCAAAGAACAAATTCTGGTCATTTTTTTTAACTGAATAAATTCCATTGCAAACAGCTTATGTCCGCTTATAAGAAAAAAAATATTACGGTTGACCACTGAACAACATGCGGGGAGGGGTTAAAGGCACCCATGCCCTGTGCCGTGGAAAATCTGCAAAACTCTCGACCCTCCTGAAACTGAATTACTATTGTTGATTGGATGCCTTACTAATAACATAAACAGTCAATTAACACATATCTTGTATGTTGTATGTATTATATACTTTATTCTTACAATAAAGCAAGCTGGAGAAAGAAAATGTTATTAGGAAAATCACCAGAAAGGTCAACCTACTGAAAGAAAGAAGATATTTGCAAATGGCATATCCAACAAACAGTATCCAAAACATATAAAGAACTGATGCAACTCAGGGCGCCTGCGTGGCTCAGTGGTTGAGCATCTGCCTTTGGCTCAGGTCATGATCCCGGGGTCCTAGGATCAAGTCCTGCATTGGGCTCCCCGCAGGGAGCCTGCTTGGTTCTCCCTCTGCTTGTGTTTCTGCCTCTCTCTCTGTGTCTTTCACGAATGAATAAATAAAATCTTTTTTTAAAGAAAGAACTGATACAACTCAATACCCAAAAAACAAATGATTCAATTAAAAAATGGGCAGAAGATACGAACAGGCGTTTCTCCAAAGAAGACACACAGATGGCCGGCATATGAAAAGATGCTCAACATCACTCAATAGCAGAGACATACAAATCAAAACTATAATGAGATATCACCTCACACCTGTCAGAATGGTGAAAATCAAAAACTCAAGAAGTAGTAAGTGTTGGTGAGGATGTTGGAGGAAAAGGAAACCTTGTACTATGGGTGGGAATGCAAACTGGTACAGCCACTGTAGGAAACAGTATGGAGGCTCCTCAGAAAGTTAAAAAAGGAACTACCCTATTATCCAGGAAACACACTACTGGGCATTTACCCTCAAAATACAAAAACACTAATTCAAAGGGACACATGCACCCTGATGTTTATAGCCACATTATTTTACAACAGCTAAATTATGGAAGCAGCCCAAGTGTCCATCAATAGATGAACGGATAAAGAAGCTGTGGTGTATATATACAATGGAATATTAATCTGCTACAAAAAAGAATGAGATCTGGCCATTGGCAACAACATAAATGGAGAAAGTCAGAGAAAGACAAATACCATATGATTTCACTCATATGTGGAATTTAAGAAACTAAACAAATGAGGAAAAGAAAAAAAAAAGACAAACCAAGAAACAGACTCTTGTGTATAGAGAATACACTGATGGTTACCAGGGGCGGGGTGGGTGGAGGGATGGGGGAAATAGGGAGTGGGGATAAAAGAATACACTTACCATGAATGAAAAAAATTAAATAAATAAAATAAAATATAAAATAAAATAAAATAAAATAAAATAAAATAAAATAAAATAAAATAAAATAAAATAATAATATCACCAGGAAGAGAAAATACATGTACAGTACAGTACTATAAAATATCCACAGATAAATGCCACCCACACAGTTCAAACCCATGCTATTCAAGGGTCAACTATATTGTGAGATAGACTTGTGCCCAAGATATTAAATATTACAATTTCATTAGCATTCTTTCCTACCAAGGATATGCAAATTCTGTGCTTAAGATGAACATAGAAATAATCACCAATGAGCATTTTGCCTCTTTATTCATTGATTGCTAAAGGTGATGCCTGTAATTCTTTTTTTGCTTTTAATTTTTTTTAAAGACAATCTGATTTAATTTTCCTTTTCCTTCCTTTCTCTCTCTCTGTCATGTTGGAGTCGCAAGGTTTGTTTTAGTTTTATTTATGAAATTATTTAAATCTTTTTAAAATCTTTATTTGTTTTAGAGAGAGAGAGTGTGTGTGAGTGAGCAAGGGGGAGGGGCAGATGGAGAGGGAGAGAATCCTGAATCCCATCTGACCTGAGCTGAAGGCAGACACTTAATTGACGAGACACCCAGGTGTCCCAAGAATGGAAGGTTTTTTTGGTTTGTTTTTTTAAAGATTGCATTTATTTATTCATGAGACACAGAAAGAAAGGCAGAGACAGAGGGAGAAGCAGGCTCCTCGCAGGGAGCTGGATGCGGGACTCGATCCCCGGACTGACCGGGATCATACCCTGAGCATAAGGCAGATGCTCAACCCCTGAGCACCCAGACGTCCCCAGAATGGAAGGTTTTAAGTGAGGAATGACGCAGACCAAGGTCACCGTGGCTGTCCACAGAGACTTCCTAAAGAACCTGTGTGTGCCTTTTAGAGGAGCATCAGAAAGGAAATAAAATACCACTCATAAATACCATTCTGAGTCTCTCCCATACACGGTTGCAGCTAGGTTTGTGTCTCTAGAAAACTGTGGTTTTTATACCTACCTATGAATTTATCGTGTGGGCTAATTGAGTAAATGTATTTAAGCTTCTGCAGCAGTGCACAGAGGATAGAAAGACATTCTGTACTTTATATGTACTTATTTGGCAGCTCAGTGTTTCTCAAATTTTAGGGTTCATAAGGATCATCTCGGATCTTGTTAAAAGGCAGATAAGGACACAGCAGGTCTGGGTTGGGGTCTGAGAGTCTGCATTTCTAACAAGCTCCCAGGTGATGTCAGTGCAGCTGATCCACAGACTCTGAGTAGCAAAGATGAGGTAGTGATTTATCTCATCGCTCGGTTACCACCGCGACTGGAGAGCACTGGGGTCTTGGTCCTCAGTGGGGAGCTGTCTCCTACTGATGGTCTAGAGGCCTCCGAGAGGTTGCCCAATATTATTTCGTATGTATTTCTTGCCCAGAAGCTCTCTGAAAATCTGAAGGGTTATATAATACATCATGGAAATAATTGCAACATGTAGTTCACAGTCTAAAGTCTGACGCATCAGCCCACCAGCCCTTCGGGGGATCCCCATATATACCTTGGAAACCATGAAGGCATTTGGGGCACACGAGGGCCCTAGGGGAGTGGAATTTTATTTTGTAAATTCAAAGCATTTTTGGATTACACTACGGATAGTCTTCGTGCGGAAGCCTACCTGCTGGGAAACAACCTACCCTGGGAAACAACCTAAGGATTTCATTTCGGGGATGACACTTAGTGAGAACAGGTGCCTGCCAGCTGGCAGCACGTTGTGGTGGGAATGATCCCCTCACCATCATTCATCCTGTTTACAAGGGTTACCTACCCTACCCACCGACGTTACCTGTCGCTTCAGGTAGGAGGTGGGAACCTCCTTGACTGTATTCCCTGTGCTGTGCTTTCCATCCCTGTGGCTTGTTTTATGCTTGGAGGTTTGTGCCTCTTAATCTCCTTCACTTCTTTTGCCCCCCGCCCCTCAATTTTGCTTTCAATCTAAAAAAGAGAGTGGATTCTGAGTGCGAAATAGGGGGTTGGAAATTTGAGATTCATGGGTGTCTTATCCTTCTTATGTATATCCAAATGTTGCATGGAAGGTGAAACTCATTCTTGTCCTGGAATGAAGTAAAATGGAATAAGGGAGTGATTCTGACTTAAAATCAGCACTTAAAATTTACCCACTCCAAGTGTTACCCAAACGGACAGAATCCGTGAGTTAATATTTATCCTGCACCTTGATACCTTCAGATGAAAAAAAAAAAAAACCCCTACACAAATATCAAGCACTGTGAACTCTGTGGAATTTTCAGGCCTTAGATTTGCTAACAGCAAGCCACTCGGTGGTTTATTACGGAGGGTGTTCCTTCTGCAGGACCACAGCAGCGCTGGGTTAGGCCGGCGTCTGAATTCATTAGTAAAATCACATGCTTCACCTGTTTTCCTTCGCAGGCCTTCCCGACTTTAACACGACTAAGGACATAGGCTATCATTTTAGGCTAAAATATTGTGGCAGAAATTTTATGTTTGAAGAGCCAGAGAGAAAAAATGCACTTGAAGTCGTGTCAGATGACTTCTGTGTAGACAGTATATACCACCTGACGTTGGTTACATAAACCTTGAGGTTTTTCCTTGATGTTGATGCTCCAGGCTAGGGGTAGCTGCCTCTCAGAGGCGGGTCTCAGGTGTGCAGCATACCTTTCTTTTAACTGTCAAGCCTAAGCAAGGAAAGGCAGCTCAAAGGGATCTTTTGCTAGCTGGTGTTATCGGGAATGAGATGTTGGTTTACCCATATTTTTTGTTCAACTGGAAGATAATCTATAATGTACAACCCTGTTCTGAAGGCAAAGGACTACAAAAGAAAATCTTTCTTCCTTCAGGAACTTACTTCTGGAACTGTTGCATTACAAAGTTGTGTTCAATGATGTATTTTTAGAAATCCAGCATTTTAGTGACCACAGATCTACAGTGTAGGAAGTAGTCCATCAAACCGAGCCAATGGATTTTGCCAGCACTCTCATGAAAATATGTAGAATTATCTGGTGACTTCAGTAAGTGAAGAGAACAACTCTCTCACTCCTACCCACCCTCACGCACGATCACAAACACTGGCTCTTGCCTCAGATTTCACACAGAAAGCAAACTTTAAAATTCTCATGGGAAATGACAAGGTTTTAAGAAAAATTAGACTAGAAACAAAATGCTGATAAATAATTGGCGAGTTGAATGGAGTTGTTGAAAGAGGTTTAAAGACTAAACCAAAATGTAAATCTCAGATTCCCACTGTATCTCTGCTTCAGTCACTGGGCCCTTTCCCCATCCCACCTAGGAAGCTGAATTATTTTCTTCCCTCAGAGCAAAATAATTTCTTTACACGTGCTCTAAATACAAGAAGTAGATATTGGAAAATATCAGGAAATTAGAAATAATTGTTAAATTATTAAGTGTAACAGTTAAGTTACTGTATATGGGAAATATTGTCTTTCCCCCTCCCACACTGTGCCTCACCCCACCTGGTGTCATACATAGAAATTCAGAGAATTTTTGTCATCTTTGCTTTACAGCAATCTCCAGACCATGATCTTTTCTGACTATAGCTTTTGATATTTTTAGTTTTTCATTTCTTCTGGATTTTTTTTTTTTTTTACCAACAATATTTGAATGTAGAGCTCTTGGTCTTGAAGGCTGTACTATATATTTTTGTCTCCAAATCTTTTTGAACATCGTGATGCTGGTTGTTGAAGCTTGGAGTCACCCAGGTGGTAGTTATTAACTGACGTGTCATGGTTCATGGTGAACAAGCTAGGTCAACAAACTTGTTTTTCATCATGGCTGGTTTTAATTTGAAAAGGAGCTTGTTACCTATTTGATAATGCTTCACTGAAGTTCACCTATTTCAGGTAGATTAATAGCTTGTTCAGGGATGAGGAGCCTAGGGGCTCTGTTGTAACTGTGTGCTGTAGGTTCAAGGTTCAAACCTCAGAAATAGAAAAGTCCTTGTTTTTCTTCCACCTATTTGCCAGGGCATGCCTTAGTGAACCTTTATACTCGGTAATACTTGAGTGGTCACAGGTTTGAGAACTTATAGTAATATGAGGAGCTGTGTTACACAATTCAGAAAGAGATGTGCTCTGCGAAGATCTTCTGAATTACAGAACTTTTCAATTTTGATGATCACGGGGTTGGTGAAGATTGAAAAATAGATATTTATCGTTTCCTGACGATTCGTTAGGAAAAAGATTCAAAATCTCTCTAAAATGGAATGTTGAGTTTTGTGCAAATCCAGATACCGTAGGGGAGATATTAAATTGAAGTAAAAGCTGAGAAAAGCCTGCTCGTGTTTGGACCAATCCATGATGGTGACATATCAATAGTTCCTTAAATGAATGTCTACGTAAACATATCTATATGTTTAAAAGGGGCAACTGGGTGGTACGGTTGGTAGAGTGTCTGACTCTTGATTTTGGCTCAGGTCATGATCTCAGTGTTGTGGAATCGAGCCCCATGCCAGTCTCCATGCCCTGCACAGAGTCGGCTTGTATTTCTCTCCCTCTGCTGTTTCCCTGTTTGCTTGCTCGCTCTCTCAAATAAATTAATTAATTAAAAAAAATACATGGGGCACCTGGGTGGCTCAGTCGGTTAAGCATCTGCCTTCAGCTCAGGTCATATTCTCAGGATCCTGGAATCAAGCCCCGTGTTGGGCTCTCTGCTCAGCAGGAAGTCTGCTTTTCCTTCTCACCCTCTTTCTCTCTCTCTCATAAATAAATAAAATCTTTAAAAAAATAATAAAAAAGTAATAGTTCAAAAATTTGTAGCAAATTGTTCAATTAAAATTTTTCTTCTTTTTAAAAAGGGGAGTTTCACCATATTCCTTTTCTTTGAGTCGTTCACATGGAGATCCTTGGGCCCAAAAGATATATCAGCTAGCTCTGTCCATCTGGAGCAGGAAAAAATTCAAACTGTACTTTCTTCGTAACATGATTCTTAGGAATCTCGATGTAGCTGAAGTTCCCACTCAGATTTTGCTCCCGAAGCATTTAAATTCAACACTACTATTTGAAGATTAAACCACAGTGGAAATATTAATGATGTCTCTGTGCTGAAAAACAGCTTGGCAGTCTCTTAAATTGATAGGTTTCTAAAGAAACTCTCCATTTCAAATAAAGATCGGATATTTGGATCTCCTAACCAGTCTGAAATGTAGCTTACCTACATGGATTGGCTATCTAGGAGCTTGTAAACAAATTCATAAATTTGTCATGCTGATTATAGTGTTGGCAAACACAATGGCTGATCATGTTATAAATGTTTATCAACACCCGCACTCACCCACCTGCTAAGAGGTGCTACGCTTTAATGAAATTGTTTGAATATCAAGGCTGGTTGCTAAGATACAATGTTCTTGTTACTAGGGATGTGATGCTTGCAGATTTCTGTTATCAAATAATGATTAGAGATGTGCTAACCTCAAGGTGCTCAGTGCAGTGAAAGGTTTACTGAGCTACAAATTAGTAAACTGTCTGCTTGAGCAGACACTGGCAGAAGAAACATGTGCCTCATCCATACACGACTGGCATTTTAAAAGAAGAGAGGACAGGGAGCCTGGCCATGAATGACGGGTCCTTGAAAGTTTGCCATGGAAGGTTTACCTACCCTACTGCCCAGCATGATCCGTCTTTAGCCAGCTGGGGAATTTGTTGAAATCCATTGCCAATAATGCCTTCCTCTCTTATAAGAAATCCATTCTTTACATTTCCTTCTAATTGGTTGTTATGGAATTAGTAACAGTAAACACATCAGGTCTCTTTTATGAGAAAAAAATAGAAATGTAATCGTGTAAAATGGAGACGGATTTTAACATGCGCACGTTTTTTAAGATAGTGCCAGGTTTAAGAGACTATTGATATAAATGTCATATTTAGTGTGATGGATTGTGCACATAACGATGTAGACTTTTTCTACTGAGGGTGCAACTCTCCATAATGTTTAATATAAGATATCATGTAAGTGTTGGGATGTTTCTCTTTATTTTCAAGTTATCTCAAACAATGTAACGGAGATGACCAAAGTGGTGTTGTGTACAGTAGTCTAGTTGTTCATCTTGTTAAGGTGGGGCCTGCATGCAGTGTCGGACCAATGCTGGGGATGTGTTGGGCACAACATTTTCACACTGAAAAAATTTCTATGATTTTATGACAGTCCCTGGAATTCCCAAGTGCTCTACTCATGACTAGTAACATTTCAGAAATGTGTGGGCAACTGTACTTCTGGTGTCATGTATAATTTTTACTCTTGTTACTTTATGAGAAATTTCAATTATTAGGATCACAGATCTGATGGGTATTAAATTGACTCTTGAAAGTTCCCTTAATAAAAATTGAAATTGTAGATATATTTTAATAATGAAAGTGTTAAAATAAAATGATATTCAGCTGTAACATCTGGCCTTCCATTAGATCACGACTGCTGTGAGAGCAGAGACTGAATCTGTTTTGGCTCACCATCGTATAACCATCCTTTAGAAGACTGCCTGCATGAAAGAGGCACCTTGTGAATCGATGAATGATACTTGAATCCAGAAAGTTTAGCTAATATCCATCGTAGATACATAGGAGTTTGTAAGTCAAATTTCCCTTCCGTTTGTATAGAGTTCAAAAAGATCGACAGAAAAATGTGACCATGTTTTATTTTACCTTTGTGAAATAGGTTTTGGATTATCCTAATTTTAGAGATGAGGAAAGCAAAGTTCAGAGGAATGAGATAATGAATTACTCAATGTCACACAACCAATGTGAGGCAAAGCTGGATCTTTTGTAAGTCTAGTCCTATTTCCAAAACCTCAACTGCCTCTCTGATATTGTCAGACCTGAACGGGAAAGACAGGGCTAACAGTTAGGTAGACATGGATGAGAGCACATTTAAACACAGTGAACATTTTGTGCCTATTTTGTGCCAAATGTACAGGTAGGCATGTGAAGGATAAAAAGCAATAATTTATAAAGTCCCTGACTGTAAGAAGTTTGTTTTGAGAATATTGTAATATGATGTGTTCACTTTAAAGAACCTGAAGACTAAATTTGAGTTTCAAGGAAAGTGTATTTAGCCTAAGCACAGAGAATTCTCATTGTGGATGAGGTTAGGAGGGGGCATTAAAAGGACGGGTGTTTGGGAGATGTGGTTTTGTTGCCAACAAGATCTAGGTTTGAATTCTTGTTCGGCCACATCCTGGCTAAATCTGGGCAAGTTTCTTAACCTATATGTGCTTTTCTTGCTGCAATTATAATCTTCCCATGTGGATTAAATTGATTTGAGTAGGGTAATGTGCTCAGCACATACTAAGTAGTTGATTAATGCTCTTTATTTTTAAGACCTACTCATTGACTGTGGTCTATAGAATTGAGCTATATTATGCTTGTTTTAGCCCAAACATTGTCTCTGAAGCTTAAATCTCACCTCTTTAATGAGATACTTACTTTGTTTTTATACTGTCCATAGGTTGGTTCAATGAAACTGATTCATAGTCATTGATGAATACCAAAAAGACATTGCAAAAATGTCCTCACATTCTTTTGCACTTCAAATAGATTTATAAGAGGCACATGGTTAATTATAGCAGGACGGAGACATGTGGAAGTGCTGCTTGGTCAGGAGTGTGCCATCATGCTGGGAGTGACTAGTGCTGGGTGGGCTTATCTGGAAGAGGTCTGTTCTCTTCCTACTCAAAGGGTTCTTATAAGGCTTAAGTGAGAAGCTAAATGTGCATGTCAAAAATGGCATCCAAAGTCAAGATAAATCAAATTATAATATTATACTCAATTCCAAGGAGTAGGGTGTAGACAAACAAAAAAACCAATCTCTCAGTGTTTTCAGGACTATAATGCTTACTAGTGATACCATGGGTACTGACTATTGTTGGAAGGTAACGGTTATGGCATTCAGCAACACCATCTCTCCACTTTGTTTTATCATAATTTGATGATCTTTTTTTTTTTTTTTTTGAGTCTTCTTAATGTCTGCACTTGCTCAGTATTTTATCTTTAGTCTAATTAGAATGCTAAATATTTGGCCTACTGGCTCAGAAGCCAGCTTGTCTAAGCCCAAATGGTCTCTATTTTTTCAGGTTAGATTTTATTTTATTTTATTTTGTTATTTTATTTTATTTTATTTTATTTTATTTTATTTTATTTATTATTTTATTTTATTTTATTTATTTTATTTATTATTTTAATTTATTTATTTTATTTTATTTTATTTATTTTATTTTATTTTTTCAGGTTAGATTTTAAAATGCTTCTTATTCACCAGTGAGAAAATTACAAAATGGACTATTAAAAAAAAAAACACACACACACAAAACGAGGTCGGTGCCACTTAGAGAATGTATTCTATGCACCCAAACACTCCTTGGTCATATTTAGAGATGCCCCTAAATATAGCTGTGCTGAACTACCTACATATAATTCAGACCATGTCGAAACACAAAGCCCTCTCAGTGTGGGGTGGTATGGGCATTTTGTTATCTACGGCAGCTGTTGCCTCTTTTTGAGGAGAAAAACCTACTTCTGTTTAAATTTATGTTGCATTGAGCAAGTTGTATTGCTTGCGATTATATGTGGCTCAGCTGTGTCACGTGGCATGACCTGCTATAACCTGAGTTAATGCAGTCCACATGTTGTGCTGAATGACACACATTAAAACATTCCACTTCTCCACGGAACTGTGTGAGCAGGTGATTTCTCTAAATGGCAGACACTCCCAGGCTTGTATTTTAAACCTCTACCACTTTAGCTAAAAATATCTTCAAAAGCCCACCCAAAACACTTCCCTTGGTTATTTTTGCAAATTGTTGGGTGACTTACAAAGAGCAGGGAGGGATGCACAAGGGGAAGTTTTGAATTATTTACATAATTTGATGGGATGATGCCTCCTTTAAAAACTCCACTTGGTACGAGTCACAAATTTATTTACTTCACATATGCAGAGTCCTAGAACAGTGACCTAATCATGTAATTATGAACTTGCTGCTTTTTAGCAAGCAAGTTGGTAGTTCTATTTCTCACCAAACTAAACTTAAAGAAATTTATCTGAAGATTGCTATGTCCCAGCAAGTTGGTAGTTATATTTCTCATCAAACTAAACTTAAAAAAAAAAAAAGAAAAAAAACGTATTTGAAGATTGCTATGTCCCAGCAACAGCTCTCATAGGAATGCACTATTTTTAGCAATATATTTATTTCTCTTATGTGAGAACAATGAGCACCATTGGTCCTGAATTCAACTTGAAGTGTTTATTTTGGGTCATTCAGACAATTTTACCTGGTTCTCTGAATGATCAACGAAACACATCGCTAGCACATCTGGAGCAGAACACTTCTTTTTTGTTAAGCAAACTGACCAAATGGGGACCTGACATATAGTCCTGGTTTTTCCAGCATTGTGCTCTGAGTGAAGCAATTAGCCAGGTGTATGGTGAAAAAAAGAGACCTTCAGAACACAGGTCTGGGAATCCCAGTTCCATACTCTTCAGATCCCAAATCTACGCGCTACCCAGTGCAGGTCGCTTACCCTCTCTTGAGTTTTTCTGTCTTCTGTTAAATTGGGTGATATTATATACACCGTAGGGTGCTTTTATAAAGGAAATTAGCTTAATTGTGTGAAGTGTCCTGTAAAATGTTTGATATATAGGAGCTGTGCAAAGCAAGTGAGCTGCCGTTTGCTTTGTTAAGTTTAATTAGAGGAAGATAAAACCAACAACTCTCCACAAGTAAACTGAATAAAATAAATTAATATGTTTATAAGATACTCCAAGATCTCCTTGTCTTCCTTTTTCCTAGAAATGTTTGGAGCCCCAGTGTACCATGCAAGTCTATTCTTCTGGGTGTTAATTTTCTGAGACATCATGTTACGGGCTTTAGAGCTTTTGCTTTTTTTTTTTTTTTTTTTCCTCTTTAATTAAGAAGACTGTTGATCTAAAGTATTTGAAAATATGAAAATCCAGAAGACTAAATGCCACAGTAAAGGCAATAAATACAACTTTTGCTTACCTAAGACATTAATTTTTGCAATGTAATATATACATTTTTAACCTAGTCTCATCAAGATCTCCAACACTGACTCACGAAAGACAAAATGTCAGGTTAATTGAGCCTATCAAGAAAGGTAATGATTTCTCAGTAGAGTATCTATTAATGATTGAATAATTTATCAGTTGTAGAGTGCATTTGTACCAAGACATGTCCAGAGTGGATAGAGCTAGGAAATAATACAGCAAAAATATAATTCTAGTGAGTTACGTTTGGTTGCTATTTGATATGAAATAAATATCTAAGGGGGAAATGGCTCTCATTTTTGTTTTTTGTTTTTTTTTTTTTGGAAAGTTTACTTTTTGCCAGTAAAGAATAAGTTATAAATAAATTAATGACTTGTTATTTCTTTCAAATAGAATATGTTGATAAGGGGTGATTTTTAGTCATTTCTGAGCACATGACTTTACTCCATTTATCAACCACAATTTTCTCTTTCTGTGCAGATGAGGTGAATATCATTTCTACTCTGGGTAGTTTGCCTTCTTTTCTTCTGACATTTGGGGGTCTTCTTTCATTGAGGTAGATAACAGGATTTTTATGCTTTTTCCTCTATAGTTAAGCTTCCTTTAAGATGCTCATTTGTTTACATTTACATGGCATATTCTAGCAATAAAATAATTTCTTGCACCTCATCTAATATGATAAAATTGAAGCTGAGCAGCTGGATCAGCTGTTGATCTGCAGTAGATGCTCAATAACTTTGTATTGGATGGATGAATGGATGGGTAAATGAAATGATGAATTAAGGAAAGCAAGTATGAAGCAAACAATTAGTTTGTAATAATCCTGTATACCACGTAATTGTTATACTTCTCACGGTTATGGTTTGTGCTATTTTGATTTTAAGGTTCACCTGCAACACATGACCTTACATTAAATACAGGTATTTCCTTTTTTTTTTTTTAAGATTTTTTAAATTATTTATTCATGAGAGAGAGACACACACACAGAGGAAGAGAGAGAGACAGACAGAGACAGAGACACAGGCAGAGGGAGAAGCAGGCTCCATACAGGGAGCCTGATGTGGGACTCGATCCCGGGACTCCAAGATCACGCCTTAGGCCGAAGGCAGGCTAAACCGCTGAGCCACCCAGGGATCCCCAAATATAGGTATTTCCTAGATTAATTGTAAACTTGATAAAGTCTCCATTTAAAAAATTGAATCAAAAAAAAAAAAAAAATTGAATCCAGGATGCCTGGGTGGCTTAGTGGCTGAGTGTCTGCCTTTGGCTCAGGGCGTGATCCTGAGGTCCTGGGATGGAGTCTCACATCAGGCTCCCCAGAGGGAGCCTGCTTCTCCGTCTGCCTCTCTCTCTGTGTCTCTCATGAATAAATACGTAAAATCTTAAAAAAAAATAAAATAAAGATAGAAAATTTGAATCTGTCCCCACCTGTAATACATGCGGATGATGTAAGTAAAAGCCATAATGAAAGGGAAGCCAGGATGTTTGGCGGATGGGACTGACTTTGATTTGTCTTATATGAGCCTGTGATTTCACTCCTGGAGCACTGTGTAGAGGTGGAAGTCTGAACATAAAAATAGAGATCATTGTGATTTTTGGTAACCCATCATATTTACTGAAACACAAGAATTAAATATATCTGGGTATGCTGATGGAAGTTTGTTTTGGGAAACTGGCTATAATTTGGAAAGAGCTTCTGGTAATGTCTCTATCTTCCATGTTGCATCTGCTGACCCTTACCAGTGAAGTGGAAGATGCTGGATGGAGAATTGTCTCTGGGTAGAGAAAAATCTTGGTAAATCTGACTGCAAAAAGTATGTAGCCACAGTTACAATTTTTCTTTCTAAAACACAATTTTTAAAATATACAAGAATAAGCATTCTGTTTAGGTAATGTCTAGTCTAATCATTTCATTTACAGAGGAAGGAACTCAGATGTATTGAAGCTATGTTGCTTGTCCCAAATGGCACAATTATTATTATTTTTTTGCATAGAATATCAACTGAGGTCTCATTTCCCAGTTCAGTACAATTTTTGTACATGACATCGCCTCTTTATTATAAAAACAGTCAAGTGATATATTTCATGAAGATGGAGACACAACTAGCATGGCATAGATTTAGCATTTTCAATAGCAGTGAAGCATCTGTACTATACTTATGACGTTTTAGCACTGAGGAAAAGGGGAATTCAAGAAACCTAAAATACAAGAACTTATAATGTGACTGGAATTGAAATAATAGTCTACTTAGAAAACAGTTTAAGAAAGGACATACCCAAAACTAACTTTTGCTCACAGAAGCCAAATTGTGCAACTCACATTGGGAGAGAAATGGGCGAGTGGGGAAGTGAGACTTCATGTAGAAAATGACTTTTGAAGGGAGAGTAATGTTTGCATAGTTAGGGAGGAAGAAGTACATCCAGTTAGGGAGGGAAGAAACCTGATGTGAAAGTGTGTGTAGTACAAATGTGCCTGTTTTAATGATCACTGTTGGTGGTCAGTAGCCAAGGGTCTGGAAAAAGGAAAATAGGTTTTGTTGTGTAGGGATAGGTGAGATTAAACTACCTAGAGCGTTGGAAATGCATAGACTTCAGAGTCAGATAGACCTGAGCTTAAGGTAGCATCTATCATAACTTGGCAACTCTGCTCAGATTACTAAACCCTCTGAGCCTTGGTTTCCTTTTCTGCATGATAGACATAATGTCTACAGTGTCAACTTTGACCTATAAAGTGTTTGAAGAGGCTCCCACATCATAGGTGTGCAGTAAACATGTCCCTTTGTCTTCTTTTTCCTATTGGTTCCTCTAAAAGACATAACAGATAATTCTAAAAACATTGATTCATTTAAAGATGTATATTAATTGTATATGATGAGTCAGTTACTACATAGGCTCTGGGAATATTTTAGAAATGATACAGGGAAGTAGGGAATATTATAGAAATGATGTAGGGAAGTAGCTAAGATCAGGAGCGTGTTATGTGGCAGCACTATCAAAGGTGAATATAACCAGGCCATATAGCTGGAGGATACACAAACTTTATCAAATTAATATTCTGTCCAGTTGAACTAAACTAAGTGTTGCTATTAACTTGTGGAGAGAAATATTTGATTGATCTTTTATTTTAGCCAAGAATTATCTGCAGGGCATGACACAAGTATTTAGCCAAGAACTATCTGTAAGACATGACATAAGTATTACATTATGCATCCAGAAGGTGATATTTAACAATTCCAAGAACATGGATTGCTTTTATGGACTAGTCAGCTTTATGGGCATTTAAAGTCTATGAGGTAGACTTTGAGTATTTTTTGGTTGATACAATTCCCCCAAGTCTTGCTTCTTTCTAATTGAAAAAGTATGCTTAAGGAAGTAGGACTTGTGTGAATCGTCCTATCTTCTTTGGAAATTTTATCTGAGGAACTTGTATAGAAAAATATCCATTCAAATGGATTGTGGTCATGGGAACAAGTTTGGTTGAATTTTAAGGATCCTATAATTCCACAAATTAGCTCAGTCTCTCTTTTTGGGTTAGTATTAGCCTAAATTTGATTGTTGAGGCTGCCCATTCTATGGAGACACTCACCGCAAGCATTCATTGGCTACATCATTACTGATGACCATTTGAGGACTTGGAGGACACCTGTGGCTTGTTGATATACATGGAACAGTTTTCCCATGGGTTTGGGAAATACCATCCTCTAGGTACTTTCAATTATTCTCATCTATGGCTGTGGACCTAGGTCTTCATAAAATGGGGCCTGTTATACAATCTTCCTCTTTTCTATTTAGAGTAATGGAATGTGTGAACCTGATATCATAAAATAGATATTACTATAATCCTGCCAGAAACTTTGACTTTTGATAGTCAAAGGCTAAACTTTAACAAGGTGTAAATGCAATTTACATTTAAAAAGATGAGAATTAAAAAGTGCAAAAAATGTAGATTAAAACAAATTACAAGAATAATTTTAGTTTAGGAAACTTTAATACAGAAAGTTTCATTTGTCCCTATTATTCAATTTCCCCTATTTTCATGCCATATTTTTTTTTTTTTTTTCTGTAACAACTGAGGCTTTCAAGGTGAGGTATACCCATGTGGAGGTGTTTGGGCTCCATTCTATGTAAATATTCTGTATTTCCCAGAAGCTACAATGTGATTCTGTGTTTGATAATCTGGTACAATAAGCATTATTGTGGTAAGAATCTTGCCCTTGATGGAAAGTAATGAGACCACATTTGTTCCTTTTTCACTTTTCATTTGGAAGATGTAAATGCAGGTGGTATCTTGGTTCTTGGGGGCTTTCCTTTCTGACTCTGTGTGCTGAAGAAGTCATATCAGATTTTTTCATTTTTATTCAAAGATGTTGACATTCAGGAACATAGGAGGCACTTATATCTTGTCTTCCCAGATTTTATTTTTAATTGGGCAAGGGCTCAGCTGATGAGAAAAATATAAAGAAATACATGCATGAATGAATTAAATATTCAATTTTATTATTTTTTTCTTTTAATCTTGAGATTGTGCTCAGTGATAATGTCCAGTCTTGAGCAGAGAGAAGGATCTCTCCATTTTTTATCACATTAATTTTTCCTTGCTTATTAGAGTTTTTAAGATCTTTTTTCTTACAATGTTCTTTTCCATTCCTTCAAAATTCTCTGTATGTATTTTTCTCCTTCTCCTTCTCCTTCTCCTCCTTCTCCTTCTCCTTCTCCTTCTCCTTCTTCTTCTTCTACAGAGAGTGCATGTGTACAAGTGGAGGGCGAGGGGCAAAGGGCCAGGAAGAGAGAAAATCTTAAGCAGGCTCCATGATGGGCATGGAGCCTGAAACAGGAATCGATCTCACAACCCTGAGATCATGACCTGGGCTGAAATCAAGAGTCAGATGCTTAGCTGACTGAGCCACCCAGGCACCCTGGCTTTCTAATATCTTCTCTACCAGACACCATATGGTTAATTTCTAAGACTGTTTTATACTCACTTTTATTCAATTTACCTTTACTGCCACATAATTATATTCAAGAGGAAAAGATTTAGGAATTGCCTATATCCAGCTGAAAGAGGGATCAGCTAGGTTATGCTGTATGACAAAAAGTTTTGAAGTTCCAGTAGCTTAAATAACAAAGATTTATTCTTACTCATGCTCTTTGTCCATCAGCACAGGGGTTCTGCTCTCAGTGATAATTCAGGTCTCCATGCTGACGGAGCCACCACCATCTTGCACATTTCTGGGCTTAATACAAGAGGAAGGAGTTGGTTCTGAGAAGTCGTGAATTAGGAATTAAATATTTCATCCTGTGTCACATTTACTTATATTCACACATTGGACAGAACTCGTCATATGTTCTTACGTAACAAAAGGGGAGCAGGAAGTATAATCCTCTTAGGCCTGGAAGGGATTGGGCTGGAACTGCATTAAGTACCATAGCACGAAGGTTGCCAAGCTGCCTTTGATCTTAGTTGAAGCTTCTGGATCACAGATGGAGAGACAGAAAGGTTTGGCTTTATTCAGCAGCTATGAAGATGATTGGCATCTGACAATGTCTACAGTGTAGCCAGTTAAATTACACCATACCGTGGACAGTCTAATTCAGACTCCAAGTACTTGGCCCCATGCTAGCTCAGTTCCAAGAGTGGAGGCAGTGACCTAAACCTGTGACTTATGATAAACATGGGTTTTGGGGCCAGGGCCCCAGATTTGAATCCTCACATCTGTCATTTACTATCAATGTCTTCTTTGGAGAGTTCTTTAATTCTCTGAACATTATTTACTTCATCTTCAAAGTAAGGATGTTTATAACAAAATAAACATAATTGTTTACCCCCTTTCCCACATAAATGGAATGTAAGCTCTATGAGAGCAGAGATTTTAGTCTGTTTTTGTCACTGAAAAATTTCTAAGTTCTTAGAACATTGCCTGATATATAGGAGGTACTTAATCCATGTTGAATTAATACATGTATGCATAGGGTTTTAATTAGCATCAAATGAATTCATGTATCTTAAATCCATTACCTAGTGGTTGGTACATACTTAGGGGTCAATAAATGGTAGATGTTTTCACAATTCTGGAGGGAAATTAAGGGATAAATTGAGGTCTGCAAATAATGGGGGAAATCTTTCCTAGATGTGTTCACAGCAGAATGTATTTCACCAAAGACCCAAGGACAGAGTAAACTCTGTGGTGGGTTTAGAGGTCCAATTTGATTTTAAACTAAAGAAATTTATTTCTGTCCTAGAAACCGTGCCCCAAATATGGGACATTGTTATAATTGGCATTGTTCTATAACTGTCATAATTTGTAACTTTTCTTGGGGTTAAGACAACTGTCACAGATTTGCACTGGTTGGAGGATTTGAAAAGGCTGTGGAGTTGACATCCGTAGTAGTCAGGCTTCGTAATTCTTCCTGCAATCATCCATCCATCCAACCATCCATCCAATTCAATAAATATTAATTGTGTACCTACTTTATGCCAGGGAATGAAACTTTACTCTAAAGTTTTATAATTTTATATTCTGTTAGGTTAGCAGGGATTTTAACTTCGGTATCGCAAGTAATGATAATTAAAGATCTATAGTTCAGATTATGACCAGACCGTTCTGGTAACCAAAGTGTTATATTATATGATTGCACAGTCTTGTCCACAGAATGATGATGCATTTACAATTTTCTAGATAAACTACCTGAGCCAGAGAGCCAGTAATCATTCTAGCAAAGATGGGATGATTATGGTGCCAGCCTTCTAGTTGCCATCACCTTGAGATACAGGGTCTGATCTGATTAGCTCCACCACTAAACTTTCAGTGCTAAGTGTAGCTAAATACTATTGCAAGAGTTCAAACTTGAGGAATTTTAGGAATGTATTTTTCTTTTTATTTTGATTATTTGTGGATGGTTTGGCACAAATACAAAAAAAAAGTTCTCTGCTGTATTTATTTATGATACGTCTCTGTTGGGAAACAATAATCTTTCTGCTTCTTAATCTAAATTGAACTGCAGTATACCAATAAAACAAGTCACAACATACAAAGTAAATTTTCTCTGTATAAATAATTAACTCTTCAAGATTTATTGGCCTTTCTCTATTTCCCCCTTTCTCTGAGTGGTGTAATCCAAATAAAATGTTGCATTTATTCTGATCTGATAAAATATTCATAAAAGAAACCACTACCTTTGAATTTGGATTAAGAAACTATGAAGAAAATATGATTATAAATGTTGACCTTTGTCTAAGTACTACCTAAAGCTTATTAGCTGAAAACAACCATCTGCAGGAAACCTCCTTTTACTTTACCTTTATTTTCCTCCTTGGTTCTTATTAAAACTTTCATTGACTTTAAACTACTACATAATGATTTTGAGACAAACAAAAGTGAGTAATTAGTTTGTATTTCCATTATGTATGTACTAGGGTAAGTGAGCCAGGACTTGGCTAGGAAATATTCTTGGATGAGCTAGGTGGCTTTGAAAATAATGAGGACAATCAGGAAAAATCTGTCCCAGATGAGCTGATTTTGCTGTTGTAGAAATGAGATTTTGAATTGTGATTTTGGTCTTTTGTGGTTATTTGTTGCTCTGTGCCATGTGGAGATAAAAGGTATCTGTATCCATTCTCAGGGTAAACTTGCCTCATGCCCTTTGGTTTTTCATGTGTCTTAGGTCAGTAGGTGTATCTTGGTTTTGGCTCTTGTCTAGGCTAGAGGATTCCAGCAAGACTGAAGAGACTCTGGTGCCCATCTAGGAACTGGGGTTTACTGTGAGATAGGTTCTCTTGTGAACATTCTAAAAGCCCAAAATTCATAATGATGGATATAATGTTCTTAAAAGAGATCTCTGATGCTCCTTTTATGCTCCAGAAAAGTTTTGAAGTGGATTATCAAACAAAAAAAAACAAAAAACAAACAAACAAAAAACCCAAAAAACCAAAACCAAACAAACAAAAACAAAACAAAACAAAACAAACCCAATTCATTGATTATTCTCTGGAGTACATTAATCCTGGGTGACTGGGTGAACAAATAAATCTTTGTGCTTTGGATTATTATATAATAAATTCCTCAGTTCAACAATGAAACCATCTTAGCCTCTGAGGGATAGCTTCTCAGAGAAATCACCAGATGTTAGCTGGTTCAGGAGTTTCCAAATGCCAGTCTAAGGATCACATCCATTTGGTGGTTATATTTTCACTGGATGGTGTCATGCACATGTTGCAATGTAATTAAAATGATTCTTCTTCGAAACTCAGTATTTTATTTTGGGATCATGCCCTTCTAATTCTTTTCATGTAAAAATGTGCTTTCCTCTACAAAACTATTTTAACTATGTAGGTACCTTAGTTTTTACTTCCAATAGGCTAATAAAATGTAAAAATCTGAGAACCAGTGAACTGAACTTCAGATCTAGAAGGAGCCCATCAGTTCTGAGTGCAGTCATATGCCTGTCTTCTCATTTCAGGGCTTGACTATCTTGGGAGGTTCCATGTCATCACCTGTCCTGGTCCAGCCAAGCCAAATGGGATTGGAAATCTTAGAGCTCATAGTTACTGTTTGTATAAAACAGTTAAATTTGACTAGAATAGCAAGCCCGAAGAGGATCTGAGCCAACAGGAACTGACATGGCCTGTACAGTTGAAGTGTCAGCACTTGACTGCCTGGTTGTGAGATGGACACATTTTAGTGTTAGCGTCAGGGTTTTGAGTAATTCTTATTTTCTGGCCTGGATGAGGCCTTATATTTTTCAAAATAATTTTCCTTTCAATATTAGATAGTGACTGAGTATCACTAGATGTTGTTTCATTCCACCTAAGAAGTGATTGCACTTGGTGGCTATGCTTACTAAACCCTGGAGAAGGATGGGAGACTCTGTGTATGTGTATATATTTTATATTTTACATTATGTGTTTATTGAGGAAATGTTAGGGAATTTGGAAACAAGTGAATAAGAAAATGAAGAGTTTACACTTAATCACCAGAGATGGCAACTGTTAATATTTTGTTACGCAGCCTTCTGATCTTCTCTGTGAATGTCTTTATTAACTTGGGATCCTACTGTATGTAACATTTTGTGATGTGATCTATTTTTGATATTTTATAATATTCAATGAATATTTCTTTGATCATTTATCAGTCTTCAGCAGCATGATTTTTAATGGCTGCATAATACTCTTTTATAATCCCATCATGTACATATTTAGTTTTCATGAGCATCTTGTATTTATTTGGGTGGATATATCATCTATATATAAAATATAGGAAGGCTTTCAAAAAGTAAAATTACCGGGTTAAGGGATATAAATATTTTTAAAATCTGAAGACTGGGGATCCCTGGGTGGCTCAGCAGTTTAGCACCTGCCTTTGGCCCAGGGCACGATCCTGGAGTCCCGGGATCGAGTCCCGCGTCGGGCTCCCGGCATGGAGCCTGCTTTTCTCTCTGCCTGTTTCTTCTGCCTCTCTCTCTCTCTCTCTCTGTCTATCATGAATGAATAAATAAATAAATCTTTAAAAAAATAAAATACAAGATAAATAAAAATCTGAAGAATGATTTGAACATTTTGTGAGGGGTGACAAAAAAGTCAAGTATCATTTTTGAGAACTGTAAATCACAATCCAGATTAAATATCTGGCCAGCAAACAGTCATTTTTTTCTGCTGAAAATCCTGAGAATTTGAGGAAGGGACAATGTAGGGAAAGAATAAAGAACTGAGCTGTAACATCAATGTAACCAAATAGGAATGTGGTAGAGCAGAAAATTATTAACTTGTTAGTCCCTGAGATTAGGTTGGAAAACGTTCCTAGAGAGGATCACATTTGGTGATGATATCTACACTTACAGTATTAAGAACGGCTCCAGAATAAATAGTCCAACAGAGCAGACACAGGATTGTTTAGGTATTGATTGTATAAATTAAACCTCTATATGCTGAAGAAATTTTGCTTTCTACCTGTTGAGTGTGTTTCGCACAAAATGCAAACTATAGATTTGACCAGGGGCAGTTGTTAACTCTGAGTTCAGTTGCCAAAAGTTTATTCAAGAGGTACCTGGAGATAAAATGTGTGTCCGATATCAGGTTTCATGAAACTTATATCTTATTTTGTTTGCGACTTTGACCTGCAGTTTTTCTATCTACACCTTTGCTGGTGAAATATGATAAGAGTGCGACATGCTGGGTAAGCATCATCCCACCATCCGCTGCTCGATACGCAATTTGATCACACCTCTGGCTTTGTGAACTGTAGGCATGGCTTTCAGTTCAATTACCACTCTCCCATAAATCTGATTTTGGACTGAATTTCGTATGTTTAAAGTATTAAACCACCATTTACCAGTCTCTAATGAGAAGTCATCAAATAATTCAAACAGCAGTACAAATACTTATATTTTAGGTAGAGCAAAATTAAATAGAAGTCTATCTTTATGAAAAAAAAAAACTGCGCAAGCATAGCTCAAAAACATTCCCTCTGTTCTTTTCAGTAAATAAAGCCAGGTTATCATGAATTCCTTTTAAACACCTTTATCTGGGACATGTGTAAACTTCTAAACTAAAAGTACAGCTTATTTGACTCCAGGAATAAATATCCACTTTCTTCTCTATCTAGTCTTAACACCCCATGAATAGCACTATCAGTGCTTATCTTCTGGTTATTTGCTTTCAGGTGTTTCTTTCCAATTAGGCTGTGGACCTGGTGAGACCTGGCCCTGAGTCTTAGTTATCTGTTTTCCAAGCTCCTGGTACAAATAGATATTTGAAACCTACCTATTGAAGGTTGATACAAACAATCTAAATGCACCTGAATTCCAGAAATGTTCTGTGATTACTTGTTTTCCTTTCATTTCTTACCTGTTTCCAAAGACAGCAGACACAGTTCACTCTTCTAAATTTCAGCAATGTGGACTTCAACTTGCAGGTCCATGTCTTGGAATGAGGGAAGGATATAATCAATAGTACCATTAGTGAACACTTATTAGAACCTTCTCATGATACAGTATACCTCACTAGTCCCTCAAGATACAAAAGGTAGAAAGACTGCCCTTAACACATGGAGAGTTGAAAATTCAAAACAAAAAATATATATGGCATTTCTCAAATTGTGGTAAGTGATTCTGCTGTTTAGTAGCCACAACAGCTCCATCATATGTCTTCCAAGTTTGTCTAGGCATGGAAAGATAGAGCCTGGTGATGTCAGACTCTTAACTACCTTGTTTCAGAAATGACACGTCACATTCACTCATAGTTCAGTGGCCGGAAGTAGTCACGGAGCTTTATTCAGACTGCAAGAGAGAATGAAAAGCCTTTCCTGGCGCCAAAGAGAGGATACGTCCTGGAATTGGTGAACATTAATGACTTTAAAGACGAAAATTGAAAAAAAATTTAAAATTTTAATAATAAAAATGGTAAGTACTTATGTACAAATTCAAGCAGTATAAAAAAATGTAAAATGATTAACAAAATCCTCCCCCTATAACCAGATAACCTGATTGTAGCCACTTTTAAGTTTTGGTACATAATTTTAGAAATTTTCTATTTTATTAACATATACACACATAATTTGTAAATCACACTGTAGATGATACCAAAATAGAATCATAGATGTTTTTATGAAACATTATTTAAATAGTCTATTATGGGCATCTTTCCCTATGAGTTTATATGGATCTATCTCATTATTTTTTATGGCCTCTAACTGCGGGGCTTTCCCTTGTGATGATAAAATTATATATAAAAATATTGGTCCGATGATGGTAGTAATGATGAGAAGGAGGTGTTGGAGGAGGAGAAGAAGGAAGATGGTGAAATTTGATATTAGTCAAGTGTTATTACAATGAGCCAGGCACTGTGCTAAGTACAGACAGTATACCTTTTAATTCTCACAACTTTAGGAAGTATGAAGTAGGTACTATTCTTATTACCATTTCACAGATGGGGAAACCGAGGCATAGTGAGGTTAAGAAACTTGCACAAAAATCACATGGCAGAGAAATGACAAAATCACAATATGACTCAATTCTTTCTGGATCTGGAGCTTGTGCCCACAACCACTGGGATATATTGCCTCTCCAGTGTATATGACTTTAAATTTTGATCTTTATTTCGAAATTATTCCCTAAAATTTTTACACTGTATTAAAATCCCAGCAATAATAAAGAGGGCCCATTTCCCTACACTCTCATCAACCCTGAGCTGGTTTCAACTTTGCTATCCTGACATGTGAAAAATTCTCATGTTAAATACTGTGTTGGGTTGTGAGGACTTCCAGAGCAATGTGTTGGAACATGAAAAGAAGCAGGAAAGATGCTAGACACTTCTGGGAAATGATACTTGTTTTGCAAGAATCTCTTGCATTCATACTGTCTGAGAGGAAGGATTTAACCAGATGATTAATTTGTCTTTTCTCTTACTTAATTGTGTATTTGCTACTCATCTGAAGCAGAGTTCTCTTCTAATGTCAGTATCAACTCAGTCCTCAACCATTCATGGTTGCATTTTTGTTTAGGGGATTTAGAGCAAGAAATGGAAAGAAGCATTTCCCCGGTTTGTGAAATGTATAAATTATGAGAGTGGATATTAAAGGTGATGGTTTGCACTGTGCTGTGGGTCGAAAGTCACATAACAGAGGTATCTGCATGTTCTTTAGTCCCCTTTTGTGTGTGTGTGTAGGGCAGGTTAATGGAGGGAGGCTCTAGAGAAGAGGACTATGACAAAGGCCCATCTCAGCCAGATCTAAGGGCTGTACTGTATACAAGTATTTAGTGAGCACCTGCTATGTGCCAGATCCTATGCTAAGCACTGAAAATATAGTGAGAACAAGAGAGATACTGTTTCTATCCTCATAGAGTGGATAGTTTCCAAGAGAGAGCAAAAATATCAGCTGCGTGGGGGACAAATTCCATCCTAAATTGTTCAAACCAAAATCCATAGAAAAAAAAAAAACATAGAAAAACGGGGATGGTTGGGGACATGATACTATAAGCACTGGTGACTAGTCATATCTTCCATGAAGCACTGATGTTTGAGTGAAGATCTGAATGATGAGGAACCATTAAAAGCTTCTTCCTTTTTTTTTTCCAGGAAGACTTACATTTGCTACCTTTAGAAGGTCTGGTTGAAAATAGGTCAGATAGTGCGAGGAAACTTATTGTCATTGTCCAACAAGAGACAGTGATGATTGTGGTTCAGGTAGGCTGGTGGTAGAGACGGAGAGGAGACACATACAAGAAATGTGTAGTAGAGAAAATCAATAGATCTTGTTGGTGACTTTGATGTCGATTTGATTTAGATGGTAAGGAAGGGACCAGTGTCAAAGATGTTGCCAGATTCCTGGCTTTTGTACTTGGTGGTGGCTTTCTTACCTTTGGGAATCACTGAGATAAGACTGAATTTGGGGGAGTGTGTTATGAGTTTAGTTTTGGAAAGATTGAACTCTTAGATGAATTCTTCATGAGATATCATGAAGACAGAAATCTTATCTTTTTCATTCACTGATGTAGCCCCAATGCCTAAAATGGTATCCACTAGGATAGGTACTAAAGTATTTTTTTGTAATTTCATAAAGACATATCTTTTTGTTTAAGTTATTTTACCTTTCTTAATAGCACTTTAACATTTTATTCATGTAGGCTACATAATTCTTAATTTTTAAATAATGTTTCATTTCATTTGTTTTGTTGCTGTAACAGGATCCCCACCACCACCCACCCCCGCCATTGTGATATTCTTTAATGGGTAATTTTTTTTTCAATAAAGGAATGTCATTTACTTTTTAAATTAATGTAATCAGCCACCTTACTTAGTGCTCAGATTTTTCCAGTAGGTTTTCTATCAATTCTCTAGGTCCTTTAGTTATAGATTTCATTATTAGAAAATATTCATTATTTTTTCATTTATTCATATATGAAAATATATTATTGACATTCATTATATTCATTATTAGTGATAATTTTGCCTTCTTATTACTTCCTCTTAAAAATACTTTAAAGCTATGTTATAACATTTATTTCTTCTAATGATCTATGTTTAAAAATTCTGATGAACTCCTTCTCCTAGATAAGCCAGTATATTAACTTCATAGTAGAAAAAAGTTATATTTCATTTTGTTCATGGATTTATCTTAAAAAACAAATTTCAAAACATTGTGTCATTCAAAATTTACAAGGTTGACCCTTGTTAAGAAAAATAAAATATAAATGATAAGACTATGAATCCTATAAATGAAGTCAAGGCTTTAGAGGTTCATTCGTTCATCATTTGTAAATATTTACCAATACCTAGTACATACCAGGAAAAATTATATGTTCTGGGGTATATAGTAGTTTTAAAAAAAAGGTAAAAATCCCTGCCATGATAGACCTTATATTCTAGTAGGGATGACAGATAGTAACTGGAACAAATAAAGAAAATATATTTTTTGTTAGGTAGTGAGAATTGCTAACGATAAAAATAGAGTAGCGGAGGAAAATATGAGGTGTTAGAAGGGATGGGGAAGTTTGAGATAGGGTGTCTAATGAAGGCCTCACTGAAAAGATCCAGTATACACAAGAAGAAAATGAGGGTATAATTAACCTGGACATCTGGGATGTAATTCCAGGCAGAGGGGCACATTTAGTGCAATGGCAGGACAGTGTCTGATCTGTCATGGGCACAGAGCTGTGTGGCCAGTGTGCCAGGAGCAGAGAGATGAGGGAGAAATCAAGCAGTTCAGAAAGGGAATGGGTATGGATGGTGAGGCAAAGGTAGATAACATAGGACCCTGTACCAAGGACTTTGGTTTCTTTTGAGTAATATCAAAAGCTAGAGGTGAATTCAGGTTGAAGGAATGACAGGATGTAGCTCATGCCTGGAGAAGGTCACTCTATCTGCTCTGAAGACTGGACTGTGGGTGGGCAAGGAGACCTGTTAAGATCTATTGCAGCAATCCACACAAGAGATAATGGCAGAGGGAGAGGAAGACTCCATGCAGGGAGCCCGACGTGGGACTCGATCCAGGGTCTCCAGGATCACACCCTGGGCTGGAGGCCGTGCTAAACCGCTGAGCCACCCAGGCTGCCCAGGCTACCTGCTTCTATGTTAAGAGTGTTAACTATATTTGCTTACCACGTAGGGTATGTTACTGAATTATAGAAGGCATTATTTTGGGGCACCTGGGTGGCTTGGTCGGTTGAGTGTCCAACTCTTGGTTTCAGCTTGGGTCATGATCTTAGGGTTGTGAGATCGAGCTCCACATTGGGCTCTATGTTGAGCATGGAGTCTACTTGAGGATTCTCTCTCCCTCTGCCCCTCCCCTGACTCGCACAACCATTCTCTCTCTCTAAAATAAATACAATCTTTAAAAAAAGAGAAAGCATTATTATATATTGATATCGTCTTTATGAAGAACAAGACTTATCTGCCATTTTTGTTGTTGTTGTTTAACAAATACTTACCAAGCATCTCATCTGTGCCAATTTCTGTGCCAGGAGGTGGGATACAGAGAAGTATAAGATTTGGTCACCTCCCTGAAGAGGTGGAGAGTTTGGAGGGTAGATATACATAAATAATGAGACGTATTAGTACAGAAAGATGGTCCCAAACTATGACACTAGAGAAGAGGGAATGATGGATTGTCAGGTAGGCAAGACCATGTATTTCTTTTTTACTACTTAATCTGAGATTCCAGTTTATGAGTATTCTTATTTTCCTGTGTGAATCAGAGTTTTAAGTACTAAGAGATTGCAGGGTACTGTATCATAAGACTCTTTGTTGCCTGAGCTAAGTTTCCTTCAGGACTTGCAAAATCTTGGGTCATGGGATTCCGACTTAAGATTAAAAAAAAAAAAAAAAAAAGTCCAAAGTTTCTGTTCCTTGTTTGCAATTCTCCTAAACACGATTATCTAACTTCTTCTCCAAGTGCCGTGACAAAGCAAAGTTTTTTCAGTAGGGGTACCTATGTGCAAATGGCACGAATTGTTCATGGTCTCCATAACCAGGTGCTTGAGAAGACGCAAGACCAATGTGAGGAAGTGAACAGTTGAAGAGGAATTCTTATTGATGGTGGAGAGTTGAAGATACCTATGTATGTTGTACTTTTATTGTCCATCCCTTTGAAAGGAGTCTATGAGCACCATTCATTCCATGGAGCATGTACTTCTTTCTCCTAGAAATTTGCTTTTCTTTTTTTGGTGTGGACCAGTGAGCCAATGAGGTTAGGTAGACTTGACTGTTTGGCTGTTGTAGGATAGTTATAACCCTCCTACTTTCTGTAGCAAGATATTACTTAAAAGAGAAAATTGAGTTTTCTACCTTTAAATTTGTGCAGGTGTAGCAAGTGTTTTGAATTCACAAAGGACGACTCGTACAGTTGTCTAGTGAGTCTAACAAGGTCTCATCTTTGAGTGATTTTGTTTTCTTTAGAATCTTATTTTTATAGTCAGGGGACAGGGAAAATAAGGAAAAAATGGGAATAAAGAAAATAGTGAGTAAATGGTATTTGCTCCTGTAGACGTATAACGATTACTTCTTAAACGCCTGGTACCTGTGGGAGTCATTTTGCATGGTTGGGTTGTGAGGGCCAAGCACTAGATTTGTGCCCTGGGCAGGTTAAGAGGAGACTTCATCCCACTATGCTTGTGTTTAGGGAAGTGTGACTTTGCTTTAGTGCTCCACCACCCTTATGGAGTCCACACCCCTGCAGCTACCAAGAATTATAGAAGTAGTGGCTTAATGTGATTCCTATCCAAAGTTCTCCTCCCACCATCTCCCCATCTGGCAGCTCATCAATATACTGCTAGACTTTCCACTCACTCGACCTAGCTCGGTCACCTGATTAAAGCTTATTTGTGATTACTTCTAGTGAAATCATCTTGCAATAATAAGTGGGCTGCTTAAAACATTAAATAGGGCAGTAGGGCTAGATCAACAAATAAGATATTTTAAAATATGTCATAATATTCTTTATTCTGGCTACCAACGGACCTGGGATATGTTATAAACTGAACCAGGTCAAGTTGCCCCTGGACTATTTTTTTTCAAAAGACTTGATTTAAAATCTTCTACTTTTGGGGACACCTGGGTGGCTCAGTGGTTCAGCATCTGGCTCAGGGTGTGATCTCAGAGTCCTGGGCTCGAGTCCCGCATTGGGCTCCCTGCATGGAGTCTGCTTCTCCTCCCTCTGCCTATGTCTCTGCCTCTCTCTCTCTGCCTCTTATGAATAAATAGATAAAATCTTAAAAAATAATAAAATAAAATCTTCTACTTTTGATTTCCAATTTTTAATCTTAGGTGCATTCAAAAGGATGTATTTGGCCGTTTAATAAATACTTTTTGAGTCCTGTGTGTTGGACACTATGCTGGATGCCGAGTAACAAACATTGGTACTCGCTCTGCAGGAGCTCATGCTCTGTTGGAGAACGCTAGTGTGTGAAAATGGCAAATATCCCAAAAGTCACCATGTTTTGGGCATCTCTTATGTGCCAGGCAATCTGCTTGAGATTTTTCATACATTTAATCCTCATAATACCTGTGCAAAGCATATATTTATTTTCCACATTTAATAGATGAGAAAACTGAGGTTCATTGAATTCCGGGCACTTGCTCAAGGTGACCGACAATAAGTAAATTCCAGTTTAATATGTAGAATATCATATTCCGTGACTTGTGTTTGTGCCATGATGATACAGCACATTCTAGTACTGGAAAATCCACACCTTTAGAGGAATGTGAAACGGGTAGATGTGCTCTTGTGTCTATGCAGATGTCCTTAATTAGGAATAAAATTTCTAGAGTATTGTTCTTCTATTTTTGTTGCTGTTATTTAATGTGGGGGGGGGAGAAATTTATTTGAGTTGCTCCATCTTTTAGAAGAGTCAAGACGTGAGGGCAAAGTATTGTATCATTGTAGCAAGCATATAAGATTTACAAAGGGATGTGGTCTTCTTCAAGGAAGTCAGGTTAGATAGACTACATTTAATCCTCGTATTTGCCACTGTTCAAAATGTTTTCACCTCCTTTTTTGAAATTTTCCTTAGATTAATTTTGTATTCCTCACTACGAGCTTTTATTTAGTAATCAAACATTTTTATTTAAAAGAAAAGATGATCGATTTATCAGCAGACTTGGCTCTGGATAAAGAGCAGATGTTTGCAAAAATCAAACCTACCTTTTTAAAGTGGATGATTTACTGCGTTTGACATCCGAAACAATATGAGAGGGAAGTTTTGGTGGCAATTCCACAAGACATTTCTTGAGCAATCAATAAAATCGATGTAATGTTCCGAGGTCACTACTTACAGGTACATAATATTCACTTATTGCTTTGGGTTCTTATATTTTTAATGGGTGATTTACTGTATGGTTACAGATCATCCAGGTAGCTTTACTGCAACGAGGTAGCTTGAAGAGCTCTGCTGACTGTGTGAGTGTGCTGCTTTTAACTTCCCCTCTCCTGGCCCTTGTCCATGAAGGAGCAAACGGCCAGTTCAGGCAGCACCTTGCAAAGGGTCAGAATCCAACTTAAAAAAAAAAAAAAAAAAAAAAAGGAAACAGGGAGATAGCAAGAGCAAGAGAGGGAAAGAGAGAAATCGTCAAAATGAGGAAGTGATTCCTTTAGTTATCAGAAACAGGAGCAAAGTAAAAATGGCTGAAAATTCACCTCCCCATGGGGGAATGAATCATCAAAATAACCGGTGGAAAACAAGGTTGTGCAACCTTGACCAGCGTGTGTCACCGGCTGGTGGAATTTTTAGAAAGGCAGCAGTTTGGGTTCATCACTGCGGTTCGTGATTGCACACACCTGTTTGGGGCATGGATTTTGCAACCCCCCAAAAAGGGGAAACTGAACTTACTGCCTCTCCCGAGCTGTGCAAAAAAGCAGAAAACCACAGCTGCTTGAGCAGTTAACAGATATCAGTAAAATACCCATGTTACATAATTAAGGATAACGTTCTTGAAGCATATGGGCCGGAGGTATTATACTCTCATTAAAACTTTAGGTAGGAAACAATTTAGCATATTCTCACACATTTCTAGGGTTGAATTCTATAATAAATGTTTGTAATTAGGCATGCTCTAAACAGTTTATTAAATAATACATGAAGACAACGGCTGATGAAATATAGTCTGCTCTGCATTTTGTGTACAATGACACCGAGGCATCAAGATAAGGAATAAAAGATTTCTTAGCATTGACTTGATAACTAGACACTCTGAGCAGCTTAAGTAATCCTGGAAGAGGTTTCATTCGTCAGAGCAGCCTGTCTGTCATCCTAAAGACATAGGAATGGATGGCTCTGGGTGTTTTTCCTTTTCTTTTAAAATACATTATATGTGGCAATCTTGACGTCCCCTCCTGCACAGGAAGGGGTGCTTTTGAGCAGAGCCATGCAAAAACCTCATGTACTTTATCCTGGCAAGAATGGATTGGGTTGACTGGGGAATAGCAGGGGTGGAGAGGGGGAAAAAAAAAAAGACCTAAAGTAACATTTAAGAATCATACCTTGGCCAATAGGTGCTGTTATTTATAAACTGGAGAGGAATCAGGGAGAGAAGTCTCTGGAGAATTGCCAAAGCAGGTGTTTGGTCCCTGGGGAAGTGGTAGGAAACAGGCCCCTGAGATGATATTAGACACAGGAAAGAAATTCTTTCAGTTCTGCAGCCTCGTTTGATATTCAAGCCAGATGATTAATGGTCAACAATTCTTATCTGAATGGAAGAGTGTGTGATCTATGGAAAATGAGCTTGGTTGATCCCAGCAAGTTCTCAAAGGATGAATAACCACTTTTTGAAGTCTGTGAGGTCAACTGGATATTTCGTTTTCTAATGCACACAAATAAGAAATCTAGGAACAGAATAAACATGAAATTTGGAATGCCTTCTAGAACATACTTGGGGAAACTGGGCAAGGTTGACATAGCTTTTACTGATTTGTCTGCTTAGTAGGTAAATGGGGCTGCCAGTCTGGCAGTTTGCACTGGCAATAAATCACCACTAGACATTTTATTTAAAAATTGGCACTGGCTCCGGGGAGGTAGGGGTTGTCAATTTGCTTTTATGTTGAGGCCAGGCACAATCATAACACACACAAGCCACCTGGAAACTTCAGGCCACATGGAGAAGCATGGCTCAGGTCTCTAATGGCTATATTTTTGCCTGCTTTGGAGAGTGCAGGGCTAAATCACAGTCTCAGCATCCTGACCAGAAAGATCCTGGCAAACTGGCACAGCCTGGAGATATCCCTTTCGGAAACCGGTTTGGTTCTAGAATTATGATGTCGGAAGGACATTATAGATTTGATGTAGGGCAGAAAATTTGATGATTTAGTCTTTTATCGGTGATGGCGACGGGGGAGGGAATCCACAGAGCCCATGCATAGTACAACTCGAGTACATTTTCAAAAATCACTCTGTTAGGGGCGCCTGAGTGGCTCAGTGGTGGAGGAGCCTTTACATTCGGCTCAGGGCATGATCTCCAGTCTGGGGATGGAGTCCCACATGGGGCTCCCTGCAGGGAGCCTGCTTCTCCCTCTGTCTCTGCCTCTCTCTGTGTCTCTCATGAATAAATAAATAAAATCTTTAAAAAAATCACTCTGTTATTAAATAATTGGATAGGTTTCCTTCCCCCCCCCCCCGCCTTATCTTGCTTAAGAGTTCACTTTTTAAATTGGTGATAAATTTTAAGAGGGGGAGAAAAAGATCCTGAAATGATCATGCAACACTGTCCTCATGTGAGCAGCAATTGGCGTTCTTTGAAAATCAGGGTATTTTAAAGGGTGAAGTGGAGAGGAGGAAAAAGCAACACTGGGCCATTATAGCCACTCTACTAGAAATGGTGAGGATGAGCTCCCTTTCTTTCATCTAGCTCACGATGCTCTGGATGTTCCTCAGAGCTTCGCACTTCCCTGCATAACGGTTTTGGGTGTAAGTATATAAATTCTGAAGATATGAAAGTTACTGTGGTAGGACAATTCTATTACAAATCAACTGACTTACCAAATTACCAGTTTTTCTTCTCTGTTTACATGTTATATTTGTAAACATTAATTATACTTCATAGTTTGTATCATGCAAACTATTAGGAAGGATCTGGTTAAGACAGAGATGTACTGACTTAACTTTGGCCTCATGAATAATGCAATTTGTTCACTTTCTGGAAATATCCAAGTTTGCTGTTGATGCTACAAATACTTGAATTGGATTCAACTTGTCCATCAAAGAAGTTTTCCCTCTCTGTCCTGGATTTTATATATGTAATTTTGATAACACTACTAAGAAGTAAGAAAAATATACACTTTGGTTTCTGCTTGGTAAAGTCAGTCAAAGTGATGCAAATGTCAAGAGTAAACAAAGAGTCCACTCCGATGATGTGCCAAGGCGATTGGCAGTTTTCCTAGTATTTGGGACATGGGAGTATTTAAAGATTTGTGGCATTAATTACACATAAGCATGTGGAGCATTAAATATCTAACCTGATAGGATATTTCTTTGTTTTAAGATATAAAATATTAGATCCCTTACTAAATATTTATAAAAGCTCTGTTATAAATGCAATGGGATCTGTATTCCTTTGACCACAATGTCTTACAAGCTGCCTGCTAGTAAATGACAACATTCATAAAATGAAGAAGGAAAAGAAAAAAGAAGAAAAATGAGAAATCCCCAAAGCAGTCACTTAAAAAAAAATCCCACAATCCTGCCAGTATTCAATGCTTGCGTGAAATGTCATGCCAGCAAATCTTCGCTCAAAAAGATCAAGATACAGCATATATAATATTAAGGAAGAAATAAAGTATCAACATTCTTGGGATAGCCATGAAAATGATGTAGGTGTTTATATTTTTTATTTTGATTTGTGCACAAGTATTCAATTAATAAAAGTATGTTTTGGAGACAGGCATGTAAAAGTTTTCATCTTGCGTGAATCTCTAACATTTATTTGGATTCAATAGACACGTTAATTTGGAGTGAAGTTTCTTCATCTGGATTCATCATACTTGAGGGCCCTAAAAGCTAAAATGTGAATATTTGCAGCATCTTGGGGATTCCAGTGAGCTTGATAATTTTAGGGGGGTTAAGCTTCTAGTATTTACCTTTATTTTTTTCTCCTCCTCCTTGAGACTTATTACGGGACATATGTTGTGTGTGTGTGTGTGTCTGTATGTGGGTGTTGTATATGTGAAGAAAGTGTAACTCCCTTTGTGGAGATCACAGTTCTGACCTTATTTTCACTATTTTATAAAAAGAACCACATCCCTTCTTGCATCCTACGTGCAGAGTTTGTTTAAATAAAGTTATTAAAGTATAAGATATATTGGGGAAAACAAAGGGAAATAATACCTATTTTAAAATGTATCTTATTCTCCATGAAATCAAATGCCATTAACATTCACTGAGTTCTTTAAACGTGAAAGGGCACATGCAGGCACATGCGTTCTTGCACTCGCTGGCTCGCTAACTCAAGCAAAAATAGTCTCTGAGGGAAAGAGCTGCAAGGCTGCTGCCAACTTCCCCGACATACCCAAGAATTTCTTTATTTAGAACCTCCCATGTGCTATTTTTTTTTAAATCTCTGGAATCTCAGGGATTTTCCCATCCCTCTGCATGCTTGAGACGTTTTAGAGCATGGTAACCCCCTCTTGGAGTCCTCGAACTCTTCTGTTTTATTTTTAAGATGTGGGCAGCACTAGTATACAGGGAAGTGACAAAGGAGGGTGAGGATGCCAGTGTGCATAGCAACACGTCTGAACATCATTGTTGGGTAGAGAACCCAATGCCATGATCCATGAAGGTCTCTTTTAAGAGGCCCTTGAAAATCATGGGATTTTAAATCAAGAGCTTTCTAAGAAGGAGCATTGAAGAGCTAAGCACGACAACATGGATTGGATAGTCTGTGAGTTCTTGGAGGCTCATTAGGTAACAGTTGATCTTTGCCAAAAGCCCAGGATATGATACATGTATAGTCTTTTCTTTTTGGTTTTAATAGATACGGTGGACCTGGATTTTGGTAATAACATCTGCTTTCAATACAAGTATGGCAGCTTGGCTCTTTTTGGACCGGACTGTGATAATCTCAGAAGCAATTATTGTAGTATTGTCTCCTTTGCACTGTGTGGGTGAAACGATTAATATATGTCTAAAAATCATATTTGCATATTGTTTTTGATAAAAACACACTACTGCCTTTACAATAAGGCACAATGTGCAATTGCAGAAAACTCCTTTTTACTTATGAACGTCTGAGTCTGAGATTCACACAAACCACACTTTTGTTTGACTCCAAAATGTGGGTGCCAAATGAATCTACTGCACTAGGCTTATGAACACTACTGCGACTGTGCAGCCACTATTTCTCTACTGGGAGAATTGTTTCGGCAGATAAACCATCTGGCTTGAAACACAGCCCTCTTTGAAAATATTCCCCATTATGTTAGCTCTGAAACAATGTGTACAACTATGCTCCAGTGGAGGACATGTTAACAGAAATTCAATGTCAAACAATATCTGCTCTGTAATCTTTTGCTAAATGTAAAAAAGAGGTAATCAAAATGCAAGATTTTAATTCTTTAAGGGGTCATTGTGAATGTGGCATAAGATGAAGAAAACTCGGGAATATATTTAACAAGGAAGTATAATAGAAGAATGCTTAACATGGTGACTTTCTTTAAGGATCACCTCCGGAAAATGTGGCTCCTTTTGTTATAAATACCATAAAGATGGCGCATTAATGCTTTGTGTTCATTCATTTCCTTTTTTTCTAAGTGTTTTCAAATACGGATTGATCATAGATGGTGGAAGAAGTGTTGGAAGCTACTATTTGTAGCTTGAGATCCTGAAGTGAACTTGGGTGACTCACTGTGACTTAAGAGTCAGGAACGCTGTAGAGAAATTGCAGTGGGAACAGACACTACTTATAACCAGCTGGAAGAAATGTGATTGAAATTTTAAGAATCCAAGCCACTGATGTGATTGTTGTGGAAGAAAGAGGGAAACCTGATATTTAAATTTATATATATTTATAAAATATATATGCATATTTCATAAATCCAGGTTCAAATCTATTTAGGGTTATGTTAAAAGAGAAGACTTGAGTGAAGTTATAAGAAGATTGTAGAAAGTTGGGCATGTCTGAATCTCTGAGATCAGAAAAATCTATGGTGGGAATATTTGGCCCATTGATTGGGATAATTATAATTCAGCATATTACTGAAATGAGAAATTGAGCTAAGTTCTAGGAATTACTACAATGTATATAGAGTAAGAGAGAGTCTAAGAAAGAACTCTAACTGATCAATTGGTGAGAAAGATTGATACCAATATGAAGATAATTCCCATGAGGCTTAAAGAAAATGGCATATAAATAGGAAATGTTGATTGCTTTTTCTCCCTCCATCACAAAATTGCCTTGTACATCGAGGATATTCAGTGTGTCTTTGTTGTTGTTTCTAAGTAGATTTCATCCCGGTTACTTTGTCCTTCCTTTTAGGTTCTTTTTTTTTTTTTTTTTTTTTAAACACTCTGACTTTAGTTATTGCAAACAAACATGTCTCAATGAAAACCTCAACTGTAGGCTGACAAGAAACCATGCTCTTTTTTTTTTTTTTTTTTTTTTTTTTAGTACTTTTACACATGAGAGAACTAAAGTCCATAGTGTTTAAGTTGCTTTTTCTTTCATTTTATGATTCTATTGTACTGGATAACTAAGGACTTGTATTAATCAAAGACTTCCCTCCACATGCTCTGCAGCCAAGGTGATTTCTGAGTAATGGTTTCCAATAAAGAGGCCTAGTGAATCACATGAGTTGACCAAAGGACCCGGGAGGAGCCTCATGAAGGAGTAATCAATGAGCTACTGTGAATAGGAGAACAGAGAGGTCTGTCCTTAAATGAGAGGAACGCTCTTTTGAGGGTTTGGATGGTGAGCATGAGATTTCTTTCTCACATTCATCTCAGAAAAACCTACATTGCTCACACATGGGAGCCAATACCAGTGACCTACAGAAAAAGGATCTAACGAAAACTGTTGGTCGGATCTGATTCTCCTGTTGTTTCCTTGCCGGAGAGGAGGGATACACAGATTGCCTCTGTGCACTGGGGAATATACTCCATAGTCCTAAAAGTACTGGGATTTTCTAGGTCTATTCAGAGTCAGGCACTCTATTAAGTTATATTGTGTCTATGTTTCTGACTAGGAAGTGAACTCTGGATTACGTCTCTAGCAGGAAAGAATAATCAGCAAATTAATGTATTAGACTTTGATGAAGTCTTCTTTGGTAAAGGTTAATTATCACACAGATACTATAAGGTCTGCTGCTATGAGGAGAGTATGTAACATACGAGCTGCTGTTTACATCACCCAATTTTTTTCTCACTAGCAATGGGAACGTATTGTCACATGGAAAGGACAAATCTTTGTTGGAGAGAAATTGGGACACTGTTAAACATTAATGGGTCCTTTGATAATTTTTTTTTCTTCTTATGGCTCCGTCATCTTCCTCCTGCAACTTCATAGATTATCTGTGGTGTGTGTGTGTGTGTGTGTGTGTGTGTGTGTGTGTGAATGCATGCACATATTAAATCACCAAGGCTCTGACAAGTTTTAAAGGTTCACCAGAAGCATTTAGATATAGATACATGGTTAATCTTTAATTTTTAAAAGGTAAAATTCAAATAATTGTCATTGGAAAACAGAATGTGATTCATCCGAAGGATTATCAGAATTTGCCGAGATAAACATTTGATGAAATATATCCATAAATTGAACTTCTCTGTGCTTTTGGCTAGCATTTAAAGTGAAGAATTTTAGAGGTGAAAAGACAATTATTTGAGAAAATATGAAAAATTCTTGTCCCAGTAGGTGAGAGGGACAATGGTGAATGATTTACTTCTTTGCTGCCCCGTGCATTTCTTCAGGTAGACTGTGTCTCCTGACCCTTGTCAACTTGACAAAGAAAGTGAGTGCAACAGGTCTAGGTAGGTTCTCCCTATCTTAGAAGGGAAAAAAAAAAAACAACACATGATCTAGCAATCAAAGCTGCCTTTCTAAGTTGATGGTCATCACCATGTACCCAAGGAAATGAAACAATAGTTGAGGTTTAAAACAACAAGAAATGAAAACCAGCCCACCAACTGCACTGAGGTAGGCGAGCAGCCCATGCTCAGGGCAGGTAAGGTAGATTAATAACAGGCCACTCCTAAGAAGGTTTAGGCTCTTACTGTCAGAGGGTAATAATTAATGATCAAATGTTAATGGAGATACTGAGCTGTTGATGTCATTAATTCAGCTCAGTGGAGCCAGTTCTGCCCAGGACCTGCCACAGCTGTCACTGAATTTGCTTAATTATTCCAGTGCCTTCAGGCTCTTTTTCTTTCATTTTTTTCCCTTACCCTTTTTTTCCCCCTACTAACTATAGGACATTATGTTTCCACCGATGCAGAATTATGAAGAGTATCCTGCCCTCTGGGCACTGCCAGGCCAAAAATACGTGAAAACCTAAGGCAACAAAGGAGAAAATAACTTAGATGAAAAAAAATGGGCAGTGCTGAAGAAGGGCCATCTTTAAATAGCCTGACCGTGCTGGTATCATTTTGGGGTGCTTTAAGGATTTGGATGTGGAACGTGAACTCTGCTCTGAGCTGTGTAAAATGTCAAAATGCTCGCTCACTCCCACAAACAAAGTGAATATAGAAAAAAAAAAATGGCACAATGTTGATAAAACAGAATGCCGTACAGTCACCCACCCAGGAGGGAACCAGAAAGTCGGTTCTGCTGAGCAAATTGGAGCAAGGAAAGCTTTGGTGTGCAAAATGCCACTAAGATTAAAATTGAGTTGTAGGACTGAATGAATTTGCCTGCTGTCCTCTCAGAACCTTGTTGCATTTCTTTAGCTTTGTGTCTCTTTGAGCCATCATATTGCCTTAAGTTTAAGGAAAACCACCCTTTGTAACTTCCCTTTGGATCTTTCTGCCCTGATCACCAGTTTTCTCACTTCACGGTTTCCAGATTGGAACGGGGTATATTTGGGTTTTAAAAGACCCTCACTTTTCAAAATGTGTAATTGAAACAAACTAGTTCCTTGGCTTTTGGGTATGCATTTTCTGGTTGTGATGAGTGTTATGATGTCAAAATAGGCCAGTGTGTCTTGTGCCTCAATACTGGAATGCTCTTTGACTCCCTTCCAAACTGAAGCACTTAAAAAAAATGTGAGGCACTACAACAATTTCAAATCTCTCTCTATGCTACACATGGTGATTTAAAATAATTGAAGCTCTTCAAATTTTTATATGCCCTCAAATTTGGAAGTGATCGGTTCTGAGCATGTGCAGTACACAATGATTTAAAATTATTAGAGTCCCTCCAATTTATCGTCAGTGTTTCAGCTTGGGAGTGATAGGGGAACCTGGACTTTGGCAGTTAAAAGTGATTTAAAATGATCATTACATTCAGATGTTAGGTGATCAGAATTCTGGGCACTTGCATACATTTTAAAACTTATTTTTGAAATGGCTCATTTTTTAGATTCAAAAGATATTGTTAGCCTACCAGAAGAAGCATTTAAACAAACCACTTAAAATGCACCATAACACGATTTTACTTTCACTGTCATAGTCCCCATTGATGACCTGAATATGATCATGATTGTAAAGCCAAATGCTCAAATTTGGCAAGAAAAAGAACGGTTCTCTCCTAACCCATGCATGACAAAGAAATGTATTCAAGTAAAAACACCTGATGCGCTGTGGTGACAACACGTAGAGTCTGTAGTCCTTCTAAGTCATACTGCTTTTGCTTTAAATAAGAAGCTCTTTCAACTAGTGAATAAATTATTATTTCTAATACATGGTCAAATTTGCTTTTTATTTAAATATTTTAAAGAAACTGCTCTAACGAAGGTTCACTTAAGTGTGCATATTATGACATCTCTGAGATGAAATGCATGCACTCATTATTAAGCTCTTTGTTTGCTTTGGATATTTGGATATTGAACCAAGCGCAAAGGTATATTATTACGAGATGTACAAGATGGAATACTCAGATGATTTACTCGGTCGCTTGATGGTCATTAAACATTCCTCAGATCTTTTACCAGAGGATATTTTCGAAGCGGGAACACTTAAACTTTTGCTGAGTGTCCTGATGCCGAGATTCTAGGATGTTGAGGTAGATTTATGGTTCAAAAGTTAATAATATATAAGAAGAGATCCAGTCATTAGGAAGTCAGCTAAAATTCTGAACATGTTTTATTTGTACCTCTGAGAGCCACATGGACGCTCTCTTATTTGATTTAAATGAAAGTGACAAAGGTGGAATTCCAGCATATTTCTTAGTCACTTCCCTTCCTCGGTAAATGTTTTCATTTTGATAAAAATTAGGATAAGTCGATTATGGATTTGATTTGTTTAAAAAATTCTAAAACCTGGAGTTGGAATTTGAAATGGTCTGGCACATGAAAACTTTCTGATCTTATAAACTGGCTTTATGAAGCTCCATATTTTTATTACAGCAGAAATTGAACAGGATTAAAAATAGAAAAACCTAATAATAGAAAATATGTTGTATTTGGGATTTCTGTAACCCTAGGGATTTAAGGCCCTGAACTATGTAAAGTCCTACATTTGGTATAGTAGTCAACTTTTGCCCTCAAATTTATTATTAGTTTTTAAAGTTTGAAAAATTCTCTGTTTATGTATTTTTTATTCTCCCCATTACGTTGCTCTTTTGTGCTTAATTTTGACAGTCAGAAAAACTAAAAAAAGTTTCTTAGTTTGCTAAAGAAAAAGCTAAGAAAGCCATTATTTGTGGCTGTGCTACATTAAAAAATGTGTCAGTGGACTAGTGTTCTGCTATTAAAGAATTGAGTTAGGTCTTATTTAGGTCACAAGTAGAATGAACGCAATTATATCAAGATAGTCTTTGTTAAGCACACAAGGATGCCTAGAAATTGCCTACTTCCAAAGCATGGGTATACTAAAATAAAGTTCTTGCTTTTAGCTATACCAGTTTGGGAGGCCTTGGGAACTGGATAGATTATTTAGAAAGGCTAAAGTACTGTTTGTGCTTAAAATCTAAATCTTGCAGTAGTGTTGGCTCAGTGAGCCAATTTAAATAAACATCTGATATGTATTGATACATATTCTAAAATAAAGAATGGCAATATTTCATATTTTAGTATTGCCTACAGAGACAGCTGGTATTGTTTCAGAAACAATAAGGACATCAGTTGTCATTTGAAAAATAACACAAAATATACCACTCTTGGCCTTGAGAGATTGGTGAGGAGGTTTCTCAGGTTAAAACTCAATGTCCTTTCAGAGAATCTGCACAACAGTTGAAGTAAATCATTTACTGCCGCATACAGAATAAAGCTCAGGAGGAAAAGGGGATAATTAAAAAGAAAATCAAACCATAAAAACTTGAAGAATGATATAAATTGCATGTTTTTGCTCTATGGCTATAACGGGACTTTAAAGAGAAGTCTAAGAAATAATAAATTTGACCTCATAAAAATGAAAATAGAAAAAGATACTTCTATTCATCAAAAATATCAAAATTGAAGTAAGAACAGGGAAAATTTCTATAGATATCACACATGAGATATCTGTGACATGAAAACATTTTATCCAAATTTGTGAAAAAAAAATGTATACTTTAGAAGACATAGAGGAAAGAATAAAAAACAGATAGTGGAAATAAATGATAAATGGTTAGCAACGTATGAAAATAAAGCTCAACAAAATAGCTTATATTTAATATACCAAATAAAATACATTGAAATTGATATAATTATAAGATAAAATTTCCTAATTATGAACTGCAAATATTAAAAAAAAAGTCATTCATTCAATACATATTTTTGAGTGTCTCTGGATGCTGTTGCCTGTCCTAGGAATAAAGTTACAAGAGGTCGACAGTCTGTAGCCTGGAAAAGCTTGCAATCTTGAGTGAATTACAGAAGGCTAACAGGCAGTCAGGGTGGTGTGATAATCACTGCTGTCTGAAGAGCAGGGTCCTGGGGTATCACCTAATCAGAATTTGGGGAATCAGGGAAAGCCTGAGTGAGGCTCAGTCCTGAAAGTTTAGCATCATTCTTGTCTCTCTGCTTTTTCTCACAATCCTCATCCAAATCCTTCAGTGAATCTTGTTTCTCTCTCATTATAGGCATAGGATCCAACCACTTCTTGCCCTCCCTTTCTATCATTCTGACCAAACTGTCCTCACTCCCTTCCTGGAATATTGTAATCACTTCCCAGTTGCTCACTCTGCTTCTGCTCTTCCACCAAATGTTTGGCTTTCTACACAACAGCTGGGTCCTTCTAACCTGTACCTCATCACAACCTCAATGACCTTACAGAATTTAACGTCTCATTCAGAAGACCTGAAGCCTTTTTGTGACTTTCCAGCCTTACAGCATCTATCCCAGGAGCCTGTTTGACCTTAACTCCTCCATTTTACCCCTCCCTGCCTGAACCTCAGCCTTTCCATCCTTCTCCTCCCTAAACACACTAAGTGTTCCATCATCTCCCATGAGCTTTGTGCTTGCTAGTTCCTAAACTAGAAATGGTTTTCTCTCAAATACATGTAGGGCATTGCTTTCTCATTTCACTCAGACTTCTGCCCAAAGCTCATGTCATCAGAATTGTTTCTTGATGTTCTATTTAAGGTGGCAGTCTTTGTCTTGTCTATGTCCTTACCTTCTCTTCATATTATTTATCCATTCTTGATATATTTATGTGTTTATTATCTGCCTCTTCCCACTAGAAGGTAAGGTTATTGAAGTCAGGAAATGTATCAGTCAAGGTTCAACCAAAGAAGCAGAACAAGTAGGAGATTATCTATCTGTCTCTGTCTATCTATCACAAGAAATGAATCAGGTGATTATGGTAGTTGGCTAAGAAAGTTTAAGATCCATAATGCAGGCCTTCAGGAAGGGAGGATTGTGGTCTGTATGAAATATAGGTGCAGGTCCAAATTGCCACCACAGGCATAATTTCTCCCCCCATCATTGTGTTGACTCCCCCCCATCATTGTGTTGACATTGACAAATAAAAATAGTATATATTTAATGTGTATAGCATGACGATTTGATATACCTATATTGTGAAATGAAGACCATGATCAAACTAATTAACACTCTATCACCTTAGTCTCTTCCTTTTTTTCCTTCCTTCCTTCCTTCCTTCCTTCCTTCCTTCCTTCCTTCCTTCCTTCCTTCCTTCCTTCCTTCTTCTCTCTTCCTCCCTCCCTTCGCCCTCCTTTTCATTCATCTTTCTTTACTTCTTCTTGTGGTTAAAACACTTAAGATTTATTTTCTTAGCAAATTTCAAGAATACAATGCAATATTATTAATTATCATCACCACTCTGTATGTTAGATCCCTAGAAGTTACTCATATTATAACTGAAAGTGTATAACCTTTGACCAACATCTTCCATTTCCTCCACCTCCAAGCCCTGGTAATCACTATGCTACTCTCTACTTCTATGACCTTGACTACTTTTAGATTACACATATAAGAGAGATCACACAGTATCTATCTTTGTGTGTCTGGCTTATTTCACCTAGCATAATATCCTCCAGGTTCGTGCATGTTGTTGTAAATGGCAAGGCAAAGACCTGAATAGATATTTTTCAAAGAAGATACAAATGGCCAAAAAGTACGTGAAAAGCTGCTCAAGAGCATTAATCATAAAAGAAATGGTAATGAAAACCACAATGGAATATCACTTCATGCCTAATAGGAGGTCTATTATCAAATAGATAACAAACATTGTGGAATGTAGAGAAAAAGGAACCCTGATATACTGTTGGTGGGAATGTAAATTGGTACAGCCACTATAGAAACAGTATGGACACTTCTCAAAAAATTAAAAATAGAAATACCATATGATTCAGCATTCTACTTTGGGTATAAATGCAAAGAAATAAAATCACTTTCAAAGAGATATCTGCACTTTCATGCTCATTGTTGCATTATTCACAATAGCCGATATGTAAGAAAAAACTGTCTATTAACAAAGAAAATGTATAAATATACAATGACTACAAAAAGAAGGAAATCCTACCATTGGCAGCAATAGAATTTTTTCTTTCTTGTTTTTTTTTTGTGTTAAAAATATTATTGAAGTATAATTGACATACAATAGTATGTTAGTTTCAGGATCGTTTCAGCATATTGATTCAAAAATTCTACATATGACTTAGTGCTCACTGTGATGTGTTGTCACCATTTGTCACCATACAACGTTGTTACAATATTATTGACTATATTCCCTGTGCCATATTTTTCATCTCCTTTTCTTATTCATAACTGGAAGTTTGTACCTCTTAATTCCCTTTATCCATTTCACTCACCCCCACCCCCTCACCTCCCGTCTGACAATCACCAGTTGTTCTCTGTATTTAAGAGTCTATTTGTATTTTGTTTGTTTTGTTTTTCAGATGCCAAATATAAGTGAAATTATATGACATTTATCTTTCTCTGATTTATTTCACTTAGCATAATGCCCTCTAGGTCTATCCACATCATCACACATGGCAAGATTTCATTCTTTTTCTATAGCTGAGTAATATTACATTATGTATATCGGGGGAGGGGAGGTATACATTGCATCTTCATGCATTCATCAGTGGATACTTGGATTGCTTTCATATCTTGGCTACTGTCGATAATACTGAAGTGAACATAGGGCTACATAGATCTTTTTTGAATTAGTGCTTTTGTTTTCTTTGGGTAAGTATCCAGTAGCAGTTTTAGTGGATCATAGGGTAGTTCTATTTTTAATTTTTTGAAGGAATCTCATAACTGTTTTTACAGTGGTGGCACCAATTCCTACCGACTACGTATACAGGTTCCTTTTTCTTCACATCCTTGCCAACACTTGTTATTTTTGTCCTTTTGATATTTTGTCCTTTTGATGCCAGTCATTCTGACTGGCATGAGATGATAGCTTATTGTGGTTTTGATTTGCATTTCCCTGCTGATTAGTGATGTTGAGCTTCTTTCCATGTGTCTGTTCACCTGTGTGTCTCCTTTAGAGAAATACCTATTTGTGTCCTCTGCCCATGTTTTAGTTGATTGCTTGTGTTCTTGGTGTTGAGTTGTATGTGTAAGTTCTCTATATGTTTTGGATATTAATCTTTTATCAAAATATCCTTTGCAAATATTTTCTCCTTTAGAGTAGGTTGTTTTTTGTTTTGTTGATGATTTCCTTTGCTCTGCAAAGTTCTTTCGGTGTAGTTCTAATCTTTTTTTTTTTTTTTTTTTGCTTTTGTTTCCCTTGCCTAAGAAAACACATCCATCAATATGTTGCTAAGGATGATGTCCAAGAGATTGTTGCCTATGTTTTCTTTTAGGAGTTTCATGGTTGCAGGTCTCACATTTAGGTTGTAAACTCAAAACTCCATTTTGAGTTTATTTTTGTGTATGGTATACAGAAGTGGTACAGTTTCATACTTTTGCATGTAGCTGTCTGATTTTCCCAAAGCCATTTATTGAAAAGACTTTCTTTTCCACATTGTGTGTTCTTGCCTCCTTTGTCATAGATTGATTGACCATTTAAGTGTGGTTTTATTTCTGGGCACTCTACTCTGTTCTGTTGATTTTTTGTGTAAGTACCAAACTGTTTTGATTACTATAGCTTTGTAGTATATCTTGAAATCTGGGATTGTGATACCTCTAGCTTTATTCTTTTTTAGCAAGATTGCATTGGTTATTTGAGGTCTTTTGTGGTTTCATACAAATTTTAGGATTATGCTAGTTCTGTGAAAAGTGCTATTGACATTTTCATAGAGTTACATTGAATGTGTAGATGGTGTTGGGTAGTATGAGCATTTTACAATAATAACTTTTACAATCCATAAGCATGGCATATGGAGAGAAAGAGAAAACTCCCATCCAAAGACAAATGCAGATACAAGGAAGCACTTTGCTGTCATGAATCAGAGGGGCAGGAATACGGAGGGCAAAAAGACCCTGCCTAAGCCTGAGGCTGGACCAGGACAAGAGAGGACTTCCCTGGCTTCCCATTAACCTGATGCTGAATAACGAAGGTCAGGGCATGGAGGCAGACCCTGGTGTGGTGTAGGCCCATGTGCTATACTCAAAGCTGATAGTAGAGCAGGGATACTGAGAAAAAGCACTTAGCACTCTAGCCCTCACTCTCAACCCAAAGTGCTATCTGTTTACTGCCTATAGGAATATGAAATTGAGGTTTATTGAAGTTAAGTTTAGCTAACAACAACAAAACCCAAACTCAGTTCAATTCCTCACTAGATTGGCTCAAAATGCCATTCTAATCACCCCGTTGCAGAAGACGACAGATGTCCATTTCCAGGCATAAATACTATTTACTCCAGTCTCTACTATTCTTCCACATAATGTCTGACATTAATAAAACAAGTTATAGGACATACACAAAAATAACAAGAAATAAATAACTCAATATTAAGAGAGAGAATAATCAGTAGAACCAGAATTAGCTATGACACAGATGAGAAAGGGAGTGTGTATCTGTGTTAGACTCTATCTATTAGATATGACAGATCAGAAAGACATTTGAAGATAACAAGAATTCATATGTGAGAGAACTGGTACAAAATGTGGACAATAGACATGAACGGTTAGGAAATTTAGCACCATATAGAAACTATTAAAAAAATCAAATGAGAAAATGCTGAGAGAAAAACATGATCTAGAGATGAAGAGCTGATTTGATGGATTCACCATTAGAGTGGACACAGTTGAGGCAAGACACATTGAAGTGGAAGAGAGGATGAAGAAATCATTTGAAAAGAAAGACAAAGGGAGAAAAATGAATAATAAACATAACAGCATCCAAAGTCTGCACAACAATTCCAAGTGGTCTCAGGTATGTATAACTATACTTCCAGAAGGAGAACACAGCAGGAATGGAGCAGAAGGTATATTTGAAGAGATATTGGCTGAAAATTACCCCTACCGCCAAAGAGTAAGAGCTCAAATCATAAATCCAAAAGCTTCTAGATTGCTAAGAAGGATAAATACCAAAATATAGCAAAGCTAACCCACACCTAGACATGTCATAGTAAAACTGCTGAAAAGCAAAAGTATATAGAAAATCTTTAAAGAAGCTAGAGGAAAAAGAAACATTACAAACAGAAGATGAAAGTGAGGGATTATACCAGAATATTTTTCAGAAACTACAAGCCAAAAGCTAATGAATAAACATATTTAAAGTACTTAGAAACCCTGTCAACCCAGCATTCTATACCAGAGAAGATACAGTTTTAAAATGAAAGTGAAATAAAGATATTTTTAGCTAAGAAAAAGCCCAGAGAATTTATTGCCAACATGCCAGCTCTGTAAGAAATAAAGAAGTTCTCTAGGATTGTAATACAATGGACATTTGGATCTACATACATGTACACAAGCAGAAGTAATGAAAGACACCAAAATGAATTTAAAAGATTTAAAAATATTTAATCATTTAAAAAGGTAGTAGACTGTGTAAGGCCAAAATAATAAAGTATATTGTGGTGTGTCAATTGTATTTGAATTAAAAAAAAAGCAAAATTTAAAAATGTACTGTGGGATATATAAAATATTTAAAAAATTGATGTTTGATAAAAATAACACAACAAATGGGAGGAAGAGATTGGAAGAAGCTACATTTTTGTGAGGTTTTTTATTTTTAAAAGATTTTATTGAGAGAGAGAGAGAACATGTGCACAAGTCGGGAGAGGGTCAGGGGGAAAGGGAGAAGCAGATACCCTGTTGAGCAGGAAGCCCAACTCAGGGCTCCATCCCAGGACTCCAAGATTGTGACCTGAGCCGAAGGTGGATGCTTAACTGACTGAGCCATCCAGGCACCCCTGATGCTGTAAGGTTTTTGTTCTAAGTGTGAATTGTATTGTTTACTTAAAGATAGATTATGTTCTACAATCCAGCTATTACTAGATATTTACCCAGAGGATACAAAAATATTGATTCAAAGGGGCACATGCACCATGAGGTGAATAGAAACATATTAATAGCCAAATTATGGAAAAAGCTCAAATGTCCATCAATTGATGTGAGTGGATAAAGAAGATGTGGCATGTATACACAATGGAATATTACTCAGCTATCAAAAAGTATGAGATCTTGCCATTTGCAATGGACATGGATGGAGCTAGAGCATATTATAATAATAATAGGTCTGTACCTATTTAAGAAATTAATGTTAAAAATTGTCCAAAAACAAAAGTTCTAATTCTTGATGGTTTCATTGGTGAGTTCCACTACACATTTTAGGAGGGAATAATTCTAATTCTACCCCAAATATTTCAGAAAATAGGGAGGAAGAAAACTTCCCAACTCATTTTATAAGGCTTATTCTGATGCTAATAATTGAAAAGGCATAAGGAGAAAACAGAACTACAGAATACATCCTTTATGAATAGAGGCACAGGAGTTCTTCACAAAACTTGGAAATTAAATTCATCCATATATTAAAAAGATAATACATTGTGACCTGGTGGGAAGCAAGTTTATTTTGACATTTGAAAATCAATGTAATTTATTATATCAAAATACTGTAAAACAAACTGTATGTCTTCTCAAAAGACACAGAAAAAGTTCTTGACTAAATTCAACATTCACTCCTGATAAAGCCCTCAGGGGCTTAGGAATAGAAGAAAACATCCCCTATCTCTTATAGGAGCCCTATAAAAATTTGCAGTTAATATAATAGTTAATGGTGAAGACTGAATTTTCTACTCCTACCTTCTGGAATAAGTTAAGGATGTCCTTTCTCACCACTCCTGTACAAAATGATACTGGAGTTCCTAGCCAGTGCAATACAGTAAGAAATAAAAGGCATATAGATTAAGAAATAAGAAATAAAACTATTCTTATTTGAAGACATATTGTCCATATAGAAAGCCCCAAATAATCTACAAAATCACTGTAAGAACTAATATGTGAGTTTAGCAGGGTCTCAGGATACAAGACTCTGCTTCATTTTTATATGCTAGCAAGGAAAAGTTGAAATTGACTGCTAGGTATTTATCCAAAGGATATAAAAATATAGATTTGAATGGGTATATTTATTCTGATGTTTATAGCAGCATTATCAACAATAGCCAAACTATGGAGAGCGCTCAAATCCATCGACTGATGCATGGATAAAGAAGATGTGATGCATATATATATATATATATATATATATATATATATATATATAGAATATTACTCAGCCATCAAAACAAATGAAATCTTGCCATTTGCAATGACATGGATGGAGCTAGAGTGTATTGTGCTAAGTGAGATAAGTCAGAGAAAGTCAAACACCATACAATCTCATTCATGTAGAATTTGAGAAAGAAAACAGGCAAACGTATAGGAAAGGGGAAAGGAAAAAGGAGAGAGGGGAAATAAGCCATAAGGGACTCAATGATAGAGAACAAATTGAGGGTTGATGGAGGGATGTGAGTGGGAGATGGGCTAGATGGGTGATGGGTATTAAGGAGGGCACTTGTGATGAGCACTGGGTGTTATATGTAGGTGGTGAATGACTGAATTCTACTCCAGAATCCAATATCACACTTTATATTAGTTAACAAAATTGAAATTGAAAAATTGCAATTGAAAAGAAGTACCATTTGCAGCAACATGAAAAACATGAGATCTTTATGAATAAAACTAAGAGACATTTGCATTATTTGCACACTGAAAATTGCAACACAACTTAGAAAAAAACAAAGAAGACTGAAATAAATGGAGAGCCCTATCATGTTCTTAAGCGGAAGACTCATATTAAGATGTCTTTTCTCCTCAGCTTGATCTAGTGACTCAATGTAACCATAAGGAAAACCTTAGCAGAGTTTTGTGTGTAGGTTAACAGGTGGATCTAAAATGTATATCAAAAAACAAGGGGTCTAGGATACTAATTTTGAATTATGAGTAATTTTGAAAAAGACTAAGTAGATAGTTCACATATCATGATTTAAAATCTAACTATAATTCTATGGAAATTAACAAGTATAGTTTTGGTGAAAGATCAGGCATACAGGTCACTGGAAAAAAAAAATGAAGACTCCAGAAATAAAGCCACACACCTATAGATAATTGTTTATAGACATAGAGGCCAAGTTAATTCATTAGAGGAAGAATAGTCTTTTCAGAACATGATATTAGAATACCCCATGACATGCTAGAAGTTAATGTTGATGTATTCCTCATCCCATTTATAAAAATTCACCAGAAATTTATTTTAAAACTATAGAATTTCTAGAAGAAAACATAGAAAACAACCTTTGTGACCTTGGGTGAGGCAAATTAAATTAATATACAAAAAGCAGAAGCCATCAAAGAAAAAATTAGATTTCATCAGAAAACACACCTTTGTTCAAAAAATGATGTTAAGACATGAAAATATGGAGCTACCGAGTAAAAAGATATTTGCAAAACGCATATCTAGCATTTAGAGCCATTGTATAAGGAACTCTCACAACTCAATAGTAAGATCAACCAAACAAAAAACAGCCAGATGATTTGAACAATTCACCAAAGAAGAGGTACAAATGGCAAGTAAGTTTATGAATAAATTCAACAACATCAGTCAACAGGGAAATGCTAAATAAAACTGCAATGAGATATCACTACATACCTATTAAAAAATCTAAAAGTTAAGAAAAGAGACAACATCAAGCGCTAGCAATAAGGTGGAGCAACTGGATCTATCATATGTTGCTGGTGGGAATGCAAAAGGGTACAGTTACTTTGGGCAATGGTTTTTAATTTCTCATAAAATTAAATACATATTTATTATTTGACTCAAAAATCCTACTCCTGCATAAGGTAGTTATGCAGGAGAAGCGGAAACACATCCACATGTCTACACAAAGCTGTATGTGACTATTTATAGCGGCTTTATTCATACTCTTCAACACTGGATGTCCGTCAATTGCTGCGAGTATAAACAGTGATATATCCTGGCACTGAAATATTACACAGCCAAAAAGGAACAAACTACTGATTTATGGTACAACATGGATGGATCTCGAAAGCATTATGTCAAGTGAAGAAAGCCAGATAGAAGAGCAAGTTACTGTCTGATGCCATTCCATCATACTTAGGAGAGAGAAGACTGCTAGGTCAGATGATAGAGCAGAGGATGCTTAGGGTTGGGAAGGTAGAGAGACTGACTCTGTGAGGGGCTTAATGGGGTGATGGAAATATTCTATATTTTGATTCCATTAATCATTCAATAACTGTAACTCATAAAAGTAGAAACTTGATGTTAAAAGTACAATAAAAAAATGATACAAAACTGGAGCGCCTCGGTGGCTCAATCGATTAAGCCTCTGACTCTTGGTTTCAGGTCAGGTTATGATCTCAGGGTTGTGAGATCAAGCCCCAAGTTGGGCTGCATGCTCAGTGCAGGGTTGGCTTGAGAGTCTCACCCTCTCCCACTGCCCTAACCCCCCCACTCTTGCACACATTCTCTCTCAAGTAAATAAATAAAATCTTTTAAGAAATGACATGAAACTAAGCAGCAGTTTAAGGCATTGTCCTGATTCGGTGTCACCTCTTCCCTTTCCTCTCTAAGTCGAGGTTGAAACGAACCACCAGTTTTATAAGAGGCAACTTTAAACTTTAATATCTCTTCGTGATAGGGGTGTTGAATACCTGAGCTGAGTCAAGATACTCTCTTTCTAAGAGAATGGTTTTGAAATTAGTGTCTATTTCCTTTGCTGTGCAAAAGCTTCTTATCTTGATGAAGTCCCAATAGTTCATTTTTGCTTTTGTTTCTTTTGCCTTCGTGGATGTATCTTGCAAGAAGTTACTGTGGCCGAGTTCAAAAAGGGTGTTGCCTGTGTTCTCCTCTAGGATTTTGATGGAATCTTGTCTCACATTTAGATCTTTCATCCATTTTGAGTTTATCTTTGTGTCTGGTGCAAGAGAGTGGTCTAGTTTCATTCTTCTGCATGTGGATGTCCAATGTTCCCAGCACCATTTATTGAAGAGACTGTCTTTTTTTCCGGTGGATAGTCTTTCCTCCTTTGTCGAATATTAGTTGACCATAGAGCTGAGGGTCCACTTCTGGGTTCTCTATTCTGTTCCATTGATCTATGTGTCTGTTTTTGTGCCAGTACCACACTGTCTTGATGACCACAGCTTTGTAGTACAACCTGAAATCTGACATTGTGATGCCCCCAGATATGATTTTCTTTTTTAAAATCCCCCTGGCTATTCGGGGTCTTTTCTGATTCCACACAAATCTTAAAATAATTTGTTCTAACTCTCTGAAGAAAGTCCATGGTATTTTGATAGGGATTGCATTAAACGTGTACATTGCCCTGGGTAACATTGACATTTTCAGAAAGGGAGACAGAACATAAAGACTCCTAACTCTGGGAAACGAACTGGGGGTGGTGGAAGGGGAGGAGGGCGGGGGGTGGGGGTGAGTGGGTGACGGGCACTGAGGGGGACGCTTGACGGGATGAGCACTGGGTGTTATTCTGTATGTTGGTAAATTGAACACCAATAAAAATTATTTTATTAAAAAAAAGAAATTAGTGTCTAGACTTCAAATTATTTAAGATGAGAAATTTACTTGTGCTGGGAAGGGTGGATAAAGGCAAAGTTTTAGAGTGAATGAACCAATTTAATAATTCTGAACTCCAGACCTGGGTGCTGTGGTGCCTAGGGAAATCATATTTTTCATTTCAATTTTTGAGGGACAATGGCATTGGTTTCTGGAATACCAACAGACCGAAAGGGGTAGGTATATGCATTTCAGGTAAAAGTTAATGTCTGTACTCTGAGCTGTTGAAGAATTGTCACACACACAAAATGGGAGACAGGGTGTCTCCAGCAGCAAATGTGAGCCTGAACCTGGCTTTTCCAGTATGTTAATGATCTTTATAAGATCTATAGCCAATTTACATGAACACAAAGGGTTCAGCTACAGCAAAAAGCAGCGGTGTCTATTATTTTTATCTTTATAAAAAATGCTTTAAACACTCAGCAAGAATACCTGAGGAAGGAAAAGCTAATCAATATTGGAAATTTCATTTTTTTCATTTATCGGTGTCCACATGTCCCTGAAATTGCATCTATTTGGTTCATCCTGTCAAGTTTTCACTTACTTAGCAGCAATTAGTTTGAAAAAGAGTAATGGAAAGAAGCAGAATAGAAAACTTCTATTTCTTGCAAGGGATGATTAAAAGTACTCATCAAATGGAACCCCATCAAAAAAAAAAAAAAAAAAAACCAAAAACCAAAAAAACAAGTGGGACCCCATGATTCAGTTCTTTCCACTGAAGACTATCTGTTAAGGTCAGCGAGAGGATCCTTGAAGATGTTTTTGGTTACAGTGGAAATTACAAATATTCCTCATTTTTAAATTATATAGTTCCTTAATAACAACTACTATCTATCATCTATCTATCTATCTATCTATCTATCTATCTATCTATCTATTATCTATTTATTTCCAAGTGCTTTATATTCATTTCCTCATTTACTTTTTATGACTCTGCATATTAGTTTTTTTTTTTGCCTATTTTGCAGATCAGGAAACTAAGGTTTTGAGGGGATTATATGACCTAATTATGGTCATAGAGTTAATAGATAATAAAGTGAAGATTTAAACTCAGTCCATGCTTTTCCCATTTTACTAGGTGAAGATCTCTCTTTATTAGTTGACTATGTTGGCCTTCGACACTTCAGTGATGTTTCTTGCTCCGTTGGCTTTGGCGACTGCCAACACACGCTCCTACTTCCTAGTCGCTTTATGCTCCTAATTCTGCAGTAATATCCTACCTCATTTTCCTTCCTCAAGTGTCTCTCCAATCCATTCAGCATACTTGTTCCTCTACACTAGTAGTTCTAAAACACCCATTCCACCGTGGCGTTTCTGAACACCAAACCGGTGATCTCTCTCCTGTTGCCTCATGTCCTGGCTTTTCTGCTTTGCTTTAAAGACCTTACATGGTCTTCCTACATTTTATTCACCCTTGGTTTTCAGTTTCCTCAAAAGCACTCCTCGCAGTGGTTAAGTTAGACTCTCTTGCCTCAGCATTCTGGCTCTTGTGCTTTGATTCTTGTTTTTCACTCTTTGCCCGGTATCTTACTTTCTTTTTTGTCTTTCTGCCTCCCCCACCCTATCCATTTCTCAGGGCCTATTGCAAGTCTCATTTCTTCCAGGACCTTTGCCCTCCTCCCTCTTAATGCTCTTTCCTGCACAAACTGATGCATTTGGCATTTGTTTGGGGGAAATGGACAGTTCGTTGTTTCAATAGAGTTTGATTATGTTAAATTAGGTAAAATGCCACATTTCTAAGGGCTGTCACGAAACAGTCACTATTGCAGATATGGTTTGGGACTTACAGAGTGTTTCTTTATGGGATAGAAATTTGGTATCCGAGTGTACCTTAAGCTATAGATTCTTGGTCTCGGGTACCAGGAAGCTGTATTTTCTTAGTTTTTTTTTTTTTTTTTTTAAATTAGTTTCATTTAGTAAACTCCTTGGACCCTACACTTCAGAAAACAGTGTCCCCAGTAACTAGCATTTTGTAGAATTTGATTGACACAGAAGTAGGCAAGAGTCTGTGACCTTTGGTTTTTGTATCACTGCTCTTAAATTGTTCAAACCCAATGATTATAGGTTATTCTAGCAGGATAGGTACATTTAAAATCATTTAAACCTTTAAAGAAAGAGTGTTACTTTGATTATAAATCCAAAGTTCAAGTCCTTTCTCTCATGCTGATTATTTCTAGGCGCAAGTCAACTCATGAGAAAAATTGTATCATTATATGACCATGTTTTTGCTATGATCCTCCTCTTGCCATCTCTTGTTTTCCCAGGATTTCCCGTGCTTAAGGACACTATGGATATGGTCCATGGCTGGCTCCAGGGTTCTTTCTTGAAGGAGGGTAATGCTGACACTAGATCTGAGGAATGTGTACCCACCAGGCTCTAGTAATAAAAAGTTTATTAATCCAAAAGGAAGATGTGCCAACACGCCTACATTTTAAGCTCATTAAACATCTCCAGTTATTTTACAAACGGCTTGTTTTCAATAAAATCCCAAATGCTTTCTATCCCAAGTATTTCCCGCCCTTAATTATTTTTAAATGATGTCAAGGAAATTTCATCCATATGTACTTGCTTTCAATATATTTATTGAGTTAACTATTGTTTGTAAAGATTGATATAATAAGCAGGGTCCCAGATATGCTCTTAAAATGTGCTTCTCCTGTTATTTTGGGAGTTAATTCTATTCAAGCAAACTTGCTTGTAACCAACGGTTTGGGTTTTAGTCAAAACTAGCACTTCTGAATCAGGTTTGAGTTTCTTCTTCATTCATTTATGTCACTTCCATGTGGAGATGCATGAAGTATGCAACCAGAAACATTTTCAGATTAGGAATAGCCTTAAGTAACCCACCCCTGACTATTTTACTCTTCCGTCAAAAGTTACAAAGTCTTTTGTAACTGGAATAAGCATTGATCTTCTTTTTTCCCCTCTATTTGTCTTGGAAAGCCCTCTGCTCGGCTAGGCAAATATACTATATAGAATATACCAGAATCTCATGAATGAATGGTAAACAATTTAAAGTTGTCACTCTGGACTTAGGACTTGAAAATATTTTTATATTTAAACTGTTACACCATATCTATTATGTAACTATTGTGTGAAATGCAAAAAAAAAAAAAAAAGAGAGGTTCATTTGAAATACATTTATTTAAAAATCATATAAAATACATTTATTACAATTTGTTTTAATATATTAAGGAGAAAATGTTACATGATTACTGTACATGCTACATAAGGCTTAATTATTGACTTAATCTAGGTGAATGAAATCATCTTAATCTCTTTTATCTTCTACATAAATTATTGAAAATGCATTTTTCTTTTGACATGCATGCTGACATAGGGAAGCGCTGAAATTATTCGCCTAGTGGTTCTTGCATTTCAAGGTGGTAAAATTTGTCATACTTGGTCAGAAGGTAAACTCTAAACTACCTGGAAGACAATGCAGAACTGACTAGTGGCCTGTAGGGGAACCTTTTGTTTCCTGTAGGGGAACCTGCTGTTTCAAACTTTTCCAGGGAAGAAAGAGTCCCAAACCATTTTGCCAAGAATGCAAGAGTGGGCCTAGTGACCAGATATTAAGGGAAATTAGAGAATATGTATTGATGCTAAATATGATGGTGGGTCACTAGCGGTCTATCTAATTTTTAAATTGCAGTTTGATTTTTGTCTATGCTGAGAAAGAGCTGTGCATAAGGATTTTTCTTGGGCCTTGGACTGCTAATTTTCAACATATGTTCTAAATATTTATACATAGACTATAATAGCCCTAGTGGAATCCTTATAATCTACTAGGTAAACAGTATTACTTAAAATATCCAATTTGTATTTTAGAGGCAGATTCTAATAACACCAAATAAAATAATTATAGTCAGTTTGCTCCATAATATGTTTTAAAGTACCTTGATGAGTATTTGCATAATCTGCATTTCAAAAAGTCCACAATTAAGTATTTACACATCTTTAGAACCTTTGTAGTCAATCCTGCCATCTCCTTTACACTTCTATGAGGAATTTCTTCCATTAAAAAAAAACTGTTATAAAAGGAAATTAACAACTTTTAAGTAATACTCTTAGAGAAAATCTCCAAAGCTAGGAAACTCAAAGTGAAGGCTAACACTTCATTCCTCACTTTTTCTGCTTATTGCTACGTGTTGGAGGGATCTCAGATCAGTATGGAATGAGCCATATGTGCTGCAATAACAGAGTACACAAAGGAACCAGTTAGGATGAGATGGAGTGTCCGTGTGGCGTCCCCCTCCCTAAACTCCTCCTTCTCTCCCATTTAGTACAACACAGAAGAAGCACACGTTTGAGGAGCAAACCTATTGCACTTTTCGGCATATCACAATCCTGTCACCTTGGTCATAGTATCAGATGACTTAAAATCTCTATCTAGAAAGTGAAATAAAGCTCAATCATCTGGGGAGTTAGCATGTGACTGCATTACCTGGTTAAACATGTTCAGCTGAATTATTAATTTTCTGTCTTGTGAAGTACTGGATTCATGGCTGGAAGTGAAAATGCATGCAATGTAAAAATATGCTGGAAAACAGTTGTAAAACCATCATTAGGTCTCAGTATTGCCTGACTTCTTGTGAGACAGAGTGACACGTTTCTTAAAACAGGATCAGCTGTCATTTTCACAGGTTTATCCAAATAGTTGATATTGTAAATGAAATATTCTAAAATTTCAGATGACAGAAGGTTGATATAAAATAATTTATAACCAACAAAGGCTGGGAAGATTGGGGAAAATTGTACTATGTTGGAAAAATTTTGCAGCATCATCCTGGACTGTTGGTCGAAGTTGGAGAAATCTTTTCTGACACTTAGAGAGTTTAGCAAACTCTGACACTAGATCTCTTTTATATTGAGAAGCCATGGCTTTGGTTTATCAGTACTTATTTGCCTCACCATAGGGTAGCCATGCTATTACAAGTGACCAGAGGCCTATGAAGGTGATTGTGCAGGAGAGGAATAATTCTTGTTGTTATTGATTTTCAATTTCTTCGATACATTTTATATTATCACTGTTTTGCAGTTATATTTTTACTTTTGGAATCACAAACACGAAAATATCAGAGACACGTAAAATAGAATCAAGTGAATAATAAATCCACCCTTTATTTCTAGATAGACCTATTTTTAAAGTTTGTATAGTCCTACCTTCAATACCAGGAATAGAGTTTCTATTGTAGTGTTATAAAAAGGTAAACTTTTCTTTACCTTATGCAAGAATTTCACCAGGTTTTTAGAACACTATAGTAAGAAAAAATTCAAGGGACACCTGGTTGGCTCAGTGGTTAAGCCTCTGTCTTTGTCTCTGGGCTTGATTCTGGGGTCCTCAGGTCAAGTTCCTCAGGAAGCCTGAGGGAGCCTGCTTCTCCCCCTGCCTGTGTCTCTGCCTCTCTCTCTCTGTGCCTCTCATGAATAAATAAATAAAATCTTAAAAAAAAAAAAGAAAAAAGAAAAAATTCAAGTCAACTCACTACTTAACTTACTGGACACACTATATTCTAAATAAGTGCTTTTGCAGTACTAAAAACCAGAGTTCCACTTACTGATGATGAAAGGCAGTGCACTTAAATTATTGGAAATGTTTGTGAATAAGTTCATTTTTAAAGGTCATCAAAAAAAATTAAAAAAAAAGGTCATCAATTTCCTCGTAGGGCACTAAATTTATAAAGTTCAGTATTATTGGATTGATAAAGGAGTTAGAAATACTCTTCTTCACAGATAAAAATAGTAAAAAAACATACTTGAGAGGGTCATCAAATTTTAATGATAGTAGTTCAATAAATCACTTTTATCTCTCTGAATTTTAGTGTCCCTATAAAAAAGGGGACAGGAATATTTACTTCTAGGGCAGTGATGAGGATTACACTGGTATTTTGTTCATGTGCTCATTGAGGATTAAATAACATCATCATGATCATCAGCATTATCACTGTCACCATCTTCAGTTTCATCACCAACCATATTAGCTTCACCATGAGTGTCTGGTTCTATGGTTACTTTAACTAGTTGTTCTTTGGACGATCAAGAGTTGAAGGGGAGTACCTCTCCTTGTTTAATAAGAGTTTCCATAAAACTTCATTCATTCATTCATTATAAAAATATTAATTTACTCTATAAATATTGACCTACAGTATGCTGGAGCAGGGAATACCAGACCCTTCACCTACCTCGTGGAACTTACTTATGCATATAAATCTGAAGATCACACAGATAACTTTCATACTATAACTGTGATAAGTGCCACTAAGTAGATGTATAGGGATATTGTTATAAGAGCATATGATGGGCAATTTGACCTGGTCAGAACAGGCATGGAAGGCTTCTCTAAGGAAGTGACATTGAAGCTGAGATCTCCAGGAAGAAGTGACTGAGACAAGAGGGAAAGAGTGTTCATCAAAGAGGACATCATATGAGGCAAGAAGAAACGTAGTATATTATGAGAACTGAGAAAAAGGTAGGTGTGCCAGAAGCAGACAGTCTGGGAGGGGGAGTGTAGACGATATGCTAATGAGGTATATAGGCGGGGAAACCACTAAGAGTCTTACCCTTTGTCTAAGAGCAATAGGAAACTATTGATGTATTTTATGCACCGAATGACATCACATTTATTTATTTACTTCAGTTACTCTGGCTTCAGGGCAGCTTTAGTTTGAGAAGAGCAAAGGTAGGAGTGGAAAGCTATAATGGGACAATTTTAATGGCTCAGATAAGATATAATGATAGCATGAATGAGGAGAGGGTCATCAGAGATGGACAAAATGGATGAATTCAATAAAACATCAAGGGGAAATCTGATAGTAGTTACAGTTGGATTGGTTATATGGGGAAGAGTTGGTGGAGAACTGTTAAAGCCGGTTCCAGGTTTTGACTTGCACAACTGGATCATTGTTGGTACCATCAAAAAACATTGGAAAAAAAAAACATATTTAGAATAAAGAACTATGGGATCAGTTCTGAACAATTGTAAGTATGTGGTTTTGAAAGAGAACTGAATGGACATATGAAGGCATTTGGTTACCTGAAGTAGGAGGTCTAGACTGAAGAATTAAGTTTGCGAATTATCTCCATAAAAACTTCATGAGTTTCAAAAAGATTGTGCAGAAAGAGAGGGTGTAGTGAAAAGAAAGGGTGACTTAATGCCACCACTCATAGCCAGGGAGAAGATATTGGTCTACAGAGAAGAGTGGCCGGAGTAGAAGGGAAACCAGGATGACGTTTCTGGAAGACAAGGGACATGAATGGTTCAAGAAGGGACTAGTAGGGACACCTGGGTGGCTCAGTGGTTGAGCATCTGCCTTCAGCTCAGGATGTGATCCTGGGGTCCTGGGATTGAGTCCCATGTCGGGCTCCCTGCATGGAGCCTGCTTCTCCCTCTGCCTGTGTCTCTGCCTCTCTCTGTGTCTCTCATGAATAAATAAATAAAATCTTAAAAAATAAAAAAGGATTAGTAAGAAGTGGGCTGTGTTTTTTAATAGGCCAAATAAGACAAGGACTAAAAGTATGTCAATTAGATTTATCAACTTTATTTTTTTTAAGTTAATTAGATCTTTATTAGTAACTTTAGTGGAAACTAGTGTTGTGTGTTTACATTAGGGGGAGGAAGCTGCAAAAGGCAAGAGTGGGCTGGGTTGATGGATAAGAGAGAGACGAAAAAACAAAATATTGTATATAGTTATTTAGAGAAATTTGGGGCTTGTTTCAAAGCGTTTATGGTTTTGTCTCTTTACTATTAAGATTTAAAAAAATATCAGAGGTGGGATTTGCTTAATTTGATAGTTTTCTTCTTCCTCTCCTCTTAGGAGATTCCTGTAGTAAAGACTACTGCGATAGCTTGTCAGGGCTTTAACTTTTTTTTTTATTATTTAAATCTCTCTGATAATACATATGTCTTTAGGATTGCCATCGAACCATTATGTGCAGTCTCAATTTTTTATTATTTCCTATTTATAGCCAATCTCAGTTTGTGATTAAATCAACCATATTGTAGTATAATTAACCATTTCATTTATAATCCGTCTGGTTGTTTTTATAATAGAAACATAACTTCTGCGTCCTGGTGACTCATAGTACTAGCACAGAAGTGACAGGAAGCTTAGGCTGATCGTTTGGAATTGGTCAAATCAACTATTTTTATTGGGCAATTACTTTTAAATATACCCAGTGGACTTTTCTTACACTTTGATGTATTTTTTTAATAGTATATTCTGAAAAGGAAAAAAAAAAGACAGGTATAGAAACAGTTGGAATAAATGATGAATGCTTCTTAAAACTTCTGTTCATTCCTTTTTTTTTCTTCAAATTTTGGGTTTTTTAAAATTGAGCTTTTTATATATTCAGGTTCATAAACATTTTCCCCTTTCCATGGAATCATTACTTCTCAGGAGAAAATTGACTTAAAAATGGATTTCTTCCTCGGCTCCATGAAAACCTGGTTTACATAAATAATTCAGGCTCTTGTTTAAAAAGTAATTCCCTCTCGGCTTCCAGGTCTATCAGGCCTACCAGGTGAATAAAATGCAATAAGTACCAGGATTTGTAGCAGCTCAAAACTTCTGTGATTCCCAGAGCCAGCAGAATGGTGGAGTTTAAGTTTCTCTCAAGAGGAGAACCCAGTTTAGGATGGGTTCTCTGGCTCCTTCCCTGCCTGGCGGTGCCCAGATAGGCTGTTGCGGTCTCTAGCCCTGGTAAATCAGCAGGGATGTCTGTAGCTAATGGTTATGCCTTTCTCCTCTGCAGTTTGACTAAACGAATGGACTGTACTGTCAGCTCTAATGACTTCGGAAAAGAAAGGCAGGCTCCTGGTCCCCTCAAGAAGCATTATAGGTTCCATCTCACCATGTGAAACAAATATCTTGATCCCTGCTTCAAACCATGGCAGTGCATGCCTGCAAAATTCCAGTGAGAGACCAAAGTGTCCCACATATTGTGGCAAATTTCCCATAATGTCCTGCAAATTGCAACAGGGTTCGTGGGAAAAGTAGGAGGAAATTATCTTCCTGCATAGGGATAGCTCATGTGGGAAGGCGACTCCACAGGTTCCCGCAAGAATGGAGAAATACATCTGGTACATTTTTGAAGCACATCATGGAATGGTTATTTTATATCTCAATTTTACACTTTGGGGAAGTATTTGGAATGAATGAATTTCTAATAGATGGCTCTAGACTATGTGTTTATACATTGCACCTTTTTGCTATTAAGGAAGTTGCTTTCCAAAAGAATGGCCATAGCCTCAGCAACACATGCATATTGGTTTTTCTCCACAGTGTAGTTTCTTAAAGCAATTAACATTGACATCACAATTCGATGGCAAGCTAGTCCTAAATGCATCAGCTTTTACAAGGGCGTTCCCCAACAACTTAATTGGTGAAAGTATTAGTATAAATTAAAACATGTGGAGAGACAGTATGTTTACACTTTCTTCTAGGCAATAGGAGAATAAAATACTGGTGAATAAATGAATTTTCTGTTGTCCACTGTTACTACCCTATTTGCTTCTTCCGTACAAGATGAAAATTAAGTTTCTAACTGCAGTTTTATTCCTATGATTCTATAGAAACTTTGTCATTCCCCAAGTAGGATGAATTCGATAAGTAGCCATTTATCCTTTTTGTGCTTGTTCCTTCTGAACAAGGGCAACTGCTCTCTACTGAACACTTTTACCCTCCCAAGCTGTGTTTGACATAATTACCGCACTGGAGCTAAGATTCATAATCTGATTGCCAATGTCAACGGAAATGAAGGCTTTCGTGAAAAACAAAACCTGTTAAGTATACTCAAGGCTCAGCATCAATCCCACTCATGAGTAATTAAAATACCAATTTATGATACATTTGTCTTTTACTGGTATATCTGGAAATCCTATGGATTTTTTTTTTCTTCAGACATAGATGCTTGAAGGAGAATTCATTCAAAGGACAGTAACAGATTCAAGGTTTGGATTAGGATTTAATTCTACAAATAGCATTTTGAAGTACCTGCTTTGTGTGAGAGAGACTAAACTATTATTTTTTCATATTTAAGATTTCCTTAGGCCTAAGTAAGAAAAGAAGGAATTTAATAAAGTAGTTGAGTTCTCTGTTGATTTTTTTTTTGTTTGTTTTTTGCTTTTTTGCTTGTATCTGGGGATTTGGTTCAAAGTTGATCCTTAAAGAAGGGAAAGAGCTATACTGTTTTGTGTACTTCTCATGTCCTGGGCTGTGTGTTAGTAGTTTTATTTATTTATTTTTCATGTGCCAACCCTATGAAGTAGGTATTGTTACTTTCATTTAAAGATGAGGCTCATATACATGGAATAACTTGCCTAAGGCTGTACAGTTAGTAGTAGAATGGGGTATACAAGAGAGCTGGAATGAAAAGGTACAGGGGATCCCTGGGTGGCGCATCGGTTTGGTGCCTGCCTTTGGCCCAGGGCGCGATCCTGGAGACCCAGGATCGAATCCCACGTCGGGCTCCCGGTGCATGGAGCCTGCTTCTCCCTCTGCCTGTGTCTCTGCCGCCCCCCCCCCCCCCCCGTGTGTAACTATCATAAAAAAAAAAAAAAGGTACAGTGCGTGGTTGCAGAGGAAATTGTCAATGTATCAAGGAGTTTTAGCACTTTGCCAGGTTCTATCAGTAGGAATCTATGTAGCACATGTATAGGCAGCTTCTTAAAAAAAAAAAAAAAAAAAAAAAGTTTCTAAGAGTATTTAGCCAAAGAGGAAAACTGTAACATTAGACTGGGTCAAATTCATCTATACAGTTGCCTTTACCTGGGTTTTGGGATTTAATGTGTTGGCTCAGCCACCTGGGAATGATGTAAACATGGTGAGCTGAAGACTACACCCAATGGTGGTGTAGAGTTGATGAGAAAAAAATACTAGAGTTTTCCTGGAATGTTGTAGTGGAAGGAGTCCAAAGGCCCAGGGAGGTGTGAATGTTGGGATGAGTCTATTATATGCAGTTTGTGCAGCCACCCACTTAGCATGCCCCTCACTTGAACATTCAGAAATGTGTTGGTAAGGAAAAACAGCAGCCTCTGTAGTGGCTGTCCTCTGCAGGCTGGGGATGACAGTAGGAGGAGCTGCATTGGCATTGGGCCTCCAGGTCTTGATGGAATCATGGACTCATAGAGTGGTAGGGGCCTCATGCCAGTGCTTAACCAGCAAAGACAAGATGAGTGCAATTATATTAATAAGCAGCAAGGATGGAGTGATGAGAAGAGTGTTTGACCCACAGGGACTTGTGGCATTGATTCATCTATCATGGAATCCTTAGGGATGAAACGGATGTGTTTACTAAGATGTTGCTTCTCATATGTAGAAAAAGTCTAGAGCACAGAAATTGGACTCAGGTCACCAAGGTAAGCAGTCATGAGTTCATGTTCAATTCCTAGACCTAATCTAGCTCACAGACCTGGAGCCACTAAGTTTGTGGTAATTTGTTACAGCAGCAATAGGAAACTCATACAGTGGCAAAATACGGTTATAAAGAAAAATAGGTAAAAGATTTTGCTTGGCTGTCAAGGTTGGCAGGAAAGTGAGCAACCAATTAATTTCACCATGGATCAGTATAAGATCATGTCTATAACTTGAAACAATACTTTTAAAGATGAAGTTTGGACATTCATTGATAATTAAAGATAGAAATCTGAGAACTGCTATATGGTCACTTCTCTGAAAAATGAGAATGTTTTGAAATGAGTGTTTTGAAAGGTAAGAAAATGCTGGGTAATTCATGGAGAACAATGTGGCCCTCTAGGGAAGAAATATTCTCTTTGTTGACTTGACATCAATCCTTACTTCTCCCAATGGATTTGTTAGGCTCAAGGATCTAAAACTGACTCTGAGGAGGGAGCTGGAGAATCAGACCTAGGCTTTTCCCCGATGTCCCCCTCATTTTACTTCTGACTCCTGCCTTTGCAATTGCTTTTACTTTCTTATATTGGGAAATTTTCTTCTCTTTCCACAAGGCAGATAGACTCTGGCTTTTGTATTGGCCCAAGAATTCTTGGGCGATGGCTTACCTTTTGGGATAAGTACCCTTACCTTTCCTTTCAGAAAAGATGGCTGGTCTCAAAATCTGCCCTTTTTGCAGTCCATAGTAAATCCTGACTTTAGTGTGGGCTTTGAAGACATTGTGGATTACTCAGTGTGCTTTAGTTTAGTTTTTGCCTCTATTGTGCTTCTATAGGAGAAAGGAGTTTTCCATTGGTCCAGTGCAACGGACTGGAGCTCTGGTTTTGCTTAGCCATTGGGACTGAAGTCCAAGCTAATAATGAGAGTTAATTTGCCTAGATCTGCCATTTTTATTTATATATGTGTTTCCATGGGGACTTAACGGGACTAAGAGGTAGCTGGGCTAAGACAAAATTTATGTATTTCTGGGTTTCTATATGAACACCACCTCTTAAAATTCCTCCTCTTCACAACATACACAGATGATGTACAAAAAATGAAAATTTTACTTTATCCTTTTTATTCAGTGTCTAGATCTGAAGTACTGTGGATTTTATTCTGGTTTTCCCATTTTAGGAGCATAATAGAATGGGGGGAGTGCACATAGAAAAAGAAATAAATTTTGAATTTACCAGTTGAGTCATTTATTAAGAATAGCCTCCTAGGTATGAATAGTACTTTAGTAGGCTTACCATCTAAATATACTTTTAAGATTAAAAGAATTCATCATGAATAGGTATTTATAATCTCTTTATATAAAATTATATGATGAGATATAAATGTAAAAAACATTTGATATATATGAGTTAAAACTTTTTTAAAGTCAAAACTTCTGCTCTTAGCCCATTGTAGTTTATCGGGAAAACCTGGGAATACATTTCTAAATCGTACGTGCAACTCCCTTCCCCAAGGTGATATTATGTTTCATACATTGACTTAATAACCTTTGGGAATTTATTTCTTGAAAGCTTTTTCAAGGATGGAGTTCTCCATCTTATCCTCCAAAGAGTTCAGGATAAGCATTAAATGAAGTTTTTGCCTTATTTGTTTTTTCTTTTTCAAAAATAAATTGGCACTTTTATTCCACTTGGCAAAAACTATGTGATGAAATTGTAACTTCTACACATACATTTAGGAAATCTGGCTTCCTCACAGTGATCTCTTTCCCAAACAAGAGTAGTAATTTGTCATATCTTAAAGAAGTTGCCTTCATCTCACTCCAGTCAGGTATTTGAGATTAATGTCTATCTTTCTATCTTCACTGGCTTCCTCTCTCTTTCCTGATCTTCTCTCCCCCATTTCTTTCCTTCTTGCCTTCCTCCCCCCTCCTCTCTTCTTTCCCTTACACACACACACACACACACACACACACACACAGATAAGGCTTTGATAGATACTAATTTTAAAGTAACAATGATTTTTATAAGCTTAACTTAAAGAATGCAAGGCATCCAGTTCTAAAAAAATGGAGTAAATATACCTCAACCTATCATTCATAATGAATGGAGCTAGAAAACATGGACAAAATGCATGGAGCAGCTATTTGAGGATCTTACTAGAATTTGAAGTACCACTGAATCTACAGTGAATTTACCATTTTATTCCCTTCTAGTGTACCCCAGACTGGATTCAAGCAGTACAAGACATGAAAGTTGGCACCATGCTGAGAGAGAGAACCTGGGGTGGGGGGGTGGGAAGCCCTCCAGTTCAGGCTCCAGGAACAAAACAAGGAAAAGGATCCTGTGGTAGGAACCTGGTGACAGCAGGGGCCTTCTAGTGCTTCAAATTTTGAGGGATGAGAACGTTCAGTATTTTTTTCTTTCTTTGTCTTCCTGCTGCTTGACCCTGGATGCAGATGCAGTCATGGGAAGTTTGTGTCAGGGTGGATAACTAAAGCCCAAGATCTCTGGAGAACTGAAACGGGAGTCTCATTTGAACTGCACGTGAATGGATCTAATCATAAACAATATACCACATCCTTTGAGAATGGAATGAAGAGATGGGCAATTGTCCAGATCCTAGAATGGCTACTGACTGGCAAACACAGGAGACAGATGTAAATAACACAGCAAAGTTACTGAAAACTGGAATGTATGTTGAAAACATAAACCACAGGAAGCTGTTTAGAACTTGGGTCTAAACCCAACTGGGTTGACTGCCTACTAAAGCAAAATATCAACATTTTCCATGGGATTTAAATAAGACCCAGAGTCTCATAAGATAATATTCAAAGTGTCTAAATAAAATGAGTAATTCATTGACAGGCAAGAACCACCCCTCCCTCCGCCAACCCAGTTTACATGAGGAAAGACAAAGAACAAACATCAGTACTAAGATGGTCAAGATATTGGAATTATCTGACAAAGACTGTAAAGCAGCTATTACAAAAGTGCTGAAAGAAGTAAGGATAAACACTCTTGAAGCATATGTAGAGAAAACAAAAAACTAAAAGATATAAAGAAGTACTAAGTGGAAATTTTAGAACTAGAAGTATAATAGGGCAGCCCGGGTGGTTCAGCGGTTTAGCGCCGCCTTCAGCTCAAGATATGATCCTGGAGACCTGGGGTCAAGTCCCACATCAGGCTTACTGCATGGAGCCTGCTTCTCCCTCTGCCTATGTCTCTGCCTCCTTTTCTCTCTCTCTCATAAATAAAAATATATTAAAAATAGTATAATAACTCAGACTCTGCAAAAATAAGCAAACAAAAAGAAACATCCCAAAGAATCAAACAAAACCCACACTGTATAGACTCAATAATCAATTGAAGATGAAATGGAAAATAGTGAACTTGAAGATAAAACAGTAGAAATTACACAATCTAAGGAATAGACAAAAAGAGGGAAAAATAAAGAGACTCAGGATAATACTGAAGGTCTAACATTCATGTTATGAGAGTCTCAGAAAATGAGAACACACGGTATGGTATAGTACAAATATTTGGTGACCTAGTAGATGGAAGTTTCCCTAATATGGTGAAAGACAGAAACCTAAAGACTCAAGAAGCTCAATAAGCCCCCAAACATAATAAATTCAAAGAAATTCACACCCAGAAACATCATAATCAAACTGTTAAACTTTAAAAACAGTCACAAATTACCAATAGCAGAAATGAAGGAAGGCTCTTACTGCACTCTCTGAAGAAAAAAAAAGGTTAAAAAAAGAAATAATATAAATAAATCTTTGTAATTCAAGAAGCTGGGTGAAATGAACAACTTCCTCCAAACCAAAAATTTCCACAAACTGTCTTCAGGTGAAATAAATAGCCATAGTGGTTCTATAATTATTAAACCACTTAATCCATTATTAAAAACCCATTTAAAAGAAATCTCTAGGCTCAGACAGTTATAATGTCAATTCTACCAGATATAGAAGAAATAAAACCAAGGCTGCACTAACTCTTGAAGATGACGACACACTTCCCAACTAATGTCATGATATGAGCATTATCAGGATATGAAAACCAGGAAGACAATACAAGAAAATAATAGATCAACATCTCTCACAAACATAGATGATAAAACATCACCAAAATATTAACAAATCAAATCCAGTGATGTATAAAAGAATAGTTTAACATGACCAAGTAGTGTTTATCCCATGAATGCGAGGTTGGTTCAAGGTTTGGCAGTCAATCTGTGAAACCCATCTGTAGTATAATAAGAAATACATAGTTGATTTTTGTCCCTGGTTCATGGCATGGAGCTCCTAAAACCCTTTGGAATCTCTGGACTAAGAAGAGGATATTTTATTTGCTAATGAGATGACTGATGGCTGGGGACCCATATGTAGCATCAGAATGGAAGCTGGTAACCAGAACGACCAACGCATGAATAGGTTGACTCTTTTAGCCTTAACCTCTCTGTCCCCCAACCTCTAAGGAGTGAAGAGAGGGTCGATATTGAGTTAATACCAATGGCAATGATTTAATGAATCATACCTATGTAATGTGCCCTTCATAAAAACCCTTAAATGACAGGGGGCAGGGAGGTCCTGGGTTAGTGAACACATTGAGGTACTGGTTGGGTAGAGCAAGCCTGAAGAGGGCATAGAGCTCCAGGCACTACCCTTCTCCTCCCATCCCTTGACCTATGCATCTCTTCCATTTGATTTTCTGAGCTGCAGCCTATATAATAAGCCAGTAATAGTAACTAAAGCACTCTCCTGAGTTTGATGAGCTGTTCTAACAAATTACTGAACCTAAAACGGCAGGGATCTTGGGAACCCCCTACCGTGTAGCAAAGTTGAACAGAAGTGTGGGTGCCATAAGCACCCAATGCTTGTGACAGCATCTGAAGTGATGGTAGGCTTGTGGGTCTGAGCTCTTAAACCTGTGGTTTCCAATGCTGACTCCAGGTGGTTAGTGTCAGGCCTGAATTGAATTGTAGGGCACCTAGTTGGTGTCTGGAGTGTTGGAGGATTGGTTGGTATGAGAAAAAGCCCACACACTTAGTGTCAGAAGTTTTGGGAATAAAAATAGTATAGACAATTTATTAATAGTCTAAAGAAGAAAAGTCATGTGATTATATTAAGTAATGCAAAAAAGGTTTTTTTCAGTATTCAAAATTCATACGTAATAAGAGTTCTCAGCGAATTAGGAATAGAAGGAAACTTCTTCAACTTGATATGGGACATCTGCAAGCTAACATCACTTGTGATAGTGAAAGACTGCAACACCAGTATACATGTATTAGAATGGATAAAATGAATTTCCTGCCAATACCAGGCACTGACGAGGAGATAGAGCAATTGGAGCCCTTGTACATTGCTGATGGAAGTGGAAAAATGATACAGTCACTTTGGAAAACAGTTTGGCAGTTTATTGTAAAAGCTAAGTGTGCCTACATCGTGTGATATAGCAATCTCACTCCTAGATATTTTTCCTAGAAAAATGAAAGCTTATGTTCTCACAAACGTTCACCCGTACAAGGATGTCTGTAACAAATCTATTCATATCAGTGTCAAACTGGAAACAACACAAATCTTCAGTAAGTGAACAGGAAAACAAATTGTGGTATATTCATAAAATACTACTACTAAACACAAAGCAATTAATTATTGATAACAGACACGTTGGATGAATCAAAGGCATTATGCCAAGTAGAAGAGTTCGGTCTCATAGGTTACATATGGTTTGATTCCATGTATCAGACATTCTCAAAAGCAAAAGTAGTGATGGAAAGTGGATCAGTGGTTGTCAAGGGTTAGGAATGGGTGAGAATGACCTCAATCAGTGGCACAGGCAGGTTTTTTTGAAGTGAGGGAATTATTCTATATCCTAATTGCGATGGTGGGTATATTAATCTGTTCATGTGTTAAAACTCAGAAATATACACCTAAAAAAAGTCAGTTTCACTTTATGTTAATTTAATAAATAAAGTAATGGGGTGCCTGGGTGGCTCAGTCAGTTAAGCACCTGCCGTTGGCTCAGGTCATGATCCTGGGGTCCTGGGATCCAGCCCCGAGTCAGGCTTGCAGCTCACTGAGGAGCCTGCTTCTCCTTCTCTCTCTGCCCTTCCCTGCTGCACATGCTTGCTTGCTCTCGCTCTCATTTCCCTCTCAAATAAATTAGTACAATCTTTAGTTTAAAAAAAAAAAAACTTCAAAAAATAAAAATGAAAAGTAAAAAAAAAAAGTCTTAAAAATTAGAATGTAGAGTGATTTTTCCAACAAGTTGCTGAAATTATTGAAGATAGAAATTAACTATAAGAAAAGTTATAGACAATTCTAACCAGAAGAGTAAAGACGAAAAGGAGATTTAACCAAATTCTTAATTAAAAAAAAATCAAATCCCAGCATGTGAGAGCTGCGTCATAATACTTGATGCTTGGTTGGAGCAAATTGGGAGCAAATATGAGGCAGCATAATTCTTTTTTAAGAACCTATAAACCTATGGTACTTGTATTTCAATCATTAGTAAGGCTGAAAAGTAACTATAAAAGAGGTTAAGACCTTTCAGAGATGCTAAACAATAGTGACCTTGGGAAGGAAGTAGGAGTTTGGGTATATGTATACATACCCATATTTCTTCAAACTTTCATCAAAGGAATCAATGCAGAAGCTCAAAAATGAAGCTGTACACTCAGGCTTATAATGAAATGCAGTTGTCCTAAAACTTTTCACTCCACTGTTAGCAATAATTTTCAAATGCACCACCTTTGCCTTATTCCAGTTTCTTAAGCTTAGGAATAATCATGTACTTACTTTTAGATAATATGTTTATCTTGCTATTTTCCCTATTAGCTTTCTGACCTAGCACCTAAGGATTTAGACAGTTTACATGTTGTTCTTCCCCTTTCCCTACTTGTCTTAATCCCTTCAGACTCTTATACAGAATACATCAGACTGGGTGGCTTATAAACAACAGAAATTTATTCCTCACAGTTCTAGAGGCTGGGAAGTCCACGATCACAGTGCTGGCAGATTTAGTATCTAGTGAGAGCCTGCTTTGTATTCACATATGGCACCTTCTTGCTGTGTCTGCACACGGTGGATAGGGCTAGGGAGCTCTGTGGGGTCTTTTTGTGAGAACATTATCCCTTTAATGAAGGCTCTACTCTCATGACCTTGGTACCTCTCAAAGGGCCCATCTGTTAATACTGTCATTTGGGAGGATTGGGATTTCAATATATGAATTTGGGGGGGGGGGACACAAATATTCAAATCATAGCATTCCCAAGTCATAGTATTGGTCTTTCTTTGACTGACTTATTTCGCTTAGCATCATACTCTCTAGTTCCATCTGTGTCGTTGCAAATGGCAGCATTTCATTATTTTTTTTAATGGCTGAATAACAGTCCATTGTGTGTGTGTGTGTGTGTGTGTGTGTGTGTATGTATATATATATATATATATATATATATATATATATATATATATCTCACATCTTTATCCATCCACCTATCGATGAACATGGGCTGCTTCCATAATTTGGCTGTTGTAAATAATACTGCTGTAAACATTGGGGTGCCTGTATCCCTCTGCATTAGTGTTTTTGTATTTTGTTCATAAATACACGGTGGTAGGGTATGGATCGTAGGGTGGTTCTACTTTTAGTTTTTTGAGGAATGTCCCTACTGTTTTCCAGAGTGGTTTCACTAGTTTGCATTCCCACAAAGAATGCAAGAGGGTTCCTTTTTCTCCACAGCCTCACCAACATTTGTTGTTTCTTGTATTTTTGGTTTTAGTTGCTCTGATAGGTGGAAGGTGATATCTCATGGTAGTTTAATTTGCATTTCCCCAGTGATGAGTGATGTCGAGCATCTTTTCCTGTGTCTGTTGGCCATCTGGATATCTTCTTTGGAGAAATGTCTGTTCACGTCTTCTGCCCATTTTTAAATTGGATTATTTGTTTTTTGGGTGTTGAGTTGTAAAAGTTCTTTATATATTTTGCATACTAACCCTTTCTTGGATATGTCATTTGCAAATAACTTCTCCCATTCAGTAAGCTGCCTTTTAGTTTTATTTGTTGTTTCCTTTACTGTGCAGAAGCTTTTTATTTTGATGTAATCCCAATAGTTTATTTTTGCTTTTACTTCCCTTGTCTCAGGAGACATATCTAGAGAGATGTTGCTATGGCAGATGTCAGAGAAATTACTGCCTCTGTTCTCCTCTAGGATTTTTATGGTTTCAGGCCTCACATTTAGGTCTTTAATCCATTTTGAATTTATTTTTGTGTAGGGTGAAAAAAAATGGTCCAGTTTCATTCTTTTGCAAGTTGAGTTTTCCCAGCACCATTTGTTGAAGAGACTGTCTTTTTCCCATTGGATAATCTTTCCTGGGTTTCTCTTTTCCACCCTTCACCAGCTGACTTTATTCAGTCTTCAGGATTTTCCCTCATCAGCTATAGTTATGATTACCCATGCACTTCTTACACTCTTCTCCCTGAGAATTCTTTTTAAGCCATTCATCTTCCTGCTGCAGTTTGGCCTGGGAATATACCTCAAGGCTTTTCTGAATTAAGTGCAGTTTCCTGAATCTTTGGGTTGTTTTTCCTTTTATTTTGTTAAACATACACCCTAAAAAGTCTATACCCTTTTTCTTTTGTTTGAACGTTGGGGAAATGTCTTTATTCTGTCCTATGATAAATTGAGCTATTTTGGATGGTTATAAAAATTGTATTAAAATTGTATTAAACAATGTTTCCATTGTCTTTTAGCCTCTTATGATACCAGTGAAAAGTTTGATTCCATCTGATCCTTATTTTCTTTTAAGTGACTTTGTGAACACTTTTAGGGTTAAATCTTTTTTCTTAGTGTTCTAGCTTCTCATACTAGTGAATCTCAGGGTAATTACTTTTTTTTTTTTTTTATTAATTGTGCTAGGCACCTGTAGGCACTTTTAGTCTTACTCTTGACAACTCTAAGATTTTATTTCCTATTATTTCCTTAATAAATTCCTCTCTTTTATTCTTCCTTTGATCCTTATTAATCAGATGTTGGTATTCCTGGATTGATCCTTTAAATATCTTCCTCTCTCTCTCTCTCTCTCTCTCTTTTTTTAAGATTCTATTTATTTATTCATGAGATACACACACACACAGAGGCAGAGACACAGGCAGAGGGAGAAGCAGGCTCCCCACAAGGAGCCTGATGGGGGACTTGATCCTCGATCCCGGGAGACACTCAACCGCTGAGCCATCCAGGCATCCCGATTCTTCCTCTCTTAGACTAAATATGAAAGGACTTTTTGTTTTGTTTTGTTTTATATTCCTCTAATATTTCTGCTAAAACTTACTATAGACTTTTTAATTTTGATAAAGTCATAATATTTCTGCTAAAACTTACTATAGACTTTTTAATTTTGATAAAGTCTAAAAATTATTTTGAAAACTTCTAATTATGTAGTTGTTCTTTTTTTATATCATTCTGTTCTTTTTTTAAAAAAATTAAAGTTCTCAAAAAAAATAAAGTCTCATAGGTAATTGGTTAGCATTCCAACACAACCAGAATGATTGCCTTCATTCTTCCCAAAGAGATCATTCATTCTATTTTGTGAAGAACTGTTTTTCTCCATTTGTCTGTTTTGCCTGGGGGATGAAAATGCCCACTTCTGGAAGTTCTGTGAGCAGTTTTCGAGGGAGAGTCATTCATCAACGTACCCTGACTTCTGGCCTACTCTCCTCTCTTCCCTCCCCTCCCATCCTTTTACTTGCAGTTTCTGAGCTCAGATTTATTAGAAGTCTACCTTGCAGATTGTTTTTCTCCTAGATTGCAGCTCCTTTTGTACATATGCTAGGATGTGTTTTTGTCCATATGGTTTGTCTCCTATTCTATTACTGTGGATATATATGTATATATGTATGTACATGTACATTGTTTTTGGTTGATATCTAGATATATATTCTCTCCACTTTTTGACATTTCTTAAATCACAATGTATCTCACAATTGATGATGTTTTAAAATAGCTTAAATATGTATATTACTTGAAAAAAAGCCAGATCTTAGGTAAATAGGCGATTAACTCCCATGCACTTTGTACTATTTTAAATCAAGTTCCTTTGGTTTCTGTGTTTTGAAGTTCCTAGCGAAACATGTAGGCACTCTGCTTGGTTACTTTGTTATAAATAAAGTTTAACATAGTGTAGTATATTTAGCACTTCCTATGTTTTTATTTATGAAGGAAGGTAATAAATGGGACTATAAAAATAGTAATAGAATATTATGTAGGAGTTATAATTATTAATGTTGTTAATTGAATATTCAATAATATTCAATTATTAATTGAATAATTATAGTATGCAGAAAGTATTTACACAGAAGATGATAAAAGTTTAAATTAATGAATTGAAGGAAAAACGATGATTTCTCCTCGTCAGTATGTGTGAATTTTGTGTTGGAAAAAGAAACTTCTTGGGAAGTCCCAATCTGCATTCCATGGGCTCTCATTTCCTAGACTTGCAGTATTTCTGTATCTCTCTCTCTTTCTAATTTTCTTTGTGAAATAAGTTTGAGAAGCATGGCATGTGTTTCTCTTGGAAAGCCATACAATTCATTTAGCATGTTAAAGACCGAAAGTCGTGTAATTAAGAAATGCGTCAACGTTGCTTAATCCAGTGTATCCCAACCTTTTGATTATAGAAATTAGCTGCTTTGGCAATAAATCATAATCTCATGATAGAATCCATGTTTCAAGAAACATCTTTGGAAATACTGATATAATGGAATAAGTAAACCTTGGATTCCAGGCATGATCCTGGCATAATGTAATTGTAAGGCTTTTGTTGTTATTTCCTATTATTTTTAAAGATTTATTTATTCATGAGAGACACAGACTGAGAGAGAGAGAGAGGCAGAGACACACACAGGCAAAGGGAGAAGCAGGCTCCTTGCAGGGAGCCTGATGTGGGACTCGATCCTGATCCTGGGATCACAACCTGAGCTGAAGGCAGGCCCCCAACCACTGAGCTACCCAGACGTCCCTCTTATTTCCTATTTTGTCCCCATTTCCCTCTCTGGTAACTGGAGTCTGTTCTATGGACTCCAAGTCTAGAGACTCCTCTTGGAAGTCTCTTTTTCTTTATTTTCCATTTTCCTCCCATCACTATTAGAATTATTTCCTGAATTCTCTGTGTTCTTGGCCACTTAAAGTTTCTTTACATCTTTCCACTGAATTCATCAAACATTTCTATTTTACCTCGCTTTTAACGTATTCTATGTTTTTGGAAGTATATAAATGTACTAGTCATATGAAATAAATCAGTAGGCAGTGTTTCTTTGCTCAATGTGTTGTTTTCTATTATAAAAGAGAAAATGGGAGAAACAATGCAAACAAGAGATGCAATTACATGACCTCTGTCCTCTTTCTGTCTCTAGCAGAGAAAAGTATTCATTTTGTTGCTTTTTATTTTCTGAAAAGGTATTAAGACCTTTGCCTCAAAGGTGTAACATCAGAATAACAAGACATCCTCTTTTGACTTCAGACTGACCTTTTCTGCATTCTACTCATCCTTTATGAGAGTCAGCTAAATAGGCTGCCAGATATTGTTCTCTCTTAGGAAATTCTTCCTGGAATCCTGTAGTAAACTTTCAGAGGGAAAAGGCAACTAAAGTAGAATTTCCTTGTGGAATGCTGAACACAAGAAATATATTAGCGACACTTTTTGATTTTCTCTTCCAGAAATTTATCAGTTATTGATGTAGACACATTATGCTGTTTTGGCTTAAATTGTTAATTGTTCTCAATTATTCCCAGTTAGTTTGGGTTGAAGTCATTTTGACCAGACTCCCTTAAAACAGAAAGAAAATGCTCTCTTACCCTAAAAAGAACTAAGTCTAACATAGCTTTAGTTTCTTGTCTTCATATGTGAATGATCAAAGTAATTAGTGCTCATAAGCGATTCCGTTTATCATGTGAAGTTAACAAACAATAGGTCAGAATGTGACAGGGTAACTTATCTGCCATTGAGTAGCAATATTTTTGTGCTATGGTTACATTGTTAGGCAAACTAAAATAAGCAAATCTTCACGCCAGGGTCTTAGTTAATGTCATTTTGCTTGGCTGAGAAAATCTGAAACATCTCTGAGAAGACATATTTTAAGAGAGCATTAGGACATGCATATTTTTAGGATGCTAATAGAGCCTATCACCCCCTTTAGTTTTAGCTGCCAGAAATTATGATTCATAGTTCTTGATAGCATAGAACAGAAAACATTGTAAAGGGAAAGAAATTCTAACAGATTGCTCAGGAATGATTTCTAAGTGTCAGTTAATCAAACATTTTTATTTCAACCCTTCAGGAAAATACATACTTCTGTTTTGAAAAATGGATCTAGAAAACTCTTTACTTTTGCTTTCTAATAGCCCACAATTATTATTATTATTAATTATTATTATTATTATTATTATTATTTTAAAGATTTTATTTATTCATGACAGACACACGGCAGGGGGGGGGGGGGCAGAGACACAGGCAGAAAGAGAAGCAGGCTCCATGCAGGTAGCCTGATGTGGGACTAGATCCCGGGTCTCCAGGATCACGACCTGGACCGAAGGCGGCGCTAAACTGCTGTGCTGCCCTAGCCCACAATTATTGATGAATTTTTAGTATCATTAAGAAAACAGGATGGTAAAAGAATATTTAGCATTCTAATGATTTATAAAAATAAATCATTTTTATGATTTAAAGTCAGTTTAAATGATTAAATGAAAAGTGGCCTGTAAAGAACAGTTGAAAGGAACAAAGGGTGTGCATGTGTGTGTGTATTAAAGATTCCAGAAAACACAGTAATATTATCATGTTATATCACTCCTATTTTTGTTATTGTTCTGGAGAAAAAAAAGTAGCCAATCAAAGAAGTACTTTTAAAAAAACTTTAAAACTTATTTTAGAGTGTGGATTTCAAAATATATGAAAACATTCTGAATCAGTTGTATGATAGAAAGCTTTGGAGTAATTTAGACTTAGTGGTTGAAAAATATAACTATTTGCTATTATCATAATTGATAGTCGAAGTATTCTTCATTGAGCAACAACTGTCACAGAAATCCTAAGTTATGCATGGTTTTGATCGTGGTTATACATTTTCTGAAGCTTTATTAATGTTGACTTTACTTATGACATGGTTTTCTCTCAAATTGTCTGGACTATTGTTATTACCTATTCACCTTAATAGATTTCTACTCCCCTTTTCTTATTACAGCACATTTTGAACTATACCGGATAGTGAAGAGAACACTATCGCTATCAAGAAACTTGTAGTGTGTTGGATATTTAGCTTTTGAACGGGCTTTTACATAAAAGTAACTGCTTTGTGGGAATTTTCAGGTATTGAAAGCATCTTACTTACAGAGAAATCCCTTCTTATCCAACTGATCAGTCGGCATTAAAAAAATGCATCTGTGGGATATTGCAGATTGAAGTGTGCAAAGCATTTGTGTTTTAATTAAAATTTTAGAGGAAAAACTCATTCACATGAATTAATAGCAAGATTTTTAGCAGGTTGCATAAATGGTGACAAAATTTACATCTTTGTATTCAAGAAGTGTATGGAGTTACTTGGTGAAGATGACTACATATGTTAAATCCTTTCAACATGTGCTATAAATATTAAAGATCTGTGGCTATTAAATTACGTGAGAGCAAATGACTCATGAGTAATTACAAATACCTGTTCTGCTTCTACTTATCACTTATTTTCTGAAAAGTAGCATGGAAATCAAATGCAAACATAACATAAAAGAGTATAACTTCCTGTTAAATGATGCTTTATCATATAATGCGATATTACAGCCTAATTCAATGCAGGACTAAACCAACATTAGAGGAAAATGAGAATTCGTGAAGCTAGGAGCCTCAGTACTCTGAAGTGCATGCTGTTTGATGTCTCTCTAAAAACTTCTATTTTCTTTTCTAATTGTTCCTGTGGACTAGCAAGAGACTTTAGATTAAAATGGATTTCACAAATCATAGAAGTCTCAAGAAGCAAGTAAATAGTATAGAAAATAGCACATGTTGGGGACACCTGGGGGGTTCAGTCAGTTAAGTCTGACTCTTGATTTCAGCTGAGGTCATGATCCTCAGGGTCGTGAGATTGAGCCCTACAACAGGCTCCATGCGCAGCACTGAGTCAGCTTGAGGATTCTTTCCCTCCCTGTCCATCTCTCGCTCCCCACCTCTCTCAAAAGAAAAATAGCACAAGCTTGTACAAAAACTACCCATAGAACTGATGAATGAAATGAAATAAAAGTTGGTCCTGTTAGTTTTTATTATCAATCAAATATATCCTTGGAAATTCTCATCTTTCCATCTTTTAAGGGGGGAGTGGTCTTTATCCACTTACCTGTTTGCTTTTTGCTTTTTTTTTTTTTCCTTCCCCATCTGACTTGGCTGAACAATGAACCTCCTTCCTTCAATCTGCCACTGATTGATTCTTTGGACACATGGATAGTTTGTCTCTAGGAATTGGGGGGCATAGCAGCTACAGGGCCCTAGAATTTTGGAAAGGATCAGTCTGTGGATGGAGCCTCAGAATGCCAGGCTTCCCAACAGGCAACTTAGCTCTCATTACTTCCATATAAGGGCCTTTTGATTAAGATCGAAGCTCGTGTCCAGACCAGGATTCCACTGCTTAGGAAAAAGACTGAAAACCTCCAAGAACAGGTTGTCATTTTGCAGGTGAGGAACTACTACCTGAAAGTTTAAGTGAGCAGAGAAGGATACGGAGATGCTAAGGGGTCTTACGCTTTTCAAGGTACACAAAGTTGGAAGAGACATTGGTGAACTTTTTAAGAAGAATAAAACTCATGCCTTTTATGATTTTCAAAACGTGTCTTTTTCATTATCAGGCTGGATCCCTAGCGGAGGTCAGATCACTCCCAGAACACACAGTAAGCAGAGTGTGACTAGGAAGACACAACCACTCATTCTGAATCTTAGTTTTTGTTTAGTACTGGCTCTGGTAAGCCCGAGTATGCCGTATTCACCACTCGTCCCGGAGCAAGAGCGGATCACCCTACCCGAGGGTGGCAGGGGTCTGGCCTCCATGGTCCTTGCTTCCTAATTGATCAGTGCAAAACTAAAAGAAGGTAAGTCTTCCCTGGCTCCCTTGGGTCACGGTGGGGCAGTGACCCCGGTGGGCTTTTCTCTACTGAGCTTTCCTAAGGCTGGAATGGGGATGGCGCAGGGATTGTATGGAGTGTTGGCCAGGTTTTAGACCTCAGAGCTGAATGAAGCCCACTTCTCTAATCAGCCTTTTTGATCTCTGGCGGGCTGTTTTCTGCTGGTTGGTTTTTTTGTTTTGTTTTTATGCTTGTTTTTTGTCTTCTTTTTTAATTGGTTGGAAATCCAGGGGGGAAAGAAAGCAGTTACTTATTTAACTGTCTAAAAACCTCAGATTCATATTATATAAACACAACAACAAGGGTAGGAAATACCCTAAAAAATCTAGACAATACCAATACTACCCCCTGCCCCCTAGTCTGCTCTTCAAATTTATTGCAATTTTCAGAGAGTGCACATCTTAAGAGAAATAGTTCCTATTTGAAGTTTTTTTTTTTTTTTTTTCTTTTTTCTGAAGGTGGTGCTTTTTGACTGGTTTTCCCCCAGTACTTGTGTGTTTGGGTCCATCTCATCATAGACTTGGGTGATGTTCCCTCAGCCCTCCATGGTCTAAATCCAATAGCCAGGAGTCATCCTCCCTTTCCCCTACAGACAGTGAATAACCAGCTCCTCTCAATTCTACCTTCAGAAGAGCTTTGAAACTTATCTGTATCTTTCCGTCACAATAGTCATTACCTAATGCTGATTCATTATTTTTTAAGGTTATTTATTTATTCATGAGATACGCAGAGAGAGGCAGAGACACAGGCAGAGGGAGAAGCAGGCTCCTTGAGGGGAGCCTGATGCAGGACTGGATCCCAGGACCTCAGGTCGACTACCTGAGCCAAAGGCAGACACTCAACCACTGAGCCATCCAGGTGTCCCAATGCTGATTCATCATTATCTTTTTTTTCTGTGGAGTTTATCTCCAGTGTGATAAACTCCTAATTGGTTTCCCTGTTTATTGTGTCCCTCCCTATACATTCATTTCCCACATAGCAGCCACAGGGATTAAATCTTGTTAGCATCCTATTTAAATGTCTTCCGTGGTTTTACATTACACAGAGAATAAAATCCAAGCCTCCTGCCATGGCCCATCATGCCCTGTGTGCTGTGCCCCCCGACCCAATCTGCCCATTGCATTTTGGACCCTCTTTCCATTGATGACTACACTTTAGTCACTCTGCTTGTCCCCAGTACCCTCAGCTCCTTGACTGGGTTGAGTTTTCCTCTGACTTAGGACCCTTGGATACCTCTCTCTAGAAATCTTTTTTCTCTTGCTCTCTCAGAGCTCAGGTTAACGTATCACTTTCCAGGTCTTTCCTGACCACTCAATCTAAAGTTCCCCCTTTTCTCCGCTGTTCTCTTTTGTAAGATTCTGTTCTTTTATCACAGAACACTTGTCAACATCTTCAATTTATTTGTATGTTTACTTGTTCGTTTTTACCTTGAAGAATGTTCATCTCAAACCATTGATTATGGAATGATGTTCAATTAGCTAACAAGTAAGAATATTTACATATGTATCCAGGTATACCCAATTAACTTAGACATAATTACAGCTAGAGGAAGTATATTATGGTAACAACTAACTCCTCCCGTCTAGAGTACTGCTGAAATTCTTAGGAGTGAACAGAGCAGGATCTAGGTCTGGACTAAGTCCTCTTCTTTGTCATCTTGGTGTTATGCCTCCTCTCTTCCAAGTCTCTCCCCATCACAGGTCAGACTTGATACCTCCTCATCCATCAGCTTTGACCCAGTCACAGCCTGCATCAGAGCGGCAGTAGTCATTGCTAGAGAGCTCTTAGGCTTTTGGCTCTAGGTGTGCCAAGATAAGCTGTTCCAATATAAAGATTTCTGTTATATGCCTATTATTCTAGACATTATGCTCTTGTTCCTATGTGTAAAAATTATACATTACTGAAAGTGTTAGAGGTGACACCCTCTGCAAGTGTCTTCTGCAAAATTCTTGTTGCCTGTCAACACCCTTGAATGTCTGCAGGAGAGAAGTTTTACAGTCTTTCTTGATTTGGGGTATGAAGAAGGACATGTTTCTGGAAAATTCTCCTCATTAGTTTAAATACTTTTCCTCTGTGAATGGTTCTTGTCTTCTAATAACCAATGGCACTCTGCATGTTACATTTTCTGTACCTAAGATCACACAATTAGGATAGGAGTTTCTACCTAAAAATTTCTGGCCTATATCGTGGACTGTTTCTAATATTCATGAACCAATGTCCTAAATTAAGATAAAAAGTGCCTGGACATATGCAAGTCTGATATGATCCAAAAGGCTTGGGTTTGTTTTGTTTTGTTTTCAGGTAAATGCTGAGGCTGATAAGATGTGGTATCATTTTGTTGTTGCTAAAAGCTAGCACTCTTTTTTGGTAGAAAACTAAAAATTTCTTAAGGACCAAGTGTGTTCTATGCACTTCACTAAGCGTATATATTAAAACGTAAGGCTGATCCCAGGGAGGGAACAAACCTGGCTGTCCAAATGCTTCGGCAGGAGCCGAGTCAGCTTTATATTTTAGTGAAACTTCTCTAGCTTTATGAAGTCGTGTTAAAACCTAATGTCTGTAGAAGTCGCAAAATGAAAAAAAAAAAAACAGGCTAATGGTTAACAATGTCTTTTTCCAACATGTCTCAATGATGGGCAGGTACCTGCGGGAGTTGAACACAGTCCAGTCTGGGCCTCAGTCTCCCAGTCTCAGAAGCCTGATTTCAATTACACATCAAGAGTGAATCCATTGTTCAGGATGACTAATGTGGAGTGAGAATGTCATCTTATTAGTTTAGAGTGAAAAATATTACTCACAGACCAGCCTTCTAAGCACACTCACTCACTTTGGGCAGTCCTACCTGGGCATCTAATTTATTGACAAAGGGGAGCTGGTGAGCCACAGTAAGAAAAAGATGAATCAAATAGTAAATGGATTTAGGCTGACATCTACTTCATAATAGGGAGTTCCATAATGGGAGTTCCAAAGTTTTTGGCAAAGTATTTGCCTCTCATAGACAGAGCTGGATAGCATTGTCAAGAGGAGCCTCTCTAACTTTTATAATGCTTGATAGATGAAACTCACTTTCAAACGCACACTCCCCCCCCCCTTTTGTTTCATTTTTATGTTACAATGGTCAATTCAACTACAATCAAATCCTGCAGAACTTGGAGTCATTTCTTCTTCAAGGTGACTGTGTATGTCTTATCTGGTACGTTGTCTGATAATGCCAAATTACATTTCTCAGAATCAAATCTGCATTTCAAATACTGAAAACACTATGCTTAAGAATGCTGTGTGATCAGCATTAAATAATCATTTGTAGGCTAGCTGGTAAATATTCTATTTCAGCCAATCACAGAAGAACAAAAGCAATGTTGGAAGTAACTGAGAAATTAGAAAAAGAGTAAGAGGGGGCTTAAAAATAGAGGATTGTTTTGAAGTGCTACTTCTTAGGTTCCATTTGATAGGGGCAATTGATGCTCATTCGCTAGCTTCTTGCTTGGCCTGAGAGAGAAGAGAGAGTCCTGGTTTGCTATGAATTTGTAAAGCTATACTGCTCTTTTTTCAAATAAAATACCTTCTATCAAAGCTTTTGATTTCAATTTTGGATGGGAAATTTTTTTATAATAAATTTATTTTTTATTGGTGTTCAATTTACCAACATACAGAATAACACCCAGTGCTCATCCCGTCAAGTGCCCCCCTCAGTGCCCGTCACCCATTCACCCCCACCCCCCGCTCTCCTCCCCTTCCACAACCCCTAGTTCGTTTCCCAGAGTTAGGAGTCTTTATGTTCTGTCTCCCTTTCTGATAGGATGGAAAATTTTAAATCATCTAAGTTAATTTTTATTTATTTGTAGTTTTTGTGTTTCAACGAGCTAACACACATGAAATGCAAAATTATTTGGCTCACACTCTAACTGCTTGTTTTGCTACCTATACAGAAGTGCTGTTAAAGTTTCCTTTTAATGCACATGTCTTCCCTTGAGTTGTGTCTTTAACATTGGAGGAGGGGAAAAAAACCCTCCAAAATTACCTTTCAGCATAAACCATTTTGAGGACCTTCTATTCCTTGTCAGTGATTACACAGAATTGAAAGTCTGAGATCACTATGGATGTAGGCCATTGGAAAATTGGGGGAGATTCATGTCAGTGTTTGCACTATCATTCTATGGGTTTGAGATCATTATTGAAAAAGAACTGGAATATCAATTAAGAAAGAAATATTTATCAACAGAACCAATAAAGCTATTTATTCTTTACTGAAGATCAAAGTACTGTTAAGAAAAAAACCTGAAATAAACGAAAAGTTAGACCATTTACAATGAACTTAAAATCTATAGTTTAAATCCGGAGCATGCTCATTTGCAGGACATTTTTCAATGTTTTGTATTGAATCAAATGACCGTTTTTCAGATTTTTGAAATGAAAGATTTGCCTTCGGATTAACAGTCCAAATGTCATTGTGAAGTCAGAAACACAAGACCAGCAGGTAGTTCTACAGACAGGCTGCTTAGTGTGGGTACTATATATTTATCATTTAGTAGTAAATTTATGTTAGGCAGACCAGGGGCTTATACAGACTATAGGACATGAACAAGGAAACTATTACAGACTATAGGACATGAACAAGGAAACTTTTATTCCTGTTGTTCTGAGTATCATAATAAATGGCCTTATAAGATAGAGGAAACTTCCATGTTTTGGCTAAATTTATAAAATAATAATTATGTGCAAATATGTAAATCACACACATCTTGATCCCTTCCATTTAATTTCCATACAATATGGAAAAACCTTTAAAAACTGACTGGCCATGGATTCTCATTCTGAATCTGAGGAATTAGGTGCTGGGTTAAAGGTTGTTGCCTGAACTCTTGTTTAAAACAAAACTAATTATGATAATAATAATAATAATAATAATAATAATAATAATACCCTGGCATTGCATAGATGGTGATATTTGAGGGAAGTGACTTTTCTAATTTTGCCAATGCTCTTGCAAGCTCAGGTGGAGTGGTGTGCTCTGCTCTGGGTGAAGAAAAATTCCTTTCAGGTTTGTCATGAGTGCCCTGGATGTCCTTTTATATGAGCTGGATGGGCAGCTCTACTCAGGTATCAAGGTGATCGTAAGCAGAGTTTTCTGAGAAACTAGGCAGGAGACTAAATGCACACTCTCCAAACAGTAATTCTCAAAATTGGCCTGTGGACTCAGGCTGATCTGTGATGACATTTTCACTGTACAGCAGGGAAATAAGGTATTCAAGGAAAATTGTTTTCATTAAGTGTTTTTTTTTAGGATTATCGTTTATTGAGAGATTCCGTACTTTCTACTCTTTTGGTGTTTACATGGTATTGCGATGTAATGCTGATAATGGTTGTAGTTTTATCCTTTTCATTTAATATTCTTTCTTGACAAAATTCTGAAAAGTAATGATAGCTCTGTTAATTTTCTAATACTTTGGGGGGGGGGTGATTTTTACTGGTTCAAGAAATCCCAAAGTCCAGGGAGCCCAAGGTTGGGAGAATGTTAGCCTGCTACATAACAATCTCATAGTTTATTATTCCTCTTGCTTAGCTTTTACTGTGACATTATGATTATTAGAATGGGTGACTCTGTCCTGATTTTATCTGAGATTAGAAACAAGATCCAGGGGTAAGTTTTAAAGCTATTTAACGTTACCCAAAGCTTAAGAATTTTTTTTTTTTTTTGTAAATTTGGCCAATATAGTTATGGCCTAAATATTGTTAACAGAGGGCCACTGTCAGATTCTGGAAGTGTCTCATAAACAAATATTACATTTCATACTGGCACAGTTTGTTTGTTTGTACATTATTTATGCTTAACTCTGACAAGTGATAGAAACAAAGTGGATTCTGCACCTTTACAAAACATGTTGCCCAGTTAACAAGAATGTTCTTGGTTGTTTGTATGCCAGAGCTAGTCTGGGTTTCCATACCTTGTAGGCATACCTCTAAAGACTAAGCCCTCCCTTAATTTCCACAGCTGTTGTACATATAGCATAAGCCCGGCATAGAGATGGCTCCTTAAATTGTGTGAATGCGTTGGAAACCAACGGTGGCCTGTACTACTGACTAACATGCTAAAGTAGACGTATTTATAAAATTACTGAAAATGTGGCTGAAAGAGACTTTTGAGTTGCTGAAAGTCAGCATTACCCAAACTAACTTGTGTTGTCTGTTGCTAACCTATCTCAATTCTGTACATTAGGCTCCAGATATGGCATAGATGAGAAAATAGAAGACGTGGGTGGGAGGGAGTAAGCTTGAATAAAAATTTTGCATCATTATTCTGACCCAAACTCCATCTGTTTACCAAGACCTTGCTATTTTTTTAGGGAGTCATTTTATTATTAAGCATGAAAGAAACCTCTATGTTTCAGTTATCTTAATCAACAGTAGGGTCTATTTAAAAATTTGATCCCAGTCTTTATTTTTAATGGAGTTTAAAGCATATTACATATTATTATAATAAATTCTTGATGATGATATTATCAAAACCAAAAAAAATATTTAGAATAATGTCCTTTTACTAAGGATGATAGAAATGCAAGTAATAATCATATGTCTATATAACCACTCATCACATACAACCATGGCTGCACAGTAATATCAACTGGGCAGTTTTAAGCCATGTCGATGTTGGGGCCTACTTGGTTTGGGGCTGGACCTGATAATTTTTAAAGCTACCCAGCTAATTCTCATAGCTCTGGAAAATACATGTTCTGTCCTAAGGCAGGTGCTTCTGAAAAGAGGTGTCTCCACAAAGAAAAAGTTTTCTTACATATTGTCTGTCTTCAGACAATCTAGTTCCAAAGATTACACTTAAGGTCTGTTTGTTCTTAAAGAGCAGGTTTCTAGGGAGAAAAATTAGAAAGAAGTTATTTTTGAAGGAAATCTTGGTACTTAGTTTTTTTCCCCCACATCCTTATAATACCCTCGGCATATATCATGCCTTTATTTACGTCCTTCCATCTCTCCGAGAGCTAATTCCCAACTCCTACCACTGTTAACCCTCATCCAGCAACGAGCTTATGTCTGCCATTCTGAGTGGGCTTTAACATCCTTGCATATGTTCAATTCTTCAAAACCTGTTGGAATTCAATGAAAGACCAGGAAACATAGGAATGGTGCCAGGAGACAGTGTGGTGAGTGGGGGAGGATCTTTCCCCAAGGGATTGAAGGTATTTTAGGATCAGACTATGTATATACATATGTACCCATTTAAGCACGTAATACATATATGTGCTCTGGATGTGTATTTATGTGTATAGTAGCTTCTCTTTTGTGTTACAAGAGTGTGGAAAAGGTCAGTGAGACAGTGTGCCTCTCTCTTTCCCTGTCCTGTGTATTGCTTAGGATCAGACAGGGATCTTGAATTATTTCGTAGCCTTAGCCTTGCCCAGTGGCTTGCACATTGGAGCTCAGCGAAGGTGTATGAAATGGGTGCATGGGAGGAGGAAAGGAGGAAAGAGAGAAAGGAGGAGGAAAGGGAGAAAGGGAGGAAAAGGAGAAAGGGAGAAAGAAGAAAGAGAGGGATAAAGATGCACTTAAGATGGTATTCATATAATGTGGCAAAGAATAAATAGTTTTGATGTTTTCAGTTGTGTATGGGTAGGTCATGACGGTGAGGAAACAGAGACTGGCCCTTGGGGTTGCATGATAAAGACTATCTCTGGAAGGCCATGACCTGGGATCCTTCATGTCTCCTAAGAAGCCTGATCTTTTCACATGGGAGGTGCAGAAGGGGTGGATAATGGGTGGAGACTAGAAATCTAGATCCAAAATAGTTTCACTGGTTGAAGAAATAGCTTTTTGGTCTCCCCCGATGGGGAATCTGTATTTCTAGATGTCTTCTTTCTAAGATTGCCTAGAAACAGGGTGGAATCTGCTGGTTTGTAGGGAAAAAAAAAGCCTCAAGAGCAGTGGGATTTCAAGGGATCCTTCAATTCTTGTTTCTAAGAGTTAAGAAACATTTGAGGCCTGCATTGTGGGGAGAGAAAAGGAAAATGAAAAGAACCACAATTCAATTAATTTTTCCCTTGGTTATCTGTCCTTTTAAAAAAAGATTTCATTTATTTGAGAGAGAGGGCAAGAGAGAGAGAGAGAATCTGAAGCAGACTCCATGCTGAGCACAGAGCCTCATGCGGGGTTTGATCACATGACCATGAGATCAAGACCTGAGCTGAAACCAATTCAGTTGCTTAACTGACTGAGCCACCCACGCACCTGTTATCTGTCTTTTAGTATTTTACTTTTTCTTTTTCTCATTCTCTTGCTGTCCCTCATATGTTACGTTAACTGGATAGATTATATTTCTTAATGAAACACTGAGGCTGGTTGCAGAGTTAAAGTTATCTGCAATTTTATATCTTCTTATGTTTTATTATCATAATTTTATATTTTTTATATTTGTTTTCTAATTTGACTTCTTTCTTCTTTGAACCATAATTAATATATGTGCATGTGGGTGGGTGAGAGTATATGGATATATATATGTGTGTGTGTGTGTGTATTTTTTTACATGTATATTTTTTATCCCAGAGTACTGCAAATATTCTTTCTGAAAAAGGCACCATGTTTTCCTTCCGTGAGGTCATGAACATTTTGTATTCATGTTAAGAAATGTTTCTTCCTCACAATTAAATATTAAAAGTCACCTGTGCTGGTTATCCTGTGACTGCCTTTCCAAGCCATTCTCTCCTGGGGCGGGGGAGGGGGGGGCTGGTTGCAAGCACTGCTCTCTGCTTCCTTGTTGGTCTCTATCAGAATTTCTTAACAGTGGTGGAGCAGAGGACAGTGAGGTCTGTATGTTTCTTTGCCCGGCTCCCTCCTGGGGAGCGGTTGCAGGTTGGCTGTGGCCCTCTAGCAAAGCTGAGGGCTCCATGTGGTGAGTGGTTCTTTGCATTCACCTCTCTCTGGGTGTTGGTAACCATTCCTTCCTCTCGCCTCCCTGGGCTCACAGCGTAACCAGCTCTCTGCTGTTATTACTGGCCCTGGTACTCGCCATTGCCGAGCAATTTCCCAACCCATATTTTTGTAAAGTGTCCTTTAATGAAACTCTTCTCAGCCTTCAAGCTTGAGTGCATCATCTGCTTGGTTTGTGACCCTGCCTGATACATTACCTTAGGACATTTATCCCAGGCCCACACTAAGAGGTCAAGGTAGAGAGGACGAAGTGCCCTTTTTCATTCTTGGTATGTTTGGGGAGAAATCTGTTTCTAGCCTTTGGTCTTTCCTCTTCCTTTTTCTCCAGGGAGGATTTTATATTTTTAGTTCCTCTTAAACTTGTCCCAACTGAGAGTGTTTAAATATCAACAGATTTCCAAGGACACAGAGAATATCAGGGAATGTGTGTATTCTCAGACCTATCCTGGTGTGAGCTTCATGATATTATAGGAGGATGGATTGAGATCTGAGGGTCCTGGCTTTATCTGGAAAGTAGACGTAGGTAAGTTGTTCCTGCTCTGCTGTGTTCTCTCTGAGACTATAAAGGTATCTGGAATTCCGGGGGGGGGGGGGGAGGGAGCTTTTCCATTTGATCAGGTTACTGAAAGCAACTTCTTATCATTTATTATAAATGGGCTCAAAATAATGATTTTGCTAATTCTTTCTTTTAATTTGTATATGTCTTTCATTTGCTTTCCATCCCTTACTTAGAATAAATTGCATGCCTGCATATCATCCTGGTAAAAAAGTTCAGTTTTTTTTCTTTCTGTGAGCCCTGTTACATTGCCTTTATCCACCTTTAAGGAAAAAAAATCGAATAAAATCAATTAAGTACAAATTTAAGATTTTTCTTTAATGGAATTTAAATACTTTATTCATACATTGTATCATCATTTTATTTGAACACTTAAAATTATCTATAGAGAAAGCATAGGAATAAATGCTACTTTTTAATCTACTGTGAGAGATCTGTTACACGTCGACAGATTAAAAAAAATAGGGACTATTCTATAAACCTCCCGTCATCAAATAAGTGACACATTTGAGTCAATCATTTTAAGAGGTTACCGGTCCACTGATGAAACCATTTGAAGAAAATGTGCTGTTTGATGTTACAGAAGCCAAAAGCTGAATAAATGTGTCATCTGTTTTTCATTTTAATTCACTATTTCAGAAGTATTTACTGTGTATTAAAAAATCTTTTTACCCTTTCAAATCTTTTGGACAACCTGGAAAAATTCAGAACAGTTTCACATATATCTATAAAAGCACACTCTCAGCTAAGTTATCTTGTTCATATGTGATATTAATAACATATATACGAACTTTTTAACTTGTGCAAGAAAATCATCATCTCATTGTGTAGATGTGGCTTTTTAAACACAACCCACAAGACAATAGAAAAGATAAGGAATTTTAAGTTCAGAACAAAAATTACTTTGAAAGTTTTTTTTTTTTTTTTTTCCTTTTTTAAACCGTACCTTATAAGTCAAACTGAGAAGTATTTCTAGGTTGGAATGAGAATGTCGGGAAGTCTGTTACCTCTAAAAAAATAAAAATATTTTGAAAGGAGAAGCTCTGCTTCAAGAAACTGGATTACATTGTACTGCTGCGGCCCATGAGAAAATGTTGCTCAATTAAGAGATGCTCCTAATTCCGTTCTCTCCCCAACCCCTATCCTTCCCTTGCAATTAACACCCAATTACTATTTTTCTTTCCCTCATTTTTTTTTAAACCTCTCTCTTGACCACAGTTGCTTTTAAAAAAAGATCCCTCTCTTGTCTCCAGATGCTCTTCTCTCTCCTCTGCTGTGTGGCCTCTCACCCCAGGCCACTCCCTTGAGCCCGGGTCCATCCTGCCCCACCTCTTGACAATGCTAATTTCCTCTCCTCGTTTGGCTACTAAATCTTAACCTCTGCCATAAACAGGCTACTTGTGATGCCTCTGGGTATCCATAATGCATAGCCGAAAACACTCTAAATGCCACCATCCCTTAATTCACTGATTCTAGCCAGGAGTTGGGGGGGGGGTTGTGTGTGTGTGTGTGTGTGTGTGGGAAATATCAATGGTTTCCTTTAAAGCTATTGTCTTCTACTGGTTTTCATTAAAGGGACAGGAGAGTTCAACGTAAAAGCAATAATAATCCTCAGGTTTCCCTGACTTGGTCTCTGGCAGTGAGTGTTTTTACCCAGCCACGTCCTGGCAGTGGGGATGCAACGTGGTGAGGGAAAGGAAGTGAGGGGGGGGTGTTGGGAGTCCCTACATGGGATCCTGTAATTTCTAGAAAAGCAATAGTCCTGCAAACAGGAGATGTGGTTACATGGGCCCAATGAACAGTTCAAAGTATTGGGGAGAACTTATGGTAGGCTGCATGTTTCTCATTCTTTAATGAGTAAATGACCCATCTGAGCGCAGGGGCGCATATCAGAAGCACATGGCGAGGAAGAAGCTCCGTGGTGGTGGATCTGATCAAAGTTTTTCCAAACTGCCTCCAAGTATTTGATGAAGAAGATTAACATGGAGACAATTTACCAAACAAATACAGCATAAAGAGCCAGGAGACCTTCTAAGGGACTTCAAGGCTCCAGCTTGCCCACATAAAGAATATCATTAAACAGAAAGAACACAAAGGCAAGAGTAAATATCTAGAGTGCCGGGGCCCTGGAGTAACCGAGCGGCCGCTGGATGATTTTTCTGCACTATTTTTAATATCTGCACCAGAAGATGTTTTCGGGTTTTGCAAGCAAACAAAGCCATGCGTTTGACCTGGGTTCTAACTGTGCGCCTCTCTTAAGTGTCCTGAAAGATGTCTGGACCAGAATTGGTTAATTAGCGCTTTGTGTTGCACTGTGTTACATATGACCTAACCAGAGATAAAAAGGTTTAAAGGTCTCTTGTAACCCTGCAATGCCATTTGTAACACAAAAATAACCCCCTTTCATTACTAGCATGCCACTGTAGCACGCAGGTTATTTTTTCCCTTCGCTGCAATAAGGGCAGCTTTCGCATCAGAAGAATTCTTGGCAAATTAATGCGCTACCTCTTGGGCTAATTAAATTAGAAAGGATCAAAAATACAGAGCGGCTTTTGTGGTGGACACAATGTCGTGCTTCATGCATCTTGCTCAGACAGGAATTTCTGCCATTTAGCCCCCTTTTGCCTCTAGCAGTGTTCTGGACTCTCGAACACAGTCAAGTTCCTAATTTGCCTCAATGAGAGAGAATTATTAACTGATAATAAGAAAAGGAGCATTCACAGCTCCAGGCTGGGCTGTGTGGAAAAGGGTGATCTACCCAGCACCTGAAGCGCATGCAATTTTTATTAATTCCTGCCTAAAACAATGCATTCAGGAGTAAAATTGCTGTGCAGATGACAAAAACAATTACGCCTTTGATTCATTCATTCTAAAAATGTGAACTACTTTAGCTCAAATATAACCAGATTAAACAACTAAAGCGGCTGCTCACCTCCCTTTAAATCCAGTTTGGATTGCAGCGAGTGTGTTTTATGTCGAGAAGTTGCCACCGCCACTTAAACTGATTGTTCCTATTGAAATCGCTGAGTGCACAAGTGATTTTGACAATAATTAATATTGTTCTCTCTATATTGTGGTTCTTTGTTTGGAAGATGACACTGATGATGGTGTTGCTATCTTTACGGGCATTAATCCCAGAAAGAGAGATGTAGGCTCCTGCCATCAATCCTCGCATGACTATGTGCTTCTGTAGACTTTCGTCATTTGCGGCTGCTTAGAGAGTCTTTTGTTTGCAGGTCTGGCTCTCTGGCTCCGAGGTATCATGGAGCTTTGATCAAAACAAGATACCTCCGTTTCTACTTGCTGCAACATCACTAATGGCCCATGGCTTCCCAGATATTATTTCGCAACGGCGAGAGTTTCTTCTGCTGTGCTTTTGTGGGTGACTCTACAACCGTGAACTTCGTTGCCTTGCAGCTTCCACATGCCCACTGTTGACAGAGCGTGGCCTCACCCACATACGTAACAAAGTCAAATTGAGTGCATTTCTTTGTAGATGAGTAACGAATGTAGGTGTGTTTGTAAAAAAAAAAAAAAAGAAGAAAAGAAGAAGAAGATTGGGAAAAGGTGTTGGCCAGTGGTGCCATGATCATACTTATTTTTAGATCGATCGTTGACTTGGTCATGATTTTTGTCGGTTAAAACAGTTTGTCAAAATGAAAAACAATCTCGTGATGCTGCTGTTTTGTAGGTGTGTTTTATTCAGTTTTTAGTTTCCTTCCAATGTAATAGAAATTAGTGATTGCACTTGGATATTCTGTTAGGATCTTTGACTTTTTAAGAGATTTTCATAGTCTGTGCAAATGCATGACTTCAGTCTGCTTCAGTACTTCCATGGCGAATTACTGTCTTTATGATAAAAAAAAAGCCCCTTTCCTGTGTGCAGCCTGGACTAGTCCCCAGTTAGCTGGTGAGACATTCAAGGGCCATGAGTGATATACGCAATGTGTTAAACCAATGATTTCTCTGAAAGCTAGAGAACATTCTAATGGCATTTTCAAAATTTCTTGTTTGAATCCTAAAATACAGTAGACAGCCAATTTGTTCTATTTGAATCTGTCACCTTCCATGTTGTTTTGTTTTGTTTTCATCATTCTTTGGGTGCTACGAAATTGTTTTGAGCTAGAATTATCTATTTTGATCTCATCAGTCATTTAACCACGTAGCAGTAACCTTAGAAAAGTGAACTGCGTTCACTCTATGTAATCTATACTTCCCCTTTCAATACTCACCTCATGCACTACCTACAGAATTTTTCTTGGATTATTCCATACCACACTCATAGCATAATCTCTTTAGTCTTCCTAGAATGTAATTCATGGATAGCAAGATTTGTGATTGTTAGGTGCTAAAGAGTCTTGGTCTGGCCTCTGCAATTTTCATACACAATCTTTTAATTACTTGAGGATTGATATCACATAGTACATTTTCTTTTATTGCTCATAGCATCTACGTTGGCATACTGTAAGTACTCAATACATTTTTTGTTTTGCCAGTTGATTTCTTTGATGGCTACCAGGGACCAGTTTTACTGGGAATGTTAAATGTTTGTGTGAAAAGAAAAAAAAAAAGATGTGTAGAGAATCTTACCTGATATAGCTATGAACAAGTTTCTAAAGTCAGTATGTAAGAGTAAAATTGTATCGGACAGAATTTTACCTTCAGAATCTTTCCTTAGGAGGCTGTTATTTCGGAGACCAATGGAATAGATCGTTGTGTTTTTGTTTTGTTTTGGTTTTTTGCTTGAACATAAATAAAGTAGCTGACTTGTATTTAGGAGCTACGTTGTAGAAAATAATGGTTATCTGAGTTACCCTCAGTGCTAGAAGCGGTTTAATATATAAAAGGCACATGACAAGTGGAATTGACTAGAGGAAGAGTGGCTTTATGTGTCTTATTTCATGCTCATTCTATGGAAATAGTTGGCAGAAATGCCTTGATGCAGAAATAGATTTTTTCTCTCCTTATTTATCTCTTTAGCCAATTTACGTTCAATTGTGATCACATAGCTAAATATACATTATAATGTGGCCCCACTGTGTAATTTTTCTCTTACTCCGGAAAAATGCTCCCCGCCAGATTTTGAAGATGTGTTCAGTGCATGGGCCTGGCTTATAGATGTAGTCTTGGGGCTCTTCTTTTAATGTTGCGTTTACTGTACACTCTTTGGTCTTCATCACCACTAATGTCCTATGGTCAGGCTACATTTGATGTGTGATTCTTCATATGAAAAGTCTGTCACTCCCCTAAATCCCAGTGTTGTCAAGGAAAGTACAGTTTAGGAAGATAAGTATCTGACACATCAGAAAAATGACGACAACAGCAACAACAACAAAACATCATTGAACTTTCTCACCATCTTCAAGGAGAACTGTAGGATTTGCTCATCGTTCTCAAAGATTAACGAACAAAACAAAACAAAAAACCTAAAACAGGTATGAACTCAACCTCTTTGCTTCATGTTGGACTTTCAAACTTGGCTGTTAATATTTGTTTTAAGTCTCACAAGAAGCTGGCATCCTAAAAGTTTAAAAACATGCGGGGAGGGAGGGGTCAAACCTCCTTCCCAGGAAGTCCCTTATATTCAGAAAAGAGACTTTGTCAGGTGTTGGATCTGCAGCATTTTTATGGCAGTCTTTACCTTGAAGATTATTTCCCCAAATTCAGGGCTGGCTAATGCATACAATGACACTGAAGTTGACAAATATTCTCTGGACAAACTATTGAGTAGTTTTTTTTTTAATAAAGGGATTTTTCTAATCGAATATGTCTTAAGATGGTTGAAACGTATCAACAACTTCTCATCTTCACATAGTGATTGCATGTGAAACACATAACGCTTTTATATATACACACTTCTAACAGTGGAATGTACATTCTTTCATAAACTTTAACTTGAGGTAGGTGGACTGGGTGAAAGATGCCATTTCTCCCCCTAAATGACAGTTGTAACATTTTAAAGTACTTCTGTGATCTATTCTTGATCTTCCCTACTTTTAAGCTCTTACTTTCCCTGAATGTATATATTGGACCCAGAGAAACAGAACATGCCTATTTTCCTCCCAGTATATGAGAGTGCCGTGTTTGAAAATATCATCTGTATGTGCTTTATTTTTATTTCAACCATACGTGCTTTTATAAGTATTTGAAAAGAAAATATTTTAAAGATTTGAAATAGGAAGAAGGGAATATATGTGAGTTACAGCAGCCCCAGGGTAACAGTATCTTACACACTAATGATTCATATGGAGTTTATGTGTCTATTTATGCTATCATTTATTTGGGGGAGGGGTGGCTAGAAAAAGAAAGCTGTGTATAGTGTATTCCTAAATACCAGTGGTTTCTGGGAAAAAAAAAACCTGAACATTATCCTTATTTAATTAGGAGCAATCATTACATAATTATTCACATTAATTCCGTTTCTTAAAACAGTCTTACACTTATTGGCACTTCCTCTTTCCCCCCTCTTTGTTCTAAAAGAAAGGAGGAGTGTTCTTTATTATTTGAAAGGTAAAAGGGAAAAGGTTTATTTTCTGATGAAACATATACAAAAATAACCACATCTGATGTGGCTCCTGGGATCACACGGTGTCTGGTTATATGCTCGATCCTGGACTTTTCTGTAATTATTCCACACTCAAGTAGGTAAAGGTAACTTTAAAGAAGCCAGTATACTTGAACTCAGATATTTCTCATAAATATAGAATTTAGACCATCAGAATCTAGTTTCCGACATGGAGGGAATGAGCGTCTAAGAGAGCTGTATGTGATGATATAAAAGTAAAATTACCAGGGGAGCACTGGTAGTGAAGCCTAAACTATTATAAATGTGTGAGGAGTGGCATGAGTGGATGAAAACTACTAAATATTTTTATCCAGATTACTTATTCACATAGTTTACTCAGCAAATTAGCTCTCTGAGAGATGCTATGCAAAATAAAGCAGTTGTCTTTACCTCTGTATATCTTAGCAAAGCCCAGAAAATGATTAGATTAGCAGGTACATAGATTAATTTTCACCATTATCACAAATATGAAAGAAAGGACAGATGAGTTTGTACAAATTTTCAGAGGTCACCCTTTTTTGGGGTGTGTGAATGTGAACTACCTAAAGGAGTAAAAGGAGCAAAAGTTGGGGGAAATTAATTGAAAAATTATTAGTTGTTACAGTGCAGGGGCAAGAATAAATTAAAGCAGATGCACATTGGAAAGTTTCCTTTCCACTTTTACCCACATATCCATTTCTTTGCCTTTTACAATTAAATAAAAAAGAAGGAGAAAACTATTTCCAGGTGTCTTCACTCAGTCTCTCAGTTTCAGAAATATCAATCTATGACTTTACTACTGACAGGGGACAGAGGAGGAGAATATCATCTCTTCTGATCCTCTGTTACAAATATAGTTACAAAATGGTGTAAAATAGTTCCTTTGAGTCCCAGATTTGCAACTACAAAAAATTGGGTATTTCTTTCTTTTTCTCTTTGCTTGAAAATCAAGTCCACCCTGTCTCGACCACATAAATAGAACAATTTTCCTCTGTGAACTGCTTGATGAGGCTGTGGCCAGATTCATATAAATGTCATAAAAACAGAGTACAGAATGGATTATTTTATGATTAAGATCTGTATGGATCTTTGTATGAATGCAACGTGCTTTGGCAGGGCTCTGCTGCACGCACACTAGTTTTAGTGTGTGTGGTGGAAAAAATGGCCTGCCATACTGTCACTTTAATGTCTTTCTGAAAAGGAACAAAAATCACTGGGCTCCACCAAAGGTTACAGCAATCATACAAAGGTTTGGTCTGCTAACCAGTACAGTGTGTGTTCTATTTCTCATTGTGATAATAAGGAGAGTACGATTCAATAAAATGCCACAATATTTCTCAACACTTTGTCTTTAAATGACATATTGACATCTCATTGTAATAGCAAGGTGAAACTTTCTCATTCTCTAATTTATGTAATAAGATCCAATTTTCTTTCCATATTCTGATTGTGTCAATGAGCTGAATTCTTTCTTTTTGTGTGTGTGTCTTTCTCTCTTCAGTTTGGATATTTGGGAGAGAGAGAGGCTTCATTCAGCTTTATTTATTTATTTATTTTTTGAGACATCAGACAAGCTGCTATCAGCACATGGATGCCAAGATGGTCTGTTAATGAAGAATTGTGGTTTAAGAATTTCAACCAAAGGATTAATGTATTAAAGTGAATAATAGCATCAAGGCAGTAGCAAAGATGATGATCAGAGTTGGTGAAAGAGAGATTATTGATCATCTGGCTCTATCAGTCACAAACAGGGAGGAGGAAAACAAAAGAGAGGAAAAGGAGATTAAAGAAACGAAATATAGTTTAGTGATGCCAGTTGATTCTGTTACTAATTATAAATCTTTGGCAAGAAGCCTTTGGTTAGACAGTGACACTCCACTTATCTGGTGGTCAGATTTCCAACAATCTTTACCACCCAGAACACAGTGGAGTTCCTGGAATTGTACCTCTCAAAGCTTTGACTACGTAAGAGCAACTTTAATTTGCTGGAGATGTTCTGCTATCTCCTGGAAAGTTTATTGAATTAATTTTGTGCATATATTCAAGATTGATTATTTACTATACTTGGATGTCTGGATTTTTTTTAAGCCACTGTAAGTTTTCCCCAGGTTATCTAGAAAGGTGGCATTCGGGCCAGAAGGTGGGGTGGTAGAAAACCATTGGGAAGGAGGAAGGATGCGCAGTTGAGCAGGCTATAACAGAAATATACATGAATAACCATTGTTTCATAGAAAACAAGTACTCTAAAAGAGGAACTACTAAATTTTCTTGACTATTTGGAAGAAAAAAAAAGAGAGCTGTTAACTGTGGAGCCTAAGGAAGTCTTCATGAAGAAAGGAATTGGTATTGTGCCTATTGGGATATATAATATTGGAAAAAGGCTGGAAGATGGGCATTGAGGAGAGCATAGGGTAATAAGGGGAAAGCAGGGTTATTTGGAATCACTAGTGAAGTGCTGAGACTAGCTCAATTTGGTTGAAGTATAAGGTGATCTATGAGAGTGTAGAAAATGAGTTGAAATGACAGATAAGCACCAGGCTATGGAGAGTTTTGAATACCAAACTAAGGCATTGGTATTGATAATCTCCAGGCAGTAGGAAGGATGGTGATCAGAGTCGGTTAAAGGGAGGTTATTGATCATCTGGCTCTATCAGTCATAAACAGGAAGGAGGAAAACAAACGAGTTGTCATTGTCAGCAGTTGGGGCTAATTAATGTGTTTGGTCAGGGATGATGCATCAGAGTTAGGCTGTAGGAAGGGGAGGTCCAGGAAGGTATCTAGACTTCTGGCTTATTTGACTCTGTAAAGTGGTGGTCTCGTTACTGAAATGGAAAACACGAGAGGATAAGCATATTGGGAGACTGGAGGCATTGGCATACTTTGTGTGGAAATATATGCTTTTGCTCATGAGCATCCATCAGATGGCTAGCCTGCTGTGGAGGAGCAAAAGAGGGGGAGGCTGGAGAGAGATGTGAAGTCAGGAAGCAAAAGAAAATGCAATTCAAAGGTAAATACGATAGTTCAAAGATTGGATGGAGTTTTTGAGAGATCCAAGGTAAAGAACGAAAGAATGAGGAATAAGGACAGATTCTTAGAATCCATAGTAGTGGGAGAACAGTAGTGGAAGAGTCCTAGAAGTTGCAGTACATGACCATAAGAAAGGAAGACTGTCATAGACTCTGGTATCGTGGGAAATGGACGGGGTAGTAGAGGAAGGGGAAAGAGAACCAACAGACACGGAGTATTAACAATATGTTAGATCTGGATATACCCCATATCATTTAATTTTCGCTGGCATCTATTAGAGACCTACCCTTACACTCATGTTACCAAGGAAGAAATTAAGGGTGGGTAACTTGCCCAGGAGGCAAACAGCTGTGCTCAGTCCTGTTCAACTCCAAAGTCTGTGCTTTTGCCCTGTTCAATGCTGCAACAGGTTAATGCATTAGAAGAGGAGAAGAGAGTGTTTGATTTGTGACCTTCAGTAGAGCTGTGAGTGTGAAGACAAATTTTTAAAGGGTTAGAAGTGGGTGAGGGATTCAATTTAGTTCATGCACTGTCTACGGCACCTGCTGCATAATGAGGAACTGTTCTAGCTACTGAAGATAGAGAGATATAGGACCTAGTCCTTACTCTCAGGGAACTTGGTGTCTGGAAGAGGCAAAAACAGCCATCTAGATTATCTTTAAATCATGTGGCATCTGCTCTGAGAACAGACAGTTTACCCTTTCAAAACTCAAGATGAAAGCTTGATTTAAAAAGTGAAATGAGAAAAAAAAAAGAAAAGTTAAACAAAGTGTTTTTTTTCTTTTTACGATAATGTACATGTGCAGATGTTTGTAGACTGACTGAAAGACCTAGTGGTGAAGAGGTTATTGAAGATATTAAAGCAAGAGTAGATCAGAGAGGAATAAGGACTGAGGACATAAGAAGTGGGGTTAGTGGCTATAGTTGTCTTGAGAAACAAAAGGGATGATCCAATGTTATCCAGGGACATATTAAACAGATGCCTATTACTATCTTATACCTATAATGGGGAAAGAACTAGGCTTGAGAACATTAACTTAAAAAATTCTGTATGTGATTAATGTTTGTTAGGCAGGCTACCCTGCCACCTTTGGCTGCCTTTGGCTCTCCATTTGCAGAGGGCATAACCTCTGGGCAGTGAAGATCAAGGTAGAGAAAGGCTTTTTCATATATTTTGCACCCAGAAAGTAGAAAACGAACGCTTGTATCCAGGGCAGATAGAAGAGTCTGAAAATCATTAGGTCAGTGGCAAATTGTGGCTTATTTTCAAACAAAAGGCTGACACACAGATCCACAAACTGTATGGAAAAAAAAATCCATGTTTTTAGTCATCATTGTTCTAATTTTAAGAAGTAAATGATTTCAGTACATTACAGTCCGGTGATTAGAGGCTATAAAAGCTGTGTCCAGAACAAGTACTTGTCTTCCTCATCAGAGACTTCTCAGAGGAAAAAACAAATTTTGTGTTCCTGTACTAGAGCAACTTTGGTAGATTGATATGCCATCTCATTGTTTAAGGGCTGTGGGCAATAATCAGAAGTCTTGTCTGCATAGTGTTCTCTTTTAGCTCTTTTCCTTCCTAAATGGCATTGTGCTTTCCCCATTCACCTATGTATCTACAGTTTTTCTTTAGGATTGAGGCCCTGGTGATAACAATGTAACTCCCCCCCTTCTCTCTTGTCTTTAATATTTTTGATACATTACCATTTCTTATTAGCATCTCTACTTTTGAAAAAAGTTTCAATGAAGTCTTTTGCCAGAACAATAAATGCTATTAGACGCTTAGAGAGAGAGGAGTGAGACTCAGTTGTACCCCAGTATTACTAAAAAGAGAGAAAGAGTGATTTGCATCTGCTAATTTTTGACACATCAAGTCTTCAGTAACTTCTGCTTCCCATTGGCACACATTTTTATTAGTTCAAATCTAGTAACAATGTAAAGATGTGTAAACAGTTTATTGTTAATCATATAATAATAGTCATGTGCTCTGCAATACCAGTAATCACAGGATTGTCAATTTACTGGAAACAATAATGACTTGGCATTATTTAGAGCTATATTAAAGGGAGTAAGCTCTTGACTTGGTGAGCCTAGTTTAGTTGTTAACTCATACTGATACTCAGTGACTAAAGATTCATGCCTGGAATTGAGATTAAGAGCAGCCATAAATCAGGTGTCGAGCAAAATGTCCTCTATTTTGTAGGCAACATAACAGTTTTTTTGTCAACCCAATATTTTATGACAAGTGTAATGTTTAGTCATTAATGTCATCATCTCTCTTTACCACCAGTAACATTTTAGCAAAATCGACCAATGCTATTAGGATTTGCTTCTGGACATATGGAGAAAAGAGATTAAGAGGCCAACACTGATTTTTAAAAGCAATAATAATCTAACAGTGAAATCCAAAAATAGCAATGGCATTTTATGTTTTGAAAATGTAAGCTTTATAACCTCTGCTATTTCCATCTCTGATAGGGTGAGACACTCTCCCCTGCCCCAGAGTGACCCACAACCCACATGTTATATCCTATGTCTTGAAACTCACATAATGATTTTGGCCTTTTTTACTGAATCACACAACTGTGGTCCATTCACATTTTATCCTAGTATTATAATGTTGTAATTCAATTCAACAGAGTGCTATAATAATCTATAATCTTTTATCATGTATGATAGTTTTCTTCATCTCTTTATCCTTGATTTCAGTGCTATTTATCTAAATTGGGGGATTTTTCTCTCTCCATTTTTTTCCACACAGTCTTCTCAAATTACTTCCTTTTTTCTGTTTTATTATTTCCCTCACCCCTGCTTGCTTACTTGCATTATGTTCTTTAATGCAATTTTATTTTATAACACCAAATATAATAAATAATGCCATGTATTCTCACCAAGTGAGTCAACTCTCAAGGTATGGATTCAAGAGAATACTCATTAAAAAAAAATCACATGCCTACTATTATGTTGGTTGCTGGTACTAATTTTTCTTACTCCCATTGTTCATAAGTACCAGTTACTACATGAAGGCAAGTATCTTTAAGTAATGTATTTCTTTCCAGAGGTTTTTTAGGTTGGAATTCTAAGAAATATTTCAGGTCCCTACGAAGAGGCTCTAGCCATGGACTGTGGTGGATATGTCAGATTGAAGCCCAAGGGCATAGCCACATCGTTATGGCAATAGTTTAAGTAGTTAAGAAGCTCAAGGACCAACAAGTGAGAATGTAATTCTCCATCAAGATTGCCAGCTGTTTTTAAGTGTTTGGAGACCAAGATGAAGACCACAAGAATCAGTGGCAGATTGTCAAAGCAATGATGCAGAAGCCTACCATTACCATTACGAGCCACAAGAGGTACAATTGTGTTTCCTGCGATGATGAAATCCTAGTTGAGCTCATTGAAAGCTGTGGTATAATTAGTTTGTGAACATTTCTAGGATCCAAAACTTTTTTTTTTTTTTTAAGGAAAAGAATTATCTGAATATATAGCAAATGAAATAGTGTCTATATTTGTGAGTGAAAATGGGGATAGAAAATAATTTGCACAGTTCTCTTGCTGGCTCAAACATTCTTAATTAGATTTGTGAGTTATATAGTGGAATTGGTAACGGGGCATACTGTGAAAAAGAAATGTAGGAGACAGAAACCTTTGCTCCAAAATGTTTTACTTTAGAGCTAAATGTAGATATGTGTTTTTCTACTGGCAAAATTTAACAAGGCAGAAACATTTATCAGAATTCTTATTTTTAAATCTACCTCCATTCAAGGCAATTTTAAAGATTATGACAGTAATCTGAAACTTGAATTTTATGCAAATCTGTCTAAGCTTGGAATAGTTATGCTAATTCTGGAAGAAAGATATTATCACTTTTATTCATCTTACTTTTAGTATCTTTTAGTGAATTAGATCTTTTTTATTAAATAACAAAAGTCTTACTTTCAAAATGACAAATAGAATCCTGGCTTAGGGTGGATGACTATTAAAATAACCCTTGCCTAAGCAACAAAATTATATATATTTTACTCTACCTTATACAATAATTTTTCTCCTAAAATAGTCTTTCTGGACTCTACTAGAAGATTCAATGTATGGTTCCAACAGGAAGTTTATATATAAGGCAGTAGATATGGGTAAAGGTTTTGAAGTTGGAAAGGATAGTAGCTGGGCTCAAATACTAGCTCTTACATATACTAATAATACAACCTTAGATAACAACTCTAGAGTCTTTTTGTCCCTGTAAAATATCTAATATCGTGGGTTGTAGAGAATTACGTATGGTAATACCTACAAATTTCTTAACACACTATCTGACATTTAGTAAGGATTCAAGAAATAATGACTATCACAATTGGAATTATGGTGAATCTTGAGTTATTCTGGTTCCCTGTGACTCACACAAAGTCACTCCTGCCTCTTTTTAAACATAGATTTACCATTGACTGAGGTCGAGGCAGTCTGGGATACCTCTATTTGAAGTGGTTGGTTCAATTTACTGTAAACGCTAAGATCTAAGATGGCTCTCATCGCACAGTGTTAGGTAATTATCTGCTAATTTCTATTGTGTGATTTTGTTTTCCCTAAGATATAGTCCTGTTTTATCTTTTTAAAAAAGGCTTCCTGGAGTTAGAGTTTACTATACTTTGGTGGCCAATGTTTACTGTACTGTGGAAAGCATTTTGTACATGATAGAGGGACGTACTAGTCTACGTCTTTGAATATAAGTCAGGGGTTTGATATTTTCACCTGAGATACACAAGACCATCCTGTATGAACTTCTTATCTAGTAGATGATATAACTGGGGAGTAGTGGAGTGATATGATGTGATCAAATGACTAGAGCTATAATCGGAATCCAGGACTCTTGACTTTTGGTTCTGTAGCATATGGCTCCTCTATACAATTCTTATTTTCTTGAGGATTATAGGAAACATCCATTTAAATGTGCCCATATAAAAATTTCTTACATTGAACGCTATTTCTAAATTGTGAATGGTATGTTTATTAGGCTTATGTGAGATATTTCAGATACTATTCAGTTATTAGAAATAAGTATTTGACTCTGTAAATTCCTGTCAAAGGGAAGTCTAATGCTTAGTAATGAGTCTTCTTCACAACCTTGATGGTACTATCCGGGTTATTCCTGACTTATTTTTCTCTTTTCACATCTTATGGTTTAAGTGATTCTTGGTTACTCAGTACTTAGGAAATGCTAAATGCCTTGCCATCAAGCATGGTTCCATCAGTATATTTGGAGGTGGCCCAAAACCCCAGCTCACTGTGAAAATTGCCATGACATCACTGCCCAGGCTCTATCTCCCTGGGATAAATAGTGAACTTCAGTTTCCATTGCTGCCTGTTTAGTGCCTGAAATGAATGGACACACATTTCTTATTCCTAGAGTTGAAAACCAATGGAAAAAAATACTTAAGTAGTCCACTGCTGAAAACAAGAGGTTTATACTTAGGGTGGATACACATTTCTTGGATTTTATTAGAGGTTATGCAACCATTTTTGGCTTCAGTTGTATCATTTGCTTTCATGTTAACATGACATAAAAAAGATAGGGTTGAAGAAGTGGAAAATATAAATCAGTGTACCTGGCTATTTACATTGTGAGAATAGAACCGTGATTAATGTACTGAATGGTGTTATGTAAAACCAAACTATTGAAATCGCACAGATGATTTAAGTTGGATTAATATCCTGAAGCTGTATGTTTAGTGACTTATTAAGGGCATGAATTATTTTGACCATCTTAATGATTTACAAGGTTAGCAGCAGCTATGACAATAGAATGGGAAATTTTCTTAAGATGATAGAATATGAGATAAATGGTTTTAGTTCTAGCAAATTTGTGTCAATAATTTTTTACTGTATTTCATGGGTGGGGGGAGAATTGTTTTGTATTAGTTGTGTTATTTAGACTATGTGGTCAGTGCCATGCAGGTTTCATATGGCACATCGCATTCTATAATCATGTGTCTCCCATTTCACCACCAACAAATCCACATAAAAGCCCCATAAATCACATAGAAAACTGCTCCGGGCAGTCTCACGGTGGCTGGGGTGTTATTCGTAATACTAAATGTTATGGCTTGAAGCCCTTCAAAACCTTTTCTCTTCCAGGAAAAGGCATTGTCATACCTTGTGATCAACACATCAAATGCTAACTTAATATAATCTTCATAATCTATCAAGGTAAGCCTTCTGCATGTTTTATAGGAAAAGGAAATTGGGGCAAGGAAATCTTAAGCAAATCAGAAACTATCCTAGGCCAATCTGATGCCAAAACCTGTTCTTAGTCAATGCTCTAGATTCTCTGTGTTACAGGTGTCAAGCCTTCGCTCCTTCTGCATTTCAAAATCCTCCTATTTTATTGGTTCCCTTTATTTTCACTTCTAATTAGAACTCTGGGTAAGCTCCCATTCTTCATTCCAGCTATCTGGTATTAGCTGGCCAATTTCTTACTTTTGAGCCTAGCTCTGACCTTATTGCTCTAAGGAGACCCAGAAACCTTATATTAGGGGTACCTTCTACTTGTGGGGTTGTTCCTGCTGTTTCGTTGATTTGGAGAGGGATATTGATCACTTTCCTAATCAATTTACACTTGGGAAGTCAGCATGACAAAGTAGCAAGAGCCAAGATACAGAGTAAGATCAAAGTAGATTCAAATCCTGGGCCCAGTGTTTGCTGCTTCATCACTTCAGGCAAATTTTTGTGCCTCACTGAGCCTTCCTTTCCTAGAAGATATGATTTCTAAAAAGATTTAGTGAAGGAATATATAACAAAATAATCTGGAAAATTAGTTTCTTTTCTACCTAATTGGTTCATAGCAGTGGTATAATTCTATTCTTATTACTGCTTAAAACATCGCCATCATTTATTATTTAACACTCATTCTACCTCTACATGCATGATCTGCGTTGTGGTGTGCTTGAACCGGGACTTTGTCAGAGCTTCTGAGGATATGAGAAATGTAAGTGCCACTAGGACCATGTCCAATATGACGGAAAAGTTTACTGTCCCCAGAAAATTCAATTATTTTCCTACATTCACCTCCCTCCATAAGTCAGGCAGGTTCATTTGACTATTTCTGGCCAATGGGTTGTGAGGGGAAATAATGTGATTCTCTTCTAGATAAAATGCATTTATGAGCAGGTATGTGGTCTTTCATCTCTCTGGGAAGTGGATTGTTCTTTTTGACATCATTAAAGATAAAAGTAGCCCAAATCTCTGTGACATTGATTAGAAGCTACAGAACCCATAAAGGTTCTAGTATGAACAATCACCAAACCCTTTTACTTATGTGGAGATTCTGTGGTGTGTTTGTTATTGCAGCTAACTTTACTAGTACTTTGAAGAAGTCTGTCTTTTTTTTTCTTTTTTTTTTAATCCAGTAGGGTTATAGGTAGCTAGAAAACATTAAGAAGAATTGCAATGGATTACCCAAGTGATCTAAGTAAACACTAATAGGAAAAGTCACTATTACCAGTAATAATGTGGTTCTATATAAAGAGAAAAAATTTTTCTAACATTTTTGAAATGAAAATATAAACATATTTAATTTTTTTTCTTTTTTTTCCCTAACATTTTTAAAGCCACTGTTTTATCATACTGAATATTTTCTTATAGGATTTCCTATGGGATTGATTCAGTCCAGCCATGTTTTGTATTAAATTTTCCAATAAAAAAACAAAATGAAACTAATTATATCATAGCAGGTCAAGTTAATACTTTGTCTAATCTAGGATTCACATCTCTTATATTGTCAAAAATAAATATTGTGAAACAAGAGTGGGAACTCTAGAACTGTTCACTACTGAATATCATCTATAACAACAATTGAATTTACAAAAAAAAATGATGTATGAAAGTTTCACAATTCAATCATTTCGCTTTTTGTAATGACAAAGTTAGAGTAATGACACAGCTACCCAATCAACATCACAGCGATTTCCCTATAACTGGTTGGATAGCTTATACAGATACTATGTCCAGCAGGACAGTTGAGCTGGAATGCTTTAATATCTCAGACTTTCCTTAGTTATCTGCCCAAATATTGTATTTGATAGTGTGGAGACACAGATTAAGTTTTTATTTCATATTCTGTATGATTTGCTTTCGATTTTGTGGTTGATGAGTGGATGACATTTAAACTATAGATGAGATTTCTTATAGTTGATGAAGCTTTGGATTTAATTGGAAAGGTCAAAAAGATATTTCACATTATTCTTTAATTTTACATTTCTACGCCAAAAATTTTAATTATTGTTGTTTTGTTAATGATGGTATAATGAATGAGCAGGATAATGGCAGAATGGAGTATTCCAGAATTACAGTTGAGCTGGAAGTCAGGAGTCCTGTGGTTTCCTCCTGGCTTTCTTACAAATGGATTTGGTTACCCGAGTGACCTTGGGCTGGTCACATAACTGTTCTGGGCTTTATTTTCTTTACCTGTAGACTGAAGATACTGATACTCTCTACGGTTAGACTCATAGGATCAATGTGAACACCAGATTAGCTAACTCTTGTGAAAAAGCTTAATGATATACACATGTTATATTTACATTTTTTAATAAAACTGTGGACAAATAGATAAATAGGGAATCATTTATTCGGTGAGTCCATTCTCCTGGTCCTTTGTCTCCCAACTTCCACTAAATCTGTTCCAGTCTTCTCTTGCAGACGTTTCCTGACCTTTCACCCCATCCCCAAATCTTGACCAAATGCTCCTTATCTATGCTCCAGAGAACCCTCTGCGTAACTACATTATAGCACTTACTGCATTACATCGACAGGATATGTGTCTGCTTGTCTCTTCTTCTAGACAGTGGAATTCTTGAGAGCTGTTGCAATGCAGTTTGTATTTTTGTATCTCTCATTCCCAGGATAATGCTTGGCAACGTTGTCGATGCTCCTAAATGTTTACCAAACTGATCATAAAGCCTAGAGACACTATGATGACTACTATATTTTTAAACAAATATTCTCATTTAAAAATATCATTCTACTTGCCTGGTTGACAATTTATAATACATAGGATGTTGCAATTTCTAGTTGGAAACCTTTTAATTTCTTAATTAGCTTCCTACAATTTATGTTACACCTAGTAGAGAGCATTAAGAGGGTAATTATTTTTTTCTACTTCTAATATTACTAGGACTATTTTTTGCAAAACATGAAAATTCTTTGCAACTTTTTCCTTTTAAAGTTCTACCAAGCAGTTTATGGAATGGCAACCTGCCAAATGGTGATCCATTTTCTCAAAAACATCGTTTGAGACCATGCCAACCAGGCACACTGAGCTTATCTACTGCATCATAGTACAGTCACATAATTCGTGCAAAATTATGTTTGACATTAAATTATAAACCCTTAGCGTAATAATAAAAAAATAAATAACCCTAAAAGCAAATTAAAAATATGTTTTCACTGGAGCAGGTTATTAGCCCACTGGAAACTTGATCTGTAGTAGTCAATCCATGGGCATGCTTCCATTTCTGGAGGGGTTTGAAGTTTCTCTCTGTGCAGAGAAAAATCCCTAATTCATGAAAGGAAAATTAGCTAATAAAATAATTTTTTCCTCCTGAACTGCTCTGTTGATGAAAACATGTCCACTGCAATTTTAGAAATGAGTGACTTTTCAAATAAAGTAGTTTGTGTTGCCATAAACAGAAGGATGGTAAGGCCATTGACGTTCTTTGCCAAAGGAAAGAGTAGCCAGCTGTGTCCAGCTTTTTTTTTTTTTTTCTCTCTCTCTACTGCAGTATTCACATAAATAGTCTCTTCTTTGGGCTGTAGTAGCCCAAATGAAAGCCCATCAAAGAGAATCTGGATTCTCTCTGAATTTGTGCATTCTGAAGCTTCACTCAGAAAAGAAAAAAAAAAAAACACGTGCACACAAGAAAACCCATAAAAAATCTTAATATGTTGAAAAATACTTCTATTTTATGACACCTACCATTTCAACCTTTGTAATTTTGTCTGTCTCAGTTGTTTTTTTCAGAGGTAGATGGGCTGCAAATTATAGATTAAGATTTTAGCGGCATGTAAATGGTCGTTCCTAGCTTCTGATATATGAATCCAGGAGTTTGTGTTCTGGTTAAAGCACAGCTCTCTGCAGTGTAGGCTGCCCTTAAACTGGAATTAAATTGCTATGTAGGTACCTCCCATGATAAACCACAATAACAACTATGCAATCACAACCAAGTGTATCTCCAACTTATTTATTTATGAGGTTTAATTTTAATTGGTTTTCATATAAGTATAATACCCTTGCTTAGCTGTAGTTAAAAATTAGTATTGTTTTTCTTGTAGTTAAAATATATTTTCTCATCTGTATAAATGTTTATGAAAGATAACGTGTATTCCTTTATGAAAACATCAAAATGGGGTATGTTTTCTTTAATGTAATGAGAAGTAAAGCCCACAAATCAGACAGACTGCATCTGTAGGGAAGATACAAGACTGCATTTTACCCAAGATAACATTTCAAAATGATTGCCAGGTAACCCACAAAATTGAAATGTGTTCTGCTGCCAAATTCATTTTAGCATCGGGAATTAATTTTTCAATGTGTTTTTGGAAGTAAGAGGTGAATTAATTATTGCAGGCACTATGATACCATTGGAAGTCTGATGCTAGAGTGTGATTCAGATCAACACGGAACCGATAATATAATTGAACTTAGCTCCTTTCTCTTTCAAGGGCTCTTTTACATGACAACACAATATTCACACTGCTCCTAGGGATACCTTTGGCACTTCTACAATTCTAATTTCTTTCCACGCTTGCACAGTTCATTGTTGATTCTTGGAACCCAAGCAGGATGGAGGGGAAGGGAGCAGAGCTCGGTGTCCAGCGGCCTTTCTCGAGTAAGCCCTGGGTCCCTGGTTAGTTCAGGGAGCATTTGCAAGTTTTCCAGAGAGAGCAACTTCTCTTCTTAGCGAGGAATCAAAGCTTTGCTAGGAATGTCAATGGGATTCATAAGTCTGGAGAGGTTGAAGGTGAATTCACCCATCAAGGCACTAGGATTGATCATGCAGTCCCCTGGGAAAGCTGTACATTTAGGCCCATGATGGGTATGCACAACCACCTTGCAGGAGCAGAAGACAGATCAGGTGGTTTAAATCTTCCCAACAGACAGGTGTGGAATGCTGTCAAGTAATACATGTTTGCCCTTGATATTAGAGATCCAGAAGACTTTCAGCAGTTAAAAATAAGTCCCAGGCCTACAGATGGGAATGGAATGACAGTGGCTTAACAGGCAGCATCATCTGTCTCTACTGGCAGTTACTTTTCCTCTGTTTCTCCTTTCCTTCAGTTTTCTGGTGTATAATGTGTTTGTCTTTCTGTTTCTTTCTTTTTTTGTCAGTATATCATCTTTTGGAAGAGATCAGTCAGCATAGCATATGAACATTTTTCTGATAGTATTGGTTAAGAGGCTCACATTTTTTTTTCTTTCAAGAATAATGTGTATTAAAAAAAATAAAAACTTTCAGATGGCAATGCAGAGATTGGGAAAAAAAAAAAAGCGGTGGCTTAAGTACTGCAGATGGTTTTCTGGGACAACCGGCTTCGTCAGCTCCATCTACTCGGTCAAAGGCTCATTGGTTATGAGTTAGTGGCACTTATATTTGGCCTTTGAGTTTCAGATTGAACATCTCTTCTCTGACTAAATTTTATTACTATGTAATAAAATAAAATCCAAGGTACTTAAACTCTTTTTAATGAGGACTACCAAAACATTTTTAAAGTTATTCTGTGGCTCTCCCCTTCTCCTCTCCATATTTTAATGAGTTTTGCAGGGGGGGAAAAAGAACATTTAGACCTTGTCTGTATAACATTAATATAGTGATGGAGGCATAAAAAATTTAGATCAGCAGTCATGTCAAATATGAAAGAAAACAACCAGGGTTTTCTCTTCTTTTTCCTGCTGAATCAATCAGATTAACTAGGTGTTTGTTCAGAATGAAGGCCGCTAAAGCTGTTTTCACGTACACACTATTTCTCTTAGTTGTCCTTTTGTTTTTCTATCTTGACCATTTGTTTATTTTAGCCTTGGGTTTGGACCTCCATGTTCCCTTAAAGAAAACAACAAACAAACAAACCACAAACTGCCAATTCTAGTATTTTCTGAAGCCTTTTTTTCTTTTTTAAACTGGGGAATTGACATTTTAAATTATGAGACTCAATTTATTGGCTAGAACACAAAGTTTGGGTTCTTTGCTGATATACCCAGTCAACTATTATATACATACATGGACACGCATCTACTCTGTTAAAGAGGACTGGAAGCAGCCAGTCTCTTGTTATTTCTGTTAAATATGATATTGACTACTTGACTACATGGTCATTCTGTTGTAGGCTTCCTCTCCACTATAAAAATAAAGTGGACAATTAAGGCAATATCATAGCTAAATCAGGTAAAATTACCTTAACTTAGCTGAGTTATTGAATCGAAAGGAAAAAAAAATTTAAATGATTCACTCTTAACGTTTCAATAAGAAGCACTATGGGCTCTTCTTCAGGCATTCTGCATGCAGTTATTTGAAATTGCACTAATTTTGTATCAGATAAAGAAAATTACACATATCTTCCCAAACCAACACACACAGCAGAGCACACTGGCTATGTCTCCTGCTAGCATATGGTATTCATCATTAGCAGTAGCGGCAGCAGCCACCTCTTTTAGTTGACTGGTAGAAAATAGAGCTCCAACTCAAATCTCTGTCTGTTCACCATAGCTTTTTCCAGTTAAATTGGTACCACAATCTGTATGGTTTCATCACTCCATTGGCAGTTTAATATAAACATCTGTTTCCAGTCTTTTATATCCTATCTGAGATTTATTCAGTCCCTCTGACTTATCTGTCCTTCTCTCCTCCTCCATTTATTTCCCTTGACTTCCAAATGATGTTATATTTTCCAATATTTCCTTGATCTTTTGCTCAGATGTGTGCATCACTAAATGTATTTAATTAACCTGTTTTTTTTTTTTTTCTTGTGGAGCCAGGACTATTTGTTTATAATCTGTTCTCTCCCTGGGCATCCTGAAGCTCTTTACTCTCACGGTGCAATTTTCCTTGGAAATAAAGTAACATGACTTCGGGTTTCAATGGTGGAGGAGATTATTTCATTGTGATCGGTGTCAAGATCAAACTGTGAAGAATTTCATTCAAGTTAAATGATTTTGTCTCTTCTCCTCCCATATTTGCATTTACTACTGTATCATGCAAAGATTTGAAAGTCCTACTGCTCAGGATTCATATTATTTTGCTTTCTCTTCTATTAAATTTCTAATGTCGGAAAGTAAGGGCATTTCCTGCGAGGTAATAATCTAGGGTAGAAGCAGAGACCCTGAATCAAAGACAGTAGAGTCTTTTAATTCAGCTATTGGTTAAATGTCAGGAAATGTCCGGCCCAGAGGTCATTATTGTTAAGTCAAATAGAAAGCTTTTATTTTCCTATCGCCTTTTGATTTTGGGAGCTGTTCATAAAGACTGATGCTGGGCAAGTCACTAACTACATGGTAATGGTGGAATTCTGTAAACAATTGGCAAGCAGAACTTTGTTCTTATTGTCCCATTAAGCTGAATATGAGGTGTTAAATATAATGAAATGTGGTGAGTGAAGTGTTATTTTCCTATTGGTTACTGTAACAGTCATTAACAAGTAGGACACGACTAGTACGAAAATAGAATACTGTATCCATGACAACACAGAGTTCAGCTTTTCCATTTTCAGCAAATGGGGCAGCAATTACTTAATATTTTCTTGATTTATTAATTTCCTTATAAGTGGGAGTAACAAGGAGACTCTTGAACTGGGCAGTTAATAGCCCAAATTAGCTACAATTTTTAGTTACATCATTTATATAACCATTTACTCATTCATTCTTGGTAACATTTGTTGAGATTCTACTACATGGTAGACACTAAGCAAACAGAAGTGAGTGAGCATAATTTCTGTCCACAAGGTATTCATGGCCTAATTAATGCAGTGGTTCTCAAAGTAAGGTCTCCGAATGAGCAGCATCAGCACCACTGGGAACTTGTGAGAAATGCAGGTTTTCTAGGCCTTTCCGAGACCTACTGAATTGCACATGCTGGAGTGAGGCCCAGTGATCTATGGTTTAACAAGCCCTCCAGGTGCTTCTGGTGTTCCCTAGCATTTGAGAACCACCAGGTGCATGGGGATATTGAAAACTTTTCAACTAATAATGTCTTACTTTATATCCAAAATGATTATAAAATAAGAAGATACTTCCATGTTAGAGAGTTATAATTGTATAGAATGTCGAGGCTCTACAAATATTTATCCTTTTAGTTTATGGCCAAGAAGTACAGGCCATTGATTAACTTCATGTGACTGAGTCAAATCACAATGAAAATTTAAGATCTGACTGAAAATCTTATAAATTCCATGGGTCTTGCTACATCTCTTTTGTGAGCATATTGTTTCATGAATATTAAAAGACTATCTTTTAAGATAGAATTATATATTAATAGATGCTTGAAGGAAGTATTACCATTGTATATATATAGTAAAATCCAGAGTCTACCACAATGCTCGACAGATAAATGTTCAACAAATGTCCAGCCCGTTCATGGATTTAAATCTTGAAAAAAATCACATCACATTTCCACTTATTTCTTCTTTTTGAAAAATGAAGGTGGAAGTAGGCATTATAGGATGCTCTCTCTCCGATCTTTCAATCTGAGTGTTTTGTTATTCTGTCTTTGGAAGCCTATGTTTATTAATACAAGCTTCCCCCATCCCTCTTGTATAAATGTATATATATAGACACACACGCAAAACATATATGTGCACATAGGATCAATTTTCCTGTTTATATTTCTCTATTACTTATTAAACCTTGATTCTAGTATAATTACATCTGAGTTTTTCTCTATAATCACGGCCTTGAATCTTCGCCCACTCAGAGCTGCATGTGTGTTCTTCCAAGCCATTACTCTATACCCGGAACTGCCTTCTCTTGAACACGCCACAGGATACTTCACCCTTTTACTCTTAGGAGCCCATCTGTTCTGTGAAGCATTCCAATGACAATAACCACCTACCACTTTGTGCTGTTATACACTTATCTTTTCCCTTCCTTCCTCCTGTTGATCTTGAGTGTATTACTTAAGATGTGTACTTTTGTTCTTCCTTTGCTTTTAAATTATAACTGGTGACATGTGCTGTAAACTCACAAAAAAATGATATTTCACATAGGGACATCCAACATTTCAGGTAGAAGAATTTATAACAATAGGACAGCCATACGAAGCAAGAGTTGCATGCAGGTGGGGTAATAGATCAGCCCGATGGTTTAGCATAGTGTCAAGTTATTTATAGTTCAGGTGTGAGCCCTGTGGGACCACTTACCTATCATCTGCTAGAGTTGAAAACTGTAGCTCTGGCATACACAGACATTTTGAGATGAGGATGATGGTATGGGCAGTGTGGTGGTGGGGGGGTGGGGATTGTACGGTGTGCAAACAGTGTACAAGCCACCGGACCTGGGTTTGGATTCCCTCACCACTATTCCGTTGCTCCGTAATCCTAAAGAAATGAAAGGATCTCTCTGCATCTATTTCCCCAAATTTAAAGTCATGAAAATAATCTTCACATTTTAGTATTGCTATGAGGTTGAAGTGAAATAACGCATATTTGGAAGAATGCATCACAGGGCCTGACATAAGCCAGTTCAACATATGTCTAAATCTGTAATCCAAACCTCTATCAAGAAACAAAAACCTGCCTACCTCTCTCTCCATATGAATTGCACCCCAAGTCCTTGGTATCAACATGCGGAAGAATAAAGGCATCCCACCCTTTCCCTGTAGTCTACTGCTAAGTTCTATCACTGGGTGAATGGTGTTGCTATTCAGATAATATCCTAAGTCAGAATGTCTCTCATCTCTCACTTTGTATAGTTAACAAAGACTAAAAACAGATGGCTTTTACCTTCCGTCTTTACTCCCGCAATTAACTCCTTAAATACTCAAAGTAACTTGCTTGTATCGCAGTAGAGTCTCGAAGGCAGCCTTCCAATTCCCAATCTAGGATGTTCAATTCATTCTCCTTATGAACGGAGATCATACCAGGGAGATATTTATTTTTTTATTTTTAATTTATTTTAAAGATTTTATTTATTTATTCATGAGAGACACACAGAGAGAGGCAGAGACACAGGCAGAGGGAGAAGCAGGCTCCATGCAGGGAGCCCAAGGTGGGACTCGATCCCAGGTCTCCAAGATCCCACCCTGGGTTCAAGGCGGCCCTAAAACTGCTGAGCCACCCAGGCTGCTCCCAGGGAGATCTTTAAAACAAAACTCTTGATCACGTTACTCTCCTATTTCAAGTCAGTTAATGATTTCCTACAATCTTTTAGATAAAATTCAAATGTTTTAATGTAGAACTCGAAGCACTCTCTATTTTCAAGAAAAAGTCTCCTTCTCCGTTCACCCTGACCTCTCTTGTCACTACTCATATTTCTCTACAGTGACCTTGAATACATCACTTTTTGTGTCTCTTTAGGTTCTACCAAGAGCAGAGCTGCCTAAGGCAAGGGCTTGGTGGCAAAGAGTTTATTTGTGTGGTTAAATAAGGGAGCAGGAATAGAGAGGTAAGGTGTTTTTGTCAGGGTATGTCATTGAAGTGCCTATGTGAGCCACAGGGCTTCATTCCTTGAAACCTCGGAGAAGCCTATAATACTCCCAGAATTTTCAGGTGGACAAGAGGCTGAGTCATTCATCCACTGGTTGGGTGTGATACCCCAACACTTCAGCTGCATTTATGCAGAGGCTAAGTGACTTCTAGAACTTTAGAAAGTCCCTGAATTGGGGAATGCTTGGGTGGGATGCTTACTAAATTTGTGCAGAACTGTGTATCATAGCTGCTGCTGGAATCACAGATGGGCCAGAGGAACATGACATAGGACAACAAAGATATGGCTTCCCTGTGGTCTGTTTTTATGTCTTTGCATGACTTATTCCCATGTGCCTAAAACGTGTTCATTGCCTCTTCTTCTCTAAGTTCATATTGTTAACTCATACTGATGCATCAAGTTGCAGTTCCAGAGTCGGCCCTACTGGGGGCATTCCCCTGGTCACAGATATTGTCTGAAAGTCTTTCTTTTTGATATCCACAGCATTCAGGGTCGTGCTGCACTGTGTCCCATGGCACAAGAAATGGCACATATTGCTTTATTTCTGCCTCTAGAATAAAAGCACTTTGAAGGTGAGAAATGTATCTTGCTTGTCTTTGTTTCTATTTGAAGTACAGTGCCTGGATATTCTAGATTTTTGCATCAGTATTTGTTGAATAAACAAAAGCATGAATGAACGGAAGAAATTGAATCCCCTAGACTAATCTTTATAAGTCATCATTTCTTATGTCATCTCATCAAGAATCATCACTAACTGTACCCCACTGACACATAATGACTATATTCTTTTACTTGACTTTCCAGGGTTTCTATAATGTAATCCCAAGTTGCTTTTCTCATCTGATTTCCCATTACCCCCATTTATTAGTTTTTTACTCCAGACACACTGCTCGCTCACTGTCTCTTATACAGCCTGCTAGATCTCCACCCTCATGCCCTTGGGCATCCCAGTCTGTCTGTTTTTTAAATGCATGCCTGACTCTTACACATGTTTAGAGGCCTCGTTTAAACCTGTTTTCCTAAAAAGAAAAACTCTTCTTGACAATTAGTGCATGGTGGTCATTTTCTCTCCTTTGGATCTTTGCATTTTTTTGTGTGTGTGGTCTAATAATTACTAACAATGATACTTCACATATGTCATCTGCATGTACTGTATCTCCTCAATTAGATTTGATGTTTCTTGAGGTCAGATTCTCATCTTATATATACTTTGGGATGTGATTCTATTTCTTAGTATCTAATCCAGTGCCTGGAATGGGATATTGCATATAGTGCAAGCTCAATGCTATTTCTTAATTGGTAGGCAGACTCTTCAGAGATTTACTTACATATCAATCATTTCAAACACACTTGTGACTCTTAGATAATCAGAATAGAATGGCATGCTACAAAAAAAACAGTAGCCTTGACCTGACTGATGGAGAAAAGCAGGTAGACATTTGCTCAAAACTTTGATGATAGGAAAGGAAAAAATTATTTAGAAGTGTTCGTTAAAAGAGAACATAAAGAGGGATTACTTTTTTTTTAAAGAGGGATTACTTAACAAAGCAATCTGAGAATCTCTCCTAGAACAATGACACTTTGCTGAATATAAAAATAACCAGAGAATGTAAGTTTATTTTTGAAAAAATTTAAAGCAGTTCTAAAGTCCTCTTCTGAAATTTGCTTAACACGTTTATTTGATTTTATAGGGTTTTAATGAGGGGAAGTGAGATGTGGTTAAATGGCTTCAAAACATGCTAGTTATTGATTATGGCTATTGCATTTTATAAATTATTAATATTTAAAACTTGGCATTTTAGTTTTGGAAGAACTAAAAACAAGTAGAGAGAGGGATTTTGTTTTGTTTTTTGTAAAGAACTGGGAGGGTAAGGGTTACAGGTGGGTGGGTATAGATTGCAAAGTAATACCTCTGTATACTCTCGATAAAAATACCACTACTATGTAGTATTTAATAAAAAAAAAATACTCAAATACTGAAAAACATCTTATTTGATTTGCATCCCTTTAAGGAGTGGAAGTGCAAATATGATATAATATTGGCAATCTAACTTTTGACTCTTAGTATCATTTAATATTAGACCAATTACAAACTATGGAAATTATACATGTTTAAATAGACAATGGTTAAATTAACCAATGAAGCCGAACTAAGAGACCATATTGAATGATAGGAAAATCATTTGTTAATATTTAATGAATTGACCAGACAGATCTTCATTTAAATTATATCTCATAAGCTTTAATTATAATTGAATTCTGACTTTTTCAGCACAATATGGTGTTCAAGTTAATTCTGTGGTTTTACCTGTTTTTTCTTTTTTTTTTTTAAATAAGATAAACCCAAACAAAAGATTTGCTTATCATATGTTAGAAAAAGAAAAAAAGAAAGGATTAAAAAAAATCTCTCCCACACTCACTTGGCTACCTTCCCTTTAATTCTTCCAACATTAATACAATGTTGCTGACTATGTTATGTTGTTACTAGGTTGTGTCAAATCAAGAGAATAATTGGACATTAAGATTCATCTCTGAATACATTAATTAGATGATTTCTTTATTTCTGTCTTAAGTTACTAACGATTTCCTCTCCATAACTAGGGAAGCTCTGTAAGAACTCATTATCCTTTTGGGACTCTATATCTACTTTAAGATGATTTTTGGTGAATGTGGTCATTCTGGTTACAGTAGACTCTATATTAAGTTCCAAAAACTAAAATTGTAAAAAGAAAGGGTACGGTTTAGATTTAAAAGGTTTGCCCCTCAGGAGGTTATTTCTTTTCAGAGGGAATTTGTTCCACAACAATGGTACCTATAGAGAGTCATGAGGACCCCATGAATACTAATATGCTCATCAGGATAATCTTTGAAAAGTTGTATTTTCTCTGAGTGCTGAAATTCTACAAATCATGTAGAAGACATGGGCCATAATTCTCTTCAGCTCCGAGGTTATGTGCCTTGCAACATTGGGAACTCATTATGAGCAGGTTCTTGGGCAGATTTGTCTCTGTGTTCCAAGTGCCTTGCTCAGTGCCCAGTGCAATAGCTACTGAATAAATGATTCCTTATTAGCTAATTAATAAAGTCATTTAACCTTCTCCAGTCTATGGATGCTAAACCAGATATTATCTGAAGGCCTATCCAGTTGTAACATTCTATGAACTTTAAGCAGGCATATTTCTATGGACAGTGACAATTTTTGAAAAAAAATTTCAATAAAATGTCTCAAGGAATTTATTCTATCATAATAGATCAAATTGCTGTAATTTAATGGCATTTCCTGTGAGTCAAATTTGACTTTATTTTCTAAAAAGGTTTCATGTATTTATTTGGCAGAGAGAAAAAGAGAGCACAAGCAGGGGGAGTGGGAAAGGGAGAAGCAAGCTCCCCACTGAGCAGGGAACCTGATGCAGGGCTTGACCGGATCATGACCTGAGTCCAATGCAGATGCTGAACTGACTGAGCCACCCAGGTGTCTCTCGAGTTTGACTTTAAAGTGATAAAAAAAACTAATCAGATGTTTAACATTTCTTAGTAATCAATACACACAGTTGAAATTTATCAAATCTTAATCCCAGAGAAGGCTAGGATGATGAGCTAACGGAGTTTGGAGCTGATAATGTGGGAGAGGAACTCTAAAGACAAATCCAGATCCCCTCACCATTTAGCCTAAGTGAGCCAGGACTTTTGTAACTACTTTTTTTTTTTTCCTGCCACCTTTGGGTCACATACGCTGATGCCACCTCCCTCTTGACACAGTGGATGTAGTTGCACAAATCTTTGCTATAAATTGAACTTGTGTAAATCAGATCACAGAATTCAATAAAGGATTCTTGAACTGCAGGACAGACTGTGTTCCAGATTATATGGGTAGAGCCAGATCTTGACCTCACACGTTTTATAATTTGGTGAGAGAAACATAGAAGCACATGGATGATGACAACATGAGACATGGTATCAAAGAGAGGAGGAAAAGATACATTCCTCCTAGGACTCGTTTGTAATGATGTGGGAAACCATGCCCTTTGAAATGCCCTGGAGTTCAACAATGAAAGGAAGCAGGTTATGAATACTCTTCAAAGTTCGTATGTTTTCAAATAACATACACTGACATTTTACCTGTCATAAGTTTGAGTTTGCTATATGCATACTTTTTCCCCCTGTATAGTGGGTTTTGCCAAAGAGCTAAAAATCCAATGACTTAAATTTTTAATAGAATGGAAACTTGTACTGCTTGCACTTACTGTTGCCCATATAGAATTGTCCGTGTTCTTGAAAGCTGCCAAATATGTTTTCAATTTTTATTTATTTATTATAGGTAAGGACAGAATAATGGATATCTTTCAGTATCTCCTTGGAATTGATAAGTAAGGTCACTTTGTGTTGAGGGGATGTAACTGCTGCTTTTCTGTTAAAAGTAAGTTGCAATCTTATAGGTGTTGCAGTGAGTGGTTAGCAAGCAGAGACAGTTCCATTCACTTGATGATAATATTCCTCCACTGTTTTATTTTACATTTTCAGTTCAGGTCACGAAAAAAAAAAAAGAAAAAAAAAAACCAAAAACCTCAAGAGAGTAACTCCAACTCAAAAACCAACTGAAAGCAAATTTAAATCTGGCTAGTGGATGGATTGTCTTGGCAAATATTATTGTCCACATACCGTATTCTGGGCACTATGTAGGTGGAGGCAAGGAGCAAAATAAAGTCTCTGCGCTAAGAATGAGTTTTCGGGTCTGTTAGGAAAGATATACATTAATCAAAAAAAAATCACACTATAAATATGTAATGATATATTTAGAAATTAATAATAGCCCGAAAGCCATGAAATGGAATTGAATTTTAGGGATACGTGTGTGTATGCGGCTGGGTGTTGCCGCGTGGTCGTATTTGCATTGATAAAATACTTTGCACTGTAACTGGTATTGCCCAACCGCAGATGTGAGAAGACCAGTCAGGAAGTCCAGAAAAGACAGCAATGCTAGTTTAAACTAACATAATGTCAGTGATGACGAGAGATGTAGGCAGATGACCCAAGTACTACTTTAGGAAAGAATTTGAAAGAATTTAAGCATTAATATTTATCAAGTGACTACAATGTGCCAAATGCTCTTCTAGGTGCTAGGGACACGAAAATGAATATATTAAACAATGACAAAAAAAAAAAGTCCCTTTCCTCAATAAGCTCTCTGTCTGTTGTGATATTTCTAAGTACGGTCAACTATGCATTCACATAAGAGAAGAATAATATAGAACAGCTAATGTCAGGTGATTTATAGTCACTATCATTTGACTTTGGTGCATATTAGAAAACTTTTACTCTTGGGGATTCTTTGAGATGCAATAGTAATAATGCATCTAGAAACCCTTTCACAGTATAAATATAACTATAAGGCATTATTAATTTTCTCTTCATAACTTCCTAATTATATCTAGCTTAGGCTCATAAATGATTTTTGTTTCCTGAGTACACACAAGGTAGGGAGGTACCTTAGTTTGCATGGGCTGATAAAACACCGTGGACTGGTGGCTAGGTGGTGTAAACAAATGACATTTATTCTTCACAATCCTGGAGCCTGAGAAGTCTGAAATCAAGATACTCCTAGATTCTGTTTGCGGGGGGAGGTGGGCTCTTCTTGGTTTGCAGCGTGTCTCGGGTCTTCCCCTGGCAGAGAGTGCTCTGTCTCCTTTTCTCTTCCTATCATACACTAATCTCATCATGGTGGTTCTCTTGACTTCACCTGAAACCGAATTCCAAAGACCTTCATCTCTATCACATCAGGTGTTAGGGTTTCAATATACAAGTTTTGGGGAAACACAAACATTCCGCCTATAACAGGAAGACTCCAGAGTGCTAACCAGTGACAAAATAATTTGCACTGGAATTTGCTCCTGGTAACAAAGAAAGTGCCAAACGAACATTTGGATTGGAGACTAGCTTTTAGTGGTAGCACCACTGTGGTCCTTCCCCCCACCCTTCACAATTAGAATCAAACTGAAATTGACAGATTAGATTAGTTGATTGAGTCAGCTCAATTAGAAGTAAATTAGAGTGATGCTATTTAATGCATTTGAATTCCCTGTTTTTCAAGCCATTAAATCTTTCTTTCCTAACTTTTTGTTATATACAAATTTAAACAAACAAATGTAGAGAGAATAGTGGTGGTGATGATTCCCCTATTTCTATTACCACCTTCAACAATTATCAACATTTTAAAAAATATTTTATTTATTTATTTGAGAGAGAGAGAGAGAGAGAAGCAGACTCCCCACTGAGCAGGAATCCTGCCCAAGGGCTCGATCCTGGAACCTGGAGATCACAACCTGAGCCCAAGGCAGACACTTAACAGACTGAGTCACTTGGGCGCCCCAATTATCAACATTTTAACAATTTGATTTCATCTATTCCTTGCTTTTAATTTTTTTTTTATTCAATGGGTTATTTGTAAGCAATTTCAAGCAACGACAGTTTGAACAGTCATGTCAGCTTTTTAAAGTTCCCTAACAACTTTTCTTTTGTAAAGGTTTTATTTATTTATTTGACAGCACAGGGGGAGTGATGGGCAGAGGGAGAAGCTGACTCTCTCTCCTTTGAGCAGGGAGCCCAATGCGGGCTCTCTCCATCCCAGGACCTTGGGATCATGACCTGAGCCCAAGGCAGATGCTTCACCCACAGCGTCACCCAAGCACCCGCTCCCCGCAGCAACTTTTCAATAATGATTTTACATTCATTGGTGATCACTGCCTCTGTTCATCATTTCTTCCAGGGTTGCAAACTTGTGATTTTTCAAATTCCATCATTATTTCTGAATTTACTTGTTGGAATTTTTCTAAAAGATAAGCTTTCGTTAACTCTTTTGTTACCTTAAAGTTACAAATGGATAAATTCCTGATATTTTTCTCTCCTATTCCTTTTGAAAAATAAATTTATGGTGTAAGAAGTTGGTGCTCTGACAGCCTCCAGGGCGATCCATTGAATCTTCTTTCTTTCCTTGAACAGTAGGGGAGCATCTTTACACTATCAAGAAAAAAGTAGTGGGATAGAGTTTTTTTTTTCTTTCTATTATTTCACATTGCTAACAGATTATCAGGCGTTCATGCTTATTAAAGGAAAGTAGATGCATGTTGGGGTGAATGGAGAACCCAGCAACAGGCAGGACACAAGGAAGGCAAAAATCACCTGTGATTGTAGCACAAGACAAGAACAGGAGGAAGGGCAAGCAATGGTCCTTGTATCGGCAAAAATCGCAGAGCTGCATGTATGAATTCAGAAGTTTGAAAGCCTAGATTTCTGTTACTCAGGTGCACTGGGGAGCTCTTGATTCTCAAAATGGAAACCCAGAGCCTTTTCAGTATTGTTTTTCCTAAGATGTTTTATAAGGAAATGTCTGAGGCTGTGAGGAGTGATGCCAACTTAAAGTGCAAACCAACTTACCTCACAGCCGAGTGGGTGACCACCTCCCTCCAGTGAGTTCTCCCAGTTGGGTCACCCAGTTTTAGAACATGAGTTTCCTCATCTCAAAAGCCCTCTCAAGCCCTGTGCAAACTGAAATGGTTGGTCACTCCAACTAAATGGAATCTTTTTACTTACAAGATATGTGCACCCTATGTTCAGTTTTTTAATTGAGGGGGATAAATGTAATTTCCTTGGTTTGCTGGCCCGTCCTATTACTGTTCCCTTTCTTCTCCTTTGTGGCCAGCGGCATGTGCTTAGACAGGACTATGAAGGAAGGACTCTTCCATATTCAGAGACAGAGAGCAGGAGGTCACCAGGCCACATGGGGATCAAAACACTGCTGTTAGCGTTGCTAACACCTGCTTTCGGTTCATCTGAACAGAAGGCTTGGGAATAATGATGTCCACATAATTGTTTTTATATTAGTATTAGCTATATCTTGCTGGGAAAAATAACTGACAAATCCTTTTCTTTTAGCCTTGAAACTGAGTTGCCTGTGTTGCTAAAGATACGCTAGTCAGTTCTCATTCCACTTGGCATATCCGTGGACTCTATGGTCCTGCACATACCTTTATCTTGGTAAATATTTCATTTTATAATATTTTCCTACAATCGAGGGGCCCCGATTGACTAGAGGCAATGATTCTGACATATAAGAGGCTTTCTTTCCCTGTCTGTATACCTACCTATGGGATCAAAGTATCCTTCTCCGATCTCCCTCTACGTATTATCTAGTTACCATTTTCCTGGGTGCCTTTGTCCTATCTTGATGTGGTATAGCTGGACGGATATATTTTTTCCATCCATTGCAAGTAGCCAAGCGCTGGATTTTATTCCCTTCAGATCAAACATATTCACAGATAGGATGAAGAGCATGATGTAGCTGCTTCTCAGAATTCCCACCTCAATGGCAAAGATTTTCAACAGTGGCTCTGATTAGGGACATTTTAGCAAAAGCCATGTGGGAAATGTAGGAAATCTTTAGTGCCTTAAATGCAGATGATAGGAATTCAAGGTACAAAAAAAAAAAATTAAAAAAAAATAAGGAATTCAAGGTACAATCTAGAAAGGAAGATAATTAATGGCCACATGAGTAACTTTGGTTTGTATTTTACAAATAACACTGGGGATGCAGACTCACAAAACGAAGCCTAAGTAAGACACAAATGATGATTTTTGAACATCAGCCAACAGGTAGGTCAGTAATTTGTCCAAGAGAATAAAGAGCTACTGCTGCTTTAGTTTGAGTCTTTGTGCTCATTTGCATTTCCTTTTTGACAGTACATGTGCAAATAGTGCCTTAAAAAAAAAAAAAGTTAAGTCTCAAATTTGGACCAAGTAGATTTTAGATTCTTTTCCTCAAGAGCCATGCATGGGCAAGCAGCACAGCTCTGGGAACCTGGGTTTCCTCATCTTTAAATAGATAATGGGGATCACTGCTCAGTCTGTCTCTCAGGCTCTTTATCAGAATCAAATGAGATCATGTAGGAAAAAGGTATTTTCAAGTAATACATCAACTAAGTATTAGTTATAATTATAGAACTACGACCTTCTAAGATTGGAGGGAAACTTTTTATTTGTTGATGTAGTTTTCATAAAAATCATGACAAATTAAAAAAAGTACTCAAGAGCCTATTACACAATGACTGGCACATGATAGACATCAACAAATCTATTATTTCTAATTTGATGGTTTCCATCTTCATGTGTATTTCCTTCCAGGAGGAAAATAATCCAGAATTGTCTCATACTTTCCCTTATTTGGACTTCAATTCTGGCTAGGGTTCTCAAATGCTCTATCTACAGATATTCTCTTCCTTTGCACTGAACTATTTTGGGAGAGGAAACAGACCTTGTTTATTCCTAATAATATAAATTTTACAGCATAAAATATAATGAAGCTACTGTTTTTACTGTTTTAAACATTTTCCCAAGGAAAAATTTTTATCCTGGATTAAAGTAGATGTCTAAATAGATTGACTCTTACCCTAAAGTCACTGAAATAACATTTTAATGCCACTTTCAAAATATAAATTTTGATGTGGTTTTTGAAAGGTGAAATAATAAAAGTTTGAAGCTAAAAACAAATGAAAGAATATAATGTGTTACCATCAAAAATACAGATACACACGTTCCATTCTTTTTTAAATTCAAATAATGGCTGTTGAAGTGCATCAACAGTATATTTTTGTCAGGTTTTACTATGTACAGATGATAATTATCCGGTATTTTGAAACGGCCATTTAGGGCTTTCAGATCTGGATCTTTAAATGTGCTATAGGGGCTTCCAGTCACATTTGTTTTATTTAGGTCTTATGGCATCAGAGGGAAGCAGACCACTTTCTCTTGTGACAAAGAGAGAACCCAGGAAGGGATAGTTTTTTTTTTTTTTTTTTTTTTTTCACTCACAGGTGATCGGGTTTGTATAAAGAACACAGCGGATAATGGCTGGCTTGTCTTCTGAACAGATGGTGATGGTCCTGTTGCTAGGATAAGGCCTCAAGAATTTAGTTTTTAATTCCATATTATGTGCTTCAGAGCCATGACTGTCCCTAGGTTTCCTGAGGCAAAAAAACAAAGAAAACAAAACAAAACAAAAAACAACCCACAAAAAAAATGCACACAGAAAGAGCAGCAGAGAAAAAGAGAGAGGGGGGAGAGGGTATCAGAGGAGAGAGCAAAGACTGGATCCAGGTCAATATAGGCTTTGGGGAAAATGTCTGCTCAGCTGTCTGCAATCACCTGGGTTTGAAAGGCAGGCAGGAAGGAAGATTGGTTTGGCGGAAGAACTGGGCCTTTGATGTCTTCAATACCACAGAGAAAAATACCCATTTCTTCCCATTAGAAGTCTGTTGACTTTCCTAATTAAGATAAACATGTTTCTGAAGGAGTTAGCTCTTACAGCATGGCATTTATAAAACAGCTATATATACACACAAGAATGTTTGCCAAGAATTTTGGCTGATGGTGGTCTTATGAAGCATTTTATAGAAATATTTTAAAATAGTTGTCGCATGTAAAAGTGAGCGACTTTCATTCCCTCCAGTCAATTAAATATCTAATTTCAACTCCAGGAGATAATAACTGAAGTATTTTTTTTTTTTTATAAATGAATGAACAGTTAGAAAACTGTTAAACACATAGCCCCGAAGCATGAAAAATACATTCGTTTAACAGCTTTATTCTTTTATCGTTAATTTACTTCAGAGAATTTCCACTAGTGTAATTTTCAATGAAATACTGTTATTTTGAAGTCCCTTTTATTGAATATAAGAGCGATGTATGTGATTATAGGCCAACAGTCTCAAGGCCTTTTGGGATGTGGCTCTGTGTTGGCACAGGGTTACCTGCCCGGGCTGTCAGGTCTTCTGCCCAAATTAATCACTTCAATCCATCATCCACTATGTTGTATGTCCTCCCTCCCTGCACCCCTCCCAGGAGCTGACGTTAATTACTTGCCTCAGAACTATCGGATGCAGCTTTAATAATCCAATCATTGAATTTCTATGGTTCCTAGGAATAATGTGACTGATGGCTTTGTATCCAAGGCTTCCATGTCTCTTGTGTCTCACTGTCAAATGTTAGCTGATGTTTGCTGAGTCCCTTACCCTTTGGTTTCAACTAAGACCAAGTACCTGCTAGTGCTGGGACATCTATTCCTCACTCAAAATTGTTATGGGAAAGCACCATGGAAAGCAGCCACCGAAGCCTGGATTAGTCAGGCTGGGAGCATAAATCACGTACTGTTATTGTGTTTTAACAGCTGTCAATCACACTCAGGTTTTAATTGGTTGGTTTGGAGGCAAATGATGCTATAGGCTTTTTCCCTTCCGCACCTTCTCTAACCTGTGCATTTATGACCCTGTCATGCTGCCTCTCCTGCCACACCACCCAGTGTTTTAGAGGCTCTTCATATAAAATGGCCTAATGTTTGTGTTTTTTAGATCCCTGTTCTCATCAAGATTACCTGTTTGGTATTATATATACTCCCGCCAGGCCTTTAAGTAAGGGCCTATCTGTATGGTCTGATTGATTTAATTCAAGGTAAGGTGTTAATGACTTATTAATGGCTTTTTAGATAATACCCTTGCTTTCTGGTAAAGATTTTTAATGATGCACAAAAATAATGACGAGTGATTAGAATTCTAAAGGCTACAGGAGAAATGGTAATAAGACACGGGGAATGGGACGGATATTTTTGGCAGAGATGCTCTTTAGTATTTCTCAACGCATGTCATGTAGACTGCTGCCTTTTCGACTAAAAGTCTGACCAGCCCTGTTTTAGGGAATTTTTGCCATATTCAACTAACTGCGTGTGTCTGGAGATGTGATAGACACTATAATCTGGCTCTTTATTTCTACTGGCTAAGACATGCTATAAAGTCTATCCTCCAAAAAAGCAGACTTCATTTAAATAACCGATTGTTTTGGAAGTGCCCAATTACTGAACTATTCATTTGGCCAAAATTTCCTTTAAAAAATTATTTCCAAACTTATTTGCATGCCGATGCAGGAATATTTTAGCTCAGATTAATTTATTTCAAGATTTGTACTACAGGCGTTGGATCTTTCCAGAACACATGTCCTTATATATTTTGCATTCATTAAGGAAATGCATGAATCAGTTTCACCTGATTGTTCAAGTCACAAGTGAATTGGATATATACCTCTGCTGTTTGTTATAGTTTCTGATTTTAATATTACAGAAACAAAGGCACTGATATCTAATTTTATATATAGAAAAAAAACCACATAAGTATTTTCAAATAAAATCCTGTACTTAAGTGTCCTTTAAATTTAATTTTTTTTTATTTTGGGATATTTTGCCCCTTAAGTATTTCACTTTGTTATTTCCCATACTTCATGGGTGTTTGTTTATATCTGTATATGCTTTAATGCAGACAGCTAGATTTTGAAAAAAGATCTTCATATTTCAGAGTTCCCAGATCACCAGAAAGCTGACTTTTAACAACTGTGAAGTCCTGTTGAGTATGACCTCAAATCTCCCCCTACCCTTTTAAATATAGAGAGTTCACGCTGGCAGCAGACTTTAAAATGCTGATTTATGACTACTCCCACTTAACACTTTCAGGATTTGAATGACCACTAAGGCAGCTTTGTAACCAAAAAGGAAAAGTGAAAGGTCATGGCTGTGGCTACGGAAATCATGTTGGGTTTTGTGGGACCAGTTACTTCTTGTTAAGACATTTTGATTGGCCAAGCTTATCAATGAGCATCAAGGGAAGGATTTGTAAAGAGATCTGTGGGGAAGAGGAAAATATTAAGGCTACAGAAAATAACCATGTGTTGTTTTTTTTAAAACCTTGTTTTCTCTACATGTACCCTCTTTATTTCTTGATTTTAATGAAGTGTATATATTTTCTGACAGCCACAAAAACTATGAGATACAGAGAGAAATACCATTGCTGTTATTGGATGATTTCCTATCAGAACACATCAGGGGGTCTGGGTATTTACAATGAAATTCAGTAATTGTACTTATTGCTTGGTGGGTAAGTCATACAGAAGGGAACAAACCGTGAAAACTGTGCCTGTTATTTTTTGGTGAGCACGTTATCAATCTGTTTAAGTAAACTTTGGTATTACCCAGAAGACTGTTCTCTGCTTATTATATTGCTAACACTGTGTTCAAATTGTGGGAATGTTCTGTCTTAAATGAACTCACTGTGTGCATTTTTTGTAGAAATCTCGAAACAGAGGGTGGTTTCATTATACATCACAGCTATGGGTGTTTTATATACAGCCAAGTGAGTTAAAGACAAAAGTTTTCTTAGCATTATTTGTTTTGTCCTAGACCACTACAGTTTAATGAAAGGAGTATAAATTTATGTGCAGATGTGAAAGTGTAGAGGCTATGAATTGGTTTTGTATATTTTTAAAGATTTATTTATTTGACAGATACAGAGAGTGTGTGCATGAGTGCAGTGGGGAGGGGCAGAGGGAGAGGTAGAGAGTCCCAAGCAGACTTCAGATGAGCATGGAGCTGGACAGAGGGCTGAATCTCGGAACCCTGAGATCACTACCCAAGCGGAAGCTGAGAGTCAGACACCCCAACTAGTACTGTATGGTTTTATATCTGACTGTAACAACTATCCTGGTCCTTTATAGCTTGGCAGTCCCTAAGAAGTTTAACATGGTACCTTGCATAGAATAAAATAACTGATCAATATGATGGATAATATATTAAATCTAAATATGGCCCAGTTGTGTTTCAAGTGCAAATTTAGCAAAGATGTTTGGGAAGAATTTGGGGTAAAAATAAAAGTAAGAAGTCCATTGGAAAAGTTAGCATTTTATTCCAAATCAAAATTCTTCTGATTCAAAGGATGTGGATTAACTGGAAGGAAAGGATGACAGAAGGGATAACAGAGATAAGAGAAAGGAATATGTTGCCTTTAGCACTTGCAACTTATTGACTTCATAGTTATAGATAAGAATATAGGATTTGAGAGTCATTGGGGGGCATAGCGCACTAAAGTAAAACTTTTGCGATTATGACTAAGAAAACTAGCTCCTGTGAGCATTTGAGGCTACACCTTGAAGTTATGAAAATGACAGAATAGTTCTTCCTAGAGTGCTTAACCAAAACCGGCAATTTGGAGAATCTGGCTCAATACAATAGAGATAACACAGCCATATCGATATGCTATCCAAACTATATGTTCTCTACTATTTTCAGATTATAGAGATTGATTCATACTCCATCCTTTTATTGCTTTTTTTTTTCTGGAGAAAGGGGAGATTGTTATATATATTATGGAATATATATATATATATATATTTGTATTCTGCATGTAAGAATATAAAGATCATTCTTAATGCTATAAGAGGTTGGATTATTTTGATTTTAGCGCCTGCAGATTATTCTTTGTGACATTCTATTCTATTTCAACGAATGCTTTTGCTCTTTGCTCTGTGTTCAATACTATAAAGATAAAGATGAGACAACTGGCAAAATAGAGAAGAAATAATACACACACACACATACACACATACCTTTTAGAAAAATATGCTTAAGATCATAAAGTTTTATCTATGATGGTGCAAGGGCTGGCTTACTCAAACAAAATCCAGCCTCTTTTCATCATCTTTCTCTAAGCTTTAGATTTTGACTATGAAAATTATGATATTTGGTAACTCATTGAAGAATACCCAAAGGGACTCTTTAAGTTGGTACATTTTGCAGAGAGCAAAGGTGGAGAGAATTAAGAAAGAAATAGCATTCAACATGTAGCTATTTGCCAGCCTCTGTGCTAAGTACTTTGAAATGACTTTATTTTTTCATCTATTCTTTACAAGAGCTTTCCGACATAGCTATCATGACCCTGATTCATCATATAAAAAGACTGACTCAGAGAGATTATAAAACTTGCCCAGTTCATAAGTGGCAGGAACCACAACTGTTTTTCCCCCTCGCTACTCTCTCCTCAGTACCTAGTAGTTGGCAGTTCCTTGATATTCGTGTATGTTTCATTTGATATTGACTCCAGTTCCAAAGCCTGTGCTTTCCTCATTATTATTATTCACACTCTGAAAGAAATTATATGCAATTATTGAAAGGTGCGAAGCTTGACAGTGCATTACTTAGAGTTTGCTTTATATATTTGTATACTTCAGTTAACGAGTAAGATTTTGGTGATAGTCATAAGCCAGTCACTAGAAAACAGGAGAAATCCTTACCAGAAATTGTCTCTGTGGCTCATATCCAAGTCCTGTTCCATCTGTTCAAATAAATTATTATCCAAGGGTAGGCTGCCCCTCAATACCATTTGATCAAAAGAATCTGGTCAGCAGATCAGAACATTTTTTTTGGCTGGCTGCTTTGACCCACAGTCTCCAATTTCTTCCCAGCTTCCTCCCCACTACCCAATATAGATGTCAGCTTCTTAGACTTCCCTAAGAAGAAACCTGGCTACCCAGTTTTTCTCCATATTCTAGGATCTCTTGTATACACAGAGTTTCTTCATTTTGCCCCCTGTCCATTAGTTTCTAAGTTTCTTGCAGACAGGCACCGTATCTGCATGTTTTACTACTTAATTAGCTGCATCTAACACAGCACCCAGTCTGCAGTATTTACTTAATAGCTATCTTTCAGATAAATGAGTAAGTGCCTTGCTCAAGAGCTGCTGTTTACTACTGGAAGGTACCAAGTGTGCCCCATTACTTCTCTTAAACTTACCAATTTTGTGTTATCCCTCTGACCACACTTGTTGGTTTACTGGGGCAACCATAACAAAATACCACAGATAGAAAGGCTTAAAAAACAAAATTTACTTTTTCACAGTTCTAGGGAATTGAAGTCTGAGATCAAGAAGATGTCAGGGTTGGTTTCTCTTGAGGTCTCTCTCCCTGGCTTGAAGATCTCCAGTTTCTCACTATGTCCTCATATAGTTGTCTCTCAGGCCCCATGTTGTCTGTGTCCTAATTTCCTCTTATAAAAACAAAATCATATTGGACTAGCACCCATATCAATTCATTTTACCATAATTATCTTTATAAAAAGCCTATTTCTAAATACAGCCACATTCTGAGACACTGAGTGTTCTTCTCAACATGCCTGCATATTTTCTCTAGAAAAATATTTCAAAGTAATAATACTTTGTGCATATAAATGCTCATGAAAATCTCTAGGTCTATAATGGAGAGGTTATGTAGACTTTCCTACTTTTAAGTAAGACAAAAATAGTTTAGGTTGTGTGTTGCCTGAAAGATATTCCACAGATCACTCATAAAGTCCTTTCTCTCCTTTTTTCCCCCTATATTTGAGTAAGGACATTCCAACCCAGGACTATTATATGAGCAAGAAGTACATTTCAATAGGGCTTATTTGTTTAACAGTCTGCCTTACCTAATTAAAACAGAAATTAGTATTTTGAAGAATACTGGCATCACATCAGAAACTTAAAATATGGGCCATTAGTTTTAATGGTCTGCAGAAAGCAATGAACTGAATATTGGGTAATAGAAAGATATTGGGGATCAATGTTATGTAATGCCTAAACATTTGGTAAAATGATTGTCTGCAACAACCTGGAAAGCAGACATACTGAGCCAGCTAGTTTAGGAGAAGTGGTTAGGAAGAGCAAGAATGTTTATGTGTTGCTCTTTGTTGTATTTAACATTATATTACAAGGTTGAGATGAGATCAGGAAAGAATAGGCTAATTTGTAAGTATAAATGACCTCCTAGGAATGTAAGGCTGCTTTTATACTACAGAGAGTAGGCGAAAAGGCTGAAAAAGACTTTGATAGTAAAAGTCCCAATAATTGCTTCCCATTTTAAAAAACGGACTTACCATGATAGCAAAGATAAAATTAAGAGGCTTGGGAATTCTACTTCTAGTATGGCAGTATAAGGAGCTTCTTATATCTTCACCCTGGCAAAACTGAGGAAAATTTTTATAAAGTGAAAGTCTCTGAAAATTACACTATGGACATACAGCAAATGAAGCAATATTTATTCGAGCAAATATATTAAAATCGGTGAGAATATGTGTTCTTTGAACCAAGATCCACACCCTCCCTTTGCTTCTTCACTCTTCCTGAGACTGCTATAGCCAAGAGTACAGGGCAGCAACAGAAAGTTCCCACTCTGGGGAGAATGGACTTCCCCTTCTACTGATTAGTTGGATAGCTATCTTCCTGAGCAGGGCAGGACATCAGCATTCCTCATCTGCTCCAGTTACCTGTTGGTGAGGTTAAGTTCTGGGCAAGCATGGCTAAATGGATCCCTTTCTGTCCAGCTGCCACTCATGCGGTGGAGGCTTTATCTTGAGTGTGGTGCTGCTGAGAACATAGGGGCTCTGATTGTCTTATCCAAGTGCATGTGGTGGGAAGTTCTGCAATGAAAGAGGTAATAAGCTAAAAAGACCTGAGGCTGCTGCCCCCTACACCTCTACTGGGTGCTACCTTACTAAAGTGATGTTATTTAGAGAGAAACATGTCATTGCCCTCTCTGTTCCAGCCATGGCTCAGAGACTTTTCATAGGGGTGCATGTGGGGGGAGAAGAAGCAAGCCATGAAAGAGACATCTTCAAATTTTATCTCTAATATGTTGACCTTCCTTTTGCAGCAGAGTGTGGAGAGATTCAGGCTTAAGGGCACTCTTGAGATGAGTAGAAGTTGTGGTGAAAGGAGATTGATAGATTCCTTGGAGATGTAGTCTAAGTTGTGAGCTGGCTAGTTTTCTGGAGAGAAATAGGGACAGAGACAGCTAGAAAGAGCCCTCCTGGGTGTCAGAACAAATCTCAAACACTGACCTAGGAACTGTCTCTTCAAAAGAGTCTGAACTTCATTGTGTTAGTCTGTGAAGCAATTTATCCCAAGAGCATTGTTGAAAACAGTAGAGCAATCAGACAGCAATTAGTGGAGCTGAAGAGTGTGATCAGGGAAAAAACAGTCAAACAGAACTCTGCCAAAAACTACTGTCATCTCAAGGCATCCCAAGGGCACATCCAAGCTGTTCCCCTTGAGGAAAAACAACAGGGGCTTCACACTATGGGGGAGTTGACCTTCCTGAAATAATCCAGACAGTCCCTAAACAACTTAGCAAATAAATAACAAGACCTGAAGGAGTAAGACTATACCCAGATTTGCTACATCAGCTAAAATGTAAGTTTCCAAAAATAAAAAAGAGACATGTCAAGAAAGTATAACCCATATGCAAAAGAGAAAGAAAAAAACAGGGAGCATAATTATCTATGAAAACAACTAGATGTTGAATTTAACAGACAAAGATTTCAAAGTAGCCATTATGAATATGTTCAGATTTAAGAATTAAAGCAACCACAATTAAAAATTTAAAAGAAGGCTATGATGACAATGCATCAAATATGGTCAGAAAAAAAGATAGAAAAAATATATGAACCAAATTAAAATTAGGGAGTTGAAATATAATAACTGAATAAAAATATTTACTAGAGGGAGGGGCTCAGTTATAGATTTGAAAATGGTGAAAGAAACAACCTAAAAAATTACAAAGTAATAGAGATTATGCAATCCAAAGAACAGAAAGGACCTACTTCATGGGAGGACCAGGAAAGAGGAGAGAGAAAGTAGTAGAAAAAATAGCCCAAGAAATAACAACTAAAAATTTCCAAAATTTATTGACAAACACTATCCTGCACATCCAGGGAGCTCAATGAACTCTAGTGAAGAAAAGCACAAATAAATCTATAAATAGACACACATGGTAAAGTGCTGAAATGCAAAGACAAAAGAAAAAAAAAAAAAACCTCTTGAAAGCTACAAGTGAAAAATGACAAATGACTCATTACTTAAAAGGGAACCCCAATAAGATTTACACTTGAGTTTTCATCAGAAACAATGGAGGCCAGAAGGCAATAGAATAACATATTCTAAATGCTCAAAGAAAAACATTGTCAACCCAGGATCCTATATCCAGCAAATCTATCTTTCAAAAATAAAAGCAAAATAAAGACACCTCCAGATAAATAAAACTCAGAGTATTTGTTGCTAGAAGAGGTGACTTATAAGATATACTAAAAGGATTTATTCAGGCTGAAAGCAAGTGACTCTAGATAATAATAGAATTTAAACAAAATAAAACAAAAAAAACCCCACAGGTATAGGAAATGATATAATTTTAGTAGACTGTACAAATCCATATTTATTCTCATTTTTTTCTCAACTGATTGAAAAAAAAACTTGTATAAAGCCATATGTATATAATGTGTTGTTGGGCCTGTAACATATAGAAATGTAATATATTTGTCAATAATAGCACAAGGAGGTGGGTGGGAGCAAAGCTGTATTGGGCTAAGGAAATGAATCCAGATGGTAACTTGAATTCACAGGAACAAATGACAACAACTAGAAATAGCAAGATTAATATAACAAAACCTATAAATGCTTCTTACTCTCTTTTCTCCATTTAGGTTCTTTGAAGAACATAAAATTGTATAAAATACAATGTATTGTTTGGTTTATAACATTTATAGATGTAATATGTACAACAATAATGCCCCCCAAAAGGGGACTATAGAGCTATATAGGAGTAGCATTTCTGTATCTTACTGAAATTAAGTTAGTATAAAATTGAAGCTATTTCTGCTAAGCAAAGAGATATATAGCAATTCCTAGAGCAACCACTAAGGAAATCACTAAAAACAAAAGTAAAAAAAAAATCATTAAGGATATTAAAAATGTTACAGTAGTAAATGTTCATTTAGTGCAAAAGAAGTAGAAAAGGAAAAATAGAGGAACAAACAACATGAAAAATAGAGATAAAAAATGAAATGGCAGACATAAATTCAATTATATAATAATATACTCAATATGAATAGATTAAATAATCTAATTAAAAGGTAGAAATTGTCAGACTAACTGCAAGAACAAGACCAACTATTTGCTATCTACAGGAGACACACTTTAAATACAAAGATACATATAGATTGAAAGTATAGGAGCGTAAAAAATATATATGATACAAACAGTATTATTCTGATACCAGAGCCAAAGATATCACAATAGAACTATAGAGTAATATTTCCTAGATAGGGATTAAAAAAATCATCAACAAAATATTAGCAAATTGAGTCCAGTAATATATAAAAGAATTAAACCATGACCAAGTGGAACTTATTCCAGGAACACAAGGTTGATTTAACATCTGAAAATCAATGAATGTAGTATACCATATCAATAAATAAGAAAAACAAAAAAGCCCCACATGATCATCACAATAGATTCAGAAAAATGCATTTGACAAAATTTAGCCTCTTTCATGATAAAAACACTAAACAAACTAGGAATAAGATGGAATTTCATTAAGCAGTTAAATAAAGGGCAACTATGAAAAACCCACAGCTAATATCATACTTAATAGTATGATTAAGATCGGGAACAAGACAAGGATATCCACTCTTGTACTTTTTTTTTCAACATTGTATAGCAATTATAGCCAAGGACAATTATGCAAGAATAATAAATAGTACATATCCATATTGGAAAGAAAGACGTAAACTATGTCTATTTACAGATGACATAATCTAGTATATAGGAAATTTTAAGGAATCCAATAAAACTATAAAATATTTTTTAAAACGATTTTGTTTGTTTGAGAAAGAGAGAGCAAGAGATAGAGAGAGAGACAGAGAGCACAAGCAGGGAGAGGGGCAGAAGGAGAAGCAGGCTCCCTGATGAGCAGGGAGTCCAAGGTGGAGCTCAATTCCAGGACCCTGAAATCATGACTTGAGCTATGGGTGGATGCTTATCCCAGTGAACCATTTCCAAGCACCTTCCCCCATTTTTTTTTTTTTTTGAGAGGGAGCAAGAGAAAGTATAAAACATTGTTTAAAGACATTAAAGAAAATCCAAATAAATGGAAGAACACACATATTCTTGCATTGGAAGATTTAATACTGTTAAAAAGGCAATACCCCAAATTAATCTACAGATGAAATGAAATCTCTGAGTCCCAGTTGACTTTTTTGTAGGAATTCATAAGGTGGTTCTAAAATTCATGTGGAACTGTAAGAGACCTGGAATAACCAAAAACAATTTTTAAAGGAAAGAACAAATTTTGGGGACTCACACTTCCCAATTTTGATATACTACTAAGCAAGAGAAATCAAGAAAATATAGTACTGGTATCACAATAAGCATAAAGATTTATGGAGTAAAATTGAAAGCCCAGAAATACATGTATTTATAGTCATCTGATTCCTGAAAATTGTGTCCATTTGATGGATGAAAGAATAGTTTTTCAACAAATGGTGAATTGGACAACTGGATAGCCATATGCAAAACAATGAAATTGGACCTTAACTTCACACTATATACAAAAATTAACATAAAATAGATCAAAGACTTAAATGTTTATGCTAAAAGCATAAAACTCTCAGAAGAGGGATGCCTGGGTGGCACAGTGGTTGAGCACCTGCCTTATGCTCAGGACGTGATCCTGGGGTCCTGGGATCAAGTCCCCCATTGGCTTCCTGTGGGGAGCCTACTTCTCCCTCTGCCTGTGTCTCTGCCTCTCTCTTTGTCTCTCATGAATAAATAAATAAAATCTTAAAAAAAAACTCTTAGATGAAAACATGGCAAAATGATAATGATCTCAGATTTGACAATGGGTTTTTAGATATTACACCAAAAAGCATGAACGACTACAAAAATAGTAGCTTCAACTAATTAAAATTGACATTAAGAAAGTTTAAAGAGAAACCACAGAATAGGAAAAATATTTGCAAATCGTATATATGATAAGCAACTTGTATCTAAAATACATTAAGGACTCTTTCAACTCTATGATGAAGCAACCCAATTGGAAAATGGTTAAAGGAGTCAAATAGATATTTCTCCAAAGAAGATATACAAATGGTAAGTAAACATTTGAAAAATGCTTGATATCTTTAGTGATCAGGAGATCAAAATCAGTTTTGATTTTTTTTTTACTTTTTTAAAAAGATTTCATTTATTTATTCATGAGAGACACAGAGGGAGAGGCCCAGACACAGGCAGAGGGAGGAACAGGCTCCATGCAGGGAGCCCGACGTGGGACTCAATCCTGGGTTTCCAGGATCACACCTTGGGCTGAAAGCAGCACTAAACCTCTGAGTCACCTGGGCTGCCCGATTTTGATTTCAAAACCGCAATGAGATACCACTTCACACTCTTAAGAAAGGCTACAATGAAAAAGTCAGTTAATAAAAAGTGTTGACGAAGATGTGCAGAAAATGAAAATCCTCATGCATCGCTGTTGGTAATGTAAATTGGTACTGCCACTTTGGAAAAAAGCCTGTAAGTTCCTCAGATGATTAAACATAGAGTTACCATATGACCCAATAATTCCACTCCAAAAGAAATGAAAACATATGTCCACAGAAAGAGTTGGACATAAGTTTTCTGATAGCATTATTTATAATAGCCAAAAGTTAGAAATAGTTAAAATATTCATGAACTGATAAATAGAAAAGCTAAATGTGGCACATCCATTTCCAATGCAATATTATTTAACCATATAAAGGAAGGAATGAAGTACTGACACATACTTCAACATGTGAGTGACCCTTAAAAACATTATGGTAAGTGAAAGAAGCCAGTCACAAAAGATCACCTATTTTATGACCCCATTTTTATGAAATATCCTGAAGAGGTCAGATCTAGAGATGGAAAGTCGTAGTTTGCTGAGAGTAGGAGGGCTGGAGGAGTAGATATGTGGTAGCTAAGGGGAATGAAGTTTCTTTATGAGGTGATAAAAATTCTCTAAGATTGTCATGAGGTTGCACATACTTGTAAATATGCTAAAAACCATTGCATTGTACTCTTTAAATAAGTGAATAGTATGGTACATGAGTTAAATCTCAAAATAACTAAGTGGCTAAACTTTCCATTGGAGCCTATTGTTTTGTTTTAGAAGACCCAGAGCAACTGTCATTAGGTTGAGAGAAAGGCATGAGAGCAAGAGAAAGCAAATAAGTTGATAAACCAACAAAAAATTTAAATCAATAAAATCTGAAAATTTAAATCTGAAAAAGAATTCAGTCGGTTGTTACTGACTCCTGTAACTGACTAGAAACAAATAAATTAGAAGCCAACTAAGAATTTGAGGGAATTGTATTGCTGGTAAAACACTTCCAGCCTTTCGAAACTCTGTGATTATAAAACAGCCAAAAGTTCCCCAAATTTACAGTAGTAGGTAATGGACAGTGATGATTTTAATCTCTGAAAATAAGTACATTTTTAAGTGCTCATTTTAGATATGGTCATGTAGGATAATGGGCAAGGAAAAATATCCTGGTGGGTGCAGCTAGGGCGTGAAACAGTGGACACTGCAACTTCTCCTAGAGTTGAATCAGGGTCTTGGAATTGATCTAACTCTCTTAAATTGTGGCTTTACTATATATGCCCACTAGGGTTTCATTATAGCTATGGCTCTTTGATTATTGTGTGTCTACCATTTTCCTCTCTTCACCCTTGAAGTCTCTATTGGAGTTACCTCATTTGCAATCTACTATTGCTGTAGAGACACTTCTAAGAGGAAGAGCTTTTCTTCTTTGTTTACAGCTCACAGGATCACAGAAAAACACCTCACATTTGTATAGAGAGTAATGCAATCACTCAATGGCCAATGGACTTGAGCTGGATGCATGAAGTATATTGTTTCTTTTCAGCATATCAGTGATTAGTGAATATTTGATGTGTAGGAAGAAGGGTCAACATGACTATGGTGATCGGAAGGGTAGAAAATGTCAGAAACCACTAGAAAGAAAAAGAGAAAGAGAAAGAAAGAAAGAAGAAAGAAAGAAAGGAAGAGAAAGAAAGAAAAAGAAAGAAAAAGAAAGAAAGAAGAAAGCAAACAAGCCATAGTTTTTTCTTACCATATAGTTACATTTTTTTAGCCCCTGTTATATTTGTGATCATGTGACAATGTCTAACCAATAGAATGTGAGTAAAAGATGTGCCTCCAATCCAGGTCCAGCTCATTAAAAATCACTGCAAGCACTTTTTCCATTCTTTTTGCCCTTACCTTCTGGCTAGAAGGGAGACAATCCCCATGTTGACCTGAGAAGCCATGTGTTGAATATTGCAGAACCTCCATCAGCCTTGGTCTATACAGAGGAGGGACCCATCAGCATTTTTCCTCTCAGTGCCACTATTTAACAAAAACTCTCTTGATTTTGTGCCATTATACATTTTCAGTCTTCTTCTTTTTTTTTAAAGCAATTAGCCTCCCCTGACTAATATAACTCTCATCATTGAATGCCTTCCCTGTACCTGCTGAGTTTAATAAATTGTGCTCACTGGGTATTCTTTTTTTTTTTTTTTTTTCATTGATTCATGCACGCTCTATGTGGTGGTTTCAATGACTACTCAGACAACTTACATTCTATTCAAGGTGTTTTTTCCCTTCTTGGGTTTTATGTCTTTCTTCTTGTATTTGATCTTATTGGTAGTTTTTTCCTTGTAATTTTTAGTTGTATGTGTGCTATATCTGAAATTTAATTTTAAATAAACTAAGAAACATGAGGAATTTTCTCTCTAAGGAGGTAAATCAAAGGGAATGAATATAGACTGGCTAAACATGTAACATGGCTATTCTACTTGTCTTCCCTACTCCATACATTTGAAAGTTAAGGTTCTTCAAGGAGGAAATCTATGTTTGGGGTTGCATTCGTTCTTCATGTGTGAAAGGGTCTGTAGTTGTCAACCTGGATTTTTAGACTTTTTAAAAAAGTTCACTTGGAATGTCATCCAGTAAATTTGATAAATAACCGCAGAATCATTTGAGAATAAGACCAAATAGTTTGGATTGACCATTATTAAGTAGCCTATATAGAGCTTTAATTTGGTTCCTGTATCATCTTGGTAGTTAGCTTTAACATTTCTTTCATTCTTCCCACCTTGCATGTTGAAAAAAATCTAGAAAGTAGCATATTAAAGAACCTGGAGTGTTGCTCATTTAAATAATTTATTTTTCAATCAGGGACATCAGTTTGATGATTAATACACTGCATTCATTTTCTCCTTTTAAGAAACCTGGAACAAACAGGCTTGCACGGTGTATATATAATTCATTTAGGTGTTGAAGTCTGAGCCTACATTTGTAAGAGAAAATTTCAAACGAGCCATAATTAATATGTCACTTTAGGAGGAGCAGTGGGATGAGGGGGTGGAAGTAAATGGATCTACCTGATGTTCGTGTAGTGCATGTGAGGAAAGGCGAAATTAAAGTTAACGCACAAAGAAAAGACCAGCTTTGCAAGCTTATTTCTTTGAGCTCGTGCCAAAGTAAATAGGTATATCTATGGATATCTCCTTCTGGAGGTGTGGAAAGTGTAGGTTAAGTGTGATGGACTGCAGCACATTTCACGAGAGGAAGTTTGAAGAGTGCATTAATCTGGAAGGCCAATCTTGTTTTTCTCAGCTCCACTGCCATTTGCTGCGTGAAATGTAAAAAGCCATTTAGCATTTCCAGCTCTCAGTTTCTCTTTTGAATGAAGAGAACCAACAGCTGTCCCCTTTCTACCTTGCCTATGAATATGAAGTGATATATTGAAGGCAGAGATGCTGTGCAAACATGCATTGTATTATATGCCCATATCTGTGCCACTGTCGTGAGAACGTGGTATTTCCACAGAGGCAAAAAGGCTCTCTGGGAGTCCTTTCAGACTTATCTTCCAAGTGCTTCCCGTGAAATTTGGTGAATTCAGTTCTTTTCCACATACATAGGATGGGAAAAGACTTCCATTTTGTCACTGTGGTAAAACTTGGTTGGGTGTCCCCAAAGAGAAAGACCACTTTTTTTGGCTTCTGGTTGATTTCAGGACTATCACTAAAGGATTGTGAGGAAAGGGTCTTCTTTTCTTGTCTTGGCTCTGCAGGATTGCCCCAGAGGTTTCTTTCCTATTCAAAGCTATTACTGAATCATTGGCCTGGCAAGTCATCCAAAAAGGGAAAAAAAAAAAAAATGTATGAGTCTTTTCAGAATACTATTTGTTTCCTTTTGGCAAAGGCTACCTCTCACTGATTCCAGAATCTAATTGCCATGGCTTTACACATAATGTTAGAACTTTGAGGTGAAAGAGATTGGAACTAAGAATTGGAAGCCTTACTATTCCTGATGATCAAGTCCTTATGGAGGGTTGTGCCCAGTTGAGGTACCTGTTTTCAAAAGAGACTTGGGAGAGCAGTGGGCCTTGGGGGAGAGAACAGGTATTGAGAGGAGCTGACATATCCTTTCAGGGACAATTGCAAATGAAGATGTTTAGCCTGGGAGTGAGATACTTTATGGGATCCATGGTAGCACAGTGATAGTGTAATGTTCCAGAGAAGAAAAACAACAAAACCAAAAAAAAAAAAAAAAAAAAAGGTGATGCAAAACAACACAGAACCAGTGCATTTAGATTATAAAGGTAGGATTTGGTTGAATATAATTGAAATAACCGTTCTAACATCTGGTGTTGCTAAATCATGGTAGTAAGGTCTGTGTCACTGAAATTATTCTAGCTGATATTAATAGTTCATTTTTTAAATAAGTTGGAAACATTGGGAAAGAAGTTTAATTCCTTGAATTTCAATGTATAGAGTAAAATAGATGGTGTAGACTCTGGAATCAGAGGGAACAGAATTCCATTCTGGGCCCCATCATTTACTAGTTGGATGTCTTTGGATAGTTAGTATCTTTAAGCTTAATTTTCTTACCTATAAAATGCAAATGTTCACAATACTTACCAGATAGGGTTGCTATGAATATTAAATATGGTAACGCACTAAGAGCATTTAGTATACAATCCTGGATTACAAGAAGTGATCAATAAAGAGCAGCCATTTATTTTTTATTTTTAATTGTTAGCATATGATTTTCAGCCTAAAGAATTGTACATTATGATATTCAAAAAATATTGCAACATATTTTTCCTGAGGAGGAATATCTTAATATAACAAATACTTTGGTTTTTTTCATAGTTAGATAGATTGTAAAAAGTGGTTATTGATAAGTCATGAAATTTTGAGTCTTCTTAACAAGTAACCAACATGCTGTTAGGACCATGCTGCATTCTTTGTGTAGAAAGTCCAGTTAGCCCTTCCTAAAAAAAAAAAAAAATAAAAAAAAAAAATAAAAGGACACTACAAATAAATGCTAGGGATGAGCAAAAAGGAGACTATCTGGGGGAAAATCAAATCACTTTGCTCCCTCTTTGTAATATGTCAGGAATTTGTATGTAAATTGAGACTTCCTTTACCCTATACTTCAAGTTTTTCTCTGCAGGAAAGTCTATTTTATGACAATGGATTGTTAGGAATTCATGTTGTCAGTTACCTGCCCAACATTAACAAGTCACTGAAAGTTTGAGGAAGAACCAAAATGAACATAGGGTTTTTATTACTGTTACTGGTGTTGCAGAGGTTGAAAATCCCACCTTGTCAAAAATTAGAACAAGAAGATAGAGATTTCAGACAAAAAAAAATCTGGGGAAATTCACAATAGCCTTAAGTGTTTAATGAATTTAATGCCATTTAGCTTGCATTCACATAAACAGGCTTAATTTTATAGGAGTTTGCAATTGGTGATATAGGAGTTGCAATTTCTGTGAACTCCTTGAAAACGCTTTCTGTGTTATACGCTATTCTCCTCTCCTTTCATAAATTTTGGTGTTACAAAACTGTTAGTCATAAAAAGGCATTTATAGTTCAATATAATTTTCCTGCTTTTTCTTTTATTTTCTTTAAAAATGCAGTTTTAAAAGTAATAAAACCCTTCCTTCTGTAAATCTTCAATCTTTTTTTTCCTAAGGGAAGATTAATTTGTAAATATGCTAATGGATTTGTATAATATTAAACTTTCCCAAGAAAAATTACATTACTTCATATGAACGAACACATCTATCTTATTCAATTTATAAACGAATGGCTGAAAAGCCGAAAACTGTTTCCTACTATGTGTCTTATAACTAAAATGACTGCAGGCACAGCCACAAACTTGGCATTTCACAGCAAATTTATTAGATGAAAAAAATTTTTAGCCCCTTTATTGGGTTTTCCTCATTTAGCTGTATTTGAATTCTAGCTAATAAAATGCAATTCTGCTTACAAAAAGGTGAAAGAAGTAAACATACCACTCAAAATAGAAGCGATTTCTAAACAGGAAGTAGACCAAAAAGAACAAATGCTTAGTTTAAAAGTGATACCAGTGATAGGGATGCTGTGATGGAGACGTTCCCACGGCTAACTTTCATTAAAACGGAAGGGTAACTTCTTAGGTTAGGCAAGGAGCTAACGACCTGGTGGTTCAGTGAGGCAGTTAGTGTGGATTTACTCTGATGTTATGTGGGAGAAACTTAACCCCTCCTCATCTTGGCTGTTTCTCTATCACTCATTTGCACCAGCTGGATATTTCCATTGTGTAAAGTACTACCTGGAGTCAGGCAAAAATGCAGTAGGGTCTTTCCAGTATCCTGGGATGACCTGGAAGTGACTGTTGTCTATTGTCCCTAGGCAATACCCTAAATTCTGAGGTGAAATTTGTATTATTTAGGCATTTCTCTCTGAGGGACCCGGTGTGAGCTGCCTGGACTCATAATGGAAATAAACAGAGGGAGAAGGGACTCTAATTTGAGAATTATCACTAATAGTTCCATAAATAGACCTAAAATGAACTTCTTGGAATTCTGATAATTCTCCCCAGTAATTAGATACTCTGTTTTCATAAAGGATCTGTACTAGCAACTTGAAAGAATCCTAATTTAAGTGAAGAGTACAGTGAAGGGCAGTTGTGGTGGTGATCTTATTTCCTCCGATTTCCCAGAACGGTACATTTAGGAGGGTCTTGGGCAATGTGAAGAGAAATGGGACCTGGTTATCAGTCCCCACAAGAGTAAGAAAATAGTTACAGAAAATAGTTTATAATGTGTAATTCAAATTATTTTGTTCTTAAATTACTTTCTGTATTTTTGTTGTTGTTGTTGCCCTTCATTATGGGATTTTGGGGCAAGTGATTTACATCCTTTTGCATATATTTTGATAATGGGACCAACTGACTGCCTCAGCATTGAATTTGCCAAGTTGTTCGATTGCTTCTGATTGAAACCCAATTTACAATGGTTTAAGCTGGATGGTGGGTTGGAAGGAAGAATCTGATGGATTGGAAAACCAAAAAGTCCACAAATAGAGCTAGAATCAGATGTTGCTATGTAACGGAGCTCATACTATGCCACTGAAGATTTGTCTCTTTACATCTCTCAGCTCTGCTCCCTTTTCAGGGGCTTTATTGTCAGTCAGTTTCCCTCCATGGCCACCAGCTAGTCCAGCCATACGTTGAGTTTCTCTTTCACCATAGTCATAACAAATGCTAGGACTCACTGTGATTCTGGATCTGGATCGTGTGCCCACACTTGGTGCTGGGGTGTGAACATTGGTCCCACCCAATCCTCAAAGACTGGGAGTGGGAGAAAGGTGATTCCTTGGGGGAAATTTGGATGACAGTTCTAGAAGCAAGAGCTATATGTGATATGCAGGCAGAAAGAACATGCTACCACCACCGTGAAATGAAGAGGCACAACACAATGAATAGCTAGGAAAATGACCCAAGAGGCCAAGATCACAGCAGGGGGCATTTTGCTCCCTCATAAAAAGGACCCTGGGAATTCTTGTGGGAACCTTGCCATTCGAAGTGATACAGTTGATTGAAATGTTGTCCATATGGGTATAGATGTGGCTGGAAAAAAAAAATATCCTTGGCTTATGAGCAGTAGTGTAATGTTATCTGTAAGTTTTATTTCTTCCAACTAGAATGCAATTCCTCCAAAAGCAGGCACTTATTGTACTTCTCTAAGAATACAGCGCAGTGCTGGACACAAAGCAAACACTCACTATATACTTCTGATGGATTCATTTCAGCTGTTTGCAATGCTTATCACACTAAAGGATTTCCCAGGATTTTTCTCAAAAACCCATCCTCTCTGAGAGCTGCGTTTGTTTCCCATCTTTCCCTATCACTTGAGTTGTCTGAGTATGTCCTTTTAACGTGCCTCTGGGTTTCTGTGCTTCTTGTCACACCACCAACGCTCTGTCTGACAGGAGCTTGGACCACGGCTGCTGTCTCTCTTCCATCCTGAAGGGCCGTGCTGTGCTGTGCTATGCTACGGCTGCATGCTGCTTTCCTGATCCGCTTTGCATAACTGCCTGGAAGAAAGTATTTTATGGATAATCCACGAGAGGGAAATTGATTGAACATTATTTTGCTTTAGCATATTTTATGGGTGAAATCCATTTAGGATGCCATTGCAGTGAAATTCTACATAGAGCAAGCATTTGGTCAACTAGTTTTAGAGCGTATTTGGTACGTTGTAATTAGAAAACAAGCAAGTAGTTAGGACAGTGTCTTTAAAAACACAGGATTTTAGTGTTCTGTAAGAGTTCTTGATTCCGTTTATGGAAGGGGCCTTTAGAGATAATATAGTCCAGGAATAGAAAATAGATTCATCTTGTGTGCCAAATTTGATCAGTTGGTGGTGGTTGCCTGGAGTGCTGCGTTAAGAAAGAATTTATGGCTAAGTCCATACTTAGTGGGAAAATGTGCCGGCATGGATTTTTTTCTTTTTTTTAATGTCTACCACGGTTAAAGAAGGGGCTAGTAGCACCATATGTACCGCATATTTGCCGACTCAACCCAGTCTCCCATTATACAAAACCAGTTAGTAGAGAAATTAGTCCAAGATCCCACTTCTAGTTAATAACAGAGCCCAGTCTTTTTAGCTCAGTCTTTCAATATTTGCTCAAAGGCTATTTTCATATGGATTAAATGAGATAGGCCTGCAAAGCAGTCAGCATAGACTCTGATATACCATCGAACCTCAGAAACCATTAGTTGAATGTGACATTCGAATTAAAATATGTGTTCCTTTATTAACCAAGGAATCAGCAAATATTTCTTGACTGTGTACTATGTGCTAGGTAAACAGGTGCTTGGCACAGTTGATGAGCATGATTTCTCAATTTATGCCTCAGAGGTTGATCTTTTTTCTTTCAGAAGGAAGGAACTGGGTTGTGTCAAGATTCATCTCTGCCATGTTGGCTTTGCTTTCTTTACCTACCGTTCTGGTTTTCTCTCTAAACACTGAAGTCTACTGCCTATGCATAGAGAGGAAGCAGTACATATTCTTTCCATGAGTGTGCTCCTGTGTATATTATCCACTTAGAAAAGTACTACCTTTCAGATTCTATGATAAATCTCATGAAAGTGGAATCACATTTAAGGGAATTAGCAGCATGTTATGGACCTGGTTTTCAATAACAGGTGTCTAACGTGTGCATGCGACATGCAAAATATGCTGATGCAAATGGATGATTGCATGTGCAAAAATATGCAGATTAATGTGCAAACAGATGTTCAAATAATTTCCTATTATTGCATGCCATTACCTCTTTTGAAAGCACAACTGCATATTTTGTATATGGACATATTTGCATTGTTTGTATTTCATATGTGCAATTGTACACATCTTTTCAAGGCTTTCTCTCCATCGTGTCCTTAACTGGGAAGGCTTAACCTTCCAATGCATTTTCAGTTCCCTGACGCAGTTCTCTGTGGGAAGGGGGAAAAAACTATGACTTACCCTTAGAAAGCTCAATATCACCAGAAGATAAATGCTAATTTTTATCTGTCTCTCTTTGTTAGAAACATGGTCCTTTCCTATCAATACAGCTTTTGATGTCAGTGTAATAAAACGTAAAATCTGTGCAGATTCTCAAACTGTCAAAACAACAGTATGCACTTAACGAAACTTATCTAGCTCTTTTAAGTGTTTAATTTTTTTTTGTTTTGTTGGTTTACTTACGTCCCCATTCACACAGTGTTATCAAAGAACCCTATGAAATATGTTCTTGATTTGAGGTAAGAAAACCTTGGCTTATAGTGAGCTCCTTTAGGGATTTTTTTTCTGGACAAGTTTAGCTATCAGATCAATAAATGGAAAGTAAAATATAGTTAGAAACTCATTTTTATACCAACCATTTTAGATGATTTGTTCCGAGTTGCCATATTTTATTACTATGTTGGTTAAGTCCATTTCTAACTAGAAGTTCATATATATCATTGGAAAACTGAAATTGAAAAAGCTTGGTATCATTCTGTATTAGTTGTATCTAACATCGCATTTTTATATACTGCAAAATATACATTTTTAAAGTAATATTTCACCCTATCACCATTCCTTTAAGCTGAATGTTGGCATCATTCAGTTCAAAAATCTCCATATATTACTCTATTAAAATGCTATTGTCTTCTGGCTTCCTTGTTTTCAAATGACCTCCCAAAGAAACATTGGAACGCATGCATACACGGAATGCCCCTCCCTGCAAATCAAGAGAGTGATATATTTAAATGGAATTTAAATACAAAATAACTCTGTGTGTGTGTGTGTGGGGGGGGGTTGGTAGGGAGGGAAGAAGTCAACACTGATAGAGAATTGCTTCTAAGTTTTATAAAGATAAAATTATGGTGAATCGTCTATTTTTATCCAACTGGCAACTCTTAACGTACGAAATCCCATATATTGCAGCAATTAAAAAAAGGGAGGGCCTTTAGCAAAGTTATTATTACTCTAAATGTAGAGCTTATATTGGAAAATAATATTTGAGTTACAGTATCTCCTATGTAATCTCTAAAGAAAACATATATGTTTCAGTGCTGAAACCTGAAGCAGGGAGAAGATGAGTTAAATGTTTCCTCTCTTCCTTTGAGGCCCCCTCCCCTTCCATGCTACTTATTAGGAGTTCCGAAGCATTAAATCTAGAGGTCCATCAGCTCACATCTTCCAGCCCTGCCTGTCTGTGGACAGGACCCTGTCTGTCTGTTTCCTCTATTGCACTATTTTGTTTGTACTACTGTAATCATTTTGCTGGCCCAGATCTGTGTGGGTGTGCTGGCAGCTTTACAACAAAGTTACATGGGAACAGAGTTAAGGTTGAATATTTATTAGAAGAAGCCATCTGGCGTCAGGCTGTCTGTACAGGGGGGCTGGCTTCTCTAGTAGGCTCTCCTCTTTCTCTAGAGCTCTTCCTCCCTTTCTCTCTCCTGGGCTCTCTCCCCCCTGCCCTTCATTTCTCAGTTCTGAAAAAGTTGAATGTGCTTCCCTAACCCATTTATTTTGTCCTTTGCATTTATGTTCTTTTTTTTTTTTTTTAAAGTCACCAGATCTGTGTGTGTGTGTGTGTGTGTGTGTGTGTGTGTGTGTGTGTGTGTTTAAATGTTTCTCTTTTCTTGGAGGCAGCTCCTTGCTGGTTTCCACAATGACAGTGCCCACAGAGGGTCGCCAGTAGAAGGCAGCAGGACAGCCACAATGGAATAGCCGCTTCCTATGTGGGCTTACAAGTTGCCTTAAACTTCCATTTCCTGTTGCTGCCTTTCTTCCTTACCTCCAGTGGGCAAACTAACATAAAAGCACCTCTCTTTCGAGCTGGGCTGCTTTCCACATAAGCACTTAGATACGTTCTTAGTGAGTAAGTAGTTCCCCCAGCCTTTCACCATCCTGCTCCACCTGGGTGACTCTCAATTGCTCGCTGAATCCTCTTCGAGATGTTTAGTTTTCTCATCTCTCACTTTTGCCTCAGTCAGTTGCTCCTTTCCCTTTCTGCAAATGTCCCTCTTTTCTTCCCTTTCTCATTGTTGTAGCTTCAAGTCCCTCTCCCTGTGTGTCGCCCAGCTCCCCACCCCAACTCAAGGGCTCTGCTGAGAGTCTCCCCCAGCTCCTGTCGTTTGTCCTGTAGCTAGAAGTGTGTTGCACAAAATGCTACTCTATGATCACCAGCCTGATCAAAGGATGCTCCATTTTAAAATACACGCGGCATGTAACGGATGAAGCCAGTGGGAAGGAATCTCTTGAGCCAATGATCACCATGGCACTTGAAAATCCGTTCAGACGTGGCAACAAGTATTTTGTGAATGCAAAGGGGTCCTGTCATTCCTGCTTTGCTTCTTGTGGGATGACAGCCAATTTCTGGGCTAGCCTCAGTTAAATCCCCACATGTTAACTTTCTCCCCCCGACCCTGCAAAGTGGGGAACTGCCTGGGAAGAGCTACCGTGGTGACATTGCACCATTGGCAGGGAGGCTTTCTCTAAGGGCTGGCCAACCCATAACAGTGCATTTACCCTGGGATTGGAAGGGTGGCGATTTGTTTGCTCAATTCCCTAATTATCCAGAGTACAGGAGTTATCACAGGAATCAGATGGGAGAAATTAAAAGATCAGTGCAGCATTTAAAACCTCCAGTGCAGATGGGCTATTAGGAATCTAAGGAGTTCAACAAGCCTGAATCAAAGTCAGCTTAATAACCACTGTCTCTGCTCCATCATAGGCATGGATTTTTTTTTTTTTCTTTCTGATCATGATTTTTCATCATTTTCTCAGGTGGGATATGGACCAGCCAGTCACTTTAGTAGAGAGCCCTCATTTCAGGCAGCTTCAAATGCCTCATCATTTCTGAACGAGTTTCAGCTCCAGGAGATTTCAGTGCTGGAGGAATTGCAATAAGCTATGAAACTTTATCCCTTCTCAAGACTCTTCCAAGTCACTGGGGAACTCTGGCTTCCACGGGTAATGGTAATCGCTCTATTCACTTATAGAAGGGAAGGTACCACCTCGGGGGTCACATGACAATACGAGAGAGGTTAAACCAACTTCCAGCTGAGGTTTTACAGATACGTTTGGGATCTTGGAATGATATTACCATATTATTGTGCTTTTACTCTTGTTTCTTTTGGCTCAGGGCTGAGGGAACAGTCTTGTGTAATAGATTTACCCAGGGAAAGCTTCACCTGATCTGAGCGAGACTGGGCTCTAATGTCATCCCATTTTGGTTTAACATATAAGAAATGTCTCAGAGAGAAATGTTGTTGGCATTCGGAGACTTGTATTTATCTTTAATTTTTGAAAGACTTATCCAGGAAAAGAATCCAACATAGTATCTCAGGGGAGATGAGCATGGTTTGAGAGTAATAGCTATTAAAAATAAGAGAGGAGCTCAGGGAGATGACTGGTCATTCGATGCTTTTTTTTTTTTTTTTCCTTTCAGAAACCTGCCAAATAAGAGTTACCTGATTCATAGACCACTGGGGTATCTGATTGTGCCAATGTTTAAGAACTTTTGCATTCACCTATGTTTTCCTGCAAAGATTTAATTGGATCAGGAAATAGCTTTAACCCTAATGGTCACCCTAATAATCAAGATTTAATTATGGAATAATCCCTGACAAATCGTAATGTAACAATATCCTATTTTTAAAAAATTATATACCCTCTCAAAAAAATTATATACCCTCTCCTTAAAAAAAGAAAAAAAAAAGCAATGGGTAAGGAATATAACACCTGCTAAAATTGCTTTCTGTATAGCAGGTTTCCAAGACATCCTTAAACAACAGATTATCTGTTGTTAAAGACCAGGTATGGGGGATCCCTGGGTGGCGCAGCGGTTTGGCGCCTGCCTTTGGCCCAGGGCGCGATCCTGGAGACCTGGGATCGAATCCCATGTCGGGCTCCCGGTGCATGGAGCCTGCTTCTCCCTCTGCCTATGTCTCTGCCCCCCTCTCTCTCTCTCTCTCTCTCTCTCTCTCTAACATAAATAAATTAAAAAAAAAAAAAAGACCGGGTATGATTCTTTTTTTCTGAAGGATTTACAGAGAAGACAAATTATATTGCTAACAGAAATACATGAATACAATAATGACCAAAAAGTGAGTTTGCTGCTTGTAAATGTATGAATTTGTACCTCAGTATTTGAGTGTTTGTCATATGCAAGACACTGTGTCAAGTGTTGTGGTGTATTCTAAGCAAATTTAATGCAATTTTTGTTCTTCGAGGACCTTACAGTATAGATTGGAAGAAAGGCATTTTCATGAATAATAGCCACTAGAAGTCAGTAATTGCCTTAAGAGTGATTATGGCAATACTCAACCACTGGGCCACCCAGGAGCCAATGAGGATAGCCAGGGAGGGCTGCACTGTAATGGTTATGTTGTGCTGGTCCTTTAGGACAGGTGTTATTGGTTTCAGAAAGGGCAACTCATACATAGAAAGTGGCCCATGTCAAAGCATAGAAACTCTGTACAGCAGTAGAGATAAAAAGAAGGTGAGACCAGGACTGAAAAGACTCTTGAATGCCAAGGTAAAGAACATTTACTTTAAGAGATAGTTGGAAGCCATCTGAGGAGGACTGATAAAAATCACAGCAGTGCTGTCAGAAGATAAATTTGGCCACGTGTTGTGCAGCAGGAGAGGGTAGAAGAAGTTAAGGCTATGACCAGGTTATCATTCCTATGGAAGAAGACCAAGTTACATGAAGGTAAGGGTAGTTAAATCAAAGTTGAAAAGAATGAAAAAAAGGAAATGAAATGCCACTCAAAAGACAAGCAAAGCAAAAAGGTTGATACGTCTTGGGCAACTAATTGAGTGAGGAGGAACAAGATAAAGATGTAGTCTAAGATTCTGAGTTTGGTGTACATAAAATCGTGAGAAAGTAAAATAGAAATTGGGAAGTCATGTCGGGAAATACATTTTAAGGGCAGGGTGAATATTTTGATTTTAGATGTGTTGAGCTTGAGATGTCTGAAGAACATCCACGTAGCAACCTCTAGCATGCAGCTGAAAAGAAGGGGAGCCATGGTTCAAGGGAAAATTGAGAACTGGAAATTTACCAGTTATATGCATAGATGCGATAACTGAATATATGAAATTGGATGAGACTTTCAAGGAAAAGAGTGTAGAAAGAAGAGAACAAGGTTCCGGATGATATATTGAGGAAAGCATCTACTTAAAGAGTGGGAAGAGAAAGAAAAAGCAATGAAGTATTGATGAGAAGACTATCAGAAGAAAACCAAAAATCAGACAATGTAGACAGAGCAAGGATTATGGCAAGGATGGAGAAAACTGAATTTGGAATAGACTTCCCAGTAATCTGAAATAGAGCTGGGTCAGTAAATATATTGGAGTGGAAAACATTTTGAAAAAGATATATGGGTGTCAACAAAATCAGAAAAGAAATCCTGACTGCTTTTTTTTTTTTTTTAAGAAATTTGCCAGTAGTAACAGGTAGAGAAAATATAGACTAACTCAAAGGAATAGGAGGACGTAGTTTTTAAATAGAAGAGATCCGAGCTCCTTTGTGGGCTAAGGAAAGATAAAAATGCCAGGAGAGGAGATGATGGAGCAAAGTCTGAAAGGTGTCTTTGAGGCCCTCTCATATTTTTTATGTGAAAATAACACCTTCTTTCCTTATTACTATTCTATTGAATTTAAAAATGAATAGTATTTCTTTTAACGCTAAAGCTAGTACTTGCTTATTATAAGCAATAGAGAAAACATACAAAGGAAAAGAAAGTCAACCTGTAATGTGCCATCCAGCGACAACCTCTCTTAACCTCTGTTGTGTATCACACAGTTGTCATTGTACTATGGGCAGCTTTCACTCCCATCAGTCACCCTTGAGGCCCTTAACATTTTTAGAAAGTTGACTTTGCCTAAAGAGTATACAGGCAGCTATATGGAGATATCAACATTCACGTAATGTTTTTTTATTGTTGGCTTTTTGCGTGTCTAAAATGTCGGTATTAAAACTATAATAAATATCTTTTATAGGTACATTCCTGCTCATCATTGCTCATCTCTTTAGGGTTGACTTGATAAAGGTAATCCCTACAATAGAAATGAAAATATTTTAAAACTTTTGATGTTAACTTCCCAACTGCTAAACATAGTTCCTTACAAAGAGCTCACAAAATACTCATTGAGTAGATAGACAAATGATCAAATAAAATGGCACACGTACCAATTTACTCTCTAAACAATAGCAAGTTTGACGCAACCATAACAAACATGGGATCTTGTATTACTCTTATTTCATTCTAATTTTGACAGGCAGAGAGGGTATTGTACAGTCCCTTTTCCTTTGTCATGAGTAAGGTTATACATTATTTCTCACACACTTGTTAGCACTTTGTACTCTCTTGTTACTTGATTGTCCCTGTAATTTGGTCTTAGATGTTGCTTATTGGTGTGAGTCAGGGATTCACATACTAGGACCACAGCTGATATGTATAAAATATTTTTACAGCTTATTTTCTTGACTTTTGTGTAATTTGATATGAGACAGTTGCTATAAGAACTTAAAAAATATTTTGTGGCCAATTTTATTGATGGGATAAATATATAATTTAGTTTAAAAAGCCCTAGATAGTGAAGTAATTATTAAATTGTATTTTTCTCCACTGACAGGTTAGGTCCTTTCTTGTATCCTATTGTTTACATATGGATTATGGTTTGCTCCTGAGATTTCTGTTCTTTTCCATTTCCTGTCTGTTGATTTAGGGGATAGTTCCATGTTATTTTAATTATCATACTTCTATAATACCTCTTAAGATCTAGTAGGAAAAGTTTCCCACCATATTTTGCATTTTAAAAAAATTTAATTTCATTCCCATGTTATCTATCCTTTCAGATGCATTTTTGGATTTTATTTTAGGTACCAAACAAATCACATTGGGATTTTGTTCTGAATTCAGTCCATTCTAACTATTATAATATCCTGGAAATGTGGCTATTTTTCAGTTTATTGCAGACTTTTATATCCTTTGGCAAAATTTGATTGTTTTCTTTATATAGGTCTCATGTTTTTCATGGTGAGTTTTTTCCTGTGTGTTTTATATATTCTGTACTAATTATAAATAAAATCTTTTTTTATCTCTTAAGTGGATATTAAATAATATAGAAACACTATAAACTTTTGTAAATTTATTTGTCCTTGACCTCTCAGCTTAAGATCTTTACTAATCATAATTTTAAATTGATTCCTCTAAATTTGCCAAGTGTACGATCTGCAAATAGGGATAAATATTACTTCTCAATTGTAATACTTTTGTCACTTGTCTGTTTTACTTATGTATTCCATATTATATTGCACACTCAAACTCTGAGGAGGTTTTATATGTCTTATACACACATACATACATACACACATACATTCATTCCTACACACATAGACGTATATATAGAGAGACATATATATATATATGATAGACATATAGATATATATCTATATATATCAAAAAATTATCCTCAAGCATGAGGGCCACATGTTTCAACTGTAAACGTGCAGAAACTAGCATTTTGCTTGCCAGAAAGATTATTATGTGCTAAGCATAGTATTAAATGTTTAATCTGCCATTTCTCATTTCATCTTCATACTAGTACATGATGAAGTTATTACTCATTTTATAGATGAGCAAATCATATGCCAGAGAGATTAAGGAAGTTGCCTACAATGATGGAAGAGGTATTAGAATACACCTCTGGGATCAGCTGGCTGGCTCAGTCCATTAAGCAGCTGAGTTCAGCTCAAGTCATGATCTTGGGGTCCTGGGGTCAAGCCCCATGTAGGGCTACCCACTCAGCAGGGAGTCTGCTTGTCCCTCTCCCTCCACTCATTTTCTCTTTTTCTCTCTCAAATAAATAAATAAAATCTTAAACAAAAAACTCTCTGGCTTCAAACCACTGTACTGTAGTACGTACAGTGTACCTAGTACGTATTTGTTTACTGACCTCGTAAGCAGCTGCTTGATGAATGAATGATTGAATGAAGAGAAGATGTAGGGCTAGATGGATAAAAAGCACAAGAGACAGAATGGATTTTAAGAAATGTTTTATGCTTTTCCCTTTAAAACTGGAGACATGGAGTCCAGAGAAAAAAGATGACATGAAGAGTTTTGAGGTAGAGGAAATGGAATTTAGGGCACATATCTTATGGGTTTATTCTTCTCAGGAAAGGAAGACCTAGAATCCCGGTAAGGAGAATGAAGTAAATTGAAGGGGTTGGAAGATTTAAGACAGGGGATATAGAATAGCTACCGTGGTTCCTGGCAGCACAGAAGAGACGAATGGGAGTATTTCTGAGTAGCAGAGAATCTGGGATAGGTGGTAGGATGTCATTCCACTCATGGGATTGGTTGTTGGTGCTTTGTTATTGAAACAGAAATCACATGTTGACCAAGGAGCTAGGCAAAGGCTCAATGATACTACAGGAGTAGGTAATGTGAAATATGAAATATCCTATGTTATATACCCCTGCTTCTAACACCTATGCTTTGTCCCATTTTAAGTACTGATATTTTTCTGTCTTTTTTCTTTTTAGGAAGAGGGGAACATTTCCCAAATGTACTGTATCTTACATATGATAAAACTCTGTGTGTGTGTGTGTGTGTGTGTATACACACATATATATGTATGTGTATATATATGTGGTTTTATATACATCCATAGATATTTAACATCTATTTTTAGAATGTGGCTTTCAACTTTTACAGTTTTCAGGGGAAAATAACCCATAATTTCTCCTTATAGTCAATGTGATAGCTCAATCATTGGCTAATTGCTTTTCCTTTCAATAAGATTATTACTTATTGAATGTCAGTCATTACTTAACATTTCTGTCGATTATTTAGGTTAGATTATAGTCCAGTAAACATGGAAAACACATTAAAATTAAAGACTAGTATAAAATTTTACTGCTAACAGTTTATATTTTTATAAGTGATAGTCTAAAATACCTATTATCTCAATCATTAGTATAAATATCTCTAGCTTCCTATTCAGGCTTTTTATGCTAATACACACCCACACGATTCCAGTTTTTTCCTGTTAATGGCAGACTATTCTGTACCACAAACAACTGGAGGGGTAAAAGCAACTTCAAGTTAAGAAAGGTCAGGGCAGAATGACATTGATTTTATGGAGTGGCACCATACAGACCATCAAAAGAACAGAAGCCACATGCCCAAAGACACAACATGGCGGACTAAAGAATTAGAGGTCAGAAGATTAGGATGCAGAATGTACTTCTGATATTTCTGAGAGCAGAGCATAGCAACTATGTAGAAAACTCTGGAAATGTGTTAATTAAATGAATTAGCCATTTATTCCATTTTTCCATTTCATATATGCCTGGGGGAGATGGTTCAGAAACTGTCAGCATGATGACTGGCCAATGGTCAGTTGGGTAAGCTACCATGAGCTGCAGTTGGGAAATCTACCAATCAATTCTTTCTTGTTTCAGCAGATTCAAATGTATCAATCAAGAGTGTGACCAGGAGTTTCAGTCTTCAATTCAGAAAAGAGATTATGATTTGCTTCTTAGTTTCACTGGAATGTTGCCCATATGCTCACTTCTAATGCATGTACACATGTTATCCAAAACATCCATGTTATAATTTTTTGGGGGGTAACTAGCATTCTGTTTTACTATATTCCTTTTATAAAAATTCACTAGTATTGCCAAAAAAGGAATGTTGAAGATATGATGCATGCATTAGAGGGATTTAAGTTGATTCCTCAGCTACTCAGGGAAAAAAAAAAAAAAAAAAAAAAAAGAAAAAATCCCAGCTGTTTAAATCAGGCAGAGTTAGACCTAGTTTACGAATTAGTACATCATTTAAACCAAACCACTTTTGGTGCTTTTTACTTGGTCAAACAAAATATTTTTGTTTCTCTTGACTTTCTCTTCTCAGCTCTAATTCCTTCAGGCTGTTGTGAGTTCACCAAGAATAAAAACAACTTGCTTTAGCAGAGATTTCAGAAAAAGAATTAGCAGTCACTTTAATATCTAATAATGAAAAAGTTCAATTTTTTATAATGATATTATATATAATTAAAATGATTTGACAAAAATCTAAATAATACATACTGAAGAATTTATACATTTAAAATGAGTTTTAGCATTAAGTTTAGGGAACTAACTTGGTATTTATATCACGTATTCTGTATGAATTACATTTAAGTTCATTTTTTCACAAAATACTAAGACCGTATTTAATACATTTTAGACACCTTGCTATTTTAGATTTATGCTCAGAAATTATGAACTTTTACCATTTCCTTTGAGGCTACCTTACTTCCACTTAGAAACATTATAAATTATCAATTATTTGGAAGTAATAATTTAAGAAAAGAGCCTTTTTATAGAGTTACAAGTAGTTAAGTAAAAATGTGTTACCTTTGGTTTTGGTTAATATTAAATGGACTTAACTTTTTGATATTGAATGCCGGATTTTGTAATATTTATATAATGAGAGTACATTTATTTTATGCCAATGACCTCCCTCATTTTTGAAAATATGGTGTTACATTTTAGCAATATTACAATTTTATTACTCTGTAATGAGAGGAAAAGTAAGTTCTTTAATTGCTTTCAAGAGAATATGGGTTTTTGTCTGTTTGGATCATATATAACAAAAGAAAAAGAAGGGAATAGGGCTTTTTTTGACCTTAAATTTGAAAATAAATAGGGTACCACCTATCAGCAAGGAAATCTTCGTGGTTCAAAATGTAGTCCACAAATAATACTATGACATGTTTGTGGACTTTAGTATTTAATGTGTCCTCCGGTTGGACTCCGCAGGCTGTTTTTACTTTTGGCTTTTACATTCCACAGAAGTTCTAAAAAATCAGCAGGGACAGTGCTAATTAATTTATAATGTTGTTTCTGTGTTTCTGAACAAGGTACCTCGGTAATTAAGTGAAAAATTTATGATGAATATAAAGCAATGCAAATTCATTTGTTTGCCTGAAAGCTACCTGTTATTTATTTAGATTGCTCTTTGGGAAGACTCTTTAAATTGAATCATATCATGAGGAGGAGTGGTATTTAGAACAGAGATGGGCAAGATACTAGGGATTGATGTGTTAGAATATATTACGTTATGTTAAAGTCAGACAAAGCTATGGTAGTCATAAAAACTTGGAGCAAATTGATAAGGAAGTTCTTAGTTTCCCCTGAGGAAGAAAATAAACTATAGTGAGAGTAGATCAATAATATATTGTGAAAAGGAAGATGTATAACTCAAATATGCTGTATCGTGTTCAATTGAGCCCCCGATTTAAAATCTCATATGTGTATGTGATGACAGAAGCGCGGAGAAGTCATAGTCCTGTGTGCTGTTTTTATAATAAATGTTACAACCATTTTTATTTACACAACATATACTTAATCTGAATTTATCTCAGTCTATATTAAATGAAAAGACTGCTTTACTTTTAATGCCAGCAACTAAACTACGCTTATTCCCCCAGAGGAGACTAATACGGTTTATGGTGTAGCCTGTGCAAATAAAATATCTTCATACTCACAGGTAGGGGATGGAAACATTTCTTTTCCTTAGGAACAAGGCCATATTATTCTCATCTTTCAAATAGCAATAGCTTCATATGAACACCCGCAAACCTTACAAATTTAGCTAATGCCACTCTCCTGGTCTTTTGCATGATCACGATCATCAACGTTATGGCTGAAATATTGCAACCCCCCCCCCCCCCCCCGCAAACCTTTGATGTGAAGCTGGAGGAAGAAAAGGATGTTCCAGCCAATGGCTTGTCTATTTTCAAAGAAAAATCTTCTTGTGAAGCTACCATGCAGGAAAGGCACTGGTTATACTGACTACATTATTCTTTGGTATAGGGTTGTGAAGATTCATTTTATGTGTTTATTCGCACTAAGCTAAGTGACACCTGATACTGGAGATTGTATATTCACAGACAGGAGCACAGTGTTAGAGACCACATGTTCACAGATAAGAATTATGGCCAACATTTATCACAGATACTATATCTCAGGCACTATTCCTTCCCACAGTCCTCTGGGGTAAGTACTTCTATTTTGCCAATTGGGCAAACCCAGGCAAAGCGTGGTGAAGCACAATCCCCAAAATCAAACCACTTGTAAAAGAAGAACCTAAATTTGAATTCAAGTAATTTGACTCTAGAGCTCTTTATTTGTCCCAAGATTGCATTAAAAAAAAAAAAAATTCTGTTTCAGGGCTATGCCAAAACAACGTGAAAGAATAAATGTTAATCTAAGGCCTGCACTGTCCCGGATGATAGCCACCAGTCACATGTAGCTATTTAAATTTAAATGTGAATTAATTACAGTTGACCCTTGAACCCCGTGGGGGTTAAGGGCACTAACCCCTGACCTTTCTCAGGCTCTGGTTTTAGTTTTTCCACTCAAATCCTTTTCCTTCCTTGTCTGCTTGGCAAACTCTTCTTCTGCTTGAAGGCCCACCTTGAATGTGACCTTCCTTTAGAGTCAGACTTACTGCATCTTTGTGTGTTTTATTTACACTCTATGCATAGCATCTCTGCCAAGTTTTGCATCGCTTTTGACGTAGTTATTTAATTAAAGTTGACTTGTCTTCCCGGTCAGACTGTGTGGAGCTCAGAGACCATAATGACTAGCAGAAAGTAGGCGTTCGATTATTATTCAGTTGCGCTGAAATAGGAATAAAAGATAGGTAACTGAGACTTGAGACCTGAAGGCTGAAGGTGAAGGTTGATGATGATTCCTATTGCTGACTTTTCCTTTTTCCTTGATGCTCATTACCTATCTCATTGCCTTTTAGTGCAATAACCCTTCCTGAGGGTTCTGTTCTTAATCTCCCTTTGTGTTTTGTTTTTAGTGGCACACAAGATAACCCAGAGACCACAGGCTTGTCTGAGTTCAAAGCCCGCGTTTGTAACCACCAAACTCCACCACCGTATCTCTAGCTGCCACCACTTGATTTGAACTTGGTGGGGGCTGACCTATTCTGAGTCTGTTCACCAGCCTATCAGCCTGGCACATTGAGGGGTGAACGCTAGTGATTAAGATGAGGTTACGCTGTGGTTCCGTAGCCACTGCTCATTTGTCTTCTGTTTTCTCCCTTGAGGTCTTGCCTCACCAAAGTCATTTTGTCTAACTTGATGGTAACCCTGCGTCATAAAAATGACATCGTACATCTCCAGTACTGTCCTGTCTAGGTGAGGTACCAGGCTGAGTTTGTAATGCTGAGAAAAGGAAACAAGATAAGGGTACTGAAAAAAAATCTACACAAAAAAAAAGATCTTAGAGTATAGTTCACTGAGAAGGCATTTTTACAGAAGAAATTTCTGGGAACATTTTACAGTGTTAGGGAAGAACAATCATGAAGTTTTTCTTGGGGGGGTGGAGGGTGGCAAGTAGAGATGAATAAGCTAAACTACCTCATTTCTTTGGGGGTAATTTGCTATTGTTAGGTTTTTCTTTTTACTTTGTCCTTGTTGCTCTTCTCCCGTCAGATATAGCTAAAGAGAAACTTGAGCATCTTGATGCAAAGCTGGTACTAGGTTCACAATTCAGCAGCTTTGAGCACCAATCTCTAGTCCAAGGACTTGGGGGAGGAGGTTACCAAGATGAATAAAATTTGATTCCTGGTCTGGCTAAATGTACAGCCTCTGTGGGTACAGTCCTTCCCCTGAATCTTAAACCAAAAATCGTGACGGTATGCATGTAGCTCAAATAAAATCAACATTTATTCTTCAACTTTAGTCCTTACCATATGCTAAACTTTTAAAGAGGAGGACGCATTGTGGGGGTGTGGCTAAAATAATTAGAAACAGGACTTAATACTGGTAAGGGCCCTCACCAGAGAGGTGAACGTTGTTGACGTGGAAAGCCATGCCCCCGAATACTCCACTTCTCTCTCTTTTTTTCTGAGTAGCATATTCTTGCCAGCACCCCACAGGTTTAGATTTAGGGAGCAGGTGTAAAGATGACTATGAATTTGGGGATGACAGTTTTATATGTGTAATGCTCCAAAAAAGTTTTCATTCACTTGCTTTATTCTTATAGATATGAACGTCTGTCAGTTTTCAATTAGTTGATGAGCAAATCTCTGCCAAATGGGCCAAAGTTCACGGTGTACTGTGACGTCGTCTAACCAGACCACCTGGATTGTGCCCACCATGGGCAAAGGTGCCCAGTATCACAGGAGCCAGAGCAGCAAGACAGCACTGTGTGTTCTGAGAGAGGTTGCAGCCTGCTTTGCATTCAGAAAATGAAGCTTTGCACTTGGGGTTTTGGGAGAAAAAAAAAAAAAAAAAGATGTGAAGGAAACAAAACAGAATGAAATGGAAGCAAAATGTTGGCAAAACTCAAATTGCATTGGATTTATACTTATTGGATTTTTGAAGTAAGCTGACAAGAAAAATTACCTTCATTGCAAATCACTGAAGGGCTTTTCTATAGAATAAACACACTCACAGAGAAGAGCTAATTCAAAGGAAGCTTCAGTATGTTAATATAATAATTAAGCAGTAAGGCACAACAGGCAGCCCATTTCGGAGGAGCTCAGCACGCCTCAGGTGGGGTATAAGGTACAAGGCTGAAGGCTAAATGACTTTAACCACCTGAGATTGGCTATAATCATCTTAAAATATGATACGAGATGAATATTGCCCTCATTGGAAGGTATTTACTTATGCAAATAAGGAGAAGGAACCAAATTCTCTGTATTTTGTGGGCAGTCTTTAAGAGTTGAGTTATTGGAATCAGCCTCCAAACTTGGAAACTTCAATACTTCTAATTGAAGCCTGCATTTTTCCCATGTTCTTGGTGGTCTTTTTTCTTTTTCTGAGTGTCTCATCTTTTCATCCTTTTATTTGAACCGTCCTGTGGCCAAATTATTTCTGTTTGGAAAACTTGTGTACTGTCTTTGGCTTATTAGTTGTGTGTGTGTGTGTGTGTGTGTGTGTGTTTAAGGTGGTTTTGCTAAAGGAGCTCATCAGCCTTGTACCTGGATAGCTTCATTTACCACGAAGCAGATCAGAATGCTACGGTGCACCGGAGGCCTCTGGGATCTTGTGGAAATGTGCATTCTGATCCTGCAGGTCTGGGGGAAAGCCCGAGGTCCTGTATCTCTGAAGATTACAATATAAATGGCAACCTCTATTAGGTCTTTCAAATATCAGAGAGCCATGTGATGATAGGAAAATAAAGGCTATAAGATAGGGAGTTAAAAAAGACCAAGGTTTTCAAGCAGTTGACACTCTTTTTCTGGTTGTTGATAATTGATCTGATAAGGAAGAAATGACAGACCATGAACCATGAACTTGCTGGGGATTATAGATAAACAGATTAGTCTTTTTTGAGTCTGGGTGATATAGCTAAAGACAAGAGAATTCCATTTTGATATAAATGTCACGAGGAAATCTCAAGGCAGTGACATATTATTGCTTTGGGGCTTTGTTAGCAGTTCAAGTTTAGTCCAGGTAACTGGTGACTAGAAATAGATCGAGAGGAAGGAGGTGAAGACTGGGTTTAACTGAATAGGCCGAACGGTTTTCCACAGACACTTGATACTTTCCTTCTGTGTTTTGGCATTCTATTATGTTTGTGGATTTCTTTGGGCCCTAAAGGTAATGTGAACATGAATTCCATAAATCCGTAGTAAATGAAACTGGTGAGAAAAATAAGACAAATGCTATTTTCTTGAACTCTCTCTAAATGAAAACAAATGATGTTTTTGTTCGTCTGTTTATTTTGTCTTGTTTTTGTTTTTCCAAACAAGAAGTGTCTGGGTGGGGAAGTGCTTGCAAGTATCCCGAGCATTCAATGTAAAACAGCCTCAACTTCCAGCTTCTCTTTTGCTGCCACATTTTCATCCTGAACGGTTAGCCTTAATGATGGCCGGTCAACCTGAAGTTCTAAGAAAGAATGGTTCTTTTCCGAAATGGGTTAAAAATGTCACTGGCTTGTGATTTCAAGTTCGCCTCCAACCTCAGCTCTATTTCCTTAAAGCATCAACCACAGTCTGAGAAATTGAAGAAAAGTATGGGCTTTCATGCTTGCTAAATGGCCTCTCGGATAGATTTCTTGATGCTGCTGTCTGTTCCTCGTTCTTTTCATATCCTTGGCCTGGTTGGGTTCTTCATGATCTCTCATTTGGGTTAGTCCTTGCGAGTGATGTGAAACCCCAAGAGTGTTGTTGTTACTATAGTCCACAAGAATGCTACTCCCCTAGAGTCGTCCAGTACACAGCCTGTACAGCCTTGCACAAGGGCACTCTGCTCACGGGCAACTTTACCTTTCTGTGAGTGACCCTTGCCCAACTGTCCTAAGGCGGTTCTCACAAAGCTCTTAAAGCTCAGTGCTTAATTAGCTCCCATTTCCCTCAGGCCAAACACCTTAACGTGGGAGAAAACTCGAGTCCAAACTACCTCTGCAGTTCCATCTCCTGTCACCCTACCTAAGCTCAGGGCACCACTTGTCTCACTTGGCCCACGCTTGTTCTTATACACCTCCTTTTGCGTGTCATTCCTCCTGTCTAGAATTTTACTTGGATGTTTCTTCCTCTAGGAGCCTTCTCTAATGCTATTGGACCAAATTAATTCCCTACTTCCATTTTGTTGGCCCTGCTGTAACTTTGTTTATATGTGTATTTTGCCAATTTTGATGAATTTAATTAAATTTGTAGCTATGATCCCTATGAAATGGTTTTATTGTCAATTTCTTATCTTTGTAGCCCTGAACAGCTTTGACATCTGATTTCTCAAGGTTGACTGGGTAGTTGGGCCGGTAGGGCTGGGATGCCTCTATTTACTTGATACTTCTGCCTATGACATCTCTTCCTACTGCATGCCAGGCTGCAGAGTGCAGCTCTCATAGGGAGAGGACAAAGAAGAAGGTGTGGGAAGGCTCAGATCCTCACCAATGGCCCCCTGAAACCTCTCACATCCTCAAGTGTCACTTGCCATGGTACATACTAGATAATCATCATTGATTGCTGTCAAAGCAATACCAATGTTAACATTTGCTGAAGAAAAGTTCTTAATACCAGGTGTTGAGTATTTCCACTCATGATCTTCTTTAATTCTCATCCAGCCCCAGAAGTAGATGTCTTGTGAGGCTAATGAAATTTGTTTTCAGAGCTATGCTCTTACAAGAGTTCCTTCCAAAGAAAGCCCTGTTTTTAAATTGCTTGTTAAGAAATGTATAGTCTCTTTCAGATTCTAAGTAAACATTCTTTTCATACCTAATATTGGGGTGTGTGTGTGTGTGTGTTATTTTTTAAGAAAGTCCTCCAAATGGTAGAAGCCTCAAGACCCACAGAACCTAGACCTGCCTTGCCTTGCCCTTATATTGTAAAACATTGTCCTAACATCAAAAAATGCATTCAGATACTTTAACCACAGAAAACACAGGGTCATATTGCCAAGTTAATGAAAAATGATACTTTTAAATTGGTCTGTTCTGTCACCAAAAAAAAGCACAAAACTTAAGATACTAAGATGTACGCTGTGAGTAAGTGGCAACGCAATGACCTAAGAAAGTCCAAAATGATCACAAGTAATCCCTTCTGTAATCCTCATCCTACTGGGCCCACCTTCATTTGAGAAAGGGAACCGAGTGAAAACTAGCAAGGAGCCAGTCACCAGGAGGGCAAACAAATGTGAATACTCATGTCATTAGGGTTTTACTTAGTAGGTGTTTTTAAATCATATATGAGAACTAAGGATCAGAGAAGTTAACTTGTCAAGACTCACATAGCTACTAGTGATTGAGCTAGGTTCCAAACTGAACTTGTTCTCTATTTGCTGATTGATTTTAATACTTAAGACAAAATTGAGGAGAGAACATAATTATTGACTTCCTTCCAATCCCTTCTGCTGCTCTTTCTGGAATCCCTTTATCTAACCCTTCCCTCATGGCCTCAGGGAGAAGTGAGGTCCCCAGGACACCATGATGGGGGGATTGACACCTTCCTAGGTCTTTCTAATTCCCACGACCCACTTTGAGATTGCCATTCAAACTTTAGAATTGGGCTTGCTCATTTATTTGTTTACTTTCATGGGTATGTCAAATTCTAAAACTTCTTGCAAAATAAGTCTTTGACTTACACATCGCCATTTCATCTCTTACCTCCCTTGTGTCTTTGGAGAACCCAGACTAAATAGAGATTTCTGTGACCTGGGCTTTGGAAACTGGCTAGTTCTCACCCAAATACACACGGCTCTCTAACATTCTCCTGGGAATCCTTAATCTGGCAGGGGCTGGCAGCGTTCATCTTTGGCAAGTCCTGTGAGCCAGAGTAGGCTCACACCATCATAGAGAAGGGTTTTACCAGGAGTACCTTTTTAGGTGATGTCTTTTTTTTCTGAACCATCAATTAAGGAACAGCTGCAAATGAAAGGAAATATTCCAAATCAACATTGTCTGGAAAATATAAGATATATATCTACACAGAAGCATTTTTTTCCTAGTAAACATTCATCAGTTCGAATCTTAAAAAGTTGTCTTTTGATAGAAATCTTCCTCAAGTGTATCAATATTTTTCTATTTTCTTTCATGAGGTACACTGCAGAGACTAACAATTTCTTAATGACTTGGGGTCAGCACAGAAAACATATTTATCTTATTCAGCACTAACTTAGAAATTCTCTCACTGTAGGGCATCTCTGTGTTAATGCAGAATAAAATAATTGTTATTCATATTTATTGTAGTGATGTTCATACTTAGTGTAGTGATTGAAGTCCTTATGGGAAATGACTCCGGATTGCTCTGCAACCAATTGTGATCATTGCGTGTTATTTCTCAATCTTTTCTCTCCTTGTAATGCTGTTAGTTGTTACTTCTTGCTTTTCTCAGTGAGCCTGCCTTTAACAAAGGTTATTCCCCTCTCTCTAGAACAGTGGATCTCAACAGGGGCAACCCCCCCCCCCCCCCGGGGGATTATTTGGCGATGTATGGTGACATTTTTAATTGTCACAATTTACAGAGAGATGCTACTGGCATCTAGTGAGTAGAGGTCAGATTACTAAACCTCTCACAGTACACAGGCTGGACCTCCTCAACAAAGAATTACCTGGGTCAAAGTGTCAACAGTGGCCAGGTTTAGAAACACTGTTCTAGGATTGTAGAAAAAGGGAAAAGCTCTAAAGGAGGAGCTGGGAGCTTTGTCTAAAGTGTGTAAAAAAAAAAAAAAAAAGTGTGTGTGTGTGTGTGTGTTGGTTCGTGGTCATTGGTAAGGTCAGGGGCCAGTTTCATTTATTTCTCAAAAACAAAACTGTTCTCATGGATGGAGATCCCTTACCTCCAGCTGGTTGAGACATTAGAATTTGACTCTAAAATCAGGTCTTCAACACCTGTGTGCACACAGAAACTATTTTCCTTTAAGGAAGATTGGCTTGTGATTTTTTTTTTTTTTTCTCTTCTGAAGTTATTTGGTTCAATGCTGTTGCCACATTAAATGCTTTTCACTTGGTATAAATACTGTGGTATGTAGTATGTTTCTAAGCAATTTTAAATTTCTGTTTACAAGGACTTTTATGTTAATTGTATAAATCATATGCTAATTGTTTAAGCCATTTCTGTGTGATTTGATAATATCGGGAAACTTGGTGACTAACAAGGCCTTTCACCCCTGCTTTTTTTTTAACCACATTCTATGGGGAGACTTGATTTTGACCAAGGAAAAGGTAAAATGTCTAGAGTGACATAGTTCTTTTTGAAGGAGATACTATTGAAAGCCAGTTGATTAAATGTAATCTTCTACTTCTTTACACCTTCTTGTTGGTTTTCCAATAGTTAGAGGTCATTGACCCCACAAGGAATCTTAATGCTAAAGCTTGGGGCTGCATGAACTCTACAAAGTGCACAAATTCTGACCTTGTCACTAAATGGGCTCGAAGTAGGAAATTAATTCTTTCAATCTGAGAGTGAAGACTAGTTATATTTTCTGAATGCCCATCTCATCTCAGTGAAAGCTTATTCTGCTTTTCTAGGTTTGAGAGTATTTGTTTATTTTTATTTTTTTTAAATATTTTATTTATTTATTCATGAGAGACACAGAGAGAGAGAGGCAGAGACACAGGCAGAGAGAGAAGAGAGTATTTGTTTAAATGATTTTACATGGAGATGTAAAATCTTTCTATACCGATATTTAGCATATGCCTTACTATATACATATATATAAATATACATCTCTCTATATAATACATCAGATAGGGAAGTACTTTTTTTTTTGCAATGCATATTGGGCTAATTGACTTGAATCCCTTGCATTTTACCAATTATGTACATTTATTTAGTGCATAAAAAGTGTAACAATTAATATTGAGGTGTAAATGAGTATGCTTGTTCTACCACTGTTTTATTCAAATGCGATGTGTCAAAATCAATTTGATATGAAATGCAGAGTGATAGATGAGAGTGATAGATTTAAGGTATGTACAGTACATTATGGAATTTTGTCAATCGCCCAGCAGCAGTTGAAAAGAAAGAGTATAATATGATCTTTAATACAAGAGTTTCTTGGTGTACATGAAATGGATCAGATATCATAAATCAGAGTTATACATACATTTAGAGAGAACAGTTAACATGACAACTGTGACTTTTGTGTAATATTTATATTACTTTTTTGTTTGCATAAGGAGTAAGCAAATTTAAAAGTAGAAATAATACAATAGACTTCAAATAATTTTTCAGTGCCTTCATTAGTGCTTTTAATTTGATATTTTACCATCATGTTTTCTAGTTTTTGTTTTTCCTTGAAAGCTGTTTGATTTTGCTCATGTTTAAAATTTTAAAGGCTGTCTTCAGTGTTTCTGTATATTGCTGTTTGTCACTTTTACATGAAAAGTATTCTTAAAAAAAAAAAAAAAAAAAAAAGAAAAGTATTCTTTGTGTGCCTATTATAACATTTGTTACTTTAAATAAGAAAGAAATTAGTTTTTGTTTCTCAAGGTCACAGAAATCATACAATTTAACATAATCATTTCATTGCTGAGTCTTATAAGAAATAAGCAAAAGTAAGTGTAGAAGATTGTTCAGTACGTTATGTCAAATTACAATTGCATATTAATATTTTTAACTTGGAAATTATAAAGGTTTTACTTGAAAAGGAGGCAGTCATTTTTGTACATTGAATGGATTTCTAAAGGTGAACTTGGAAGAAAGATTAAAGGAAGATGGAAATAACTGATGATCCTTTTATAAGTTTTTGGAGAAAAAATGCAGGCACTATCTTATGAAAATTTTTTCTTAGAAACTGTACTTTATCTGAAATATTACTGTCATATGAAACCCTTAATTCCACTGAAGTGTTCATATGTATAAACTATATACATAGTTGTCCTTAGTTGGAGGAGCAAATCTATTTGGAATAATTTTTTTTATACTCTACATATTTTTGTATAAATTTTCTTAGAAGTCATAAATGAAGCATTTTTTTTCTAGAACAAAGCTCTAATAAAACTAGCTAAATTAAGATTATTTTGTAAATTAAATATCTTTCTAAGTACCAAAATACAAAGAGCTAATGGTTTGTTGTTGTTGTTTAAAATTTATTTGAGAGAGAGAAAGAGAGAGAGAATCCCATGCAGACTCCCTGCTGAGAGCAGACTCCCCATTGAGACTGCAGCCCAGATGCTGGATTTGATACTGGGCTTCATCCCATGACCCTAAGACCATGAGCTGATAAAAAATCAAGAGCCGGGGGCTTAACCCCCTGAGCATCCCAAGTGCCCCCAAAGTGCTGATGTTTTAATGTGAGTCACAGCTACAGTAATCATTTTGCTTTTATATTCCCTTTTCCTGATATATATCTCTTTAACCACAGTTTTTATCGAGAAACAAGCAATTGTTTCCATTAACTCTCTACTCTCACCAAGAAAGATATATGTAATTTTAACATAGCTAGAATATGAAATTATATGAATTTATATATGAAATTATAATGTGTTTTCCATGAATGAGTTTCTGCGTCTATTCATTCAGTGATTTAAACTTTCCTGTTTTCTTCTTACACCTAAATTACACGTCAGATATATAGAGGGAAAGATTCAATCTCTTTTCATTGTTCCTCTCAGTGCTTTGAGACACACATGATCTGTGACAAGTTCTGAGCCTGGTGGTTTCCATGAAGGGCTTATCGAAAGTTTAAGAATCAGCCTAAAAAGTACAAATTTAGATGCCCCTATTCACTACAGCTGTAAACTCAACTGTAAAGGGAGTGTATTGCACATCTAGAAAAATCTGCTCTGAGCTTCCCTAAGATGATGCTGAAGTGAGGCATTGTGAATTCCAAAATGAATTAATGGAGAACAACACTGGAGATCAAATGTATATGTGTGTGTATCACAGCTAACATGGCAACTGGAACACAGAGCCTTTTTTTTTTTTTTTTCTCACACTCTGCCAGCCATAGCTTAAACTTCCCACAGAGGATGGGGATTAACAGCCTGTCTCCTTTGGGGTGGGGGGAGTATGAGTCAAATAAAATGTAGAATCTGCAAATGGAGCTCTGAAATGATGTAGTTAATGTTACATATGTAGTCTATTATGGTAACTGAGAACATGTGTGTCATAATGTTGGGCAAACCGATTCTAAAAATGGGAGAGAGGAGAACAAAAACTGACCCCCAAATTCTGCTCAAATCACATGATCCAAACAAGATGCGCTGTTAGGAAAGATTTAATAGAATACAATTCTCTCCTGTCCACCATGCCTGTCCCTTCTCTTTGCTGCCTTTACACATTTTCCCTCTTTATTTTTTAGATATACTTTTCATCTATCAATTTGGATGACTAGTTTCCCTATTATACTGGAGATATTATACTAGGCTTCTCTGAACCCATCGATAGTTTTAAAATACCATGAACTTGAAATATTTCCCAAGAAAAAAATAATGAAAACCCTCTGACATAAGGACCTGAGAGGATACAGGAGACTGGAAGACATCAAGACTGCTGGACCTTGGGAGACACCGTGCATTTGGCACCTTGGTCACTTACATCACTGGTTAAAACCACGGATGCTGTGTGTGCTCAGGTGTTCCTAGCCCTATCTGGAATGAGTCACTCAAAAGGGAATACATAGGGAATGGGGAATTAGTACAAATGTGGAAATGATAGTTCAATCCCAGTCTAAAGAGTTAGTAAGCGTAGAGTAGGAAATCAGTGGTTGGAAATAGAGCACATGAAAGAATTAGACTGAGTATCAAGCAAAAGAGAGAGTTCGTAAATGTGAGTGGTAACGTGAAGATAGTCCACATGTAGGTCACTGGGGCCCTGATGTAATGAAGTTATTTTGAAACTCAGCCGAATTTAGTGACCTTTGGGGGGTTTCATATTACTTTTTTCTTTTCCTCTCACTAATTTGATGACTTTCGTTCATCTAGCCTTATGTTGTCCTCAACTTGTTATTCAGTTTAAGATGTGAACATGACTTAATACAATATACTTTAAAAATTTGTCATTCAAGGATGCCTGGATGGCTTAATTGGTTAAGTGTCCAGCTATTGATTTCGGCTCAGGTCATGATCTCAGGGTTGTGAGCTCAAGCTCTGCGTTGGGCTCCACACTGGGTGGGGAGCCTGTTTAAGATTCTCTCTCTCCCTCTCCTTCTGCCCCTCCCCTCTCTATCTCTCAAAAAAAAAATACTAATTTGTCATTTAAATGCTTATTAGTGCTGTTGCAAGCTCCTGTGCTTTAACCTGAGCTGTGGGAACCCCTCCTCTAGTCACTTCCTGAGGATTCTAGAACACCGGCTCATCAGCAGATGTTTTTAAATCAAGGGGAGGAGGAGTACAGTCAGGAATCAGTTTATAGATGGAAAATTCAATGGAGGATGAGCCCATGACATTCTGGGTTGTACACCCTATCAAATACTGCTGAGGAAGATGGGGAAGATAGGTAGATCACCACCCTGCCTTCCTTCCTCCTCATTCTTCTACCCCAATAGCTCTAGCAGACATGGAAATTTACAGGATAAATGCCAGATAATACTTGCCAAAGGGAAAAAAATAGAATTTCTAACTCTAAATCCACATGGTTACTATTGCTTGCCAATCGTGTCTCTAAAATGTCTTTACAACATTCTTTCTCTCTCTCATTCTTGTAGCTAAGTGCTGGCCTCTTTAACTTCCCACTTGTCATTTACATTGCCTCTTGCTGCTACGGTGGTAATCCCTGTTCTTCCCTTCTTTAGCCTCTCCTCGTTTTCATTCCTTTTGTGAACATCTGCCAATTTAATATTCCCAACGAAACTCACCTACGTGTACAATGACCTGTCCCTTCTCAACAGTTTTAAGGATTTTACCAGATATTAGCCAAATATTCCTAACTTGACACTCAATGCCCTCATGTAATATGGCTCTACTTTATTTACAAGCTTATCTCCAAATGATTACCTTTAGGCTCCCTTGTTGTAGTCAAATGGCCTCATTACTGTTCTGGCTCAAGCCATCATTTCCCACTCTCCAGTCTTTGCTGTCACGGGGCCTGGATCTGTATGAGCCTGCCTGCCCATTGTTATGTTCAGTGGTGCCATGCTGGCCCAAGACCCTATACTCCAAGAAGTTTTCTCTGTTCGTTTCACTTAGGTCATCACTTATGATATTTTTATATTTGTACGTGTTTTGTGGCACACCAATTTCTCTCTTATAGTATAGTTCTCACATACAGCTATATTTGAATCTGTATTTTTATCACATCTATCTATATCTGATGTGTCTTTCTTGGCTGTATTATTCAACCCATATTCCTTACATGCACGGTCTGGGTAAGATTTACCTTTATATTTCTATTGCTCCAGGCACATGACTTGATGCATGAAAACCTTCAAATATCTGTTGAGTGAATTAATAAATATGCTTAAGAGTTTTAACACTTGTGTATCTTAAATGCATGCACATGGGTTTTGAAGATGGTTCTAGTTGCTTTTTTTTTTTTACAAGCTTTGTCACTTGCCCATAGATTTTGGTCATTATGTCTTTATTTCAAAAGACAGTATCTGGAAAGACACTTGGAAATTCTACATTTTAATTGTTCCCAAAATTGAGTCAGCTAGTCATATCATATCAATTATACAAGAATGTTTATTTTTTTCATAGAAAATAAGAAACTGAAGAGAACTCTGGAGAAGATTTCACAACTCTGTTTAGTAATCTAGAATTATGGAGTCTCATAAAAATTATGTCGTTAGTTGCCAGAGGGTAAATTAATTTATTATTCCTATCTGTGTGTAATAAGAGAAACAACTGATCATTTTGATATTATGCAGACAAAAGAAAATTGGAAAAGTTAAGAAAATATCCATACTATTGTGGTCATATAAGATATGTGTATTAGTAGGTACTCAAGACACATTTGGATTGATGAATTTGCCTTGAATTAGCTGATTCAAAGCCATTCTTCCTTACTAATATGAATTGAGATTGTAAATGTCAATAATTTTTATAAATAGTAACCATTTTGTCTTATTGAAAATATATTTGGGTTTATGCTTGCCAAAATAGATGTTTAAAAAATGTTTTAAAAATTAGGCAATGATATTTTTCATGTAAATAGATGCCAGATAACTGATTTGGCCAATTTTGTGATTTATTTCACAGTTTACAAGATATTTTCACTTACATTTTTTCATTTAATTTTTGAAGTAACCCTATGAGATGGGTAGAATTAATTAATTTTACACATGAGAAAAACAAATTATAACAAATTTAAGTTTTGAATACCCATAGCTAGCTAGGTGCAGAGATATACCTTTGGATTCGAGGCCAGTGTCTTTCAAAACACCGTTCACTTCATAGCAGTATACTATATATTCTCAATAGATATTTGTTAGTCAGGGAATATTATTCAAGGTAAGTGTAGTTTTTTTTTTATAATATGGGTATATCTGGCATAAAATTATATTTGATGAGTGACTATCAGTAGATTAAATTTATGTAATGATAATTATGTAGAATATGATTTTTAAAATAAAATATTGAATTACATAAGGTTTTATCTTTGCCAAAGTCTTATATTATTCTTCATGACATACCTTGAATGATTCAGATACAGGTCCTCTCTGGACCCAATGGACTCTCTAGATCTTTTCACTTTCTAATATAGAGAATGTGTTATTGAGATAATAGTTAGCATTCTTATATACATATGATTGATAAATTCATGAATTTTCTGAGAGATAATTTTGAAATTGTTTTTAAATGTTGGGTAGCACTGGATTACTAAATGGTTCCTTATTTACTGTCAATTATGGGATAATTATTTACTAATGGTCATATCTGAATGCTTCCCTTACTTTTATGTATACATTTCTTTTTATAATAGCAATGAAAACACTCCAGGCCACACATTTCAGCGTGATTATTATACCTCACAGGTGGTTAAATCTATTTTAACTGCCTTTATCTCTGGATTCCGTAGCTCACCCACAGTTTTGACCACAATAACTTTTAAATTAAAGGGTTTTATTGAATTTTAATTAAGGAAAACGCTAATACTGGTACTCCAAATTTAGCGAACTTGAAAGACATTTGAGTTTTAGAAAAATAAATAAAAAGGTGTCTGAAGGGTAGCATAGAATGTAGGTCACAAATTGGACAATTATTTTAAAACATTGGTTGAATTTCTAGTATGTTTCATGAGCTGGACTCTGAGTACTCTAAATGTGGTTGTTATGACAATAATTTTTTTTTACTATTAATGTCAAGAAAAAAGTTTTTTAGTGTTTTAGATTTCATATATATAAAATGGAAATAACCGAGTGAGTTTTAAGCATATGCGCTATTTTATAGTTTTTTAAATAGCATTTAACTACTAATGGACATACATACTTTCTCTGTGTTTAGAAATACATCTCATTCATTAAGGTGATGACGACTTTTTAGCCCTAAAGGTATTAGCATTTTTAATTTTGAAGTTTTTTTCCCTATTACAATACAATTTTCTAAATCCACCGTATTGACAGTTATATTTTTATTATCTGTAGATTGAAATCTTATGTAGTAGTAGTAAGTCTAGTGTAATTTAGTAGTAGTGAATTTGTATTTTATCCAACATGAAATATTCTACACATTTTTGAAAAATATTATGTTTAAGAGATATACCATTTTATTAACATTCAGTGTTTTGTTTCCTTGTTCCCAGTGACTCACCAAAATACAGGGCTTTTCAATGGGGTTTAATATACTGAATCTTGCAGCTGTGGAAAATATATTTCAGAACTGTCTCTCTTTTTCTTTGATGGGGGTGGTTAGATGTAGCATGGACTGGAGGTTACACTGGAATCAGACAAACCTGGGTTCTGCTCAGGGCCCAGCATTACTCCGTGCCTAACAAAGTAATTTAACCTCCCAAGCCTAAGTGTTCTCGTCTGCAGATTGGAGAGATTTAATGACAACTACTTTATTGGGTTGCTATGAAGATGAATTTGAATTATAAATGTAAAATAATTAGCATGTTTTCTGGCACACACTATGCATTTAGGGATGTTGCTGCTGTCATCATCGTTATCATTACTGTTCTTATTGCTATAAACCCCCTAACCCTTACTATTCCTCTACGGTAAGGATTGACACATATATCATTATTCACTGAGATTGTGTGTCCATTGTGTGTTAAAAAGCACATGAAAAAAAATGAACAGTTCAGTAACTTAAATTCATTGACCTTCATTAGTGTTTCTGTTGCTAAGCCCTATTCAAGGTTGCTTGGATATAGCAACACAAGTTGGAACATTTACATAATCCAGTAAGTTACAATTCATTCAAAATTTTAAAGCATGTGCCATATGATAATTTTAGGAAAGAACAACAGTGCATCTAAAATTACTCTAGCAGTAGAAGACTGAAGTCTCTTTGGAGAACATTGGAGGGTACTTACTCAAAAGAACCTAAACAGCCTATAGGATGCTCTTCCTTCATTGAATTGATCTATTTCTCAAGTGGTTATTGGTCAAGTATTTTAAAATGCATCAAGTTGATCCAAATTAGAGTGTGCCTCCTTATATACCTAGCTTGCTCATGAGACTGGAGGTGTCAAATGGAAGTTCTACATATATTGAAGTGGCCTAGTTCACTCTGGACCAATCTAACCTCATTTTGTAGTCGAGAAAAGAGTGTTTACAGTGTTCTTGGGACAATAATGATGTGCTTGAAAAAGAGCTGTTTGGGGTCTACAAAATGCCTTGACCAGGAAGGTCAGATCTTCTCTGTGTGGCTACACTCATGTACCTTCACTGAAAGGGCAGAGGGGAAGACAGAGTCCAGCATTTAGGGAACACATTTACTTTGTGAATTAGGAAGAGTGACAGACATCAGAGTGAGTTACCCATGGAGAAATTGGAATCCTCATACACCCCTGGTAGGAATGTAAAACTGGGCAGCCACTTTGGAAAAACAGTCTGGTAGTTTCTTAAAAGTAAACATAGAGTTGCCATATGACCCTACTCTTGGGTATACCAAGGAGTGGCATATACTCGTGAGGAACTTGTCCATGCAAACGCTTGTACGTAAATGTTCACAGCAGCATTATTCATGATAGCCAGAAAATGGCAACAACATAAATGTCCATCCTCTGAGCATGAATAAACAAAATATGATAAATCCATACAGCGGAATATTATTCAGGAAGAAAAAGAAAGAAAAGGATGAAGTATATTTACATGTCATCCCATGGATAAACCTTAAAAACGGTATTCTAAGAGAAAGAAGCCAAGAACAAAAAAGCCACATAATGCACAGTTCAATTGATTTGAAACATTCAGAATAAGAAAACCTATAGGCACAGAAAGTAGATTAGAAGTTGCCTATAGCTACAGGTGGGGTGAGGTGGTAGGAAATGGGGAATTACTCCTGATGAGTCCGGGGCTGCTTTTGGGGATGATGAAAATGTCCAAAAAGTGATTGCAGTGCTGGTCGCACAACTCTGAATACACTAAAAAAAAAAAAAAATATTAAACTGCACGCTTTAAATGGGTAAATTGCATATGCGAATCATATGTCAATAATGCTGTTGTGTAAAAAGGAGTGAGCTGCAAATCCTGCCTGTGTCTCCCACAGATATTCATGCTCAGTTTCATAAACCAGACTATCATGAGGATTTTCAGGTTTCAAGTTTAAAGTAGTTGAAACACGTTTTCAACAACGGTATTCATTGAAATGCATCAAAGTATAAGTGCGCTCCCCGAAGAAATACTTTAACTCATGAGCTTAAATAATAACCAAATTTAATTCATTCCAGGTACATTCTCATTAAAGAAACTGCTGGCCAAAATGTTGGAATAAACATTTAGCTACTAAGCGAACAAATTAAACTCCTTTATGATTTAATTGCACCAGTGAGTATTTCTTTCTGGAATGTGTTTCTGCTTTGATACATTTCAATACACATCATGAATTATGTTGAATGATGGCATTTCAGCATGTGTGTGAGTATGTATATACATATGTATTTTCAAACAGCATTTAAAATGTTATTTAAAATATATATGCATGTGTACATGCGAACATTCCAATTTCAACGTTTATGTGTATGTATACAATACAGAAAGACATATTCCCATAAGTCCCGTGCAATGTAGTCATATTGTGGGGTATGTATTTGCCAACTACTTGCAAGCATTAGCAGAAATATTCACTCTCTGCTTTCTCTCCTTTCCACTCCATATATATACATATGTGAATGTACAAATATTTGATAATGTTTATTTATCACGTGATAGACCCACAGTATTTATAGGTGGCTATTTTGATCATCACGCATATTTTGAACCACTGGAGCTATTTCGAGGAATTTTTAGTGCTTTGAAAATATACAGCATTTCACTTGTAGATGCACACAGATTCATGGCAGTGATTATAGAAGAGGAATGACTATAAAAGATACAAAAAAACAGAATCCGGCCCAAATCTTTTCCTACTCTTTTAAATCTCAGTGCAATGCTTTTCAGTTCATTGCTTCTTTCTCACGGAATTCTTTTACAGTGTTAATGTCAAAATTAGGACTTCTTCCTCTTAACCTGTGGCTCATCTGATGAGAAATGAAAACTTTCCCCTGTGTAAGAGAAATAATTTTAAAAGTCTCTGAAATTAAAAAATATATATATATTTCTTTGTGGGTGCACACATGCGTGTGCATACACACTGAGAAAAATATGTATGATTTCTCTAGTTGCAAATAAATGTATATTTCCATAGTTGCAAATCCGTGTTCATATCCTTTACCCCTTTTGCACGTATTGTGACATTCCCCTTCCTCTGCCACTCATGAACACTCAGACATATTATTATAATTACTCACTTCGCCACAAAACATGTGTATGCATCCCTTTCCTGTACCTTTACGGGGGACACATGACTATAAATAAAATACACGATGGAAATGTAGTAGCCGGGTGGCATTTTTAGTGGCATTTAACCAGAAATGAGATGGAAGCCCTCCTTCTGCCTAATGGGAGTTTTGTGTTCATTTTGGGAACTTACTGCTACATAGACCAAAAAGGGACAAAATCTAGACTGGAAAGACTAGAATCTGCCTCCTTAAGGTGGGCTGCACAGAATGTCTGTCTGAGCAGATGCCGAGCTGAGAAGCCACAGGGTTGCCCCAAAGGAGGGACATTGTCTTTAGGGCCAAATGATTCCCAGAATGTCTTAGAAGAAACCTGACCTCCTTGATACACCATGGCAAACTTGGTGAAATGTGAGCACTACGATGAATAAGAAATTTCCTATAAGTAACAACAAATGATAACAAGACCAGTGCATATTAGCGAAGGTCAAGAGTAACAGGAGGCTCGTATGGGATCAGCAGCAATCGAACAGGTGGAAGCAGGGGTGTCCAGCCTGAAACAGGAGTGAGTCCTTCAGCAGTCATGCCAGAAAAATCCAGGCAACCGCTCAGAGATTGTTGTATAAAATCATGATATCGAGAGTTGTGGATATTTTTGTGGTTCCGTGGAGTTATTTCAATCATTTTCATTAACTATGTTGTTATCTTCATAAAGTGCTGACAACTCTGGCAGATTGATATCTGACCTTAACTGGGCCAGATGTGATTACTCCTTATCAAGTTTTGGGTCTTCAGAGTAAACAACTGGAAAGCATGATATTGTCCAACATCGAGTTGCACCATTTGCGTAGAATATCTTTCCTCTTTGTCTTTTATTGGTAAACTACTGCTCATTTGCAAAGGCTTGAGTGAAATGCCACTTCCTCTGTGCAGTCTCCCTAGATGGTGCACCTGAATTAAACTGTCTTCCATCTTGAACCTATAACTCTGTATACATAGTTTCCTTGTTATCTGTAATGTTGTAACGTTATTCATAGATTTTCTTTTTTTTTTTTTTTTTGGAAGTGAGATTCTTTAGGGAAGGGGCTTCATATTATTTAATTTGATATGCAGAGGCCTTAGCACAGTGCCTGAACGTGGTACACAGACGTGGAACCAATAAATGATACCTGTTGATTGTCTGGTTTAACGCCCAAAGAGAAGTTTCCTAGATTTACTCAATGTCATTCATTTAGTGTAGCTAATATTTGCTTCTCCATCACTTCTGGATTTTACTTAGGATACGAGATGAGAACATAGCACATAAAAATCTGGTGAGTCATCCAATTAGAATTCTTGGTATCTTAAACTAATGATGTTGGAACTCCCCTTCACTTCATCATGGGTCCCAGAGAATTACACATCTGTCCCTTGTGACCTTTCCTGTTTCTTAGTTTTCTTCATTCACAGGAAGAATTCTATAATGTCTTAAAGTCAGGCATATTTGGAGGCATTTTTAACTCATGCTAATCCTTTCGTAGCCCACCCTTCATGAGACCGTCAGCCAGATAGCGCACACCTGGCACCTTCTCCAGAAATTGTCCTTCACTCATCCGCCCTCTTCCACATGCCTGTAGCTTAGTCATGAAAAGCTAGTCTGGGGAAAAACACTTCGGCTAAGAAAGCTCTTTTCAGAAATTTGGGTTTGGAACCTCAGGTGGTTGGACCAGGTTCTCTACCGTCATTAAAATAGGCCATATGGTGTAAGAAACCAAGGAGAGCAGAGAAACAGAGAAGTGAACATGTGTGCAGAGAGGAGAGATGAGCAAGAACTACAGAGGCCTGCTACTTGTGAGCCCTTGATTGAATCTTTTCCCAGAGACAAGCCACACTTTTAGCCTTGAGTTTCACAAGACGGTCTAGTATCCTTATTATAAACTTTTTTTCTTTTTGTTTTTTGTTTTTTTGTAAAAGGTAATTGGATTTGGGCTTCTGACAGCTGAGCGTGGTGTCCTAACTAATTTACTTGCATGTGATGTAATGAATTGGTTGGCAAATGATAGTGTTTTTCCTTTACAATCTACCTTGCATTTATATCCTGTTTTCTATGGGTGCTTTCTTTTTTTTTTTAAATTTTATTTATTTATTTATGAGAGACACAGAGAGAGTCAGGCTCCCTGTAGGGAGCCCGATGTGGGTCTCCATCCCAGGATCCCGGGATCATGACATGAGCCAAAGGCAGGTGCCCAACCACTGAGCCATCCAGGTGCCTTTCTATGGGTGCTTTCTTAATGTAGACATTCACAAGCTCCCCACGTATCCAGTCGTGACTTCTCAGTACTCCTGACCACCTGTCACAGTACAGAATATTTAGACTTTGTGACCAATGTTCAGAAGCAGGTGGATCTAGCTGACACGTTTCAGCAGGTGATAGCATTATATCAATGCTAAAGGGTGGAAAATACATACATATGAACATACGTATGTGTGCGCCTGTGTGTATCCTCTTTATTTAGGGTAAGAGAAGTGGCAGTGAGGATGACTAGTAACATCCTCCCTATGGCATACACCATGGAAGTGTTAGCTCACAGAGCAGGAGATGTTATTTAGCCTTAAGGGAGGTAGAAAAAAAAAATGAAGCCACTGAGGTGTGGACACAATAAAGAAAGTGGAATATGACAGGGATGGAGCAGAAGTTTAAAACCACACAAATGACGAGTTGAGCAGAAGTTGACGTGTGTGCTTGAGAGGAGTGGCCCTTGGACTAAAGCAGAAATGGTTGAAGTGTTTTACCTGGCATTGTGGTATGTGGAGGATTGGAAATGTCTTTGTATTTCCTGTTACAAGTACACAACTATGATCATTTGTCAACTAGCTTTTGGTGATTTAATTTATTTGCTTAATATCAGTTTAGTTGAGTGTCTGTTGTATATGGGGCCCTGCTTTCCACTGGTGTGGAAACAGGCACTGTCCTCACTCCTGGGGGGCTCACAGTCTAGGAGGTGACAATAAACAGGTACCTCACACATTATGAAGGCTGCTATGAGCCCCTTTCCTGAATCTTCTGCGTCATAAAGCTGTCCACCTTTTCCTTTTGGAGTCAAGTACTTTTAGGCCAGAGAGTAAATATTTCACTTATAAACAAAGTTAGATACCCGTTCGTAAAGTTCAAGGAACTACTTCTAAAATAAGGCACGTCATTATTATTTTTTTTTTTTAACCTGGTAAACCAAATAATTATCCATGCATTCTCTGCTTTTGAATGATCTGGGTTGCAGAGAAGTGACATGTGAGCACATGGGATTGATCCGGCCTGGCTAACAATGAAAGGGCCAGGAACTACGTTGGCCATTTCCTAGATGTTTAGGCAGGTCATCAATATCAGAAGAAAAGGCCATTGTGCCCGTCAGGACTGAGCATTGTAAAACACCTATGTTAGAAAGTTCTGGAATGCGTTCATGTAAAGTCTTACTGCTCGATATTCTTAAAAAGGAGTAATGGGTCCAAGGCATGCATTTTTCCTCCAACCTTAGGGATTTCAGAAATCAGGCATAACATGCCCATTTCTCCCATTGTCTGAGGCTCACCCACACTTTGGGCTCTAGGACAGCCCTGCAGCTCCTCATCTAGATCCATCTGAATGGACTGTGTCCCATAAGATGTCTTCTCTTCACAAGCTAAAAATTACTTTAAGTGCTGAATCAGTAGTGGGTAAAATGCCAGAGCATAATGATGCAATTACATGTGAAAGACAACAGATCTGCTCGGAGTCACTACAAGAGTTTTGAAAGCAAGGCAGCCGGTGTGCTCCAATAATTAAATAATCAATATGACCTGGATGAGGAGCACAGAGGGAGAGCCAGATGTGGGAATAGAATAGATGTTTCTGATCCTCAAAGGCAGATCAGATAGGATCCAAGCAAGATAAAACAAAAACAGCCAGAAAACCACCAAAGTCCTTGCTTGTTGGTGAAGATAGACTGCAATAGTTTTACGTTGTGTGAGTCTACACGCAACCTGGATTTGTCCAGAAAACTTTAATTTGATATGAATTATGTGGTCCTGCATCATTTGTCTGTGCCTACTAATTGCCACCTCAGAAGCACTTTTTCAGTCCTTTGTAATTATTTCTAAATCAGAAATTGAGTGTCATGACACAGTCTTTCATTTATCATACGCATAGCCTCACTGTGTGTTCAGCCTAAACAGAGACTAATTTCCCACAATTATCTAGCCATTTAACCAGTCAGCAAATGTGTGTTGAGTGCCCAGAGTAAGGGACAGGAACCTAGAAGAATATTATTTTGTGACATATAAAAATTACATGAAACTCAAATTTCGGTGTCCCTGAATAAAGCTTTATTGGAACACAGCCACACCCATTTACTTACATATTGTCTATCACTGTTTTTCCCTTAGATAGCAGGCTTGAGTAGTTGCCACCAGATACTGTACAACTCTAAAGGCCTAAAATATTTATTATCTGGCCCATTATAGGAAAAAAAAATGTTGACCATGGCTTGGAGTACGCCCAGAACAATATGCCCGCATCTGGGGATGCAAGACAAACATGAGAAGCCCTGCACCTCAGAGGTTTGCAGGCTAGTGCTCAGAGAGGAGGGAGCCCAGAGAGCTGGGAGGTACCCAGGAGGCATTGACTGGAAGAATCATGGGAAAAGTGCAGGATCAGAGGACATCTCTCAAAGATGCGTGATGCATCAGTATCATTTGGTAATGAATTTGTTGGTTTCCCAGAAAAAAAAAAAAAAAAAAAAGAACTCTTTTTAACTTCTCTGCCAGTACCTTTGGTCATGTTTTGGTGGGGTTTTAATGCATTCGTGGATTAGTGAGTTAATACATGGCTTTTATATGTGCATTGAACATGCTTTTGTTCCCACTGGGCCACTGTTTAAGACCTTTTAATATTGACATCCGCAGGAAGTAACAGCAACGGAAGGCTTGTTCTGATGCATTTCAATCCACGTGAGGTGGTTCATTTTGAATAAAAATTGAACCAGACCAATCATGATAATAATAAGAAGGATGTCAATAGTATGGGCCATGTCAGCCCTAGTGGCATGAATACTTAACTTGGGCAACCAACATAAAAAAGCTTTCAAAACACTTGTGGTCCTGTTCATGTCCTAGCATAGAGCAGTGGTTGGAAAAGTGACCTTTGGGGTCAAACAGACCTGGATCCTAGTTCCTACTTGTTCATTACTCTTTTTTTGTGTGTTCATTGACCACACTCAGTCCCCAACACATAATTCCTTCATCTGTAGAGACAATGGTTATCTGGGTTTCACGGGACTGTCGGGATGTAGGCGTGTAGGGAGGTCAACGCAGTGCCTGGCAGGTAGTAACATTTAGCATATGGTGGCAGCTGTGTATCAATAAATATTGCCAGTATAAAACAAAAGTCAAAAAGGTAAATAGAATATCAAGAGCATTTGTCTATCCTAATCTCCAGTGACCCAAAAAGGACATCCTGCATAAGATACACTAATGTGCAGTTTTCCTAAACACCTGGCTGATTATAGGAACCATTTACACATTAAAAAAAAAATGCAGATATTTATCTTTCTTCTGATTTTTTCAAAACCTTGGCTATGGATCTGGGAATTTGCATTGAAAACAACAGACAGACAGACAGACACTTCCCCAGGTGTGAAAACCACTAACATCCTTCGAAAAGCTAGGTTGTAAATCCTCTCAAAAAAAAAAAAATATATATATATATATATATATATATATATATAAAACTGCTGTCCTTCAGAACAGAACATAATTTTGAAAAATGTGGGAAATGTATAATCTGAGCAGAGTAAGTCAAAGTATTTATGGGAAGTCAACATTTCAGAAAATAGAAAGTTTTGTGGTTCATATATGTAATTTATATAAGGCAAGCCTCCCAGTGTATATTCTGTATCGTTTTTCTTCTGATTAAAACCAGAATTAGCCTTCCGATATATTACAATTTGGTTTCTTTTCAATTAAAATAATCATTTCTTTTTACTTTTCTCATAAGTGTTATGTTTTCCCTTCATCAAAGCATTGCCTTTTATTCTACTTTAGACACAAGCCCCCACGTTTCATAGACATGAGCTAAGAACAGTCTTATTGAGAGGAGAGAAACATTTAGAATAATAGGAGTTGTTACACGCACAGTAACAAATGAAATACATCTTTTGTAAATAACTCCCACCAGAAATCTTATATTTCCAGGCATCTATGCATATACCTTCATATAACAACTTTTGCGTTCGTAAAACATTCATTGAAGGCAGCTCTGCAGTTTTATAGAAAAACAACGTGCCAGGGATGCAAGAATCTTGCCAGTTCTGTGAAAAATGACACCAATTAAAGCTTAAATTGCTTGTTTTCTCATAAGGTACATATTTTCATAACTTTGAAATCAAATAATTGCTGCTTTTATATTAAATACAATAAAACAAAAAGGATGCTAGTTTAGAGGAACTGCTACAAGCATTTTAATATAATTTTCCCACCATTTAAAGTCACAAAATATGGAAAACAAGTCAAGTATGCAAAGTTCCAAGGAGATAGAGAAACTCCTTCAGATTATTACATCATTTGTCTTTTGTGTCAGGAAATGTGTATATGATTTCATTGTTTGATTAAATGCCAAAAAAAGGCACATTGCTCTTATCTAACTGATTACAGATTTTATTCATATGAAAAAGTATTTGTTAATGCTTTACCATTAGATTTTTTTTTTAAGTTCTAAACATGTATTTCCAAAAAAAATAATCTTCTAACTTCCCAGGCTTTATTTCTTTATTTTACATTAACAATACATGGTACTCAAATTTCCCAAAGTAAAAGCCAGTCCCTAATGATTTCATATCTGTGAACCAGGCAAACAGCTCCTTTCTGACTGGGCAGAGTGAGTGTGTGTGTGCAAGTTCTCAACTGTATCATATCAATTTTCAAAAACATTAGGGAAAACACTTTTAACGTGTTGAGATATCTAAAATAAAAGGTTTGGGATATGTGTCTCTGGGGCATTACAAATCAGAGAGGAAAATGCAATTTAGAATCCGATTCAAGTATTATAATATATTTCATTTAAATCCCTTTATGTAATAATTCATTAATGTAAGGCTGCAATTAAGTGGATGAGGTCTAATTTTCTTAACATAAAGCACTGATTAATAAATTTGCGATATTTACTTAAAAACTTGTAAAAGTGCTGTCACGTTGATGCTCCCATTTTATCTGGGGGTGCCTGAGTGACAGCTATGGTTTCAAAGAGAGATACCGTGTGCTTTTCATGGTATAAACTAGCTGTCTGCATTAATAATAAGCTTGTGTTGAAGCCAATTTGAGGCTACATCGAGGGATTTCAAGGTCATTTGCCAATGGCCTGGCCTCCATTAACTTCTTCAGTAAAAGTCCCAATGATCCTTATTTTGGCCTTGAGTGTGGGTTATCAAAATCATCCCTCTTAATATTTCCACATAAATAGCTTGTTTCCTTAAATAGTCATTATATTCAGTGGGGACAGTTTCTGAAAGCTTCTCAGTTCAATAGAAAAATGCATTTGGAAAAGTCTGTTATTTTAAAATATATCTATATTTGGAAAAAGAAGACTTTAAGAATGCTTTGAATATTTAATTAGAAGACATTAAAGACAGCTAAATGTTCCCCTTGTCATGGGGAGCATGAAGTGATATAAAACAGTGAGATTTCCAAAATATTGGAACTGTCAGTTTGCTAAGACAAGTAAGAAAGTAGGGTAAATAATTATGCTATGTTCACATACATATGTTGATTTAAAAAAAAAAGTCTTTTAATTGCTTAGCATAATAAATTAAAAAATTGATATTAACATTTTGAGCTTCCTCCTTTATCGTGCTCTTTTGGAAAAATCTACCCCCCCCCCCCAGTTGTTATTTACATTAAAATCTGTAAACAATGAAGCACTTTAACAAAGAGGGCTTGGAAGAGATTGGTGAGGACTAAAGAGAAATCGATCTTATTTATTGTGTTATTTAAACCTGAGTTACATTACACCATCTTATATTTAAGAGGCAGCCTGCTAATGCAAGCAAGGGTGTCTCCTGCAACGAGACAAAGATTAATGCCATGTGTACTGATGATGCTCCACCACAATTCAGAATTCTGTGGCGCCATGACGCCCCTGTTTTATATGGTGGTTTGCCAAGAGAAAATTACTTAAACCAATTGTGAATGCATTCCTCTTTTACTTTGTATACAACCACATTTATGTAAGTAAATAGTATAATGAATATTTTTGAAATGATCCATCATTCTGAATTCACCTAGTTTGTATAAAATGCAACGTACGGTTTTTTTCTCTTGCAAGCAAGACTTTCACATGGGAATGTTCAATTTTTCCCCCTATGAAAAAGATTTCTCAGAGACAACCAACCACAACTGGAATAGATTCCTTTAAACATATTGTAACGTGAGAATTTTCTTCAGCTGGAGGGTGTTTTATTCTTTAAATTGAAAGCCGTTGTTCCTCAGAACTAGTGTGACGATGTAATGCATGATGTGCTAGTCACTCTTTATATGCAGAAATTGATATGCTTAAGATATGTATTAAATATTGAAATGCTAGGTGACATATGAAACTCCTTCAGTGTTTTAAGTTGGTGTGCTCAATAGCAGGGTTACCTGTTCCAGATACATGTGGGAATTGCAAATTGCTTACGGGACTCCACATTAAGGACTATCTCTGTCTTCTAGAGTCAGTCTAACTCGTTGGTTAGAGATGACGAATTTAGCAACCAGTAATTTGGGGGCAGGGATATGTATCATAAAACCATCACTTCTCACATCCAACAATTAGCCCAATTTATTCATGAACAGCACAAAAAGACAGTGAATGTTGAAACTAAAACTTACTTCATTTCTCCTTAGAGAGCACTTCCTTCCAAAACAGAACTGAGATCATTTATAGAAGGCTTTGGTAAAACAGTTTTCTGGATTTGTTCATTATATTTTTCCAAGGGGTGCTTAAGTTTAATCAGCCAATGGAAATGTACATATGTAGGCAAACACACACACACGTTTCTTAAATAAGGATTTTGCTTATTACTATTTTTAATAAATGTGTTAATATATCAACATCTTGAACAAGAATTTCATTTCTGATGCTTTATATTTCTGACCTGAAAAAACACAATTTGTTTTTGTTTTTGTTTTTTAGTTTTGTTTTTTTGTTTTGTTTTTGTTTTTCCCTTTTTTTTTTTTTTTTGCTTTTCCCTTTTTCTCTAGAATGAGTCTGCTTATGACACTTATTACTCAGGCTTATTATCTATAGAATGAATAACAGTATCTCATTTATAGGATGTTTTAAGGATTAAGTAAGACCTTTTGTATAAAGGACCTCACATACTGCTTGACGCATAATAAGCAGTCCATGACGTTTGTTCTTTCCCCCAGGTGCTTCTCATCACTCGCCCTCTGTTCTAGATATGTGAATGAGGGCGAGATGACTTCAGATTGTCATTTTGAGCCAAACAGATCATGTAACTCCTCTCATGGGACATGGCCAAGCTACTTGGTATCTGAGGCCCCTTGTGCTCACAATTTTGTCACAGAGGGAGACTAGCAATTCATTAACTCACTAAGTATTTAAAGGATGCCACTCTTCCAGGAGCTGGTGACTCACTGATGTGCATCTAAACCTTGTTTGGGGTTTTTATTCTTCTGTTTCTCCATGTTTAATCAATTTCCCATTCCATGTTCACCAAATTTCTTTTGACTTATTTCACACTTTTTCTTGCTTTCAAGCTAACCAGAGATTGTACTGGTGCATGTGGGTTCACATGATAATCCAACACTATGGAAAAGGGATTGGGAGTATGCGGGACATTTGATTTTCAGTGCTGGGTGCTATCAACCCATCAGAGTAAATCTCAGAACTTTTGTCTTCTAAGAACTTCTTATCTGGGGACATACGTGAAAGAAGCACAAAGTTCTAAATGCTGTGCCATAATAGCAATTGGCAAGGTTGAGTAAGTGTGTCATTTGCTGTGCAGTTTCAAGCCTATTTTATTCCTTCCAGAAATGATATGGCTCATACCTCTTGGAAATCCAAGTTGGTCTTCTGTAGAACTACATTTGTGTAAGGATAAAAACTTGGTTCTCACGAAAGGGTCAAGCATATGTGAGAAACCAATAAGTATATATCAAGAGCAAAACCGAGATGTTTAGCTTGTACTATCTCCCATAGGCTCAACACAGGGGACTCAGACATATGAATCCTTTGTTTTCACTTAGCTTGAAAACTTGGTGACTCCTGACATAGTTAATCCTAATGTCTTGCATTCTGTAGGTATTAATTTATGTGACTGTGACTAGGCTAGAATTTTTTTAAAAATATTTATTTATTCATGAGAGACACATAGAGAGAGGGAGAGACACAGGCAGAGGGAGAAGCAGGCTTCTCGCAGGGAGCCCGATGTGGCACTCGATCCCTAGACCTGGAATCACGCCCTGAGCTGAAAGCTCAACCACTGAGTGACCCAGGCATCCCTAGGCTAGAGTTTTTATTGCATGGTGACTTTCTTATTTATCTTGGTATCTCCTATCTTCTAGCAAAATGACTGGTACATGGTAGTAAAGGAGGTGGAATCAGAGTTAAACCAACTGAGACAGACCTCCTCAATGCTGTTGAATGCCGGTCCTTTGCTGTGGTCGTTCACTGTGCATGTATTATTTGTTTTCATCAATCTAGCCTTGCAAAATGAGGTTTAGATTGATCAAGGAATAATATTTGTGACCACACAAGATTCTTTTAGAAGTTCCAGAGGAATCATACTAATAGGAAGGTCTCAGCTGTTCCCAACTAGATCTCCTAAATGTGACACAGTTTATTGGGTGTGAGAGACTTTTGAGTGAGCTCATTATCAACGTTCACTCCCTCTGTCCGTCATGGGCAGTAAATATCCCAGAGCAGTCACAAGTGGCACAGACCCTCAGAACATGAATCCCATCTTTTTTTAGCTCCATTGCCATGCTTTATTCTCAGTGTCTGTCTTTCTCTCTCAGCTGCCTGGATACAATTTATTTGGCAACCTTTGTGCCAGAAAAGGTATGCAGAGTTGATTTAGGACAAGGGTTTTTCTAGAACTGAAATCTGCATATGTAAGTATGCTTGCTTTCAAAGTCTTTGAAACATTTACATTTTATTCATTAGCAGTTTAGAATATATGACTGTTTGGAGGAATAGCCTTTAGAAGTTTCCCAATTGTGCCATGGGTTTTGTAAACATGAATTTCCCAAGATTTGCAAGGTCATGGGTTTGATCTGTGACCCTGATGTCATGATAAGTTTGGCAACTTTTCCATGCCCATTCCTTGGATCTCTCCCTTTGCTCATGTATAACCACTTCAGGGTTGGCTCATCAGCTGTGCACAGCTCTGCCTCTTTCCTGTGAGAGTAAACATTTTGTCAAATAAAAATAGTTTTATGACTAGGGTTTCCTTGGACAGAGTTAAAATAAAAGCTTTCCCCTTATATAATTAAAGCAGAGACATCCGTAGACATGTTCTAAATCCTTAAAATGTTCAATCCTTCTACAGTCCCCATGTGCCCCTTGGAGCCAAAGCCATCTTAATTATGTATTCTAGGTGGAAGGCAAAAGACCAAATCCCTCCTCACGTGGACTTCAAAGTCTTTCAAATCTCATCCACATCTCCTCGGTTTTTCTTTCATTTAATATTAAGTGTTCCATCATTATCCTTAAAATTTCTATTGATGCACCAATTTTTATTTGAAGAAATAGAAATTGGCTGAATGAGTCAATGATTGAGATGACTTCTCCCTAGTGCCCAAGTCCCTCCCTGGGAGTGAAGCACTTCATGTTAAGAACAATTTTTTTGCTCATTGCCATAGTCGAAGGCTATTTCTAGGGAGCCTAAAAGACCTAGATTTAGTGTAATCACGTAGTATGTGCAACAGTTCTTATATACATAATCCAATTTACATAGAATCCGAGGCAGTCTCTAGAAATTAACCATCAAAAATGGGTTATGAATAATCACAAAAGTATAGTTGTGGATGTGTGTATTTGTGTGGATGAAGAAAAAGAGGGAATAGGGAGTTATTGATAAGTGGTCATGTCAGGTACTATGTCACTGTCGAGAGCCTACTATGTCCCAGACAGTTGTGGTCAGGAGAGATGTGGTAACACAGCCATGATTCCTAATCTCTTGGAACCTGGAATAGAGGTGGGTGAGAGACAATAAACTCTAAATAAAGATACATTCAGATCCTGATAAATGTTAGAAGAAAACGAAATAGAACAATGACAAAGAAAGCAAGGGACTTCTCTTATACAGAAAAAGACTCTCTAAAATTATGCGTTGGAGCCAACCATGTGAAGGAAAATGGAAAAAGCTCTTCGGAAGAGAAAACACTAAACACCAAGACTTGAGGGGTAGGAATGAATGTATTAGAGCATAGTCATTTGGGATGGGGTTGTGCAGAAATTCGTGTGTTTTTTTTTGTTGTGGTCGTCATTGTTGCTGCTGCTGCTTCAATCTGGCTCAGCTACATCTTTGACCTTCCCTGACTCTAGTATCTGTCAGAGTCCTGGCGGAAAAATGATGGTTCACGTGAACTGAGTAATTCAGAAGGATTTAATAAAGGGATGGTTTGCAAACCTGTGGGCAGTATTTAGTGAAAGAAACAAGGATTCATGTAGTACCCAGTCACCAGGAAGAAGAGGGAGCCTTACAACCTAGACTACTAGAAAGAGAGGTTACGGAGCTTAGCAAGGGTGCTTAAGTGGAGAGCGCTGCCCACTGGATCTGTGAAGCCATGTCTGCAATAGGCGAACACAGTCCATCCTCAGTCATCTGGAAGGTAGAGTGGAGGAATAAATGTCTTAGCTTTATTCTCCTCTCCTCCTTAGATGGATTCTGCTGGTAAACCAGAAGCTGGAGGGCAAAGGTGAGTTGTTGATGCCATCCACACTGGTCACTTCCCAAGGTACAGAGCAGGGTTGAAAAGGGGGAGGGTAGAAATAGGGGGGGCTTAAGAAGGCATATGAGTAAAGCTCTATTTCCAGTTTCTTCCACAGTGCCAGGCCTGATCCAGTTGAGGGTCTTCCAGAGCGCAGAATCTGAGGGGGGCATCTTAGGAACTCACCATACGTTTGGATGCCTCTGACATTGGTAGACCACATGATAACCTAGTGGTCAGGAAGTGTTCGTGTTTTCCCCTAAATAACTGTGTTGCTGGGTGACTTAAGTGAAGAATTATGCCTCGTGAGCAGAGCAGGCGGCTTCTTTTACGGTCACTGTCTACCAGGAACTAAATGTCCCTCTAATCTTTATGTTTCTAATTTGAGGAATGAAGACTTGAGAAGCTGGAAACCATAGGGTAGTGAAGTATTATATGTAACCTTTTTCTTGTTCGTTTCTTATTTGAAATAGACTTTAAGTTTTAGAAAAACAAACTGGCATTGTTTTCGTCTCCAATTTTATTTTTTAATTATTATTATTTATTTATTTTTTTAGAGAGAAAGAGGATGCACGAGTATTGGGGGTGGAAAGAGGGAGAGGGAGTCCCAAGCAGACTCCATATCTAGCATGGTGCCTGGTGTGGGCCTGGATCCCACAACTCTGAGATCATGACCTGAGCTAAAACCAAGAGTCAGATGCCTAACTGACTGTGCTACTTAGGCACCCCAACAATTCTATTTTTTTTAAAGATTTTATTTATTTATTTTAGAAAGAGAGAAAGAAAGGGGAGGAGGGGCGGAGGGAGAGAGAGAGAATCTCAAGCAGACTCCCTGATGAGCTCAGAGCCTAATGCAGGGCTTGATCTCCCTACCCTGAGACCATGACCTGAGCTGAAATTAAGAGTTGGACACTTAACTGACTGAGACATCCAGGCACCTCACCAGTTCCATTTTTGATTGAGGCGCACAGGTAGCTGCATTCACTGATGAATGCTCTGATAACTATTCAGCATTAAATATGCAGAGAAAGAGTGTATTAGTTTGTGAGGGCTGCCATAACAACCCACCCCGCACTGGTTGGCTTAAACAACAGAAATTTATTTTCTCATGATTGTGGAGGCTGGAAACCCAAGGTCAAGTTGTTGGCAAGATGCTGGTGAGGTTTCTCTTCTTTGGCTTGTAGATAGCACCTTCTCACTGTATCCTCACGTGTGTGAGAGAAAGAAACCACTGGTGTCTCTTCTTCTTATGACCCCAGTTCTATCAGACTGGGGCTTCCTCTTCGTGACATCATTTAAGCCTAATTATCTACCTTAAGGCCTTATCTCCAAATGTAGTCACGTCAGGCAGTAGGGCTTCAATATATACATTTGCAGGGGGCCAAAATTCAGTTCATGACAATGCTCTGGGACAACTGTTGAAACATTTCAAGTTGTCTGGCATCTGAGAGGGAGAGTGTTTGGGGCCATCCAACAATAGTTGCTGAAATCCAGAGGCAGGGATGGAAGGTAAGGAATGAAAAAAAGAATCCTCTCCTCTCTGTACCAGCACTTCCCCTATACTGTTGTCCCAGAGGGATGGTTCCTAATTCATGAGCCGGTCACTGAACAGCAGGAGTCCTTCCTCTACCCCTTCCACCTCCTCACCTGTCCACATTCTAAGTCTTGAAAGTTATTATTTAACTTTGATTTGCTGCGAATAATGGAGCATAGAAAATAGTCATGCTATTGCTACTTTTTCATATCTGGCTGTATTCACTTAGCCAATCAGCTGTAGCCTAAGCAAGCTACCGCTAAATCCTGGTGATCTTAGTGCACTGGGGAAGTTTAGAAACAACAACAACAACAACAAACCACTAACTACAAAAAAAGACTGGGGGATCCCTGGGTGGCGCAGCGGTTTGGCGCCTGCCTTTGGCCCAGGGCGTGATCCTGGAGACCCGGGATCGAATCCCACATCGGGCTCCCGGTGCATGGGGCCTGCTTCTCCCTCTGCCTGTGTCTCTGCCTCTCTCTCTCAGTGACTATCATAAATTAAAAAAAAAAAAAAAAAAAAGACTGGAGTCAGTTTGTGTCAGCAAGAAATATGAATGCCTGTCAAGTATAGGTTCCTAATAGGGCCGTGAAGTGATTACAGTTAACAGTTCAAGGTCCTGCTTCTGGGGCATGTCGGATGGTATTATAACTGGCTCAACACGGTTCCTGAGTTTTGGTATGAGTAGGAACTCGGTTTCAGTGTGTATTGCAAGGAGGATGCAAATCGTTCCACCAAACTGTGGCTAAGGTGCATCTTTCCTCACACTGGTCAGGGAACAGTGGTGGCCTGGAGAGAACACAGTAGATGGTCTGATGTGCTGGAGAATGACCAACGTGGCTTTCTTGGGGGAAGTTATCTAATTCCATGGTGTAAATATTTCAAGGTGCTCCCGTCGTGTCACTGGTTTCAGGGCTGGGAAGAGATGTGCATAATCAGCTCTGGCCCGTGGTCCAAGCCAGCTCCAGCATACCACTGGCAGTAGGTGGAATCAGGAGGCAGAGCACTCGGGTCAGGGTGACATCTAATCATTGGAGGTGGAAACACAGCATGAACAACCTGTGGAGCATATTCAGAGAAGCTTCATCTCATATAGAATTTTGCTGATTACTACTCACTTAATACATTTGATGAAAGCCAATTTTGAGCAAATGAGCACAGAAGAATCTTCTAAAGTTATTAAAGTGGACCAAAAAGAAAGACACAAATGGTGAGATGTGAAAGCTGAGAAACGGTGAAAGGATTCAGACTAGTTTGGCCAAAACTAGTGGCCAAATTTTCTTTCTTTGTCTTTTTCTTTTTCTTTTTCTTTTTCTTTTTCTTTTTCTTTTTCTTTTTCTTTTTCTTTTTTTTTCTTTCTTTTTTTTTCTTTTCTTTTCTTTTCTTTTCTTTTCTTTTCTTTTCATTCTTTGCTTTGCTTTTTCTTTTTCTTTTCTATTTTTTCTTTTTTCTTCTTTTTCCTTTCTTTAACTTTTAAATGAGATAAAATTATTTATTTTATTTATCTATATCTATCTATGTCTATAGAGAAAAAACAGGGGGAGGGGCAGAGGGAGACTGAGAGAGAGAATCTCAAGCAGACTTCCCACTGAGAGCAGAGTCTGAAGTGGCACTTGATCCCAGGACACTGAGATCATGACCTGAGCTGAAATCAAAAGTCAGACATTTATCCAACTGAGCCACCCAGGCACGCCCCCCTCCTCCCAATTTTTCTTGATCACAAAATATTTTGTTTACAGGAGAGGGAAAGGGGAAGTTTTATTTATTTATTTATTTATTTATTTATTTATTTATTTATTTATAATTTGCTTTGTTCTTGAGAACAGATGATGGGATTAGAATATATTATCTGTCCTTTATGTAAGTATTTCCAGCAACCTATATAACTTTTTCATCATTAATCATTTTCATTACTAATCATTCTGGGCAAATCATATTTTTTTTTCTCTAAAATTAGTGTCCCCCTGGGTATTTGTGCATAAAGCTTCTCTGATTAAATTGGCCCCATATGCCCATTAGAGTTAAGATTCTAAAGCAAAACCAAAGGCACTCCCCCTTCCCAGTTTCCTTATTTAAGAATAATTTTTTCTTGTCAGAAATACAAGTCACACATTGTATTTAAAAGTTCTAGCCTCTGTGTTACAAAAACCCAGAGGGAGGAAGAGGCCATCATTTTCTGTTTTGCCATGACCCTTTAGATGCTATTGATAGAGAAGCTGGGATACAAGGGTGGTAGTTCAGAATGAGAAGAGATCCTACATTTCTTTGCTTCTTCTGGAGCTCAGGTGCCCTTGCCAAGACTCTGCCGTGTGCTCTGCTACGTGGACTGGCTTCGGTGATGGGCATGATGTATTTGCCTCTGCCACAATTCCTCATGACACCTGCTCTTGCTTCTATCCATTGAGCTCTGGCAGATGACAGTGTGCCATTTGGAATAATGATTTTTCTACATATTCTTCCAATTTAGTTTTAAATAATAAGGCTCAAATCAATAAAGTGGAGTTTCATAGATGGTAATAAACTTGTTCTAACTTGTACCCTATAAATTCCAAGACTTTCTAGGATGCTGTATAGAGTATCTCCATATGCCTGATTACTCAGAATTTCTTATATTAAAATAGATATACATCTGTGGTTCTTAAATATATGACAAATTAAGTAAAATGAACATTTATATAGTTTTTACAGGTTATGGAGTATTGTATTTTCAAATAAGATTATTTGATCCAAACAGTAACTTGGTGACTTTGACAGGAATTATTTCATTAATCCCATTTGTTAATTAGAAAATTAAATTTCAGAATGATTAAGTAATTTTTCCAAGGTTATATGGTTGGTAAGAAAGAGAATAGAAACTTGAGTTTGTATCTTCTGACTCTAAACCACTATCATCCTTGTTCTTTTAAAAATATACCAGGGCTTAACATACTTAACTTGAAAGAACACTCAGATTTTTTATTTCTGCATTTCACTTTAAAATCTTATTCCTTGTGTTTATAGTCCTTTGATATTCCAGTATATATATCTTTCTGCTTGAAAAAAAAAAAAGGAGATTACTCATTGTTTTCTCAAAAATGTCTGCTTGGGGTTTGGCACCAGTTGACATTATGTAAGAAAACAATTCTCCCTAAGGTTTAAAATTGTATAGAAACTTTAAGAATATTGAAATGTATATTTACTTCATAGATAGAAGTCTTCTCCATTTCAACGGTATAAAATAACTCATGTATGATATATTTTTAGTGCTTTAATCCTCCCTCTCTCCCTTCTTCTTTCCTTTCTTCTTCTCCTTCTCCTCTTCCTTCTTCTTCTTTGAAGAATAATGATGCATTTTGAATTTACCTGGTGCTTGGAGTGTATGACATATAGATCCAGTATGATGATTTAGATCACTCTCCAGGTATCTGAGCAACATTTATGGAGTAGCTTACTTTGATCCACCAATTTGAGATGCCCTCTTTATCAGAAGTTTTATTTCTGTATATAATAGGTCTAATTTTGGTTTACTATAATATTTTACTACTTTGTTAGTATTCATGTGATACACACGTTTTTCATCATTGAGGATTTACAATACATTTTAATATATTGTACAGCTAATTTATCTTTGTTGAATTCTGTATCAGACTTTTCCTGGATATTCTTTTATGTTTATTTTTTCATATGGATATTATAATTACCTTGTCTATTTCTTCAAACAAGAAGAAAAACAATATAGAACAAAAGAAACAAACAAAAACAAACACAAAAACACCCAGTTGTTATTTTGAAGAAGGTTATACGTAAAATATATGAGTTAACTTAAGGCAAATTGGTGTCATTATGATGTTGGGTCTTCAGTCCAAGGAAATGGTATGTCTTTTCTATTAGGTCAGATTTCCTTTTTTACATTCAGTAACAATTATAAGATTTCTTCATATGAATCTTGCACATTTTTTGGTTATGCCTAGGTATGTCTTTAACTTTCATTTTAATTCTCTTTTTTATTTTGTTGGTTAGTACATTTCATACAATGCTAATCATAGTGGTGATATCGGGCATTCTTGTTTTGTTCCCATATATAGTATATTCACTAGAATACATAAGTATGATGCTTGATTGGGAGAAGAAATAGATACATTCTTATCATGTTAAAGTATACTTTTATTCCTGTTTTATTTTAGAAGCCAAAATCAAATTAATAGATTTGACACATAAAATTTTTTAAATTTGTGTATGGCCAAAAACAATATATAAAAGTCAAAAGATAAGACTCTGGGAAAAGTACTCAAAACTCACACTGTGGGAAAAAGGCTAATGCCATAAACATATTCTAGAGCTTAAAAGTTCTCATCACAAGAAAAAAAACATGTAACTATGTGCAGTGATGGATGATAACTGGACTTATTGTTGTGATCATTTCTCAATATATATATTCATTGCATTATGTTGTACACCTGCAACAAATATAATGTTACATGTCAATTATATTTCAATTAAAAATATTCTAGAAATCAATGATTTAAAAATGCCAGCAAGGGGCACCTGGGTGGCTCAGTGGTTGGGCATCTGCCTTTGGCTCAAGTCATGACCCCGGAATCCTGGAATCGACTCCTATATCAGGCTCTCTGCAGGGAGCCTGTTTCTCCTCTGCTTGTGTCCCTGCCTCTCTCTCTGTGTCTCTCGTGAATAAATAAATAAAATCATAAAAAAAATGCCAACAACTTATATGTGGACAGAAGTTGTGAAAATGAAACATACCTTTGGTTCTTAAATATATGAAAAAATGCTCATAACACTTAAAATAAGAGAAAAACTAATTAAACTGTATCAAAAACCACAGTGTTTCACTTTTAGGTTGGCCAAAGTTGGTAAGTTTGCTGGTGAGGCTTCACGGAAGTGAAAGCTACGATGCTATAGAATGCTATTTATCTATATGTATTAAAATTGTAAATGTAAACACCTAGTTCATCAAATTCACTTCTGGAATTTTTTTCTACATATATATTTGCATAGATGCAAAATGATGTAGGCAACAGATTACTCATTGCTATATTATTTATAATAGTAAAAGGAAACAAGTGTCTATGTTAATTGTCTAGGCTAAATAATTAAATTAACTGTGGTACACCTATACAATAGAATACTACACAACTCTAAAAAGAAATGAGAAACTTCTGCACTTACATGGAGAATATCAAGGTTCACAGCATTGTGCTTAGTGTGCTGTGTTTTCCTTATAAGGAGAAGAAATGAAAATATGTGTATATTTGTGCTTATAAATGCATAACAAAGCTGTAAAGAAATAACCAGAAATTAATGACAATGATTACCTTTGCGGGCAGTGGTGTGCAACTAAACAGAGGTGAACTGAGAATGGAAGTTTCACTGTATGCTTTTCAAATTGTTGACCCATCTGACCGTGTTATCTATTTACAATTATGTGTATAAAGACATCTATCTTGCTGAGTTTATTTCTGAGAATGCAGGTTTAGTGTATACACTAAACCTGGGTGCATCATAGGCTCTTTTGGCTACATCAAAGCTTAGAGAAATATAAAGAAAATAACCTAGGGCTGATGATTGAAGTTCTTCAGAAGAGGGCAAATAAAGGAAGACCTAGCATTAGATGTCATGGGAAATTATTAAAACTAGAATTGGGAATTTTCCATTTTTAAGAGTCTCTGAAAAAAATCCAACCAAATTTAGATTATTTTCTCCTGTCAATTTTAATTTAATGTCAAATAATGTGGTGTGTTTTTGTTTTGTGTCAAGGAATTTTAATAAATTCTTAAATAATACTCAAACTTTTCGCTTTGTTTTGAAGAACCTTACCTGTCTTAAGAGAATGTAAAGAAGAAGGTAGTCAAGATACTTTCGTTGGGTTTCTGGATGTGTCCTCCAAAGCAGAGTTCCTATAAGAGCAGGGGAAGTGTTCAGTTGCCCCATTCCCACTTCATCCATGGAATTCCTGTGAGAGTGCCAGTCCGTGGCAAGAGAATGCCTCCAAAGGACACAGGGCCTGAGGGAGGACCCTGGGTTCAACAGCAGTTCTGGGGCTTGTTCCGATGTGCTAATCCTGTGACTGCTTCTTGGCTTTGTCCATAGCCTTGGCTCTGACTCTTGGCTTGGAGCTTGGGCCTTGGCTTGGTTAACTCTGTGACTTCTGGTTCTGAACACTGGCCGTGACCCCAGAATAAATAGTTGCAACAACCTCATTAGAACTCCTGGTTTGTGGTTCTATCCTGGTTTCCTGGCCCTAGGCTACTTCTTTAATGCCAGCTCATAGACTTGAGACTTTGTCCAGAGCTGTATGGGAAAGAAGTTTAGTAAACTGTGAAGGTCTATACAAATACAAGAGATTAATAAAATTATTTTGATCGAGCCTTTTGACAAAGACATCAATAAGGAATGCAAGTGTATGGTGAAATGGCGAAAATGGCCAAAGCCTTTGGTGATCGTTATCAAGAACTGGACCAGAGATCTTTTACTTCTGGATCTATCCTGGAAATGATTGCCTTAATATATACACAGTGTATTCATTCCATTAAGGAAAAAATCTTATTTCTAAAGGTGGCTTACCATGCTTGCTTTGCTCCTGTGTTTCAGACTCATATAGCCCTACTGCACCCCCACCCCCCATGACGATTCACCCTAGGCAACTCAAACGGAATGTGGCTACAATTAAACCCAACCTATTTCTCCCCTCAAGCTTCTGTGCTCCTGCTCCTTTTTCTGATCCTCCAGCTCAAAAAAAGGTACCAGCATCTGCTAATTGACCAAGTCAGAGACCTTGATATGAGCCTCACATATCCCACCCTTATCCCCAACTAACAATAAATACATTCATCCCTTTCAATTTATTCTATTGCAAGCCAATATCATTCTTAAAGGGTAAATGGCAACAGACTTCTGGCTGTGTCCCTGTCTCCAATCCTGTCCCTACTGTAGTATTGTATGGCATAGTGAGCGGTATTTTGAAAATACACATCTGATCATGTCACAGTCTGTGTACCGTTTCCACCACTGGAATGACTAGTCCTCCATTGCCAGTAATGTAATTTTGTCTAATCTCTTACATTTGAGCATAAATGTTAAAACCTCCAGTAGATTATCCTCAAGACTTAGCTCGTTTAGGATCCATGTAGTTGCCTCTTCTGGTTTTCTCTCATGAACTCTATGTATGATGCCAAAGAGCTGATCACACTGTGATATCATTGCCATGTTACTTGTCTATCTTCTCCAAAGACTATAAGACATGTAAGGGTAGAAGCAATGTATATTTTAATTATCATATTCTTAGTTCCTAACATGAACCAGGGTATAATTAGGTATTTGATAATTATATGTGAAAGAATTGGGTGAATAAATGTGTGAACTTTTATTTTATTTTATTTTTTTGTGTGTGTGTGAACTTTTAAAATGGAAAATAATTCAGTTACTAAAACAAGGAAGATACCTGTTTAGTTCTTAAGAATGGTCAACTGAATGAGAGACATGTAGCTAAAGAACAAAAAAAGGGGTAAAATGCAATAATCAACAAATATAAAAACAGAGAGATGTAGAGTTGTCTAGTTCTACTCTAGGTGAGTAGAAAAGAAAATTATATACAAAGAGCAGATTGTGCCATCTGCCTATATTCTCCAAGACACTTGAAAAAAAGAGAGGTGAGAGAAAGAGAGAGAAGAAGCAGACATCAGGACACCTGGGTGGTGCAGCAGTTGAGTGCACCACTGATCCGCTCAGGGCCTGATCCCAGGATCCAGGATCCAGTCCTACATTGGGCTCCCTGCGGGGAGCCTGCTTGTCTCTCTGCCTATGTCTCTGCTTCTCTCTCTCTGTGTCTCTTGAATAAATAAATAAATCTTAAAAGAAGAAGGAGAAGAAGAAGAAGAAGAAGAAGAAGAAGAAGAAGAAGAAGAAGAAGAAGAAGAAGAAGAAGAAGGAGAAGAAGGAGAAGAAGGAGAAGAAGGAGAAGAAGGAGAAGAAGAAGAAGAAGAAGAAGAAGAAGAAGAAGAAGAAGAAGAAGAAGAAGAAGAAGAAGAAGACATCAACATGAAAAGCAATTAGATTTCCTAGCAGCTCTGTTGTAGGAAAGAAGGTATGATGGATATCCTTGATTCTTTTTATTGCTGTAATTCTTTGGAGCTCTGATGGGCAAGAGTTAACATTTTATTTATTGAAGTTTTGCAGTAATAGGCATCAATGGGGCATTACCTTTTGGCACTTTCCCCACAGGTTAGATGCAATTAGGTCATGCACAGGATGTTCCGCGACTCTAGGCTAGCCCTCTAATAGTGGAGATTTTACTGTCAAATAAGTGTGAGTTTGCATTAAGCTACTGAGCCCAGCATTTTGAAACTAAGCTTGGGAGTACTGGCAAGAAGTATTCCAAAGGCTGCAAAATTCCATTGATTTTGCCTTATTATGATTTGTCTTTATCTGGTTAAAAAAAAATCCCTGTACAGGAAATGGATATTGCTTATCCATTTGCAATGTTATTATTGTATTACATATTTACTATTACATGGGGAATTATTTTTTTCTTCTCAGGATCCTTGAGCAAAGACAATAGAAGTCCCAGAGAGTCTTAACTCTACCTCAAGCTGTGGAGCAGCCACAGTAGTTATCAGGGATTCGGAAATACAATCATAGTATAAACATAGCTTTTCTAAACTTCACTTCACCTACTATTATCTGTTTTTCTGTTCATGAGGAAGATGCTAATTCTATTCTAAAGAAATAATGGAAACAACTGTTTATATCTCCATCCACCAAAGTCTTCTCAATAACCAAAATTTTCTTACTCCCTATCCAGTTTTGTCATGTGTCTACATCTAGAGTTGTCCTTATCGGTATTACATTATTTAATGACATGCAAATATTGAGACTATTGCCACTAAGAACTTTGGGGAAAGGCAGTATCATTATTAGTAAGCTTGTATTAAAAATTATTTTTCAGTCTCTGACTCCTGCCCTAGCCTACTTCAGCCAGGGTTCCTCCACTTGGGCACAATTGTCGTTCTGGGCTGGGTAATTGATTGTTGTAGGGGTTGTCCTGTGCATTGTAAGCTGTTTAGCAACATTCCTTGCCTCTGCCCACTAGATGCCAGGAGCACCCCCACCTCAATTGTGACAACCAAAACTATGTCCAGACGTTGCCAAACATCCCCTAAGGAGACAAAACTGACCCTGACTGGAACCACCGCTCTAGGGCTTGTAGCTTGTTTTTTTGTTGTTTACCCAAACTTTACACAGTCCAGGCTATGTGGTTGCTGTTCAAACATTTTTTCAAATGAAGAAATAAAAGTCTTCTGTTGTCCCTTGTGTTTTAAATAGGTGTCACCAGGAAAAAGAAAAAAAAAAAGCCTTAGATGCTGTAACTGTGTACTCAACACTGTTTTAGGTATTGCGATTGACCCAAAAGAACCACACAACTTGGTTTCTGGGCTAAAGAAGTTTTTAATCAAGTTGGAGAGAGAAGACTAATACTCAAAGAATACAAGACTAACAGAAGATGGAATATATTGGCAATGGACCAAAAGGCAGAGTGGTCACATTCCAAAGTGTGTGGCACAAGCCATGGTGATATTATCGATCTTTTGATTTGATGTTCTCTTGAAGGTTCTTTGACCTATTTTGACATGTGGGCAGTGGTTTATTAACTCAAAGCTTTCTGCTATGATATATAATAACAAAGAGAACAGTAAGAAAATATTCTGTTTAAACAAACCAGATCACTTTTACATGTGACGGCCAAGCCATGCTGGGGAGGAGGCGCTGAGCCTGGTTGTGTTAGTAACTGAGTGGTAACTGAAGAAGACAAATCTAACCAGGCATGGCAAGCCCATGGCTGACATGTGAGCCTGTACATTTAGAACGAGGGCACATTAATGGGGATCATACCATGTTTTTCCGCTAACCTCAGGCCTTAGCTATTTAATGATTATAAAACTTTCCTAACATTTACAAGTTTTTAAACACATTTATTTTCTTTTATTCTGCACAATTCCTACTACCATCAAAATGATTTGGGTCATGTGTTTTTGTGTTATCTAAACAGCGTTCAAAACCAAAGGAAATAAGATCCTTTCTTCCCTTTAACCATTGAAATCCTGGTTGGATAGTTTATACCAAATTTTAATCTCCTGAAAGTCTTACTGTGATTGATAGTGGATCCTTGAGGAACAAAATGTGGTCCGTTATTGTAATATCAATTTTATATTTAAAAATACTTCCAAACTAAACAACCTGACAAATTCCAGAAATCTCATACATTAACTGCTTGCCCGTGCTATTTGAGCAGCTACAATTACCACCAACAAATACTGGTATAGCCAGTGAGATTGGGTGGTGGTTTGTTATCATAGCATAGCCTAGACTACCTTGTTTGATACAAAATCCAAATTCCCAATTTAATTTGAGGGCCGTGGAAATCACAGTGCTTGCTTGTGGTCTCAAATGAGGTAGAGTCGATTCCAGAATCAGTTATCTGTTGCCTCGAGTAGTATATTCTTTCCACTACACCAGTGATTTCCCAAATTTGAAATGTGTATCACTACGAGGTGATTTTAGGTGTGATGTGAATATTACCTTAAATGCTAATGAATCACATGGAGAGAAAATTGAGTTCTTTTCAATTCTCATCCATTCCTTTTGATTACAGAAAAAAAAAAAAAGTTCTCTCTTTGATGCTACTGTCTTTAACTGTTTTTTTTTTTTTTAACTGTTTGTTTTTAACTCCTGTCTAGCAATTGCAAATATCCTTTTTGAAAGCAAACCAGTGAACCAGACCCGAGTCCTGATTGCTAAGCCATTCTAGGCGGTCACCATTTCTAGATGGAATTTAGTATGGTTTTTTTGGTTTCATTGAGGCAAATTTTAGAGTGACTTCCTTTATATGAGATACGGCTCTGGTTTTCCATTGTCATAGTTATATGAAATTAACTTTTAGAATCTGTTCATTTAAGAATCAATATTTAAAGAAAACATTAAGTAAATAACAAGATGGGTGATGTGTGGATATGGAAACATTTGTGAAAATAATACTCAGTGGTCTGTGGTTTTGAAGTAAACATGAGAGGGCAGGTAAAAATAACCGAAGTTGGGGAAACAAATTTTACCATGTTGAAGAACCAGTTTTATTTCTTCTCTTTTTGTAAAAAAAAAAAAAAAAAAAAAAAAAAATTTCTAAAGAATTAAATATTTATTTATCCTATTAATTTCTATGCAATTGTGTTAGCAAAACACCTTCTTTAGCATCTACTGAAAAAAATCTGGTAAGCTCTGAAGTGGGCAAAAATGCACAGCTTCTCATAATTAAAGGCTGAAATTCACAGAGAACTAGAAAAAATTTATATTTCTCTGGATATAAAGAAAAGAGAAAACATCAGCAGTTTTACTGACCTTCCATGACCTAATTTGAACTTTGTCCATGATTTCAAATTTAATAATCTACTTGAATAACGCTTGCATAAACTGATTTCAAAAGTATTTTCTATGAACTATGGGGATTTCTGATTACAAGTACCTTTCTTATTCTTGCGTTCTTTAATTTGAAGTCTCTGAATATTGTTTTCAGTTCATATTTCTTTTGTATGCATGTAAATAAAATTTATTTTGTCTCAATTAGATAGCATCTTTCTTTTTGTCAACTTGGTCATTGAGAGGGATGGACAGATGCTTTCTGTTTAAATTAGTAAATATATTTTCAGTGAAAATGGAAGAAACAGTGCTTAGGGTAGAAGAAAGAGAAAGGATGACTTTCATCTTTTCAGTAATAGTGGAGAATGGCTTAATTAAAATAGGTAACATAAAAGGAGGAGCAGGTTTTGAAACTGTATCTTACATATGGGTTTGAACAATGATTCACATATTGGAGGTTTCAATAAGTGGTTAATTCTCAGGCAGTACTTCTACAGATCTGTGTTTAAATAGGCAAAATAACCAGAATGTGCACTGTATGTCAAGATCTAGCTATCCATTTAACTTACAGCCAGCAGAGAAGCAAAATATCAGTCTACATTAATCAACTTCCAAAAGAATTTTAAAATTAAGGCTTAGCAGATTTTGATAGTATGTAGAATGGTGGGAACTTAACATCACCTATTTTCTTATTAGATCCATAGCTGGGGTGTAATTTATTAAATACATATGTGTGCATATTAATTTTGAGGTCTCAAGGGCTAAACTCCATTTGAAACCACAGTGACCTTACAGTGTCTTTGTTTTATCTTATAATTTCTACACTTTACCCCTGCTACCTTAGCAGCCAAAGACTACACGGTGGTAGTGGTATATTGCAATGATTCTTCTGGCTTTTTCACTAAACAATATTTCATTGCATCTAATTATATTAAATGTAGTTAGAGAAAGATCTCTTGGATATATGACTGAATATCTGTTGCTTCTATGGAGTTTAAAATCTAGATAAAATAGATTTTATTTAAGGTGTAAGAGTCAAATCCAAGATGTGCTGGGATAATCCTGTATTGATTAGGCTGAGACTTATGTCATAGTTTCTCATTTATTCTGTTGGAATATGGTGGAGGCAACTCGGCTGTTACACTCCTTTTGAAAACCTGAATTTGTTCCAATGTGATTAATATATTAGGGAATAATTTGCATAATGCGAATTTTACTCTTGCTTATGCACAATTTTGTCTATGAGAAATACAAGGTGAGTAAACATAGAAAGCCACAAGCAGTAGAATCAAGATGCTTAGGAATACACACAATGCACACCGACACACACACACACACACACACACCTCACACATCTACCGGCCACCTCATTCGCTTCATGTGGTGAGAGCCACACCCTTCCACAACTAGTATTACTCTCTTCTCTCTCATTTCATGTAGCCCTTCCTCCCAGTAAGACAGGAGCTAAACCCTTCTGAGACTTACTTTCACAAGCAAACTTCAGGTCTTTTCCAAGGTAAATTGATGATTTGCTATAGTTTTCATGCATTTCTTAACTGTTTATCATGTGTAAAACTATGCTACCATTTTTATTAGATTTCTATGAGTCCCTGATAGACTCTGGGTGTTGTGTGCCCCAATGTCATTTTCCTCATAAGCCTGTTGTTTTATTGCATGATTTTGCATATATCTCAATTTAGCAGAGCTCACTGTATGCACGTCTGTTTATTTTGGTCTAATGTCAATAGCAGTAGCACCAATGATGTTAAATCTGTGATACAGTGGAGGCTAAATGAGAGCTAAACACTGTAGCAATAGTCACTATTTTACTCTAGTATAGAAATAGTTAGAATTTTAACCTCTTATAGAAAGAATTCAAATGTCTCTGCAACTTTTGCAATGTTCGTATCTTTTGCAAGGAGCCGTTGTTTCTCAAATACATAGTCAATTATCTCATCCAGGAAGGATAAAATCTTGGATAATCAGCAAGTTCTCAGTTTAACTGGACCAATTATTGTCACTTCGTATATTATCCTTTCAGCAATAAAGGGAATAGAGAATGAGGTTCAGTTTCCAAACTCATTCATTTATTCATATTTTTGGCAAGTATTTATTAAGTAACTACTATGTATCATGCCCTGTATCCACACATGCTGGATATTGTGGAAAAGATACCAAACTTTTGCCCTCATAGAGCTTCATATTTACCATGAACGTGGTAAATGCGCAATCACAAGTGCAATCAAAGATAGTTAGCGGTAGATTTCTTGTGTCTTCAGTTTTGGAGTGAGTTTGTGGGTGGTAGTCCTCCAGGATCAACTTCTAGTTTCAAATGGACCCTGACAAACTAGATTTAGATAGTTGTTCTCTTAGAAGGGCATGCCCAAGACAAGTATTTGAAGAAAATGTTCTCAAAAAGAATTGCTTGCCCCTGGAATGATCAACAGCCCTGAGCAGGCCATGTTGTAGACGTGTGGCCTAGCGCTATGTACCCAGGGCGTGTGGTAGAAAACTGCAAAAAGGACTTGTTTGGCTTCCTAGTGGTTTCTAAATTGAATTAACCAAGCAAACATTTCAACTATTCACCGCCAGTTGGAAACGTTAACTGTTCACATTAAACTTAAAATTTTTGACAGCGTTTTAGTTCCTAATACAAATTTCGTTGAGCTCATTTAGTCCTAAAAGAAGGGGGTTAACTGATTTCATTTCTTCTAAATATAAACTTGCTTTCTTAGTCGGATTATCCAGGAGCTTTCCCGGTTCTCCTGGCTCCTCTTTTCTTCCCAATTTCCTTTTGTTCTGCAGAGGGCTCCATGCCTCCGGTGAGGTTCTGAGCTACAATAGAGGAGGAAGGGGCCTCTGTGGTCTGTTTTGAGCACTACGAAAATGTATCGGACAAGTTTTACTTTCTTAGAGTGCTATATAGTGAATTTTTTTTATGTCTCTAAGAAATGGAAACATTTTGTCTCATATAAAAAAGAAATATTTTTATACTGTGCTCCACTCACAGACCACATCAGAGGTATTCTAAGAATAGAATAGATCAAATATATTTTATGGAAATATAATGAGAAAAGGATGTGTTCCCAAAACTCACTCTGAACAAAGGAATGCAGCATAGTCAGAAATACTTTAATGCTCCTAACAATTTTCTCATGTGAAAGGCTGAGGAACAGCCCTGGTTTGAAGAAATCTCCCTCTTCTCCCCAGGCTCCCTGAACTTGAGATCAGAACTAGGAAATCTATACATTGCGAAAAAGAAAATGTATGGAAAAAGTGACTTGGGGCATTAACCAAAAAGGCATTTTTTTGAAAGGAGAAAACATCAATATGAAACATTTTGTCATATTTCATTTCATTGATCATATATTTATTTTATGTATTCCAGAGTACTGAGGCTGAGAAGTAACTGAATTTCTGGGGATTCATATTAGATTTGTCAGTCTGAGTTTGAGGAAACTTATTGAGAAACCAAATATATTACAATCATTTGCTTTTATCATCTTGTTGTATCATGTGTACAAAGAATACTAAGACTAAGTACATTGAACATATACCTTTTGTGAAAAAGCAAAATACATCCACGACTAAACTTATAGTCAAAGAATAACATTCTTCTTCCAATAATAACCTACAGGTGTTCGAGGAACGAAACTTCCCGGTTTTATTAAAGTCACCTGACTAGCAGTTATATTTTCTTCTGAGCATATTACATAATGCATTGTACCAATACGTTAGTTTGCTTTTTTAACTTTCCTAGCTGTTACACTAATGCCCAAGTGTGATTTTCTTGCTTTTCCAAGATTGTGTGTTCCAGTTTATATATTCATATTTATTCTTCTGCTGGAGTCAATGTTGCCACCAAATGTCCGTATTGTCTTGCTGAGTTTATTTTGCTTGATAATTTTTCACTTCTCAGATATTCTAAATTGGGCAATAATAGTCAGCCCCCTTTCAACCCTACGTGGTGTTTTCTTAAAAAATATATGCATTCTCAACGGATTACTGTTTATTTACTGTATATACTATAGTACAGTCTGAAGGGACCACAGAGTCCCATGAAAGAAAAATCATCATAATATTTATGCATTAAACACACATATTCATGTACATATATCTATTTTTTGAAAAAACCAAAATGCATATGCTATCATGGCCCCCAAGGTAGCAATAACATATGCAGAGAAAATTTATGCAGTTCCAGGCTGTGAACAGGATTTCTAAGAGCTACTTCCAGAAAACATTACCCCCCTCCTTGTTCTTCAATCTGTCCACTTACTTCACTCTGAAGACCTCCTTCTCTCTCTAAATTGACTAGTGAGCTGGATAAGTTAGTCTATTCATTTAGGTTTGCTACTTGGTGACTTCTGAGGAGTAATGGAAACATTTTTAAGAAAGTGTGTTTGTGTATTGTGTGTGTGTGTGCATGTTCTTTTGTATATTTTTTTTCCCTCATAAAGAATTCACAGTATGGATACACTGCTTAAATATAGGACATAGCTTTATTTTTAAAAAGCTGAATGGTGTATTGAGGTGCATTTTTGTCAACTTGAATTCCTCTAGTTATTTTCAACTAGGAAAACAAATAGAAACTATGTAACACTTAGAAATAATTTTAAGAAAAATTTCAAAAGATGTATTTTTAAAATCTCACCTTTAAAAATCTTCTGAATGAGAAAGGAAATCTTACTGCTTTCATTATATAACAAGACATGCTCCAGGAGGATAAAAATGGTAAGAAGCAAGTCGTGCTCAGTCTTAAATGACATATATTCACAATGTTTGTGATATAGTGTTTAAAATATTATATTATGTACTAATATTACAGTGTGTAACATTTGTGTAATATATCTGTTTTATATATTCATTTATACTGTATATATTCCTATGTTATAAGCATATAATTATGTTTTAGCATAATATTAAAATATTATATAGTGTTTTTTTTTTATATAGTGTTATATGTTATTTAAAACATGCTAACTCCCCTAAAATTCTGTTATTTGGGGAATTTTTCCCTAAGTTCTGATGGACCGTAAGAGAATATCTGCATTAGAATAGGATAAAATGAAAATTAAATAGAATTTATGAAGACTTGAAATCTCATTCCACTTGTATTTCTTGTCTTTTGCCTCCATTTTTCCATAAACAAGTTGGGGGCATTGATTAAAGGATGGACATTCAAGATCCATTTTATTAAAGTTGTGAATTAAAAAATAAAAATTTGACCATGGTGAGATTGCTCCTATTTTAATAGATATTAAATTAATGATATTAATTCTTAGTGATACTTTTAAAATAGAGTTACAGCCTGCCAATTTATATTTTCCATGCTTTGGTTCATTTTACATATAGATGTTTACCCATCTCGTTGGGTGATTCCCCTCAGAATAAAACACTTATACCATGTGATGGTCCCCCAGGCCTTCTGTGATCTGACCCCCTGCTACTTCTCAGGCAGCCTCTCCTGCACTATCCCCTCTGACTTGCTCTACCTCAGCCACACTGACCATGTGATTGCCCCTCCAAAATGCTGGGCAATCTCCATCCATCTTGACGTAGGACATTCATTGACTATTTCGTTTGGCTAAAACATTCCTCCCCAGTATCCATTCCATTGACTCTCTTCCTTTCTTCCATTCTTTGATCATATATCACCTCTTAATAGAGCCAGCCCTCATCACAGTATTAATGCTTCAACCTATCACCCCATCCTTTTCCCATTGGAAAAAAGACATAGCTTTATTTTTAAAAAGCTGAATGGTGTATTGAGGTGCATTTTTGTCAATTTGAATTCCTCTGGTTATTTTCAACTAGGAAAACAAATAGAAACTATGTAACTAGGGATCTGGAGTGCACTCCAGATCCACTTTCTTCTTTTCTTGTTTATTATATTTACTGTCTGCCATTCCTAAAATGATGCAAGCTACATGAGGCAGGTACCATTGTCTACTTTAATTGTTCAACTTTTTTCTTTTCTTGTTTATTATATTTACTGTCTGCCATTCCTAAAATGATGCAAGATACATGAAGCAGGTACCATTGTCTACTTTGCTTGCTGATGTATCCAACTGCCCAGATTTGTGCCTGGTATGATATACTCAATCATGTTCATTGAATGAAGTAAATGAGTGAATGAATGAATAAAAAATACAATATAGTTCTTTTCAGTGACTGAAGCGGCCCTCTCTCCTCATGGTAATTTCTTTTCTTTGAATACGCTCCAATTTATTGGCATTCCTATAAAAATATCATTCCACAGTTTTCTTGATACATGCTGATCAATTTGGAACACAAAAGGAAAACCTCTTTTATGATTTTGGGTACTAGACTGCTAGTGAGTTTGTTTGTTCATGTACTGTTGACTCACAGGGAAATTGCAATTAATTAGAACACTGAAACATATCTTTATATGAGCTACTCTTATGTTTCATGCTCCCCCTTCCATGCTTGTGTTGTTGGTTCTATAGATATCAATGTTGGAACTTGAATTTATTCATTTTACATTAGATTTTGTTATAGCTGATGCAGTTATTACAGGTTATGAAGATCTTCAGCTCCTCCATTCATTTAGTCATTGAGTAAATACTAATTAAATACCTACCTTGTACAAGGCATAGATAATATGATGGAGAGCAAGAAAATAATGATCTTGGCAGCTCTGTCGAAACTTACAATCTTGAGGGAGGGGAGGACATTAAAATATAATCATAATGCAAAATAGTAACTGTGATGGAAGTTTCTCCAACCATAAGAATATGTAGTAGGGGGTTTAATCTGTCTCTAAAATAGGACAATTGCTTTGGGCCCTGAAAGATGAGTTAACCAGTGAAAAAGGTGAAGGGAGAAGTTTCCTTGCAAAGGTGACAGTAGAGAAAGTTTCTGTGGCATATAGCAGCATAATGTGTACAAGGACTTGAGAGAAGAACAAAGCATGTAAAGTCAAGGATGTGCAGGAAAATGGAGTGAGGTAGGGTGTAGGTGGGTAGGGACCTGGGCCTGCAGGATCTTGAAAGCGGGGTTAATGAGTTTGTTGTCTTAGATGCTCTTACCCATCTGCCATTTAGAAGTCTTCAGAGGCAAAAGTTATTTTGTCTACTCTATCAAAAAGTGGTGTGGTGGTGTTTTAGTTTCCTTATTGAGCTTCGATATTCCATATAAGATTTATTTCAGTTAAGACACAATTACAGTCTTCAAGTATATGGACCCAAGGGAATAAGAAGATGGAGGTTGGGAAAAGTCTGGTAATAAACAGCTCTCCTTTATCTCCTCTGAGGATAGCACAGTGGGGAGTAGTTGTAAAATGCAGCAGAAAGTTGAGTAGAGCCAGGAAGCAGCACATTTTTTTTTTCAACTTTTTTCTGTCTTGGTTTATATTTATAGGGTCAGGAAGAAGGGTTGTTACAAACCTTCCATTTAAAATTGGATGTTCCCTTTCAAATTCAGAGTTTAAGCACCTTTTTGTTGTTTAAACTTTTCTCATCCTCAGTATAAAGGGCAGATATAGAGAATGTCAAGCAAATGACAAATACTAATTAGATATTAATTTAATTCAACTGAATGTACTTTTTCAATATCCCAGAGTACAAGTCTGGTAATAATTTCCTTATTTCAGTACATCTCTCCACCCCCACACATGTTTATTAGCAGGAAGTCTACTGTAGGGAGAGGCCTCCTCCTACCTTCTGAATTGTTCAAGAACCCCAGGGGCTTGGCTGATATAAAAATGGCATGGATTAGGTGTCCTGCTTCCCAAGGTTTTGCTGTTGTGTGGAAACACAACAATTTACCTGCCATTTAGGCCACATTTGTCAGGGACACTGTGAAGCTCACAGTGGTGCCACAGGGTGGGATTTGAGAGGAGTAGTTGTCTGACTTCACACACATGTATATCCTCCGTCATTGTTTCCTAGGGCAAAACTCCATACTGTAGGGGCCAGAACACCAAGAGCTCTCAATTCTCCGTGGCTTGTCAGAATCAATTCTCCCCGAAATCCATGAGGCCCACTCATAGAGCTAGAACCACCAGCCCAGTCGTCTACCTTGTTCCTGGAGATGTCTCCATTGTGGTTATTGGCATCACTTTCTCTAAACATTGGGCCCAGCCCTCTGTTCCCTGGTGCCATATTTCTTTAGCTGTGAGTCTTCAGGAATGGGGCAGCAGGCTCTCCCAGTCAGAGGGTCCCTGAGGCTTGTCTACCATTTATTCCACTTTCATACTAGTAGTCTACTGTCCTTAAGCCACCCCAAAAAAGCAAATACTTTCTTATATCTTTCCCAAGTATTTTCAAAATGAAATAGGGGTCCTTCAAATGACCTTGAAAAGCTTAAAATTCAATTTATGGTGACATACTGAGGACTGGCCTGATAACTGGGAGTGTAGATACAGGTTTGGCTTGCTTATTTGAACAACGAAAGGAAACAATTACTAATGAGAAATCAGGATGAATGAGGACAATCTATCTGATATGCATTGCTATATTTCTAGAGCCTGGAATGGAATCTGATTTCTTTTAAGTAGATGTTAATGACACACTTATGGACACAAAGTACCTCACCATGCATAAGGACTCATGCTTATTTCAGCTTAAGCTGAAATGCTTGGCTCAAAGTTTAAATTTAAAGCTATTTGATGGAGCTTTGGAAAAGGAAATAAATGGAGAAAGTATAAGGAGGGAGGGTAGGGTGAGAGATGGGGGGTGAAGAGCTAGACTGGTTTTCAGAAGCAGATTGCAATAAAAACTTCACCTTTTAAAAATATTTAGTTCTCTATTTCAAATAAAGGGGAAAAGAAACTCTTCATGGTGACATAAAGCAAATAATTTTTTCTCAATTCTTCATATTCATATAAACATTCTCCTTACATATTTAGCACTCACACAAATGTACTCAAAATATTCTCATATGTACTATATACTTAATTTGCATGTCTCCTATTAAAAGTATATATTTTAAGTAAATAAGATTAAAATTCAAAATAAAAAGCAAAATTTGGTAGAATGACTCTCAAAATGTTACTTTATTGTTCCTTCTATTAAAAATGAAACAATGAAATAAGGATAATCATCTATGTACTGCATAAATTTCATATATGTGATTTTATTACACAGAGTGTAAGTCTTAATTAGGTAATTTGTATCTTAACCTCCAAAAGAGACACTCTGGTCTGCTGGGTACATAAAAGAGGATGAAGAAACAAACCTACCTAATCATGTAATTATATACCGTACCAACATATTGAGGACCTAATATAAACCACTAAGATTTCTCATGTAAAGGACTGAGTTCTCCAGTAGTACATTCTGGTAACTTTCTTTCCTTAAGGTGAAATCCATACTAACTTACGGAATAAAGTGACAAGGTACAAAAATGTGAATTCACTTATGTCTATCACATAAATTTAAATCCTATTATGTAATTAAGGTCAGTACAGATTGAATAAGAGGACATTACTTGTTTTTAAATTCAATATATGACTGGCATTCCTTTATCTCAGATCATTTGGCCTTTGTTTTAGTCCCGAAGCAATATTTAATGTCTATATTAGCTTTGAATTTCTTGTTATGCGTTCTCATGGAACTCTGATCTTTATTTAAATTAATTTTATTTATTTATATAATTGATAATTCTCTGTTGAGAGAGCAATTCTTGTGCTAATTCCCAATCAGAATTTCTGATTTTCCTTTGCTTGAATAACATCAACTTTAACTTCACTTCTGCATAATTCCTAGGGATTTCCTCTCCTCTAAATGATTCCCAAGAATAAACTGTGATGTTTTTCAGTAGGAAAAGAAACACAATTATGATGTTTGTCTTAGGAAATTCATAATGTGGAAACACAACAATTTACTGGCTTACAATTTAGGACTACCTCGAAATGAAATTGTGAAAATATAATAGCCATTTAACCCAGAACAGCAGAGGAAATTAAAAATTATATTAGACTATATAGTGTTTTTACTTGTGGGCAGCTGGGGAAAGAAGCATTCTAAATCTAGTAAGATATTTATTAAAAGGCTACTAGGAGGCCAAGAAAATAAGGTAGACAATCTTTAAAGATCCAAAGAATAATTCTAAAGAAATATTTATGGATATATGTTTGGATTGCATATACATGGTTCACCAAAGCAACCAATCTATTTGGTTTGTTTAGTGCTATTCAGCACAGTGGTCAATCTGGCATTCTTGTCAAAAGATGGTCAGGCGACCATGCTTGGTTGCAAATACTTACTGTGCTTGGACTTTGAGGCAATCATAATTTTTAAGTCTCAAGTACCTATTTTTTATTTTCGAAAATTGAAATTAGAAACTCAAATCCAAACATTCTGGGTTATCATTCAAAGAGTTTTTATTTAATATGCCTAAATAAGTCGTAACCATTTTGGTGGTAAGGTTTATATGTTATACACCTTTGGGACCCCTTAATAGCAGTAAATACTGTGGTTGAAAACATCTGTATTAAAGTAGATGAAGACAGACTTAACCTCTGACCCTGTTTCTTACTAGCTTTGGGATTATGGGCAAATTACTCAACCTCTCTAAGCCTTTAAGCCTGTAAAATGGGAATACTAGTAATATTGAGTTATAGGTAGGATTAAATGAGATAATAAACTTTTAGAACAGTACCTGGCATATTGTCAGTAGGAGATATTATTGGGAAAAATAGTAGTTTCTTTTCCACCTCCTTAATAGAATACTATCTTCTGCTAGCTCTCCATAAATGTTTGGTTAAGTGGTGATTATACTTAATCAGGCAAATATAGAATTTGGGGCATAAGGCAAAAAAGAGACTAGACTATGGTCATCACACTAAATTATTATATCATCTCCTGGAAACACAATATATTTATAGAACATTATATAAGTATCATCCCTATATGGTTGATCCATTCAAGTTCGTATCCTGTATCCTGTGTCCATTTTGAAGGAGGCCTCAGTTCATCCACACATCCCTCCTGAGCCAGTTTGAACTTTACAGTGCTTTGGAGGCAATGTGGAATTTTACTGACAATTTCATGGTGGTTGCAGGGTGGGGCGGGGGGGAGTTGGTGGTGGCTGTTGGACAGGCGATTTATATTTGACTGCACCAGGCAACATGTGAAAAAAAAAAACCCATTGGACATCTCTGTTCTTCCCAGAAAGATAGATTCCTTGTGTTCCTCAACACCAAACCCTCTTTCCTTCAAACCTACCCTCTTGTCATGAGAAATTAAGTGCCTTTTTCAGGTTCATATGCCCCAATCACCAACAAAGCCTACAATTAACTGAACCAACTATTCTTAGAATGCAGTTTTTAGATCATCTGTTGTTTTTCCAAATATACCCCCTTATGGATCTCACACTCCTTGTATGGATGCCTCATCCCAATAAGCACAGCAATGTAGACCTTCCACAGAGACTAAGGTCTTCTTGGAGGTGATTCTGATATTAAGAAAATGGGAAAATTTTCCCTATCAATACTTATATAGGATATTCAATCTGATATTTAGTATCAGATTAAATATCTAAATATTAGATAATTAATATTTAAATTATCTAATATTCATCAAGTGCTTACTCTGTGCAGAGCACCAGATAGGTAAAACGAGAGAACAGAAACAGGACTAGCAATGTCTGTGTAGAGATGGACACTTAAGTAATACCAATAAAGGACAAATTTAAATAAATAGAGCTTAGGCTGGTTTGTGGATACAGAAGAAGGGCAAATTCATCTTAGCTGGGTGATTCCAGGAAACAATAATTTCAATTGTCTGAAATTTTATCTCTATCCTAAAGGAAAGATTGAATTTTAGTTTGTCAATATTAAGGTCAAAGTATATTGGAAGAACCATTGAGGGGAAAGAAATATTTAAGAAAAGTCTGTGAGATAAGAGAAATCATGTCAAATGAGCCATAGGGATTTAAGTTTGCTGGTGGGATGGAGAAAGGAGAAACAGTGTGATGAAAAGTAAATCTAGAGAAGGCGGCTTAGGATAAAATCAGGAAAGCTTAAGAAAAGTTAGTCATGAAAAGTCATGAAAGTTTTTTGAATTGCTTTATGACAAGTGGGCTGGGGAAGAATTTGGGGTCAAGAATTGAGGTTATTAGTATAACAAAGGCTTTTTTTCTGAATCATTATATTATTGAACTCCATCTATGATTTCATTTAATCGACACAACAGCACTGTAGTATTTGCATTGTACCAAGGGAAAACTAAGATATAGAAAGGTAAAATAATTTGTTCAAGAACACACAGTGAGTGTCCAAGCCATGGTTCATATTTAGGACTTTCTGATTCTAAGTCCTTGGTTTTAATTTTTTTCTTTTAGTATATGGGAACTGCTGTTAATCAGGTGAAAGTAATGTGATTCTTCACTTGGCCAACTGAAATGAAAAGGGAGGTCGCTAGATTTAAGACATAGTGTAAAAGGAGATTCTGTGTTTTTTTCCAAGATTGGCTGGGAATGGTGAGAGCAAGAGATCAGTGGACAGGAAGGGAGAAGGGAAAAGGAAAATGGCACTATTGCCATAAAGAGGGGGAAAATCTTGGCCAGAAACCCAAACCTGGAATTCATCCTTAGTAGAAGACAGTTGATGTGGTATGAAATGATCATATATATCATGAGACTCCATGAGAAGAATGCACGGAAGAAGGGAATTTATAAAAGAATGAGCCAGGAGGACAGCCAGGTAGGATGGGGCAAGAGGTTAGAGTGCAACAAGGAAGAAACTATGGATTATTTATGAAAATGGAAACAATGCAAAACACTGCAAGGCAGTCAAGTGCTTCCTCACTGGGCAATGCCAGGGAAAATCAGTCCATTTCTTGAAGGTGTAATCTTTTCAAGATGCTGTTTTTAAAAATGTTATTTAAAAAATTGATGTGGGGACAGACGTGCCAACACGTGGAAAATGCTGAGTGTACGGTCAGGCATTCAGTTCCTATTCAGTGAGGTCAGCCGTCAGTACCATTATTATCAGCATCATTATTATCTTCAACATCATCATGGTTGATAGGAGTTAAAGGACACACTTGGATTCAATGACTCATAAATTTTTGGTAACATTTAAGTAAGTAGTTTCTATTCTTTATGGGGCAGGAACAGATTACAAGAGGCTGGGAGGTGTCAAAAAAAGTAGAGAAAGAAACCCTAAAGTATTTCTCAAAAACTTAGTCAATCTGAGAGGAGAGGGCTGTGACACAATGGCGATTAATCCAGGAGGGTTTTTCTAGAATTGAGCATTTGATTCTGAGAGGAAGAAGAGATAGGAATAACAGTGGAATACACTTTCAAATGGACATGCAAGAAGTGGTCCTTTTGAAGGGATGTCAACTTCAGCAATCTCATAACAAAATTATTTGATAATATGGGTTTTTTTTTCCTGCACAGGTGGGATGAGTTACAGAGAGATTACAATGGGGTGTAGCCTCATTCAGTGATTCATTTGTACAGTGCAATTCCCAGCATGGAGATTATTTGTTGTTATTCCCAGTCGTGCAGTGACTACATTTTTTCCATTTTTTAAATATCAGTGATGCAGACGAGAGGCCTTAAGGAATGCAATTTAGACTCCTGATGGTCTACAAGGACATCACTGATTTGACTGTTCTGAGAGAGAGAGAGAGAGAGAAAGAGAGAGGAAGAAACATCTCATTTCTCCCCTTGTGCCAAAGGACATGAGAGTGAGTAAATCTTCACAGGGTATGAGATTGCAATAAAGATGTGTGCAAATTTAGATGGAAATTAGGCATGTTCCCAGGGCTCCTGGAAAATTGCCAGCATAGCTCTCAAGACATTGCCTTTATAGACTATGTATATATTTATTTCTTTGTAAATCCAGTCTATAGACTTTTCTGTTTATGATTGTTCCCAAGGACATTCTTTCTCCAAGCATTTCTCTAAGCAGATACTCACTCAAAGCCAGTTTTCAAACCATATCAAATGTAATCAGTGTTTTCTGTGAGATTCTCTCTCACTGATATTACTGTTTTGTTTCTTACAATTTCTATTGTGCAATAATCATAGTAAAGATTTATCAGAGAATGCATAGGCATGTATGTGTGCACGGGGGAATATCTAAATGTGGGGGAATTAGCAGTATTAATTAGTTGTCAAATCCCTCAAACACATTTTAAATGTACCCTTGAAATATTTTTGTCTTATACTATAGTTTAATTCCTCAATGTCCTTTACATTCTAAGTCTCTAGAGCTTGAGTTGCTTCAGGAAAACACAATATGATAGTATAATTTGAAATGCAGTCTATTAATTGCTAAAATGATCAATGCTATTACTTTCAAAATACTTAACCATATCCGTCTCTTTTTCTTATGCTTTCACTTTACTAAGGCAAAAAAAGCATATGCTAAAGTAAAGAATACTTTTGAGTTAAAGAAGATTACGATGAATTATAGTTTCCCTAAAAGACACAAATATACTTAAATCAGTGACGTACGTGATTTTTGGTGGTTTTCTATCTTTACACAAAATACTAAGTTTCTTTAAGGTAATGCAGTTCTCCATATAAAGATTTATTATCCAGAAAAAGATAAGTCATTCATTCTGAGATTCAATAGTTACAAAAGCGGAGAATTTAGTTTGGGATATATTTAAACGCTCATGACTTTACTAAATACATGTAATGCATGAAGTATTGAGCCCACTTAATCTATAGCTTTTGTGTTCTTTGTTTTTCTATGATATTACTCAGGATGGAATCACTGGATACTACACAGTTATTTATTAATTTCTATTTTGTGTTTATTTTATGAAATATTTATTATTACCCTATTAATATTATAATAGCTTTTCATAAAATAAAATTGGTGCCCTCTGCATGCATATTTCTGTTTTCTGAATTTATAGCATATTTTAGAGATAGATAAAGTATCTTGGTTTTGGAGATTTGGAGAAAAGTCTATTTTTTAACCAGAGGTATCAGGTCTGGGTTGGAAATCAGGCCACTGGTTCTTCTTCTGGCTCTTATGGCCAGCTAAGGACCTCAGGCAAGGAGGGAAAACCAGTCATAAGTGGGCAGGGGAATGTCTGTCTTGCATCCTCTGTCTTAGAGGACTGCCTTTCTTTCAAGAGTTTATAAAAGTATTTTGAGTAATGTTAAGAGCATATATTTCTTTTTTACTCAAATAAGGAACATTTTATTATACTTTTCTATTATCCTCTTGGAATAATGCTGTTACTCTCAATATCCTTGAATTTTTTAAAATACAAATTATGTACAAATATCAGTTCCAGTTTCTGAAGTATTAGAGTTCTTTTGACTTCTCAAGGTTTCTGGTTTGAGGCTCATATAAATTGAAGTGGTTATAAACTGGGCTTATATTTCATTTATTTATGCTATTATATTAAGCAAACAATTCATTACCCATTGTGTGCAGTTTCAGGGCAGAAAATTCAAAGAGAAGTTTAATGATAAAATTTTTAAGTGGGTGCATTAGAACCTAACTTCAATTCCCATTGTAGGGTAGTGGTTTGCCTTGCTGTGTATTTAATGGCATCTATAATGGTGGGCATATGGTAGGTCTTTTCAATCTTGTATCTTCTATTTATGAATATTTTCTTGAAGATGCTTTCTTCCCCTTGTTCTCCTTTTTTCCTGGAACTCCAATTATTTTCTATTTTTGAGATTTCTCTTAAGTTGAGAAATCTCTTAAGTTGAGAGATTTCTTCAACTTTATCTTATATATTTTTGTGTTTAATTTCTACTATCATATTTTTAATTTTCAAGAGCACTTTTTAATATGAATATTCCTTTTTAAAAATGTTCCTTTTTAATAGCTATGTATTATTGTTTCATGAATGCAGTATCTCCTATCTCTTTGAGAATATTGATTAATTTGTTTTAAAGTTTCTCTTGCATAAAATCTCAAGTGCTTCCACCTTTTTTCTCTGTTATTATTTCAGTCTCTCTCATGTTAGACTATCTCTTTAGATGCTCAGATATTTTTAATTATCTGCTCATATTTAAGAATATGATGCTAAAATGTTTCTAGAAAGCTCTGAGCATGTGAATGGGGTCTGTTGACTGTGGTTCCTTCTATTAGCTTATCTGGGACGTTTCTTTGGGGAACACATTGTCAGAATCTTCAAGTCTTCTTCTGTGAGTTGGTATTTCTCAGAGAGATAACTTCTATTCTCTGGCATAGAGTGTATAAAAGTGATTGTCAGCATTTGAGGGAGCAGAAGGCCTACCCAAAATGAGGGAAAATAAAAGTGATTGTCAGCATTTGAGGGAGCAGAAGGCCTATCCAAAATGAGGGAAAAAAGCAGTTGGTCATTTTACTCAAATCACCTTTCTTTCTGTATTATTCTTTCATGGAATTCTCCTACTCATTCTAGGATTATCTTCCTACTGTATTGCAAGTTATTTGTTGGCAGGACCCAAAGTTCAGAGCTAGATGGAAGAGTGGTTAAGAGCATGGAGTGCAGAGCCCAGCTTGAATCTTAGTTCTGTGATTGACTAGCTGTGTGACATTTTTAATACCTTCATCATTTCCAAGACTCAATTCTCAGCACCTCCCAGGATTTCTTCAAACCTAAGAATTAACATTCTATAGGATTTTTTTTTCTCAAAAAGGAATTTTCTCTGTATATTTTATAATTTTTTACATCTTCTATACTTTTTGTTGTGTAAAAAAATCTAGACAATATTATAAACAAAACATTATTTACAAGTTCATCTTCCATTTTGATGTACCACAAATGTCCTTTTTCCTATTAATACTTGTGCCTAGCCATAATTTTTATAAATCTAAAATTTACATTTTTTTCTCCCTCTATTGGCCATTGCTTCTAAACTCCTAATCATTGATGGATATTTTTATGAGTTTGCAAGGCCTTTATGAATTACTCATCTTTCCTTTTACTTTGGAAATGTTTTTCTTTGGGTTACACTTATCTGCTAGAACTTTTCTTTATTAGTGCATGACCTATGTAATGAAGTTTTTTATATGGTTGATACTTACTCATTTTATTCTACTTTAACAACTCTGAGAACCCTTCTGAAGAATGGATGCGTAGGAAGTGGTGTCTAGAATGCATATAAATTTTCGCTGTTCCATTCATCAGCAGTGCGAAGTAGCAGTAATTAAAGTAGAACTGCAGTCTATGGGAAAGTGTTAGGTGTGGCCCGTCATTAATGGCGGCCCTATGATGTAGTGTCAAGTGTAGGGGAAGCTGTGTAGAGAGAATGTTTTGTCTCTGAGAAAGATTCAGGAATTGGTTACCATGCTCTGTTTCTATTGTAAGTAGGCCATGTTGAAAGAAGATAGCATAATGTAAAACATTTAAGAGCAGTCTGCTCAAGGATGAATTGAGACTGAGGAATTGCTTCCACAATAGCACCAGTAAAAAGGCCCTTTTCATTTGAGTCGATGGGAGTTTGAAATATGTTAAGACAGAAATCTCCTTTTCTAATGGCAAGCTGGATACTAAAATATTATTTATTTCTTGATATTTTACAGCGTGGTTTTCAGAACCTCTCTCCAAAGATGGCTAAGATGATCTGAATGTGACGTGGTCAGGGAAAGTTTTCTGAGGTTAAACTGATATTTAGAAATATCATTTCACCTTTACTTATTTACTTTTAAGCTTTTGCATGCTTTGTAAATAAAATTTTGGCATTTTCCCCCTAAGTGGCTCAAATTTACTTGCTAATTGATATGAAACACAAGATATTAGCTCTTTTTTACTCATGGCTTAAATATGAAGATCCACTATATAGTGGATATATATATATACATATATATATATCCACTATATAGTGTGGATAATCTGGGCTCATCTTATCCATGATTTAAAGACACTTGACTTTTCCAGAGAAAAAGCAATGATCGTAGATTTGAAATATCTTTATTTTCTTTTTTTTCTTTTTTTTTTTTTTTTCCCATGCTTGGCTAATACAGTCATACCTTTCCTAGTTTTTTCAATTTTCCTGGTTATCAAGTGTGGTTTACTCTGAAAATCCTATCAATCGACTCATAAGCCAAAACACGTTAAAGTGATTTTGCATAAAAGAATGCAGAAAACTGTGGGGAACTATTGTCTGGTAAAAGGACAGTGTGCTCAGATCTGTGCTGCAGGTCCCTCGCCCATAGTACTCGGATATGAACTGCCCACTCAGTAAGTACTGGCTCTGGTGGCGTGTGCACATGGGACTGATGCTTGAATGCTCCCACTTACCGTGTTTGCAACAAGGAAGGGCTGCTGGACTCACAATGTGGTAGACACAGCAACTTTTCTTGCTTTTTTCTTTTTTAGATTCTAAGGAGCTTGTAAGAGTGACACGTTCTTATTTTATTTTTGTCCATCCTTTCATCTGTTTCTGCATGTCCATGTACACATTCAAATATATGCATAGATACAGAGACACCTATCTATCTGTGCCTCTCTATTTTTATATACATGTAACCACAGACATGCTTTAAAAATTTATGTTGACTTTAAATATATATATATAATATATATCCTTTTTTTTTTTTGAGTTTACCCCACTCTCTTTTCCAAATCAACCTTTTTATCCCTCTTTTTTTTCTTCTTTTTTGCCAGGAGTTACCAATGTAAACAGCCTCCATATATTTCTCCCTTTTCATAGAACATATATATATATAAAGATATTTGCAAGTGTATAATATATAATAATGCAATTATATATTATATAATTGATATATAATATAAATATATGTATAATACATATTTTTATATAAATTATGTAATAATTGATATCATTGCATTTATTTTATAACAATGAAGTCACACTGTTTACTTTTTTATCAGAAATCCCTTCAAAAAAACTGGTACAGGGACGCCTAGGTGGCTCAGTGGTTGAGAGTCTGCCTTTGGCTCAGGTTATGATCCTGGGTGCCTGGGATCGAGTCCAACATTGGGCTCTCCACACGGAGCCTGCTTCTCCCTCTGCCTATGTCTCTGCCTCTCTCTGTGTCTCTCACGAATAAACAAGTAAAATCTTTTAAAAAAAGACAGCTGGTACAGATCTAATTATTATTTTTTGATTTATTATTTATTTATTATTTTAGAGAGAGGAGGAGCAGAGGAAGTGGGAGAAAGAGCATCTCAAGCAGACTCCCCGCTGAGCATGGAGCATGCCATGGGGCTTGATCTCACAACCCTGTGATAATGACCTGAGCCAAAATCAAGAGTAAGACACTTAACCAACTCAGCCACTTATGTACCCTGTAAGTAACATCTGCAGGCTTGTGATGTTCTGCTGGTGAATTCTGGTCTCCTCTGGAGCAGCAAAGGAGGCCTCTCCATTTTTAGTCTTCTCTATAGCAGAAGTTTGGACTTGTAGTCTCAGTGGTATAGAGAACTAAGTTTAGCAGCTCTTAGCTTCTCTTAGTTCAGGGCAAACAGCTTGCCATAACCAGTTCTTCTCCCTGTAGTACACAGATCTCTTATACCTGCAGAAGCAACATGTCTGCTGGGCCCAGAAGCTCCTGGGCTCTGGAGAAGTAGTTTTATTACAATTAGAGAAAGATCACAACAAAGCTGGCATGACAGATACCTTCTTGATAGCTTCTCTCTCTAATACTAACTCATATGATATGATTTTCAAGTGGTTTTGGTTTTGGCCACTATATATTATTGTGTATATATTACTGAGTAAGATAGACTACGTTGCTGAGGTGTTCAAGGTTATAAAATTGAGATTATTTAAGTCTAGCATAATAATTAATCGAAATATATTATTTACCAACCCTTGAACCTGGCAAACTATAAATGTCCCATATATATTCCATTGAACTGGAGAGAGTCCAAACACTTGAGAACTAAAACTGAAAACCTTAGGCTTTCTTTCAAATTTAACTTATATTTCGTCAAGCAATATGAATCTTTTTTGTGGTGGGGAGATGATTTTATTCTTCTTTTAGTCATCTACAAGAGCTTTTATTTTTTTTTTTTTACTTTTCTATTTAAAGATTTTATTTATTCATTCATGAGAGAGAAACACACACACTGACAGAGAGAGAGAGAGAGAGGCAGAGGGAGAAGCAGGGTCCATGCAGGGAGCCCAATCTCAGGACTCCAGGATCATGCCCTGGGCTGAAGGCAGGTGCTTAATCACTGAGCCACCCAGGGATCACCTACAAGAGCTTTTATTTTTTATTTTTTATTTATTTATTTTTTTTTTACAAGAGCTTTTAGTGAGTATGCTTAAAGAAAAGGAAAAAAAAAAAGAAAAGAAACAAAACGTCAAGTAACTTGTCAAGAACTTTGAGGAAATCAAGTGATTTAATGTTCATGAACCTATTACAAAATGACAAGGAACAATGAAGAAAACTTCAAATTTAATGAAGGTGAACTTCACTGAAAGTAAATTTACTTAGTTATTCTTTTAATTGGCAATTCAACTGAGATGGAATATTTCATCAACAACTTAATTACATCCTCTACTTTATGTATATTTGATTCAGATCAATCCACTTGTGAGCATTCTACTAATAAATTTAAAATGACTTATGAGATAAATTATGCTAAAAATTGTATGTAGGTTAGTTCTGTGGTTATCAATGCATAAGTACAAAGATCACAATTAGTAAATATGACAAATATTATAGTATATTTCTCAAGTAGAACAATTTTTTAAAAAATCACGAAAATCATAAATTAAAGAAGACCTCAATTGTCAAAATCAGTCTGTTCTTTGGGTGTATTTACCAAGGAAACCTAGGCTAGCAGATTATGTGGGGCTGGGTGATACCCCCGGGAGGAAGTTGGAGTATAAAACTTGAGGAAAAAAAAAAGAAAAGAAAACAGAAAAATGCTGCTTCTATAAATGATCTTCCTCTTTAAGATCTCTACAAATAGAAAAACATTCCTAAGTGGCTTATATTGGCAGGTTAGGGGCTACCGTCAAGGAAATGGTAGCTAATGTTGCATTTTAAATAGAGAAATAAATTCTGCTATCTTGTAGCAAAGCCCACAGTTGTTTCATCTTTTTGATGTATTAGATTTTTTATGAGTATGTTAAGTCCTTCTTTGTATCTTGTAATAATATTTGACTTTAGATCTACTTTGTCTGATATTGATATAGCCATTTGTACTCTCTCTGTTACTATTTGTGTATGATATCTTTTTCTATCCTTTTGCTTTCAAAACATATGTCTCTTTGTATTTAAAGTGAGTCTGCTGTAAATAGCAGATAGTTGGATCATGCTTCCTTTTTAAAAACGTTCATTATGCCAATCTCTGCCTTTTAAGTGATGAGTTTCATCCATTTACATTTAAAGTGATTACTTATTAGGAAGGCCTTATTTCTGCCACTTTCAAGTTGATTTTTTACATGTCTTATATGTCCTTTATTCCTCAGTATCTCTACTTTTGCCTTCTTTCCTGTTTACTTGATTTATTCTAGTGTGCTGCTTTTCTTCTCACTTTCTTTTCCGTATTTCTTTTTGTTACTTTCTTAGTGATTATTCTTGAGAATACATTTAGCAACCTAAATATATAATAATTTAGTTTGCATTAATACAAACTTAGCTTCAATAGCATACAAAAGTTCTGCTGCTTTATAGTTCTATTCCCTATCATTTTATGTCGTTATTGTCACAAATTGTCTTTTTGCATAGTGTGCCCATTCACAGGGATTTGAAATCATTATGTCATGTATTTTTCTTTTATATCATGTCGGAAAAAAGGCATCACAAACCAAAAATATAATAATTCTGGCTTTTATATTTTCCTATGTTGTTACCTTTATTGATTTTTTTTTAAAAAATTCTTCATATGGCTTTCAGTTACTATCCAATGTTTTTTAATTTCAGCCTGAAAAATCTCCTTTTAACATTTCTTACAGGGAACATTTACTAGTGATGAACCATCTTGACTTCTGTTTGTCTGGGAATGTCTTAATATCTCTTTCATTTTCAAAAATAGTTTTGCCAGACGTAGAATTCTTGATTGGCAGGTTTTTTTTTTTTCCTTTCAGCCCCTTAATAGTCATTCCTCTGCCTTCTAGCCATCATGGCTTCTGATGAGAAATTGGCCCCTAGTCTTCCTGAGGATCCCTCATATATAACAACTTGTATCTTTCCCTCGATGTTTTCACAAGTGTCTCTTTGCCTTTCAGCAGTTTTAAAGTGTTTCTGTGTGGATCTCTTTGCATTTATCCTATTTAGAATTGGTAGAGCTTCTTAGATATATAGATTCACATCTTTCATCAAATTGGGGCTATTTTCAACCATTATTCCTTCATATGTTTTTCCTACCCCCTTTCTCTCTCTCTTCTCCTTCTGGGAATCCTATATTGTGTATATTGATGTACTTGTTGACACTCTACTGGTATTTCTTCATTCTTTTTTCTTTCTGTTCATCAGGCTAGAACATTTTAATTGATATATTTTCATGTTTGCTGATTCTTCTGTTTCCTCAATCTGTATTGAATCCTTCTAGTAAATTTTATATTTCAGCTATTATACTTCATAGTTTCAGAATTTCTATTTTAATTCCATTTATGATGTTTATCTCTCTGCTGATATTTTTTTATGTGTTGAGACATTGTTCTCCTGGTTTCCTTTAGTTGTTTGTCTATGGGCTTCTTTAACTCTTTGAGCAGAATGAAAACAGTTGATTTGAAGTCTCTCTAGTATGTTTAATCTTTGGGCTTCTTCAGATATGATTTCTGCATAATTCCTTTATTCTGTGAGTAAGCCATACTTTCATATTTTTTTAAAAAATAATTTATTTATTTATTCGTGAGAGACATGGAGAAAGAGAGGCAGAGACACAGACAGAGAAAGAAGCAGGCTCCATGAAGGGAGCCTGATGTGGGACTCCATCCTGGTAACTCCGGGATCACACCCTGAGCTGAAGGCAGAAACTCAACCGCTGAGCCACCCAGGCATCACGTATTTTCATATTTCTTTGCATGTTTCACAGCTTTTGGCTTAAAACTGAACATTTTACATTTTAAAATATGGCAACTCTGGAAATCAGATTTTATCCACTCCCTAGAATTTGCTGTTATAACTTGTGGACTATAGTTATCCATTTGTTAAGTAACATTTCTGAATTACTTTTGCAAGACTGTATCCTTTGTCATGTGTGGTAATTGAAGTCTTTCTCCCATTATCTCAGCAACCAGCCAGTGACCTAACAGGGATTTCCTTAAATGCCGAAATTTATTTTATTTTCATTATTTTTTTAAAATCCTCATGAACATTCATATACTTGAGCATTCATGGACATCAGGGCATATATCCATGGTGTAAAATCATGGCAGTGGCAGGGGAATAGCTGCATCTGAGTATATGCACATTTTGAATTTTGACAGAGTCAAAATGTCCTCCGGAATGATGCTAATTTATGTTCCCACAGTGGTGTACTGGCTCACGTGTTTTCCCAAGCCCTGGACAGAAACTGGATGCTTTTAATGGCTGTCTTTATTAAGTCAATTGTAAGGGAGGTATTTGTCTCACTGTCATTTAGTTGTGTGTTATAGCTGGATGTATGTGGACATATGCATTTTGCAAATATTAAATGCCAAAATTTAGTAACTTTTTTTGTTCATTAAGCATTCCGTGGTTGTTGTAAGATTTTATAGAAGTATTCAGGGTTTCAAAACATTTGATTCTGAAAGTTTTTGCCAGCTTAGTGGTTGCTTCCACAGAAAGATAGATCTATGGAGCTCCTTAACCCATCATTTGTAGCAATGTTGTTCCTTGGTAGCAGTTATTTTATTCATTTTGAGGGAAAATGAATTGGGCCCTGAGATTTTATTTCTTCACATGCTTTTTGTTTCTTACTCTAACAGTTACAAAAAACTTTTCTCTTATGATTTCCATGTACATAGGCTCAAGATCAATATGTAGATATGAAATATTAGTTAATGCTTTGGACTCTGTGAAGTTTCTATAGTTTCATTTGTTTCTATAGACTTAGCAGGTAAACTCATTAAAAATAATTTAACAGAAATTGTCATGTTGAAATGAAATTTTAAAATGTCCAGTCTTAAACTATCAAAAACAGAATTTGAAATTATCATGGGGATAGGTCTTTGGATGATGATTTTCTTCTTGTCATTTTGGGAATTTTATAGTTTTAAAGAGTTTTAGGCTAGTTTAATTAAACTCTTCATTTATCTATAAAACTTGTTTGTTTCTGATAATTAACTTTAGTCATACAAATTATTTGTTGCTGATATATCAATAATTCTTAATGATTATTGAGAAAAAAGTTATTTTTTCTATAAACTGTAGTTTTATAATTCTATCTAGGTAACAAAAGAAGTAGACTAGAGTGTTTTTCAAAATTAAAGAAAGGATTTTGTAAAATATCTCACAGAAATTATGTGGTTTATGATATAAAAGCTCCTTTTTTTAAAGAAAAATGTTCAAATATAAACCATAATATATATTGATATCATACTATTTGACAAAATTTGTATAGTATTTATAAAAAGTGAGTTTAAATCTGTATAAGAAAATAATTCTTTGCTTATTCTTTACCATAAAAAATGCCTTAGGTGAAGCTAATTTAATTTCAAAGAGTTGAATTTATTTTATTTTTATACACATCAATTATGTTATATTTAAATATAAAAATATGATAATGAATAAACTGGCATGAAATATTCTTCTGGCGCTTTCGAAAAGCATGTCTTTAATGTGGCAACTCTTAACAGTTAAAGGAACTTTGACAGTTAAGTAATCCCTTCACCACTTAAGTACAACAGGATTTTATTATTAAGTACACTGCCTGGAAATGGTGTGCTTTTTTCATTCACACTATAAACAGTTTTGTTAGATTGGTAATCCTACTTGTCAGATTTGTTCACTGTTTGATATTAATCAGTAGGTTTATAAAAGGTGCAGCGCTGGACAGAAATGAACAGAAAATACATTTTAAATAATGTTTCCATGAATCATTGAGAGTCAGACATCTTTAGTTCTGAGGTGTATAGAATATTTTGACATTTTGTGGGTGGTTTGATAACTTGCTACTAAACCAAAAGTTTAATAGCAGAGCTACTGTCCATTTCATTACATGACTATAGAATTGGCTCTCCTAGTATAAATTTGTTAAAAGTTCATGAGACATTTTTTCCCGAGTATTTAATGATTAATTCTTTAACTGTATTCTTGTAGATTATGAACAATAAAAGTGCTGACTATATGATCAATTACATAATTTTAAATCATGAGTGGTTGTACCACGTATGTCTTTGTCTTCTTTAAATTTCTTTCTATATTTCAGAGAACGTTCAAATATCTTTTACCTACATATTCCACCATCTAATCAGCAGTTTTATTCACCAAAATGTAATTTGTTTATTTAGCTTGCAAGTGTTGACATTGATTTGGAAATAGTTTTAAGATCTTTTTAGGAACTTCAGGATTTAGAATATGTATCCAGGGGGCTATTACCAGGGTCATTAAATTAACAACTAGTTAGCATAAAATGATGGAAAGTGACTCATGATGGTCAGGCATAATTCTTGGACAAACATGTAGGTAATTTTGCTAGTTTTGCAAATAGGTCTGTATTTCCATATTTTGTAGATTACAGAAATGAATATAATGATACTGTCTGAAAGCTTTTTGGCCTACAATGTGCTTGATCTCTTGTGCTCACTGGTTCTTTCCAAGCCTCCCAGCTCTCCCCATGGCTATCTGTTCCTTTCGCTCACAGTCTCAAGGGACTAGCAAATTTTAAATGTTTTCCATGCTTAGCTGAGTGTTTTCAAGTTGCACAAGAATATTGTTTGGTTCTTAATTCTTCTCTTCACTCTCTTATTTCCTTCTTCAGCCCCTGAATCTTAATATTTTCCTCCCAGATGAAACTTCACTGTGCAGTGGCATTGACCAGATCTTAGCAATTGCTGGAGGGTAGTGGGTAACCCAGGGACACATGGATGAGAACACGGTGAGACATGATGATGTCGATTTCCAACAGGAAGCAAAACTACAGCTTTACAGCAGGACTAAATGTTTTAATCCATTGGTTCATGTTAGTTAAAATCCTTAAATTACTAACATACAGATGTGAATGAGAGGTAGTCCTTCAAGACTTCCATACCGCCAACCCCTTCACTATCCAGTGACGGAAAACTGAAGAATTCTTGACAGACCTGATTTACATTGTATTTTTCATTTTATGTATGTGTGATTACTGGTAAAAATGCAGCCAAACAATGGGTATTTCAGAGTCTGTTCAGGTGTGTGGTTACATGAACACGTGAACTCAGAGCCAGAGATCAGGAGGCCTGTATTGCAGGGTGTGTTTGGACCATGGCAGCAGAATATATTCCCAGATGCATTATGGAGCTGGTCACAACTATGATGAATAGTGGGCCAGGAAATCTGCCTTCTGGTCAAGAAGCCACCATTATGTCTATGCCACCCCAGGTCTGCAAAGCTTCTAGGCCACAACTTCTTAATTATTAAAAATGGCTGGGCTCTATGCTTTCTCAGGTCCCTTTCTTCTTTAATAGCTATATGATGTGTGCTATGTCTTCACAGTAAATACCAATAAAAGGAGAAGCTGAACTATGAAATGAGGGAAGAGGAGGGAGACAACCATTCCTTCATTGAAAAAAAAAATCCATATTATGCATAATGATAGAAAGGGGAATAAAGGAAATAATAGACCAATTACTTTTCTTAGTGAACAAATGTTTGCAGTTTTTAGGTTTATTCCTGAGTTACAAGACTTCTTTTATAGGCTTTATGAATGACACGAAACTCCTTGGACATATATTAATTTTGTTTGCCTTTCTTTTGATATTATTTTTATAAGATCGAGAGTATTTTTGATATTAATCTATTATTGGACATTTTTATTCAAAGATTTAAAAAGTACACTGAAGTATTATCTGGGGTAGACTCATTTTTAGGAGAAAACATAAACACGGAGAAACCATAATCCTGGTGTAATGTAGGAATCTAATTAAGACTAATGAGGCAACATTAAATTTAATGTATGATGCATTTTATATGTCTCACCATTAGAGCTGCAGCAAGCTGTTCATCAGAGTCATCTTTGGTGACTGTTCCCCTACAGGCATTCTTCAGCAATCTGGGATTAGGCCGTGGTATTGGGCTTGCGGAGAAGCCAACACAAAAGCAACCATGAAAAGTAAGGGTACCATTGGAATCATCTGTTGGTGGACTCAGCTGGCCAAAAAAGCTAGCTATGTTCATGCTGTAGAAAAGGTTCTCCGAGGTTGCAAAGCCTGACTGTTGAGTTTAGGGACCACCAAAACTCAGTCACCACAGAAATTAGAAGAGAAGCAAGACAGAACAAGTAGGAAAGAGAAGAACAAGAGATGATGGTTTCACTGGACTTCTAAGATGCAGGATCATTACTGATTTGGAGGAATTGGGAAGGATCAGGAGAAAAAGCTTTCATGCTGGAATTTGCAACAGTGGCTAGCCAATGTGCATATGGGCACAAAGGAAGGAGAATTGATTCCCGGGAATCTAGAATTGAGAGTGTTTCACGTGTCATGATAAAAATGTATAATACTATCCAGCACAACAAATACAATAGCTGATATTTATTGTGGGCTTTGTGTGTATGAGGTGGTGTTTTACATGCTCAAAATATATGATCTCATTTGATTCTTAGGATAACCTCATGAGGTAGCCATGACTATTGCCCTGATTTTACATGGGGGAAAAAAAAAAAAAAAGGAGCAGAGAGAGATTAACTAAGTAGCTATCTAGTTAGTGGCCAAATAGAATTAGAACACAGGCATCTGAAATCACAGCTTGAACCCCCAAGGCTAGAGAAATAGGCCTATATTTTCAAAGGGCACAGAAAAACCTTGAAACCACACATGCTGAGATTGGGCTTCTACTCTTTGTTGCAAAATCACAATTCCTTTGCCTATTTAAAATTTTAAAATTAAAATATCTATTGTAATTTGGCTCCTTAAACAGGAACCTGGAGTTCTCGGAGCTTGGGTCATGCTGCCCTGAAACTCTGTAAATGGCTTATAAAATTGCAACCTTCCTAGATGCGGAATGTTTCTGCTTTCAAGCGTAGTGGTTTATCCTTGCTAATTGTTGCTGTTTGTTGACACACAAGCTTTGTACCCAGTTTCTGAACATTTGAATTCCTAGCCTTCTGGATCTCGCTGGCCCCCGGGGGGACACTGATTCAGATTTGTTGTTGGATGGTTCAGGCAGAGGACAAACCTTGTACATCCATAGGAGGCCATGGTTAAAATTCATTAACTCATAAACTCACTATAAGTAAGTAAGTAACAATATTAAGTACAGCACTGTGGTAATTATAGGGTTGATGCTCAAAAGAGGAAGAAAAACCACTTTTGCTGCTTTCACTTGTTTCCTGTCTTAATTCCATATATATATATATATATTTTTTTTTTTTTTTCCTTTTTCTGCTGGACCAACATTGCCACAGAAATTACAACTTGAAAATTAGTAAGTAGCAGAGTTGAGAGTTAAGTCCAGGCTGTGTGGCTCTGGCACCCACGTTCTTTACTACTCTTTACTACGACTGTACTGCTTGTTAGCCTGACAGTTACTTTCCTTTGGGAAACTTCAAAAGTTTCCCTCTTAATTGCTTTGGTAATTATGGTGCTAGAACCTTCCTGATGTGTGAGGTAAACTGAAAAATGGTTAGCCTGTAGGTGATCGAATCCTTTCTGGACAGACCTACACAAAGATGGAGTTGTAGGTCCTAGTTTTCAAAGAAGCGCATCTCTACAGGGTAAGATCTGATGTGTAAGTGGCTGTGCATTATGGATTAGCCTAAACGCGTGCAATTCGATTACGAATTTAGAGGATCTTTTCTTTATGACTTATGCAGCGATGGGCATTTGCACATTATGGCAACGATGTGGAAAAATCTAAATCAGAGGGGCAATTTGTTTGCTGCCTGCAAACGCAAAGCTGAAAGGACGGCCCGGGGGCTTGAACAGAGATTTCCAAAGGATCTCCTGCACAGTCAGGGGGAGGTTACCTGTCTGGCCTTTACAACTCGTGCTTGAGTAAGTGATTGTCCAGCTCATCCACAAAGGCTTCTTAAATGACATCTAACCCCCCTCCTTTTTTGGATTGATGATTTCATTAAGAGCCATTCTCCAATTGTCGTTTTTGCTTTCTCGGCTTTAATGTGGTCTGTGGGGTTCATTAGATCCACCGTGTTAATGGCATCAGCTGGGTTTAGGTTTCATTGCAGCTGAACCTCACCATCGCTAATCACTTAGCTAACATATGCCAATGACATGGCACCTAATGACTCCTTCTGCGGTGACTCCTTTCTATTCCCACTTCTCCCCTCTAAAATGCCCAAGTGACATTGATTATTAGTGTGAACTGCAGGACAGTGAGATGGGAGCACTGATGGCCTCCTCGCCTACGTGCCTGGTTTGGAATCTTGCAGCTCTCTCCAGCATTTTCCACCATCCGTGGCCATCCTCTCCCCTCCCTTATGTAGTCAATGTGCTTGTCACATGAGGCCAAAATTGGAGGCTTCCGTGTCCAAAGTCGCATAGACTCCTCACCCCTTGCGGCTCAATGGTTTGCATCCAACATTGTCTAGGCCTCCAAGTGGCATAACTCCGAGCCATCTGAATCTGCTTTCTGCAATCTCGTTGGTCCTGGGGGCCAAGGAGGGCATCCCAGAGCAAGTGGGAAAACACTGCAGATGTGTAAGGACAGTATATTGCTCTTCAAAAGTTTTGGGATTTTGAGATAATTTTGATCTGTATATCTTCTTTATTTTTTTATTTTTTATTTATTTATTTTCTTTTTTGCTTTCCTTTGATATCTGAGACCTGAATAAAAGGCATGATCTCTTTCTCTCTCCTCTTCCCCCTTAATGTGATCACAAAGGGAAGGATGAGGGCCTAACACGGAGGGGTGCTGGCTTTGGGGGTGCGGGCAGCAGCACAGTGCGATGGCAGAGAGTAATGCTGCTTCAAGGAAGATACTGCCCGATTTTTTAAACTTAATAGGATTAGTCATGGGAACTATTTTTAGCAGAAGTTCAACTTTATCCATGTATTTTTAATGTGGGAAAATTGTGTCCTTTTCCCTCTGCTCATGTCTGATGTATTCCAGCCCTCCTGCGAGCGTGTTTGAGTATCTTAGGGGATCTGGAGTGGAGGAGAACTTCCTCTCGGATTCTCTCTGTTTTCTTTCGTGAAAATGACATTCCAAAGCTGTTTCACTCTCTGACAGGAAGTGGAGCCTTGCCAAAAATGATTAAAGTCCGAGAAAGCATAACAGTTCCAAAGCTGCAGCCTTGCTTTAGGAGTACTGAGTTTGACATGGTGTCAAACAAATGTGAAATATTGTTTAATAAATTTGAATAATAGAGAGATAGGAAAAAATCATTCTTGGCTTAGAGCAGTAGTGGTTTGAATTCAGTATGTAAAAGACTACCTACGTCTAATAAACTGAAATAAATATGTAAATACACTTGGGTGAGGTTAGCCCGGCCTGTGACTTGATTCCATTATACTAGTTAGATGTGTGGGACAAAAGCATGCATCCATCTGAAAGCATATATATCTCTATATTTCTCCAGTGTTAAAGGGGAAAATGACTTCTTCTTCTGGTATGATCAAACCCGTGCAGAAGAGGTAATTATTTTTTTTTAATTTTATAATTAATTCAATAAATTCATCAATGAAATCGCTTAGACCCAAATAGTTTTGTTCAAAAGGGCTAAGCAATAATTGAAACCTTTAGTCAATATCTGGACCCATAGGCCCAAAGGCTTTTTATATAATAGCAGCCTCAATTATTTCACTGACAACCCTAGTTTAGGTTGTGTTACTTTTCTACTTCCAGAGAAGTATGCGATTATGTAGACAACCACGTGCTACCCTTCCCCAAAATAAAACTGTCCCCCCAAAAGAACATCTCTTTCAAATAAAAAATTTCGCTTCTCTGAAAGAAAATCCTTGATTAAAAACTTATAAAACCTGTTTTTTTTAACAAAAAATCTTCTTTGAAAGAAATTATTACAACAAACTGATTCTGTTACTTATTTCTTATACTCCTTTGTGTATGTATTTGGAATATATGTTTTTATGGCAAAAAAAAAATCAAACTTTTCTGTATCCATTAACATTCCACCTATAGCATGATTCATGACCACTTTTTTAGACAAGTCAAATTGATTAGAGGAGTCATTCAGTGTCATTGAGTACCATTTGTCACTTCTTAAACAGCTACAATCTGCTGCCTACAAATGCAGAAGGACCGCCAAATAAATCACATCAAATGGTGGGAGTAGATACTATCCCTTCATCTATAATTGGTACAGCCTCTCCTGTCACATTTGTTCATTCTTTTGATTCTGGTGTGGATTGACACTGACGTGGAAAGGGCAGACACTGTCAGACGTTAGAGAGTCTATATTTCAGTGATGTACGTGCTAATAGATATCCATCATAATATTACATTAACGTCACCCATGTATCAAACGTACAACTTAGCCATCTAGATATCCGATGATATGCCCATATAGTTCTGTTCTAACAGGAGATAAGCTCTTGGCGTGGAAGGGAAATTGATGGACGCCAGAGGGAAATAACTGGATTAACGGATACATAAGAAAGCAACAAAAATGTAACTTGCATGTGCTGTGTCCTGGGACATAATTGTAAAGCTCTACAGTTTAATTCTGGTAACATTTTCATAAAATATGATCAATAGATACACCATGCTTTTGCTAATTTCAAAACATCTTTCATCTTAAGAATTCTTATTCTTGTCACGCCAAAAAAAAAAAAAGAGCTGCTATTACAATTAATGCTTTATATTATGTCCTAGGTTTAGGCTTTAATGAAAATCTGCTTTCTTAGGGTCAAAACTTTCACCCTGTGTGTGTTGTATATAGAAGCAAACCCACACATACACACAGGCTTTTGTGTATATCATACCGTACTGCCACACTAACATTAAAAATTAACATAAATTAATGAAGACAATATACTTCCATAATGTCAAGTCTTTAAACACTGTGGACTCCAGGGAGATGAAAATGGACTTCAATTGTTGCTGAAACATCTCTAATATATTGTATTCCACTCTGCAGAGATAATGGCCATGTTCTACGCGACAAACTGGAAAATTCAGTATTACATTAGAACAGCTTTGTCTTATTGGGATTTTTCTATTTTCCAGGAGCTTTGTATATATTATATCATTCAATTCTATAGTTAGAGAAGTGGTTGTTTTTATTCCCATTTTATAGATGAGGAAATGGAGGTATCAAGAAAATGAAGGAGGTGCACAATACCACCCAGAACGGAGAAGAACTAAAATTTCAAGATCAGGGCTGTCTGGCTCCAGACTCCTTTGCACTATGTTATGCCCTCGATCAAACTTCTAGGACTCGAACTCTCTGAGGGCTGAATACGTAGCAATGATGCCAACAGAGAAAATGGCCAATCTGGACCCTCTGAACACTTTTCCCCTTCTTACCAGGTTACTTGATCCTGGGAACAGAAATGTCTGCAGAAAGGGAACTTTCTCAATGAAAACTCTGGCCTGGGCTTGCAATGTTTTCTCCTCACTCCTGCCTCCAAGATATAAAGCCTTTCTGGAAGGAAAGTGGGTAGGTGTGGGACTATTGGAAGGAGTACAGGAAGACGCTATTTACTACAAGTATAGAAACAAGTCAGTCATTCAAATGAAAGATTCTAATTTTAATATTTAATTAGCCAAACTATTTCCACAAAATTTTTGACCTTCTATGAAGAAAAACAGCCGTTGGAGAAAACGCAGGAATGTTTCCCTGAGTAGTGAATGGAACTAACGAACAACTATATGAATTTTCCAAAGGGTCTGCTTACTCTCCTCAGAGATGTTATTTTCTAGAAAAAAACTGGGAACCTGGAGAGGCGTATATTGTTAGCGATGAATGACTGCAAATTTGTCCAAAAGATTCATAACTAGAAAACATGATTTTTTTTGTAGGTTGACTGTATTAAATTCCATCAGACATGTTTGCTTGTTGACATGGGATTTGTTTTGAAAAGGTATAATAAACCTATTCTTTTCTAATAGACAGTTAAAAAGGAAAGAGACATAAATCCATTTAAAAATAGGTTTGGACAAATAAATGGCAAAAAGTAATTCTGGTTATTTGATCTAAGTTATGAAAAATGGCATTCCCCTATTGATAAACAACACAGAATTGACCAATATCCAAAGCAGGCAGCTTTCATGGGACTGTGCTCATTGTCAACAAATGTTGAGAAAAGGTCAATGGTTAATTAAATAATCCATCACCTCAGGATAGAGAGTAGTTCTCAACTCTGACAATCAGCGACAGAAATATTAAAAGGTCAAGAAATGAGTTACAATATATTCTGTTTGTTATTATGTATTATAAAGATGTGACTCCATTAAAGAAGTAAAGGATAGAAAAGGTTCATATCCTTCTAGAAACATGCTTCCTAAACAAATTTTGGATTATTTACTGATGTGAATACTGCAAATACTCCTGAACCCAGAGATTTCTTTTGATTTTTGCACGTTTTTTTGGGGAGAAAAATATGTTTTTGGTAGAGGACACTGTATCTCAGTACTTGAAAAACTATGTGAAGGGGTTGGGTGGGGGCCAGAAGAGAAGCTTCTTTTCTGAGAATTTACTTTCATTGGGTCTGGTAGTTTCAAACTGCTATTTGCTCTGTAACAGAACATCTTTGTAAATATGGTAGCTTTCAACTGCTGACCGTACTTTCTTCCCATGCCGGGTGACTCTATCACTCTCAGAGAATAGTTACATCTCCAATTTCCTTACATCAAGTCCAGAATAACCCTTCTGTAAATTAAAAGTGCTACACAAACTTGATATATCGATTTGACCTAATTTCCTTTAGCCAGGATTGGCTTTTTCATTATCCTTTCCAGACATTCGTTTTTACTTTTTTTTTTCCAGTGGGAATTATTATTTAATTTGAGCTGCCTTATCTAGCAAAAATTCTTTCTCCATCATCCTCCCTTCTTCCTTCTTCCTGCCCCAGACTGTCACTGATTCATTCTGAGTTTTCAAGTCTCAAGTGTAAGCATTTCCTTTGTGTGTGTGTATGTGTGTGTGTGCAAGATCACGCTCGAGGTTGACTAAAAAAAGACCACCCATTTTAGTCTTCCCACCAGCCTTTCTCCTTTACCTCTTGGGGCCAAAATATGGAACACAGACAAGGAAAAGAGGTGCCCCAGAACAACTGCTTTCCAGGAAGCCATAAATCATGTGTGATTAAAGTAATTGGCAACAATGGAAAGAAAGCGTGTTCCTGTGCTTTGGCTCTGTAGTTTTGCAAGAGAGGAAACTGGTCAACCAGTTGGGATCACCACAGGTTGAGAGAGATAATGCTTTATTTGAATAGAAAAATGAAGCCTCTCACTTTTCCCTTGAGAATGTGGGGCTCGGCGAGGGATATTATATAGCCACGTCATTTTGCTGAAACGTTCATTTATATGGCTTCTAAACGAGGGGTGTTTCACCAGGGACTTTGACCCATGACTGCGCACAGCTTTCCCCCTTGCTGTCTGGGTGATCGCTGCCGTTTCGAATATGGGCAAGTGTTATATGATTATTTTATCTCTTACTGTAAAGCGTTTTGAGAGACTTTGTATGAGAAGCAATATAAAAATAAATTGAATTGAACTATGGCTTCACCTCCCCACTTTTTAGTGCTGAAACCTTTAGAGCAAAAAGTGCAGTGCTGTGACAAAGGACAAGATTAAAATGATATCAGGAAAATGGTCAACTCTGGAGAGCCCTGACCCTCCACGAGGGGTGTGTGTGTGTGTGTGTGTGTGTGTGTGTGTATTTTGGTTGTTGTTACACTTGCCTACGTGTTAGTCTCACTACAACTAGAGAAAAGTCACATTTGTGTTAATGATTTTGAGTCATAAGGTATTTAGAGTCTACTTTCAGTTAATGCATTTCTACGAAGACAAGACTTGTTAATTATACAAATATCTTTTTTACCTAACACATCATGGTGCATTAAAAGCCACCATGAAAGGCCAAGATCGGAACCACATCATATTACTTTCAGAATCCGTAACTCCCATAATTTTTCTTTTAAAGTAAAATAATCTTGGCTTAGGGTAATAGGTTTTTTCCTGCAGAAATATGATTTTGTATTTTATGACACTGCATCGATACATTATTTTAATAAATGGCTCTTGGTTCACCAGAAGTGCTGTATTTTGACAATATCAGCCAACCTTTTCATTTGTTTAAGCAGGAAAAGTAGGGTGCCAAAATAAAGCTACTCCAGAAGAACATCTCAAGAATGTTTATGAAAACTGTTACAGCTACATTTATTAGAGTTAAAGCATAGTACTCATTTGTCATGCAGAATTCCAGGGAAGTGAGTAATTTCTGTGTTTCTCCAAATGCCAGCGTTTCATATTTTGAGGTAACAATTTGCTTGTAAATATGAAACTAGCAACCTGGACTGTAATGTGACAAAAGTATTATAAGTATTATATAAGTATTATCTGGCAATACTTATTGGATGTATTTGCTGCCATGCCATGGTATTTCCCTGAGAGTAAGTTGAGGAATGAAAAGACGTATCACATCAGGCTCTCTGACAATGGCCTGAATTGTTAAGATTCTAATTAGATGATTTCCTCAAAGTTAGAAACCTCCCTCCGCCCCCCTGAACGCCCCCGTGAGAACGAGGTGTTCCCCTTGAATCCCCCATTCTTGTCTCCATCAAGTTCTCTCCGAGACTCCCTGTTTATAGATGAGCATTTCAGTCCCACGGAAGCTCAGGCTAATTTCAAAATTGTGACCATGCTGACTGCTAAATTATCAAAATACGGAAAGCAAATTGTTTCCTGTGCCCAGAGTCCTTCTTGCATGCGAGGTTGTGGAGAGCTCTCTCTTCTGTAGATTTGTTGTTTATTACTCCTTTTTGTCTAAAACTCTCAACAATATTTTCACAGAGTGAGTCAGATTGTCCCAGGTATCCTGGGGATTAATGGGAATACTGTTGTCTCCAGGCAGTCCATGGTGTCTCTGGGGTCTGACAAAAATGAATGTTCCTTCAGAGGTGCTTATTATCTTAGGATGGCACAGAAACACATACAGTCATTCATTTCCGAGTTTATTCTTAGTGGGACACTGTGCTCTGATTTGGAAGGGCCATTTCTAATCCAGAGTTAAGATAATAGAAAAAGTATATACATATATATATATATATAATATATGCATACATTAATGCATACATTAGCATTTCCTTTTCAAATGGCTCACTTCATAGAAAATGCAACCATACCTAGTAATTTCTATGCAGAAGTAGAAAAAGATCTCAGGAACAAGACAGAAGGGAAAGAAGTATTTTGAAATTTATTTATTTTTTAAAGGATTTATTTATTTATTTATTTACTTACTTACTTATTTACTTACTTATTTATTTATTTATTCATGAGAGACACACACAGAGAGAGAGGCAGAGACACAGGCAGAGGGAGAAGCAGGCTCCATGCAGGGAGCTCAATGTGGGACTCAATCCCGGGACTCCAGGATCATGCCCTGGGCCAAAGGCAGGTGCTAAACTGCTGAGCCACCCAGGGATCCCCGTATTTTGAAATTTATTGAGCTATAGGTCCTAACATCTCGTACTTACTGCGATGGACTTGAATATTTGCATCCCCCCAGAGTCTATATATTGAAGCCCTGATCCCCAAGTGCTGGTGTTTGGAGGTGGGGCCTTTGGGAAGTAATGAGGCCAGGAGGGTGGACCTCTCAGGAATGGGATCAGTGCCCTTATAAGAAGAGATACATGAGAGATGATCTCTCTTTCTGTCCCTTGAAGCCTCAGTGAGAAAGCAGAAATCTGCAAGCCGGAAAGAGGGTTCCCACCAGAACTTGACCATGCCGGGGTTCTGATCTTAGGTTTCCAGCTTCCCAAAATGTGAGCAATAAAGTTTCGTTGCTCAAACGACCCAGTCTGTGGTACGTGATAGCAGCTTGGACTGACTAAAACACTCCTCACCTCAATTGTACTAATTTTCCCTTTAGACCAGGGCTCCATTTCCAAATGGATTAATCAACAGATGAATTCACAGCCTGGGGCTTTACTCTATTGACCTGTTGTCTTCTGCTGCTGGTGCACTTCTCCTGTGTCGCCACACCTGCTGCTCACACATCTGCTGTGCACCAGGACACAAGACCACTCACTTTTGCTCAAACATGCCAGGTGTTTTCGTGCTTACAGACTTCTACTCGTGCTGCTCTCTAAGACCAACATCACTTTCCCTCTCCCAGAGAACCCACTCATCTTCGTGGAGTCCTTCTCCAATCCAAGTAGCAGAAACGAGCCTCAGTTTTCCATGTTCAAAATGAGGAATATATAACATTCCTTTTTTTATGGTGGTTATGACAATTTCGGAGAGAGAATGTGTGTGTAATATACTCTCTAGTAAAATGTCCTGGTGTTCTTTAATTATTATTCCTTCTCGGAGAATCAGAAACATGTGGTACTTAAACATTCAGTCTCTTATTATGCATACATATGGAAATATCTTTTTCTATACCTTGTAGGCCTTATGGAAACACTGAGCATTATTTGTACCTATATAAATACTTAATACTTATATGTGGGGCTCTAGAGTTAGAGGGAACTTATTAAATATTTATTGAAATGGCCTGTCCCTAATTATCCATGTACCAAATGTCCCAGCATATATTCTTGGATCATTTGGGTCAGTACCAAATTGATTTTGAAATTAGTTCAGTTTACCTAGTCTATTCTTACTGCAACATGTCCTATGCAATCAGGGCATCTAGATTCCACCTTTGGACAGACTCTGCCAAAGAGGGTGAGTATATGAAATACACCAACAACATGTTTTGGTTTTGCATGATTTTTTTTACAGCACCACAGTGCAATTGGTGAGTTGACGAAAGCATAGACATGAACTTCATTCACAGGCTTTCCTGGTGCTTATAGATTTTGTATTTACAGCTTCATTGGCAGCAATCTTGGTGCTGGCTTGCTGCATATTGGACGGCAATGCTATGAGCCAAAGGGTCACACTCTATGGTGTGAGGGAGACTTCATTTCAAGTGGCTTCTCTGACGCCAAATGTACCCATTGTGTCATAGAAGAGGGAAGTGCTCCCGCTTTTACGTAGGTCACTGTGGTGTTGCCACATATCATGAGCATGATGTGATAGGCCCACAGAAAACTTGTGAAATGCAAGACTTCCAAAGGTGTGCTGGGTTCCTTTATCAGAATTTTAAGACTGGTTAGGATAAACTGTCTTTGCTCAAAAGACGAATTGCAGAGTTTCATATTTTTCTCCATATTTACTTAAGCATCTATTTGATATCAACTGACCAGCTAGTAAAATAGGAACAATAGGAACAACTTTGTCCATATATACATATATGTGTATAAATGCCTCCTAACTATTTTTTTTCCTTTTCGTACTGTACTCTCTCTTTATCCATGGTTTCAGTTTCCATGATTTCAGTTATTCAGTTTCCAAAGTCAACTGTGGTTGGAAAGCAGATGATCCTCCTTCTGAGGAATCATCTGAATGTCAATAGTTACCTAATGCGATGTCACAGAACCCGTGTCATTCACCTCGCTTTGTCTCAACACATATTTTATCGTCTCCTATCATGAGAAGGGTGAGTATAGAACAACAGGATGTTTTGAGAGAGAGAGAGAGAGAGAGACCACATTCATATAACTTTCATTACAGTAGATTGTTATACTTGTTCTATTTTATTATTTTTGTTACCCTCCTTTTGTGCCTAATTTGTAAATTAAACATTCTCATAGGTACATAGGTATAGGAAAAAACAGCATATATATATGTATGTGTGGTTCAATACTATCTGTGATTTCAGGCATCCACTGGGGTAGTTGGAACATACTCCCCATGACTACTGTATATTTATCCACATCCCTTCTTACTCCCTCAGAGGAAGCTGATCTCATCAAAGTGTGTGTGGAGAGCTAAACTTTTGTACTGGAAGCTTATTGATGAGCCCCAAAACTACATCCCATGAGGCACTGAGGGAGAGACCAGAGAATCTTTCATGATGCCATCTTTAGACTGAGATCACATTGTTCTGAATAAGCCTGCTGTACAGCTAGTCAGTTTAGGTTTAAGCGTTTGCCAAACTGAGTTTCCCCAAACTGCATGTAACTCTCACCTCTGTCAATCAAACCCACAAGTTTAAAATATGTAGAAGGAAAAGAGTACCAAATCCTTCCAAAGATCCATTAGGCATGTATTTTGAAGCATGAAGTGGGGTGGAGATATATATATATATATATATATATATATATATATATATATATATATGAAAAAAGTAAAGTTTGCCTCCCAGGCCAAGTGTTTTCAAGTTCTCATATGTCTCAATGAAAGCCAACCTAATTAGTATAAATCAGAGTTTTGTATTATAGACGTTCAAATATAATGAGTTCTTTTATGACAGATTGCAGTAGGTGAGATATATGTTATTCAATGGTATGTCTAGGAAAAAAATAAATATGCTTCATTTCTTCATTAGAGAATGCTTATTTATAGTGCAATATATATCTACCTCCACTGTAACATTAAAGTTTTGACTGCTTTTTAACTATAAAATGTGATATTGTTGTGGCAGCTGCACTATTCAAATGATAGCTGTAGTACAGCTGCTCTGGGGGGGGGGGGAGATTTATTGCTTCCCTACATGGATAAGGATATGTGCATATTTACTTTTAGTTTCATTGCTGGTGTCCTATATTTTAATGACACAAAGCGATACAAAAGAACATTATAATAAGAAGCCCTTTAATTCTGCAAATACAAATGGCACACTTCATATAAAACTTTATGTAAATTCCCTGTCTTTTTCCTTCCGTGAAATGGCCAACCTCGGGAGCGATCTTATACTCCTGGGAGTTCCCTCATATTTGCTTTTGGCCCTTCTTTCGCACCAAAGTCACTGGCTAGGAGGAAAAGGGTTGGAGGTGAGGGAGAGAAGATAGGAGAAGAGAGGAAAAAGGAGAGAGTCGGGTGACTACCCCAAAGTCGTACAGCCTGTTTTTGCATGTGGTGACTCATTTCTGAGGCAAATGGGTTGATTTGAAACTTTGGGCTCAACCTCAAGTCAGTTTGAAAGCACACAGTTTGCTGTACAAGAGACAACGACGGAAAGGATAGAAAGTTGAAAAAAAGCTTTTCCAACTGCTTTTGTCTCTTGTTCTTTGTCTTAATATTGTCTTGAACCAATAATGTAGTGACAGATGAGCAGAATTCTGAGCTGATGGCAGTTTGGATTAGATCTGATAAGCATTCAGTTCTATTTGGTATTGAAACAGAGCTGGAAATCACATGAAGACAGGCTTTTTTGGAAAAGTCCATTACTTGGTAGTTTCTGATGGGTTGAAAGTGCTGCTAGAAGAGTCTTCAGAGTATTTGGGGATTTCATGATTGATATCAGGCAATACAGAGGTGCTCAATGTGCTTTCAATGGTATTAACCACACTCTTTAAGGTACAGAAAAGTTTTGATGTATTCTTTCATTATCCCAAACCCCTGAGCTATCCCTTATACTCCTATCCTTATCTCATTTTTTTTTGTTCAGAGACTTGTGGGTTTAGAATGCTCTTTTAATTATTTCTATTTACACACTAATAACCTGTGAAATTAGCAGATATACATGCCCTATAGCATATGAGGTTTAAGGGGACATGTCTTGATCTTTCAATTACTAGAGAAGTAATTTATAGCTCTCAAAATGTCACCACATACATATTAGAAAATAAATTGGCAATTCAAAAGTCATTCAATAAGCAGATCAGGTTATTTTACCTGTACTTAAAGAAAATGAAAATATAGATCTTTCTTGTCTATTTCCTTTCTTTCTTTCTTTCTTTCTTTCTTTCTTTCTTTCTTTCTTTCTTTCTTTTATCAGTAATTTGGTAGCATTGTTGGTATTTTTCAAGCTAATTTGATGTTTTAGGTATTCATTTTTGCACTAGAGTCTTACATGGGGATCGTTCTTTGCTCTTTAGCCACGTGCAAACCACATTTCCATTAAGTATTTATCAAAATGCAATTTCTAAAAAGTTCATAGGTGTCTTTTTTTTAACAAAGTCCAAATAGCTGCCTTTCTGAATTAAACAGACAGACAGTTTTGGTACATGAATTATTGTTTCTGTAATAATTGCCTGCAACTGAATAACACATGGAGACCATCTTTGATAAATATAGAAATAACTGAGTTTGCTAAATAGTCTTTGCATTATTTCATTATAAAGCTATGCCAGTCAATTAATTCTTCTTTCCAGCATGTGAACACATTGTGCACCAAGTACTGAAATCAGAGTGTTAGGATCCTACAATCTACAATAGACTAGATACTTATTTGCGAAGAACACAAGGAACAGGTACACACTTACTTTATTATTTCCTCATGAATAATTGTCTTGGTTTAAGTTACTTACTAAGAATATGAATAAAGTTCCAAGATGACTATTCCTTAGCACCAGGACCTACCCTGCACCACTGTCCCCCATGTCCCACCGAATCACCTGGCAACCAATCACAAAGTTTTACCATGAATGGATATTTTACGTGAATCCATTTTAAAGATTATGGACATGGGTTCTATTTTTCAGGTGTTTTCTAAATACCTAGTTAGTATGTATGTATGTGCTTCTGATAATTTAATTTTTTCTTGATGTAAAAAATAAAACTATAAAAATGCAGAATTTCACACATTTCCATTCTGGATTTTAATACCAATATTAAAAGTAACAGCACCTACCAAAAGTATGGAATTCTTTGAGTAATACAGATGAGAAAACCCCTGGTAAAGAGAAAATCATCACATGAATAAGTTCATAACTAAATTTATTTTTTTCATCTACTGAACTGTATTTTATCCTAAAATTAGTTCCATCAATTGATTAAAAGTAATGACATCTTTCTTGCTATAAATTTAACATGAAACACTATAAAAGGGTGAAAATTTATTGAGAATTTGAAGTTAATAATTTTAGAGTGATAATTTAGTTTTCATTTATATCTTTTAAATTCCACCACCTTAAGATGCTACAAGGAATTGATCGATTGATTGATTTCAGTTTAATGTATGCTTTTTCAACACACTTGGGTCAATTATTTTGATTGAATCACCTGATCGCTGGCCAGTTATTAACTAGAAATCTGAATAAACTGGCATATGTCCAGTTTTTACCTTTGAAAGAGTTTATAAGTGGTTTATAAATGGTCCCTATAGAAAGTGGGAGGAAAAGCTGAAAGCTTAACATATTTCAAATGCAGTTTCATTGAGAGTGAGTTGTCCCTTTTCTAATGGAGAAGAATGACTGCCTTATTCTTTGCTGTCAAATTGTGACTACATTTGGGGACGGGTAAGTGAGGGGTGGTAATGTGAAAAGATAGTTGAGAAGCCTAGTTCTATATTGGGAATTTGAAATCATAATGGCATGGCATTCCTATAGAAAAGCCTAGTAAATAGTATTATTGGGCATGTTAAGTAACCGTGGAATGGAGAAATTAGGTAACATGTTTAATGTCACCCAGCTATATAAGTGGTACAGCCAGAATATAGGAGCTACCAGAAGAATCATTGGTATTGTAGAGAAATGCCTTCCAATAGATATATGAACCACAAATGCAAGCTTTATATCTAATTTTGTTTTCTAGTCATATTCAAAACAATAAGAGGAAACAGGTGGAATTAATTTCAATAATGCATTTTATTAACTATATCCATTTTATTTCAAAATGTAGTAATTAAAATTACTGTTGATGCAACTTACATTATTTTATTCATACTATCCAAATTCAGTATATATTTTCACTAACAGCACATCTCTTTTCAAGCTAATCATGTGTGCTCTGCTCACTAGTTCTATGTAACTAGTGACTACCGTATTGAACAGCATAGCATTAGAGTCTTTGAGAATCCAAAAGTATCACACATAGTATTGTTATTGATTAGCTAGTAACCTAAGCTGGTAATTAAAATGGCCCAGAAATTCCAAAGAAAATGGTCCTAATGACATAAACATTAATTTTGGGTCATGTAGTGAAGGGCTGGTTTCATTAGGGAAGAACATAAATGTTGTAAGGGAATATGTTAGTTAGATGGATTAGAGCACAGGAGAGCAAGGATGTTCAAGTCTGCTGGTTGGTGAAGCTATGGAGATATGGTTTCCTGGCTATAATTTTATTTGTGATACACAAATATTGTTACATGCTACTATCTCTGAACTGTACTATGTACTCAGAAATAAAAACATGAAAATGGTGTCTATGGAGTCCATTGATCCAAGAGCCCACTGGTGTGTGATACACCCACATGTATGTTCAAGGAGAGAATGACAAGTTCTTTTAAAACAGGGCATCAACACTATTGGGTATTTACCCAAAGAAAATGAAAACACTAAATTTAAAATATATATGCATGCTATGTTTACTGCAGCATTATTGTTATTTGTCATTTACAAGGGTCAAGATACGGAAGCAACCCAAGCGTCTATCAATAGATGAATGGATAAAGAAGATGTGGTATATATATACATACCATGGAATATTACTCAGCCGTAGAAAATGAGATCTTGCCATTTGCAACAACATGGCCTGACCTGGAGGGTATTATGCTAAGTGAGTAAGCCAGAGAAAGACAAATGCCGTATAATTTCACTTCTTTGTGGAATCTAAAAAACAAAACGAATGAATAAACAAAATGTAGAACCAGACTTATAAGTACAGAGAACTTATAAATACAGAGAACAAACTAATGGTTGCCAGAGAGGAGGAGGTCAGGGAATGGGCAAAATGAGTTAAAGGGAGTAGGAGATACAGGCTTACAGATATTGGATAAGCCACAGGAACAAAAGCATAGGGAATGTACTGAACGGCATTATAATAGTGTTATGTGGTGACAGATGGTAGCTACGCTTGTGGTGAGCATAGCATAAACTTGTTCAATCAGCATGTTATACACTTAAAATGAACATAACATTGTGTGTCAATTATACTAAAACAAAACAAAACAAAAAACTGGACGCTGTTAGATATTCAAAGGGACGGAAGGACCATGTCAACAATCCCAGCTAGCTCAATGCCAAAATATTAGCTGCATATATAGAAGGCAACTAATGCAGCAGAGAAAAGGAAAACAATAAAGAAGTCCATCTAGAAAATGACTAGGTTCGACCCTTAACAATTGGCCTTTATGGCTGGGAAGATTTTAGAGAAGAGGGATTGACAGTGAAACGAGTTCATCTTTTTAGAAGATATAGGTGTTTTATGGCTACTGAAATTAATGAGTAGTTCTAATAACTATATTGGTTTTATGTTCTCTTCAAATAATTGCTTTTTCTAGGCGGATTTCCTTACCAATAAAATGAGGATAATGTGCATCTAGACGTCATTAAAAATATATAAATTAAAAGCAAACCTCTGATATCTCACAGCCTGGGCTCAAACCTTGGATCTCTGTGATGTGGGGCAAGTTACTCTCTCTGATCCTCAGTAATGTCAAGTGTAAAAGGAGGACAATGACCCTCTATTCACTGGTTTTATTGAAGATTTTTATTAATATATGCAAGAGGATTAGAACATTGCCTGGCATATAAATGCTCAGTGGATGTTAGTTATTGTAATTATTATCATTATTATTAAAGTTACCTGGGGAATTTTTAAATAACACACTTTCCTTGACTCTATTTCATATTAACTGAATTGGCCTCTGGGGAACTGCTAGTGTTTATAAAATTCCCCGGTGAATCTGAGGACCGGTGGAGTTTGGAAACCACACTGGTGCATGGAGGACAAGTATTGCTGGTACAGCCAATTGTTCTCAAGATGAGCTGTAACTCATAATAGCAGTGATGTTTGTCTGAACCCTACACTGGTGTCACCAGGGAACTTTAAACATCTGGATGCCCAGAGAGCACCCAGACCAATTAAATGAGAAATGGCTCAAGGTGAGTCCCAGACTTCAGTATTTCAACCATCCTCTTCCTCCCCGTCACCACTCTATGGAAGCAGCATGTGTAAAAGGCAGGGAACCTCTGATCTTAGGTAGGTTTAAATCCCATATCCTAATTTTTTTTTTTTTTTTTAGAAAAATGTTTCTAAGGTTTTAGATGATGGCAAATTGACATAAAAATAGCACATTAAGAAGAGCTTTATGAAAAGGGTGCTTAACTGACCCAGTGTTATCTTTCGCTGCCCTTTTTTATATGGATGAATAAAGACAGATAGGAGTTAATTGCTCTTCAGCTAGATCGAGGTCAGTCTTTTGTACCGAAATCTTAGAAGTAGGTTAAATGGGAAGGTATTTTTTGTATTACTGTACTTAACCTTGACTAGGGTCATTTATTGCAGTGTTTTCCTAAACTTAGCTGAGCATCAGAACCACCTGGGGAGCAGTTTCAAACATGGATTTCTTAGCCTCACCTCACAAGATTTTGATTTGGTCGGTTAAAGATGAGACCCAGGAACCTTCGTTCCTTAAGAGCTTCCCGTATAATCCTAATGATATCATTATCATTCGCTGTGTGTAGTGAATCAAGGTACCAATGGGTGGCAATGCTGATGTTTGTTAGTAATTAGAAAATGTTGACATAATAAAAGAAAAACAGTGTTGTTTTCCCTTTGGTATATACTTAGCTACATAGACCTTCCCAGGCCATGACTTATCTTGAAAATGACCTTTTCTTATCCCCTGTTTGGTACTTGGCATCCAATAGTATCAAATGTTAGAAACAACTTTTTAATGATACAGATAAGTTTCTAGGCTTTTTGTTATATAATCAACCCTCACAACAATCTTTTGGGTAGGAAATATTACCTCTATTTTACAAATTAGGAAACTAAAATCTCAGATGGTTAAATAACTTAGTTGCAATAACATAGCAGGAAATAGTAATGGGAACTGAAGTAGAAGCCAGGTGTATGTAACTCTGAACCTTTGCTCTAACGATTAGTGAGCAGCAAAACCCTGACAAACATGACTCCTAGCAATTATCAGTGACAGAAAAAAAATATTGCTCTGGGGGAGTCTGGGTGACTTAGTCGGTTAGAGTACCCAACTCTTGATTTTAGCTCAGGTCATGATCTCAGGTCATGGGATGGTGTCCCGTGTCCAGCTCTCGGCTCAGCTCAGAACAGAGTCTGCTTGTCCCTTTCTGTTCTTCTACACTGTCCCCTGTTCTCTCTTTGTCTCAAATAAATGAATAATAAATAAAAATCTTTAAAAAATATGTTTGGTATTTATTTTAAGAAATAAATTGTAAAAATATGTTTCTGTTATGTATGAACTCTGATTAGTAAGAAAGTAAAGTTGCTTTAAAAATTGTTTTTCTCTAAGCAGTTGGGTTTGAGAGGCTCTGTATGTGCATGCCTATAATTTACATGTGTTTATAATGAATGTGATCATCACAGTAAACCAAGACAGACTTCCGTGTTGGAGAATATCTGACTCCTTTAATAAAGTACTGCAAGGAACAAGAATTCAAACCATCAGGTGAGCTTTGGAGACATACTGAAGAAAAAATAGAAGAGAAGTATCTAAACAACTCATAATCTTAAGACAATATAGACCTACTTTGCTCTAACAATGAAATTCAAAGAGCAAAAAATAAATAGATAAATAAATAAATAAAACCAAGAGCAGAGAATTCTCCAAGTAATAATGAGCAAAAGTGATCTTGCAAGTTTTGTTATCTGAATATATATATATATATATATATATTTTTTTTTTTTTTTTTCCTCTCTCAGTGTTTTGTCTCTGGAACATTTTGAATCTAGGCACACACTTGGTTTGTGGCACTGAGATTTAAACTTCTGGTTCACAGTGTGTCGGATATTCTCCTGTGAGCCGTAGTAGGATCTTGTGCATTGCTCTCCTGTAGCACTCATCATGTCCTAGTATCATTATCAGCCTAATTGTACATCTCCTATCAGGTCCTGATCATTTTCACTAGCATCAAGTGCAGGGTCAGACATCTTGTTGGTTCCCCTGTTGGAAGTGTCTGTTGGGACAATGAATTGATGGGATTAGTGGGATGAAGAGTTTAAGGTGTGGAACAGAACCACAATTTTTCTAATCAGATTCCTTACTCCGGTGTGGAGGTGAGTGAGCCTTGCTTCCAATCATCTAGTAGCTCAGGGCGTGACTATAGGCTATCAGAACTCTTTTTATCCCTCAAATGAACACTTGGGTGGATTCAAGTACACGTAGATTATGGGCAGGCCTAAAGACACTTCCTATTTCAAAAAGAAAATAAAAATATCGATTGCTATGATTTTGATACGAAGTTAAAAACATACCTAAAAAGGAGACAGAAGTTGAAGCCACTATTTAAGTAGGTACGTGCATAGCTTTACATTAGAGCATAGCATGAGTGTTTGTTAGCCTAAAAAATTAAGAGCAAGTAGCAATAGTGGCATATGATATATTAAAAAAGATGTAAAAATGTATTCTTTCACCAAATGGTGTAAGTTAAAGTAAGCTGTCAAATTGACAGCGCATTAATGCCAGCTTCACAGTAGCACATACTGTATCACAGTGGAAATTATATCAATTTTACAGAGAAATTAAAGATGAAATCTGAAAAAAATAGCTTGATATGCTTTTTTCTTTTTCTTCTTTTTTTTTTTGCAATTTTAGAATCATTATTACTTGCTAGAATCCACTCCAAACATAACCGTAAGAATAACCATAATAAGTCATGATAATTTATATCAGAGCTTTATTTTGGGGAAAGTAGCATCAGATACACTTCATACTACTTACTCAAACTATAATTATTTTCATTAAACTATAAAATTGCTTACTGCAGATTTACTCTAAACACATAAAATCATATCCTTAACAATAAGCACTACTAGACTACAAATGTTCAAAATAACTGAAGTCAAGTGTAAAATAGCAGTCCTTGATTTATACTTTTTAATTATATATCTTTGTAGACACAATCAATGCACTTTTGTGGTTTATAATATGTTCCTTTTTATTTTGTTGAAACATCCGACAGGCTTATTCAGTCCCCATCCTGTTAATTAAAAGATAGTGTCAAAAAAAAAAAAAAACCTTATGAAAATGATGTCAGGTGCCTATTAACACAAACTCTCAAGTAGTTTGTGTCTGTCAAAAGTATAGATAATTCTAGAAATGAGAGAGATCCGGATAAAAAGCTGATAGGTTTTATGCTTTGTGAGGTGGGCAGGTGATAAGAAAGATGGTTGACTAATCTTGAAAAAAATCAAGGAGACCTAAAATACTATCATGATGTGAGCGATATACTTCATATGAAGTGAGCGAAAAACTGGGATATTGAGAGCAGTGCTTCTGAAGTTGTCAACCTCCCAATATTCTTGTTGTTACCAAACAACATATTTAACAGACACCTTGATGGCGTTCTTTTTTAGGTGCTATCTTTTCCAGGAAATGTTTGCCTTTGTAAACTTTGTCCCACCCTATGATAGGAGTTTCACTTAATAGAAATAGAACTGGAATTCATGTGTTTCAACACTTGTCAGGCATCTTCACGAAACTTGTGAATATTGGCGGTACCTAATGAATGTCTATTGTTGCGTGGGATATGCTTCCTACTGTATTAAAACATAGATACAAGATTGTTTATGAGCATAACAAATTATTTAAATACTTAGTACCAGAAAGACATTTTAAATGTTGTAATTGTTACATGTTTGACTAGTACGGGTCTTTCTGATGCTTTGACTAGATCTCCGATACACATTCCTAAGAAATGTAGAGAAAAAACTTTGTTTTTTTGTTTCACTAAGATTTAATTATTTGGGTTGTCTATTTATGTTTTTTATTTTAATTTTTATTTATTTATTTTTTAAAAGAGTTTATTTATTTATTCATAAGAGACACACACACACACACAGAGAGAGAGAGAGGCAGAGACCGAAGCATGCTCCATGCAGGGAGCCCAACATGGGACTCGATCCCGGGTCTCCAGGATCAGGCCCTGGGCTGTAGGCGGTGCTAAACCACCGAGCCACTCGGGCTGTCCTATCTGTTTTTAAATTCACTTTAAAGTAGCAAATGATCACTTTTTCAGTTTCAGTATGGATACTAGCAAAATCCAAATCCAATTTACAAATTGGTAAACTTGTGTGGATATAGTAACTGGGAAAAAGAAATTCCAGTTTACTTGTTCAAGTCCTTTTGTGAACCTTGAACAAAAATCGCAAGTGTATTCTGATTGAACCAGTTGAAGTCACCTGCCTCCGATGAATGCCTCCTGTGATCAGGGAAGCCTGCATCCATCATGGCCTAGACTTGATTATATGAACCCCCGCGAGGCCAACCTGTGGCAAGCAAGGGCAGTCTACTTAGTTCTACTGCTTGGCTCAGAACACTCAAGGTCTTTGACTAGAAATACGATTGGGATGGTGGTGCTCAAAGTGTATGACTGGGAGGTTATGGCTCTGTTAGTAAAGAGAAGAAGTTGTTTAATCATTTTAGTTCAGAGGCTATAAGCAGAAGTTTTACATTATTAAGGGAAAGTTAACTTATTCAGAAAGCCAAAATGACCTGTTACTTGTTCCTTTCTTTTCTTTTCTTTTCTTTCTTTTTTTTTTTTACTTAAAAAGAATTAAACTTACTGGCAAGGAAAATGATATTTCTTAGAGAAATTTTTTTTTCTCAGTTGCTTATTTTTACTTAGAATCCTACTTACTGCTTCATATTATATTACGTTTATTATATTCACCTACACATGTATTCTCAATTCTAAAGTGTATCAGACTTTATTAAAATAGTTTTAAATCATCTGTCATATATCAGTTTTTTTCTTTAATCAAATTGTTTCTCATTTGAAAGCTACTGTCTTCAATGCATTCTTTTGAAGAAATAGAAACCAAATTCAGAAAAAAAAAACTATGTTAATATAACTCAAGTGGATGTGTGAAAATTAAATTTAATGTAGCTTAAATATCACAGGGCAGTGCAATTTTCATCACGAGAGGTGGTGGAGAAATGTGATAGTGGTGAAGAAGAAATCTACAAAAGTTGGAGTGCTCAGTTTAAATAAGAAACAATAGTATATTTAGGTAAACTTGGTATATTTTGGGCAGCAATTGGTTGACATTTCTAGCCTTCTTAGAGATAGATTGGCTATTTTGACATTTTAAATTTTATGTCACATGATATAATAATAATTCTAATTATTGTATGTTATTTTATCTGCCTTATTTAATTTTGATTTGTGTTACTTTAAAATGACCGGTTGTATATAATTTTGTCTTGCAAGATACAAATGATCAGCCTCAATCGTGAATGACTTTCAAATCATGTCCATAAAATCAGATTAAGATGCTTAGACATGTCTCAGATTACTCAGATAAATTGGCTTTCAAAATCAACAATTGTGATATTTGAGTATTTCAGTTACAGCTCTCCCTTATAAATTTAAAGGTACTTTTAAGAAGGCATTGCGATTGTATCCCTGTACGCAAGTGTAATTTATTAGAGAATAATTCAGAAAAACATTCTGTATGAATATTTTGTTTTCTATTCTTACTCTACCTCTTGAGTCTCATAGAATAAGGATGATGCTATGTGGATATGACTGTGAGGTTAAACTCCTCAAAGTCAGATTTTTTTCAGGCATTTGAGTGAAAATAGAACACCTTAGTCTAAAAATGTTTCCGAATTACGTTATAATAGACTTATACTAAATCTCCACTGTGCATAAAAATGGGATGACTGGGGATGACTACAGAGTGATGAGGTGTAGAAACAGCCAGTAAATGGTATTTTTTTATGTAGTCACTTTGAGATATACATTAGTTAAAACTTTCTGCAAGTGTCAGAAAGAATCTATTCACTGTCATGACCAAAAAGTCCAGAGGTACAGTTGATTTCAAGCTTAGTTTGATACAGAGGCTCAAACCAAGTTCTAAGGACTTGGTGTCTCTTAATTCTGCTTAGTTGGACCCTGCTTCTCTCTGTGATTTGGTTTCATGCTCAGGTTTCATTTTGGAGCAGGCTGGCTCCTCCAGGCACAATTTCACTGACTTACAACTCCATATTGGAAGCAGTTGCAAGAATCTGGAGGGTAAGAATCACTCTAGCTATGTAAGCTTTAGTCACGTGTCCTCCTCTGAACCGATTGCTGTGGCCATTGAGTGATTGCTTGTCTCACTTAATACTTAGTCATATGCCTGTTGTTGGATACCAGCAAAGAGCATCACCAAGGCCACATGAAGTCTGCAAAGAGAATAGGGACTGTTGCTGGAAGAAGAGAAAGTAAATGTTAATAAAGCAAATGTTTACTATTAGAATCTGTTTGGGCATTATGGGATGCTAACTTTATTCAAGATGTTTCTGGAACTTTTCACTCAGTATGGAATGCTTATGAGTCAATCATCCTCCAAAAACAGTCTTATTATTCTATATTCCCAGTACACTTTTTATTGAATAAGATTTTATAAAACCTAATTAGCCATCACACTTGTTAGCTCTACTGAGACCGACTTTTGACTAGTTCCAAAATAGCATTTGTCTACACAGGCAAAGGGTTTGCTCTTGTTGATGATATTCAAAAAGAGTGCACAAAATATTTTTCATGTTAAATCCAGAGCTTGGTTCTGAAAATATTCTGGGAAAATAATAGTATCATTGGCAGAAATGCATACTATTCGAAGTTGGATGACTTGAAAGAGCCTACACTTAATTTGGATAGATATATTCTGGTAATTTGGGTATAGAATATCTCTCAATAGCAATGTGGTTATGAGCATAGGCTTTGGAGCTTGACCACCTGTGCTTGAATCCCAGGTTAGCCTCTCTGTTATCTTGGAAAAGTTATTTAAGCCCCTTCTTTTTCAAATTTCCATTTATACAATAATAATAATATAATTATATCCATTTCACGGGATGGTTTGAGGACTACATGTGTTAATATACATTTCCTAAAAAATGATAGTTCTTCTTCTTATTATTTTAAAAATACGTCTAGAAGTACTACATTCTATGTGAGAAGAAAAAATACTCTGTAGACCAACTTAAGAATAAATATCCAACCTATAGTCAGTCAAGAGTACAAAAATATGCCATTGGTAGGATGGAAACATGAGACCTAGATTTGAACCCTGACTTTCCCTTAAATAACTTTGATCTTGGGTAAACCTCTACACACCTTAAGGCTTCAGTTTCTTCACCTACAAAATGTCTTCTTGTAGCAATGAAATTGGAAAATTTTGTAAGTAATGATGTAATCCAAAATGAAACAGGGACCAGGGTTTGGGTTAATTAAGCAAGACATCCCAGTAGACACATGTTTGGGACATGGTTTTGAAGTATATTAGGGAAAAAGATTAGTGGAGGGAAAAGAAAATAATAAGAGGGTTTCCCAGGTGAAGCTAAGCAGAGGCCAGCAGCAGCTGAGGCACAGAAGTGAAGTTCATCAGAAAACTTATTTGGGAGGGCTGCAATTGTTCTGATTAGTGGATGGAAAACATACTGTGAAATAATTATAGTTGAATATAGAGAGGCATGAAGGATTCATTGGCCACACAGTGATGAAGACTGGGCTTAAGATTTTTTAAGTAACAAGAAGTTTCTCTAGATTTGTGAATAAATTGGGGAGTAAATGGTACTTGAGATGATGACAAACATTTCAAAACAAGGTCTAGCGCAGCAAGTTACACATAGTGGATTTTCCAGAAATGTGTGTTGATTTGAAATTTACTGAGCTTAAAAATAGGTACTCCTTATTGGAGTACTAATACATCCTGGTCTTCATATTATTCTCATGATAAAATGTTTCATTTTAATCATATAGACCTACCTTTGCTTTTTGGAAGTTGTCTCTCTCTCATACTGAAACTGAGTGTACGGAGTGTAGGAGGTGAGTGTATTTCTCTTGAAGTACTTACTATATGGTTATTCTCTTTACTAATATCCATTCTGGAAGTTATTCCCTCCTATTAGGGAGGGACTGACTTAGACATAATTTAATTTTCCATAGGCCTAAAATAATAACATTGCTCACTAAATATAGGTGTAATTAAGGATCCCTCTTATAACACTTTGCCCATCTAGGGCTCACAAGGGATGAAGTTGCTTCTAATTTAACTGAGGTTATTACCTAAATATTCACTGTCCTATTCTGCATATTTCTTTAGACCCCTTTGGTTTGTTCTCATTGTGTTCTTTCTCAAAAAAGTAGGAGAACATTATCCCTTCCAATGCTAATTTCTCTATTAGTCTTGTTCCTTGTTTATGTCCTGTAATATCTATGAATTTAGAGTCTGATATCTGTTACCTTTCTACCATAACTAGTCTCTTAAAGGTCCTACTCTTAAGGAAAAGCAAACATTTGTCAATAACTGATGTTAAGACATAATGATAAATACAATGAGGACATTAGTTGTGGGGTGCCTGACTGGCTCACTTGGTTGGGCATCTGACTCTTGTTTTGGCTCAGGTCATGATCTTGGGGTCATGATATCAAGCCCCACAGTGGGTTCTGATGGGCTCCATGCCGAGCACAGAGTGTGCTTGAGATTCTCTACCTCTGACCCTCCCCCCAACTCAAGGGTTCATATGCATATGCTCTCTCTCTCTTATTTATTTATAAACAAATAAATAAGTAAATTCTTAAAAAATACATTAGTTGTATGGGACATATAACTGAAAACTGAGATTAATTTATGGCATGATTTTAAACAGTGATAGGATATACAGAAGGATATCTTTTTTTTTTTTTTTTTTTCTGAGTAGTACAGGGCTGGAAATAGTATAGAGAAGTGTAAGGAATTTGGAGAACTTACCCATAATGCACTAATATTTATATACTCATTACATCAGTCAGAAGAGGCGAGTGCTACTACAGTAACAAATAATCCCTAAATTTCAGTGGCTTGAAACAGCAAGGTTTCTTTCTCATTCCTGCTGACTATAAATTATAGGGTGGGTGGAGATCCTGCTTTGTGTGGTTTCACTTTGGTCTTAGTCTGGCTGCTGTAACAAAAATAGCATGGCCTGGGGGGCTTAAACAAAAATTTATTTCTCACAGTTCTGGAGTCCGGGGGGTTTAAGATCAAGACATTGGCAGAGTCAGTGTCTAGTGAGAACCCACATCCTAGTTCATAGATGGCTATTTTCTTGCTGTGTCCTAACATGGTAAGGGAGTGCTGTGGGGTCTTTTTTACAAAAGCATTAATCTCATTCGTGAGAGCTCCACTGTTATGGCCTAATCACCACCCTAAGGCCTCACCACCAAATAGGGTCACGTTAGGGATTAGGTTTCAACATATAAATGCTGGAGGGACACAGACATTCAGTCTATATCACCAGAATAAGGTAGTTGCTATTCTCTGGAACACTCTGGTTACTGAAGCATAGAAATAGCTCACTACACATCATACACTGACTCTTAAAGCATCCACGTGTCACTTCTATTCACAGTTTTTTTTTTTTTTGCATTTTGTTTATCCCTTTTAAAAATTATTTGAAGTATAATTGATATACAATGTTACATTAGTTTCAGGTCTACGACATAGATACTCAAAAATTCTATACATTACACAATGCTCACCAAAATGTATTATCATCTGTCACCCTGCCATATTATTACACTATTATTAACTCTATCTCCTATGCTGTACTTTGCTTCTCCATAACTTACATATTTTATAACTGGAAGTTTGTACCTTTCAATCTCCGTCACCTATATCATTCATACTCTATTACCTTCCCTCTGGCAACCACCAGTTTGCTCTCTGTATATATTATTCTGTCCTATTTTGTTTGTTTGTTCATTTGTTTTGTTTTTTAGATTCCACATATAAGTGCACTCAGAGAGTATTTGTCTTTGTATGTCTTCCTTTGTTTTTACTTAGCATAATAAACTCCAGGTCAGTCTATGTTGTTGCAAATGGCAAGATTTTATTCTTTTTGTGGTCGAATAATGTTCCATGATGTATATATACCACATCTTTATCCTTTCATCTATTGATGGGCGCTTGCATTGCTTCCATAATGGATATTGTAAATAATGCGACAGTAAACATAGGGGTACATATAACTTTTTGAATAAGTGTTTTTTGTGTTCTCTGAGTAAATACTCAGTAGTGGAATTACTGGATTATATGGTATTTCTATTTTTAGTTTTTTTGAGGAACCTCCATACTATTTTCCACAGTGGTTGTACCAATTTATGTTTCTACCAACAGTGCATAAGGATTCACTTTTCTCCACATGTTCACTAATAGTTATTTCTTAACTTTTTGATACTAGCTATCCTAACTGATATGTGGTGATAGCTCATGGTAGTTTTGATTTGCATTTCCCTGATGCTTAGTGATGTTGAACATCTTTTTGTGTGTCTGCTGGCCATCTCTGTGTCTTCTTTGGAAAAAATGTCTCTTTAGGTCCTCTGCCCATTTTTTAAAATAAGATGATGCTGATGATAATGATGATGGTGGTGGTGATTATTTTGGTGTTGTATTAAAGACCTAAATATAAGACCTGAAGCCATAAGACTCCTAAACAAAAACATAGGCAGTGATTTTTTGGACATCAGCCTTAGCAATAGTTTTCTATATATGTCTCCTCAGTCTAGGAGACAAGCAAAACTGAACTATTGGGACTACAACATACTAAAAAATGTTTGCACATCAAAGGAAACCATCAACAAAATGAAAAGGCAACCTACTGAATGGAGATTTTTGCAAATGAAATACCCAATAAGGGGTTAATGTCCAAAATATATAAAGAACACATTTAAAAAAATTTTTTTAAAGACTTGCATTTTTAGATTCACAACAAATTAAGGGGAAAGTACGGATATTTACCATATAGTCCCTGACCAAACATGAATAACCCCTCCGTTATCAACATCCTCCACTAGAGTTGCATATTTGTTACAGTTTATCAACCTACATTGACGCATCATAATCACCCAAAGTCCATAGTTTACAGTATAGTTCACTCTTGGTGTTTTACATGCTGAGTTTGGACAAATGTATTGTAACATTTATCAATCATTTAATGACATATCTATTTTCCATCCATAGGGCAGAGAGTATTTTCACTGCCCTAAAAATCTTCTATGCTCTACCTATTTATTTCTCTTCCTCTGAACCCTATGACTACAGATTTTTTTTTTTTTACTGTTCATAGTTTTGCCTTTGGCAAAATATCATATAGTTGGAAGCGTACGGTATATACCCTTCTCAGATTGGCTTCTTTCACTTAGTAATATGTATTTAAGATTCTTCCATGTTTCTTTGTTTCATGGTTTGATAATTCATTTATTTTTAGCACTAAATAAATGGATGGACCACAGTTTGTTTATCCATTCACCTGCTGAAGGACATCTTGGTTTGCTTCCAGTCTTTCACAGTTATGCATAAAGCTTCTATTAATATCTGTGCATATTTTTTTGGGAGATGTAACTTTTGAATTCATTTTGGTAAATACCAAGGAACATGATCACTGGAAAGTATGATATGAATTTTTTTATTTTCATAAGAAACTTCCAGTCTTCCAAAGTGTCTGTACCTTTTTGCCTAATAGTGTTGTAGTGGTATCTCATTACTGTCTTAATTTGCCTTTCCCTAATGACATATTATATAGTATCTCTTGTCACATATGCTTTCCATATACTTATTTTCCATCTATATATCTTCTTTGATGAGGTGTCTATTATGATATTTGACTAACTTTATAATTGGGGTGTTGTTTTCTTATTGTTGAATTTTAGGAATGCTTTGTATATTTTGGATAATAGTCCTTATCAGTCCTTTTGGATAATGTGTCTTTTGTAAATATTTTCTCCCAGTCTGTGGTTTTTCTTCTCATTCTCTTGACATTGTCTCCCACAGAGCAAAAGTTTTAAATTTTAATAAAGTTTACCTTCTACCTTATTAATTCTTCTTTTTTTTTAGTAATCTCTATACCCAGTATGGGGCTCCAACTCAGGACCCTGAGATCAAGAGTCAGATGCTTGGGACACTTGGGTGGCTCAGCGGTTGAGCATCTGCCATGGGCTCAGGGCTTGATCCTGCTGTCCCAGGATCAAGTCCCACACTGGGCTTCCTGCATGGAGCCTTCTTCTCCCTCTGCCTTTGTCTCTGCCCGCCCCCCCCCTCCCGCCCTGTCTCTAATGGATAAATAAATAAAATATTTTTTTAAAAAAGAGTCAGATGCTCTACTGACTGAGATAATGAGATGCCCCAACTATTATTTTTTCAAAAATTGTGCCTTTGGCATTATATCTAAAAAGTCATCACCAAACTCAAGGTAATCTAGTTTTTTTTTTTTTTTTCCTATGTTATTTCCTGGGAGTTTTTTAGCTTTGCATTTTACATTTAGGTGTGTGACTCATTTTGAGTTAATTTTTATGAAGGGTGTAAACTCTGTGTCTAGGTTCATTTTGCATGTCTATGCTTAAAGCTTCTAGCACCTTTTGTTGAGAAGACTATCTTTGCACTATTGTATTGCCTGTATTCCTTTGTCAAAGATCAGTTGACTATATTTATGTGGGTCTATTGCTGGCCTCTCTATTTTCTCTCACTGATCTATTTACCTAGTCTTTCACCAATACCACATTGTCTTGATTCCTGAAGCTTTATTGTAAGCCCTGAACTCAGGTGGTGTGAGACCTCTAATTTTGTTCTCCTTCAATATTGTGTTGGCTATTATGAGTCTTTTGCCTCACCAAATACACTTTAGAATGAATTTATTAGGATCCATTATAATTTTTTTCTGAGATTTTGGTTTGAATTGCATAGATCAGGCTGGGGAGAACCAACTTGACCATATCTAATATTCCTATCCATGAACATGGACTATTTCTCCAATTTATATAGTTCTTTCATTTTGTTCAACAGAGCTTTGTAGTTTTCCTTATATAGATTTTGTACATATTTTTTTTATCTAAATATTTCAATTTCTTTTGAGTGCTAATGTAAATGGTATTGGGTTTTATTTTTTTTATTGTTTTTAATTTTTTTTTTTTTTATGATAGTCACACAGAGAGAGACAGAGAGACAGACACAGGCAGAGGGAGAAGTAGGCTCCATGCACCGGGAGCCCAATGTGGGATTTGATCCCGGGTCTCCAGGATCGCGCCCTGGGCCAAAGGCAGGCGCCAAATCGCTGCGCCACCCAGGGATCCCCTGGTATTGTGTTTTAATGTCAAGTTTCACTTATTCATTGCTGATATATAGGAAAGCATATTACCCTTGTATCCTACAACCTTGTTACAGTCCCTTATTTCATTTTTTTCTTTTTTTTTTTATTCTAGACTTTACATAGATGAGTACATTATTTGTGAACAAAGACAGTTTTATGTCTTCCTTCTCAGTCTGAATACCTTTTTATTTCATTTTCTTGTCCTATTACATTAGTAGAAATTCTAGTAAAATGTTGAAAAGGAGCGATGGGAGGAGACATCCTTTCCTTGTGCCTAATTTTAGTGGAAAAATGTTGAAGTTTCTCACCACTAAGTATGAGTTAGCTGGCATTAATATTTTATGGTTCAAAGTATGTTGTGTGGCAATATTATTTCCAAAGTAGCAGAAAAATCCAATTCTACCTTCTGCTGAGAAAGAGACTGGGAATATTTGGTGATTGGCAAAAATAACTACTACATTAATAAGAAAGCAAACTAATTTTTAAAAATGATTAAAATAATGATTTTTCAACTTTAAGAAACTACATATTTAAGTAAAGCATGAAAGACTCAATTTTGTAGTGAGTCTTGCTCAGAAAACTTTGTTGCTATTTCATAGCCTCTTGAATAAAATTCCATCTCCATAGAAACTGGCACCTCCCTTCATCCTTTGTGTCCCTACACTCCTACACAGTTATTATTATAAACAATGTTAAACGGAATTTCTTCTGCTGCTTCAGAATTTTGTACGAGGAGCCAAAGCTGAGAAGAATTGGCAACAAGTGGCTCTATATCCCGAAAGAGGGCATGCTCCCTTTCTCATCCGACTGATGTAAGCAGAAGAGTAGATACTGGAATGCACGAGTGAGTGGCAAGCTATAGGCAGAGAGGGAGGACATTTTGATTTCTCTCCTCCCTCTTCTTCCAGACCTACTGAGGACTATGAGAAAATTACTTATAGGCATTGGAGTGCCTACCAAAAGAAAGACTGACATCTTCCCCTCCTGATGAAAGCTTGTTGAGCCCTAGAAATTCATGAGGCCATTGCTGGCACAGGCATCAGAATTCTCCACTCTGATAAAGGTGTAAGTTCTGAAAGGGAGCTTCACATGGATCTCATGGAGTTTGCTTGTTGAAGTTATGCAAACAGGGAATTCTGAGACAGAAATAGAGCATCCGTAACACAGTGCAAGAAGAGACTGAAACATCAGGGAAGCCTGTACCATCAATGTTTTGTAGGACAAGGGTGTGTGAGTATCCCATGGATCAAGCGGAGGCCTCAGAGGCCTCCTGTGTCATGGGAACTGCACCCGTAAGAAACTGCTGGGCAGACAGCCAGGAGCAGGAGATGAGAGAGAACAGAAGTCAGCCGTAGAATGCATCATCCATCTTAGGAAACTTCTGGGAGATGGCAGCCCTGAGGAACCCACAAAAGCTTCAAGGATCAGCATTTGGATAATTACCCCTCACACTTTCACCTCCCATGTATCCCCTTTGACAGCCCAACAATGTTGAGATGCAGTAGAAATCCAAAAATAGTCAAATGGCAAAGAAGCAATGAATATCCAAAACAAAAGGTAGGAGGAGTGAAAAAGCAAACTATGCTGTCCTTCACTATTTGTAGGAATCTCATCACAAGCCAAGATTCAGACAGGAGGCAAGAGGCACTTTAATTTGGTACTTTAATATGAAATTAGCATTTGGATTTAGACTATATTTTAAACACTGAAATGAATCAGAAGTCTGTGGGAATTTTCTTCAAAGGGCAGAGAAAGAAAGATTATAAGTATGGTTAGATGGTGTGATTAATGGAAAAAAATAAAGATTTTTCTAATTGAGACCATTCCTGAATACATTTGTCTATTTCTTCCATCATTCTTTCTCCTACAATATTTGAAGTATAGGGTACTAGAAAGATGGGCTGAAGGACCTGGGATTAACATGGATGGGAGACAGAGTCCAAGTAGAGGCCAACAGGATGACAAATGAGAGCACCAGATCTTGCAGAAGTTTCAAGGAAGATATGGGAGACGGAGTATTGAGATGTTTTGGTCACGGGAACATTGCTGCAGACACATTTTACGCTGAATTCAATAGCCTTAGCTGTTCAGACAACTGACTCCTCTTAGACACCACCTGGAAAACTTTCTATTTCTGCCTCTGAAGTTCCTACCCATTCTTCTGGAATAGTTATCAAGTCACTACCTCTACAAAATATGCTTGCCTGTCTCTTCCCATATTCCCTGGCTGGAAATTATCTTTTTTTCCCTTGGACTCCAATAACATGTTGATATTTATACTTCCATACAATTGTGCCCCTATATTTCCCATATGCCATGTGAAAATGAGGAGCAGTTACTTATACACAGGAAATGTTTCGAAAGTATTTGCTGGGTGACTATTAATGTGAAAATAAATTCACAACTTAGAATAATTTTAAGCCTGATTTTTAAGCTGTAAAGGAAGTTGCAGATGAAGTCAACATCAATAAGTGGTATTTATTAAGCAATCACATTTACATATCAATGTGATAAGCAACATGCCAAATAAGTTAAATAAATTGTTCTTGATTCTCTGAGAGCAACTTGCAGCCTTATGATTTTGTGAGGTCCAGAAACAGATTGAATAGAAATACACGTGGAATGCTGTGAAATTGAGAAAATAATTTACAAGAGGAGCAGGATGGTTTATGGTGTCCAACAATTAGATGAAATCATAATGATAGGTAGTAATGTAATTTAGTTGTGGGGTCAAATATAATAAGTTACCATTTTTTTCTTTTTAGCTACTGCAAAATGAGTGACTTTGAACTTGCAGACAGAAGACATACTAATTTTTTTCATGTTCTAGTTCTTGCTGGTAAATACTGAATACAGGCAAGTCACTTATGTCTGAGTTTCCTTTTTTCCCCGCTCAGAATCTAACTGGATGAGTAGACTTTATTTATTTATTTATTTTTAATAGTAAACATTTTTTTTTTCCCAAATAAATTCCTGTTCAGAATTGCAATAGAAAAAAAAAAGAGAACTGGAGTTGCGGTGGTTGAATGAGGCATTGAGCATAAGTCTTACTGGGCTGCAATTTGTGTTTCCCTAAAGCACTTGTAACTACTCCAGACATTGACAGACCCACACCCACATAATACAGTAGAAGACTTCAGGTATGGACCACCTATTCCATTTGTTTCTGTATTCAGAGTCTCTATTTAACAATGGCCATTTCCTCATCTGCCAAGAGTAAAATGTGCTTTTCAGTCAATTTTCTTACTCAATATTAAAAAGGCAAGAATAAGACTAAGGTAAGTGTAATTCCTGAGCTTAAGATATAGAACCTGAGGCACAGAAAGGTCAGGAACACAAGCTGGCCCACTCACCATCCTGATTCTGCAAATGTACCTGTTTTTAAGTGGTGGCTTTTTGTTGTTGTGGTGGTTGTGGTTCCCCTCCACCCCCCACTGGAGCTTTTGAAAATTTTGTGAACATTTTTTTTTTTTTTTAGTTATATATTCATGTAATGGTGAAATCTTAGGGACTTTATTCATGTTATAAAATAAAAATACCTTATGAGTATATCTGTATACTCAGGGGTTTATATAAGCTATAAGAATAGCCAACACCTGTGGGTAGATCTACACCATTGAGAAGAATATGAGTTTCAGGATCACATATTCTTTCGAATTAAGACAATGAATTTGACAATTAGAGAAACTGAACTGATATCCTAGATTGCTTGGAAGACCCTTTATAATAGAAGGTAATATGATTTATATCACAAGGTCTTCTAAGCCCCAAAATGTTTATTCCACGGCAACATTTGTCAGGTTACCTAAAAGAAAGGGAAAGAGATATGAGAAGTCTGAATTGAAAAGATTGTTTCATGGCCGCATTTGCTCAGGCTCTCTGCTTAGAGAATTTTAGAGTAGAAGAATGGCTGTAGGCACTGATGCACTTCCGGCAAAACAACATTTGGAAAATCCTTAGTTTTGATCGACTACCACCAAAAACCATGCTCTTTCCTGCACATTCTTTTTGAAATAGGACATACCCCAGCTTTGTGAAACCAAGCACAGAAGAATAATGCTTGTTCTCAAGCCAATTGGAGGAGGGCAGTGTTCAAGTCATCACAAATATTGTTATAAACAGAACAATGACATTGGCAACATCATTTGATCTTTATGCCAAGGATGAAATTAATGTCATATGCTTACTCGGATGGATGACTGGAAGAAAGTTTCCACCGAGCACACTTAAAAGCAGTGGTGTCCTCTCTCACTTCCATTTTTCCTTCTGATAAGTCAAGAAGCTCTCATAAACAATACTGGCTTCTTGAGGATTTGAAATAGCAAAGAAGGCTCAGAAGTTTAAAAATTAGTTTAATTTAGAGGTATTTTGTTCTTCCTTGGAAAACAAAGAGACAAACACCCAAAACAAAACCCTCCAAAGGTATCAACATTTTCAGCGAGCAGAAATTTCTTCCCTTCTCTCCCAATCTCATGCACCTTTCACGATCGAGTAAGTTCTTGCAGGTGTTAGGAAAATATATCATGACTTGGGTCCTTGGAGGTTGGCCAGGTCCAACTCTGGCAAATGCCTACCATTCCCACTCTGAGGTACTTCATGCTTATGATTTTCTTCATGAAACCTCTCTACTTGTGGCCTGGTGCTTTGTGAAAGGGGTTAGTACTGAATGAACGTGGATTAATTCCCCAAGTTATGCAGCTTCACTTTTAACTTGTCCTCCCCAGGTCACCCCAAGACAAATAAATGAGATGCAGTGCGCTCTCAAGTTGGGTAGGCAAAGGCGCATAGACAGCTGCGCATTGTTTGCACGTGCAAGCTTTTGATTTTGTGTTTGCTTCCTGGCCATGCAGAAGCCAGATTTGGGTGAGGAATCCCTCACACTTGTACTCAAAAAGCCTGAGAAAGAGCTGTGCTACGTTGGTATTTCTACCCCCGCTTGGGTGGAGCTTTCAAGTCAGGCACTTTCAAAGGAAGAAAATATACCTGGGAATGTGTAAGAACCAATGCTGATCAGCAAATAAGGTTTGATGGTGATTCGCTCCTGAGTTGGACAGAAATAGTGTTCTTCTGAGAAACATGGCTATTTCTTTATTTAAAAACCAACTTAACCCAACCCAAAAAACCAGTGTCACTTTTAGTTTTAGCTGTGGTGACTATAGATCCCTAAGTAACATGGCCGAGGTCGCCTTTTACTTGAAATATGCGTTAAAATAAGATTTTGCCTTCCTGTATTGTGGTAGTGCCTTCTTTTATCCGAAAGCTGGAAAGAAATATGGATGTCATAAATTTTGTCATTTTTAAGGTTTAATTGGTCACATTATTACAAAGGTAGTCTTGGGGAAGAAACACACACACACACACACACACACACACACACACACACACACAAAACCCTGCATACCACCTTGGCAGTCAATAGCAGCCGGAACTGATAACCAAACTTCTTTAATACGGCTCTTCACAGACGCTGGCAGAGATTAGGAAGTTGCTGGAGTTGGAAGGATATCACTGGAGGCTCTGGGAGTTTCTTCTGAAGTCATTCTGAATTAGCAGCTAATGGGGAGCTTTCTTTGATAGCGTTATTATAATTAAATGCAGCTGGATGAAAATCAACCACAAAGGGAACTCGTTTGTTTATCATTACTTCTGACTTTGTTAGCAGATGTTTTCGAAGTACCATAGTAGCCAGCTTAATTTGTCTCTGTGTAATGTGAAGCAGGTAAACTTTGATTAATAAACTGACAAGCACATTCCTTAATTTCTTTTCTGAAGTTTCCTTCTGTGACTCTTAAGATTGCACATATGTCAAATCCGGAAAGCACACGGATAAACATTCCATTTCTTTCTATATATGTCAGGCCAGCTGAAATGGAGGTGTCAGTCGGCGGTGAGCTGGCTTGTCAAATGTTCATCTTGAGAGCTGCTGTAGTGCCACCGCATGTAAGTAGGCTAGTGAAACAGATCAACCCAGATGGCACATACGTACCAGGCTAGGCAACGGCAGCTCCCTCGCTTGTAATCACTATTGGCTTTCCATACGGGACTCAATAATTTTCAGTAAATTGGATCCTTTATGGGCTGAAACATTAATTCATCTATTTAAAAAGGGTAATTTTGACATATCCTTTGCTTATAATAAATGCCTCCTCCACTTCTTCACAGGCAGACTTCCTCACCACCCACTTTGTCTGTTCAACACGCAAGGATCTTCGGTGTCTCCACGCGGGATGCACTGTCGACCTGCCTCCCTTTAGGTGCTACAGTGCGGCGCTCCTGCCCCTTACAGAACGCTTGGGGGGTTAATCACACCCCTCTCCCCAAATCTTTCCTACATACCTGGAAAGAATGTGATTGTTTTCTTAATTGCTCCACAGAGTCTAAGTAGGCAACATCTGCGATTCACACTGCATCCGTTACTAATACAGCAAAACTCATGTGTCCTATGAGTTTGCGCTTTCTTCCAGATTTCCTACTTGCTCAAGATAAAGTTGCGTGTGTGCCTGCATGTCCTTTGATTTCTTTGTGTGTCCCTGTCAGTGTTATCAGTTTCACATTGTGACGTCTACATCTGCTCTTAATTGCCGCAATACCTAGCACAGTACTGAGTACTCCATGTGTCCTTGGAAATCACTCTTAAAAAAAAAAAAATGCCCGTGCTTTAACACATCTATGTATTCCGTTATTTATGACTTCTGAAAATTCACTTCTATGGATATGTGTGTAAGTGTGTATATTTATGTGGATGTTTGCGTTGTCACCTGCTTGCTGCACGGAATTCATTGGGACTTAGCAAAAGGGATGAAAAAACTGGCTAACTCTGATGTTCTTTGCAGATAAGCGTAGGGAAATGTAATCTTTGGCTCTGTTCTACTTCCTTTTCTTTAAAGGGCTGATTTAGTTAAAAAATGTTCTTCGTGCAGGCAGAGTGCAATAGAAGAGGGAGCATGATGAGCTTTATGACCAGATGGGACCGAATCCCAACACAGCTCCCTGCCTAGTTCTCTGAGCCTCGGCTTTGTCATCTGTAAAATTAAGGACAATAATACCACCTTGAGATGATTAGAGATAATATGTCTAAAGATCTTGGCACATAACCAGCCCTCAGTATACATTAGCCCATGCCATTAGAAATTAGCAATATGCTACTTTGGTAGAAGAGAAAAAAAGTCAAAAACCATCACTGTTATGTGGAACAGTGCGAGTGGCCCCCGGTGCTGGTCACCATGAATGATTGTTCACAGCATGTATTAGAACACCAATTTAGATGTTATTTCATGCAAAAACTAGCTTAAAATGTTAAATTACAACTAAAAAGCAATCCAAATTCATTAATACTGAAAGAGTACTTCTTGTGAAAAGAGAACACCTATCTGTGGCCAGCTGAGCGCTAACTGTACATTCAGCTCCCAACTACCATGTGTCATCTGATTAAAAATAATCCATCTCTAGCAGGTACATTTCTAATTGGGAGACTTTTCAAGGAAGCTTCATTAAATGCCCGGTCTCTGCAAAAATTTTTTGAAATAATTGTCCATATTAGAAACGTCAGGATAATTAGTTAAATCACTATCGTAGGTTGCTATATAGTGAGGACCAAATGTGTGTTTGTACCTTTATGTTATTTTAGAATATTTGAGAATCTTGTCTGGATTTCTTTTGCCTTTTAAGCTTTTTCTCTAATAGGAATCTGTCTTTCCTTTCTCTGGGGTGAGGAGAGCAGGGCTAGAGTCACAATGTTTTAATAGAACTGCAGATTAGCTAATTTTGAAAAAAATCCTTGTTAAGATGATTGCCCTTGAGGAAAATCCTTCATGTGTGAGTAAGTATCTTTATTATTTCAACTACTCTGTTAGAGAATAGAATTACCTGACAACATTTGGAAGGAGGATCATATGCTCGCTGTGAAGTGTGGCTTACAAACAATGTGGCATGTGCTTTCTGGAAAAGTCTGCATGATGGTGAGTCAGAGAATTAAGTAAGGGAATCATTGCACATGACATTGATTCTTGGCTCTGGATTTTAATTTATCTCTGAAGGTGACCAGATTCATAGACGAGATAAAAACAAAGATATCTAGCATCCTTTTTAGAGGGCAGAGAGTGGGGAGTCCACGGGGGACTGGTCTTCACTTGAAAAGAGCTGAAACTAAATCACATGTGTCTTTCTCAAAGCAGGGGTCACAGACATCCATTGTGCCAGGATGCAGATTTACTCTGAAATCTAGGGAAATTATGCCACGTCTTAAAAATCATTCCCAATGGTTGCAGCATTCATTAGGCTGGTGTGAGTGACTGTGAGATACTAGGTTGTCAGATAATTTGTGGGTGCAATTGCTTAAATGATGTCATTTGAGCAGTTAACAATAAAATAGCATTATTTAAGCAAGATGACTATTTCACTATCCCTGGATCGCAACTTGATGAGTTCTGAGATTCAGGACAGATATTTGCAATTTTGAAGACCATGCCATTTTTTTGGTGGTATATGTTGAGTTCCTTTGAGTACTGCCGTTTAGAAGGTGCTCGGGGAGGCCTTTCTAAGTTAAAGAAGAGGGAGCTATAAAAATACGGTTATGAGGAAACCTGAGGCCAGGTACATAGTAGATCTCAAGGATCTTGGGGAAAGTTGAATGCTCCTTGCAATGAAGAAGAAGGTCTTCCACTGGCTGCTACTGAAAAAGGATGCCCATGATTTTTATCACGATGTCTAGAATATGAGGGGTTTATTGGGTGTGAATCAGGGAGAGTCAGGAAGAGATGGGCGATGGAGCTAGGAGCCGGGAGTCTGCAAAGGTGATAGGGATTCAGTAAAAGCTGTCTCTTCAAGGCAGGCAAATCTGGCTGCAGGAAGCTGCTGGAATGTGTAGAGCTTGTTCTTTGTGTTGAAGGGAAAAAACAAATGTGTCCAAAGGTAAGGAGACCAACACAAGAACGTGTGCGAGTAGCGCTAATGGTAATTCTTCCTGTGATATGTGTCCGCTTTTAAATTTCCAGAAACCCTGACCCGGGCTTCAGTCCTCCCAGCTTATCTCTTAAACCGTCTCTGGGCCTTCATCCATTTGCTCTCAGCCTGCAGCACTTCAGGAGACTGGGGCGAACGTGGCAATAACCCTGTTGATGCCCGAGAGTCCCATGTCTCTGCCTCGCAATGATCTGTCAAAGGATGGACCCTTCTAAGACGTGCATCCCTTCTTGAAATCAAGGAGAGAGGGGGGACTAATGTGAAGGATTGCTTCTAGTCTTTTATCTATTTCTGATTTTACCCAGCATCTTTTGTGAAAAGTTCCATCGCATAAGTCTGCAAAAGAAAGCAGAGCAGATGATGGAAACAGATGACTAAAGTGAGCTGTTCCCTAAAAGCGGCAATAATGTCAGAGTGGTAACTGGATAATCCATTTTGTTTTGGGTTTGGTCTATTTTTCTCATATCTGAATTGTCACTTGGTTGTCTCTTATTTATACTTCAGCGAGTGGCTCACAATGTGTGTGTGTGGAGACATGTGAAAAGTAGCTGTATTGTAATATTTATCATTAAAGAGCTGCCTTTGTTTCATTTTACAAGCATCACATTGATGATTTGAATAATAAAGCTGACTGGCTTTCCTCGCTGAAGGTTGCTTCCATAATGGAGCAAATTTATGTACCGAGGTTCTCGTTGTCTTTATTAGATAATTGGACAAAATGGTGAGAAACTGCTACTAATTGAGCACTCATTCCAGCTTTTGTCTATATTGAGGCTGGACAGGTTTTCTGATGTTTGCAAAAGAATTAAATATCCATGAAGGCTTGCAACAGCTTCTCTCATCCCAGTATGTTTTCATTAACTTTAACTGAGTCCCTGGGCTTAAATGTGGTTTATCCCAGAATTTTAACACTCACCTTTTATAAGAATCACATATTGGAGGATGTTTTCATTTTAGGAAAAAAGTGTGATCAAAGACAGGTCATATGTTTCCTTCTTTGAGGCAGCAGGGGCAAATGGGCAAGGTTCAGATCAAATGTTTTTGCTAGCATGACATTCAATAGGTAACAGTTGCCCTGAAGCAGGGCATGAAAGAGTTAGGGGAAAGAATAATAGAAACTGAAAAACCTTTGAAAATCCATATAATATTAGGTATTTTGAGAATCAGAAGTTGAAAAAATTTTCTTTCGAGCAAATGCACAGTAAAGCATAGCTATGTTATTTCAATAAAGCCCTCCTGTCCCCTCCTCCTGTCCCTGTTCAAGTGAGAGACCTGATAGTCAGTCACTCTTTGTCTTTTAGGGTAGCTTCCTTAAAGTACCCTATGCCTCCACACCACTTCTTGCGCTTTGAGTCTGTCTTTCACAGGAATTCCAGACTAATTTTCTGGAGGCACATCTGATTCTGTTACTGTTAGGTTGAAAAATAATAAACAATTTCCCAAACTTAGAATAATAAATACATGACATTATTTAACCCTGGCCTACTTCAAAGACTTATTTTCTAATACACATCATTCATTTCGGTTTGTGGCAAACTGGAGTGACTACCTGCCCTTCTGGAGCAAACCTCTGTATGTGTGACCCTCTCTCTGCCTTTGTGCTCATTGTCTTCCGGAAACCAGTACTCCTCAACTCTTTGTATTTCTACCAGTTGAAATCCCATATGTCCTTCGAGGTATACTCTGGCGCGCGGCCTCTGAGATGGCCCCAGTGATCTGGCCTCTTGGTATTCATGAGTGTGTAATCCCCTCCCATTGAGTATGGGCTGGACCTAGTGACATTTCTAAAGAGCACAGTATGGCAAAGAGGATGAGATCAGATTAGGCAAAGACTGATTTAGATCTTGTTCATTCTTGCTCTCTTTTTCTTTCATTCGGAGGGAAGCCAGCTGCCATCTCGGGAGCTATGCTATGGAAAGGCCCTGATGAGAAGGATCTGAGGAAGGTTTCTGGCCAATGGCCAATAAGGACCAGAGGCCTTGGTCCAGTATTTTGCAAGGAACTAAATCTTGCCAGCAACCATGAGACTCAGTTAGAAGCAGATTGTTCCCCCAGAAGCAACTTCAGAAGACCCTGCACCCCAGAGGACACTAGGATGGCAACCTTGTAAGAGATCTTGAGGCAGGGGCATCAAGCTAAGTTTTGCCAGGATGTGTGACAGAAACTGTTGAGATGACAAATGCTGCTTAAGACACAAATTTGGGGGGTTTTCTATAGTAATTGATAACTAATATGGATTTTGGTACCGGGAGTCGGGTTTAGATCCTTGAAACCTATAATTCCTCTAGCAAGAACTCATATTTCTCTTTTATGTTCCTAGAATGCATTGTGAATACTAGTATTTTGGCACATTTCAGATGTTGCCTTCTTTTGTTTCTGTTTGTACATAGCTTTTCTCTTGTATCAAACTACAAAGTTCCTTGAGGTCAGGGGCTATATATACCATATTAGTCTTTGGACTCCTTTCTCCCAAGGTTTTGGCAACAGATTTTATGTAGTAAGTGCTCAATAAATATTTGTTGAATTCAATTCAGTGAATATATTTAGTCATACTTCAGTGAGCCAAAGTTAGTAAATAAGAACAGTTGGCCAATTCATGTCTAAAGATTTTACAGCTCTTGGGTTTTGTCAATAACTCGTAGGTATGAAGTCTGGTGGTTTATTCAGGGACATCGTCCCCTAAATTTCATGCTACTGAACATTATTTCTTTTTTTAGGGAAGTGAATTACAAGAAAACAGGATCTTGATGAACTTTCTATAGATATAATTAATATTTTCCCAGGTTAAAATATGAAGCCCCTGGTATTTCGTTATATGATAACATCTACTGAAGTCTCAGGACTGTGAGGATGTTTTAGACTTAAAAATGGTAACCACCTGGATTACATGACAGCATGACTTTATCTTTAGAAATTCTATTTTCTTTGCTAAATGATTCAGTGTGGACATTGGTTTGCTACCCTATGTAGCGGTTGAGGACTTACAAATTACCTATGAGCTTTGGTACTGCCATGCAGTAGAATGAATGTTGTTTTTGGAATGAGACAGTTCTGGTTTGGCCTTGGGCAATTTACTTGGTCTCTCTGAGTGTTCTACATATGTCTGATGGCATAATAGACCCCAAGCTATGGGTTTTAAGAAATAATTGAGACTATATATATATATATATATATATATATATATATACATATATATATATACACACACACATATGTATGTATATTTATAATCTATATATTAAAATATTTATTAAATTAAATTAATTAAAATATTTTTAAAATAGTACATATATGTATATAAAATATATAAAATAATTGAGACTATATAGAGACTCTATATAATCTCTATAGAGACTATTTCTATCTTCTCTCTCTCTCTCTCTCTATCCAAAGAGCTTACTACAGTGTATGGGAATTAAAATTATTAAGTAAATGGTAGCTGAATATCAACCCATTCTTTCTCTTGTTAGCTCTTTGATCTTATGTTAGTCACTTAATTAGATTAATCCTTAGTTTCCTCAGCTGTAAAATGGGAGGGATAATGGCACTGCAAAGTGCTGCTGCGTTGATTAAATATGATATTCACTGTAACATCCTAGGATCATTATGCAGTATTGAATGCTCAACAAAATTTAGCTATCGTGTACATATGATGTGCATATGTCTAGTTTCCCTTATTCAAAATGATGTTAATGTGTCCTATAAATTACAGACTCTTCACAAGAGCCAGTGATCGTTTATAATAGCATCTAGGTTGGGGACGATTTCTAATATCTCACTGGATTCATGGGTCTCGGAGAAAAGCTGTGTAATCAATAGGTGATCGATAAAAGTTTGCTTTTGCATATGATAATGTGTAGATAAGCTACCAGAAAGGTTCCATTTAGCACTGAATGCACTAATTCCTTAAGGTATGGGTCAGCCAATACACTGCTCATTCACTCTCTTGGCCAGTCAGCACTAGCATCCCATAGCATTTGCTTTCCTTTGTTTCTTCCTCCATGGCCTCTCTTATGCCAGTACATCCTATTTTGCCACCAAATTTCTTCTGATTCCCAGAAAAGAGTTTGATTATTTTTCCAAAGGACAAACACAGGATTCTTCTTATTGTAAAAACATACACCATATATTATAGCAAGTTGAGTGGTCCAGCCTCAGGTAGATACCAGGGTCATGCTTTAGGCCCACTCACCTCCCATCAGAACTGTCAAGTTCACTAGAGTACAAACATCATTCCACAGGCCCTTCTCACCTCCTGATTTTAGATGTAGTGACCATGGATATGTATGGCTCAGGTCTCCTTCAAGAGAAGAGCCTACTGCTTGGAGCAGACTGGATGGCTGCCCCAGCTGCTGCCCTGTGAACTCTGAGACCACAACTTTCACTGGCTGTTCCCACCCACAGCTGAGTACGGTGAGGGCACTAGTGCAGACCTGCTCCCTGAGACTTCTTTTGACCTGGCTGACAATTTCTCAGAACTGCCCAGCAATCAGCAAGGCTTCCTACCAACCTTCCGTTCTTCTGTCTTTTCACAGGTATCAGACCAGACATGTGATTGGAGATCTTGTCCTGCTCATTCCTGTTCTTTTTCTCCTTTACCCGTGAGAGAAGTTGAACCCCCCCCTCCAATCTTGCATGTCAAATTCTGACTTGGCTTCTCAAAATATCTGTATTGACACAGTTTGTAATATGTTACCATAGTGGAAATACAGCTCCTTAGTAGGGAGGCTATACTGGATCCATTCTACCGCATCACCTCATATCCAGGAGTCTGTGACTTTGCAGGGAACAGAATATGCTTGTAGTCTGTGCCATGAGAGAACCTACAGGAAGGAAGATAAATGTCTCAAATTCATTACCACAATCTTGGGCCTTCAAATCAGTCTTATAATTTGTATCTTTGTATATGCATATTTATTTAATATGCCTACATGTTTATATACATTAATTCTCCAATTAGCCTATAATCTCCTTGAAGGCAATAGCTGTATCGAATTTATATCAATTTGTGTTTTCCCTTCTGACATGAAACATGATGAGTAATATGTACAAAATTAATAATTCCATAATGAGTCCAAGAAAGCTCTTTGAACATTCAGATCTAGGTTCAAATCCCAGCTGTGTCACTTCCTGTTTGTGCAGCCTTGGGCCTGTTGGCCTCATTGAGCCTCAGTTTTCTCATCTGTAAAACGGATTTTGTGAGAATGAAATGAGAAAGCATAGTCAACACACAGAATCTTCAGCTAGCCATCAAGAGTTAATAAATTTCTCAGAAAAGTAACGTTAACTATTGCTATACACTGCAAGTTCCCCTTAAGCATATTTCATATCAACAGATATTTTACAAAATACAAATAAATTTGTGTAAATTTTTCAGCGCACAACTCTAAAGAAAATTAATCTTTGCACTGGACTCTGCTCTCTAGATATTCAATATTTGTTATACTGCTAAAGTAATATAATATATATAACAAAACATAATTATAATATATCATAATATAACATAATTGTACTATCCTTAAAATCATATAATTATGATATGATATAATTAATGCCACTCATGATGTTATTAATGCTTAATACTAATTATATAAATTATTATTAATGAAAAAGAATGAGTAGTCTTGAATTCTTTCAAAATACAAACAATATATAAGAAAGCTCTACTCTTAGTTGAGTTTCTACTGAACAAACATTCATCTTACATAGATTTACCTATCTCATGGCCCTTGTAAGCTTAGGATATCCTGAGTAAAGAGCTCACAGGAATTTGCCCAAGGCCTGTTCTGTTGGCTATTGTGAAACAGGAGGCAAAGGTTTTCCCTAGCTTACCTATCCCTCATTATCTTATCTTCTCAAGGCTGGGCTCCTATGCCTCCCAAGTTTGCCACTGGTTGATGGGAATGAGGTGCCCACGTTGATAAGTTAAAGGATAAGACTGAAGATAGCTCCCAAGGCCTTCTCTCTCTCTCAGGGTGATGTACAGTTTAACAGTGACCTTCAGAAGTTGAGAACCTTGTTTTTGTTTTCTACCGAAAATATCCTAGGTCGCGAGAATATTAGACTATGTAAGCGCAAACCACTGGGGAATGGATTTTGGGCGTGTGACTACTTTGGTTAGCCTTGAATCATAGCAGAGGCAGCCACATCTCCTAATCATTTCAGGGTGAGCCTGCAGTTTTCACCCTGATGATATCAGAGGATTTAATATTGCTTGGAAACGTACCCTAATTCCTACAGAAACTGGAGTTTTTGATAACTGGATCAAAAGATACGTGTGATTTCTGCAAAATGTCTAGTCCTCTATTCTGCAATGGTAAAAACATGCTCTTCCTAAGTATCTGTAATCTTTTACTTCTTATGGTATATAAGCCTGAATTATCAAAGAATTAATTAAGATGTCCATGAGCGATAAGCTACAGTAAGGAAGATTCTGATTTAGGGGGCATTAAACCCACCATGTAAACTTTTTGACAGCTGAGAAAAACACTAAACTAAGAGAAGATATTTCAGTGGGTTCTCTGCACAATCGCAGGATGAACCTCTACATCATAGGGAATAGAAATGATTACCTTCTGCGTTAATACATAGTTTTTAACAATGACTTCGGACAAGGTTCTTTCTGTTAGCTAACCCAGATATTTTATGCTGCAGCTCAAGAGCATTTTTCTTGTTTCCATATTTTCAAAGTACTTTTTGATTCATAGCAGAAAGAATTTTCACATAGTATTTCCCCATCTGCTTTTAATTTGCTACTAGAATACCTCTGCCTTCCACTGATCTAATTCCCATTTTACGGAGCTGCTTTACTCTGCCTCACCTCGTAACCCTAGATTCATTTCTAGCTTTGCTTTCTAACTGAAATGCAGGAATGTTCATATGCATATACGTGAGGACTGTAACCCTTACATCCAAACAAGCAGCAAACTCTGATGCTATTAGCTCCTAAACATTTCAGTTTTATCTGTATTTCTCCATGGCTTAGAACACACTTTCATCACTCTTACCCAGAACAATGGGGACTCAGGTTTTGTTTTTTGGTGTCCCCACTGATAAACATTTTGTAATCTCAGCTTCTGGTTTATATCACTTATAAATGAATTGCTGTATTAATTTATTATATATGTTGTGGAATGTATGATTTTATTCATTATAAAATGAATTTCAAAAGGTGAGACTTTCTGAAGGATAATATAAAAATAATTGGAAATAGAGTTTCAATTCCTTTTCTCTCTAAATGAATTGCCTAGTACTCTCCTTGAGAGAAGTACATCCCATGCACCCATCTTTGGAGACAATTGTCCTGAGATAGGGCAAGATTATTTAAATCCATGTTCTTGCCTTTTAACTTGTTCCCTTAAATTCCTCTCTATTTAGCTGCCAAGGTGATCCATCTGAAATGTGTACTTAGCCTTGTCATTTCACAGCACAAAGTGATTCAGGGGTAGCCTTCTCCGGATGAAGTCCAAGCCCTCTTGTACAAAGTTTTTCACGCCCCTTTCCCTAGATGCCTTTACATCTTAATTTCTGTCTTTTGCCACAGAATCCCCATTTAACAACATGAAAAAGTGGGAAGTTTGGCTGTGTACATCTCACTTTTATATCACAGTGCTTTTGCTCATTCTGTTCCTTTCACCTGGAATAATACTCCCAATCTTGAATCACCACTCCAAGACTCATTCTTCAGAAGTCAGCATCTCAAGCATCTTATCTCCTTTTCAAAGATCTTTCCCAGGGTGATTTTAACTTCTAGATATTATAGACATGGGGAAAAGGCCTATGGGGTTAATCAAGACCTACTGTAAAACTTAGCAACCAGAAGGAGGGGGAAAAAAAAAAAACCTGCAAACCTGAAATGAATAAGTTTTATTTACTTAAGAACATGACATATGTTGGGCAGCCAGGTGGCTCAGCAGTTTAGTCTCGCCTTCAGCCCAGGGCCTGATCCTGGAGACCCAGGATCGAGTCCCATGTGGGGGTCCCTGCATGGAGCCTGCTTCTCCGTCTGCCTCTCTCTCTCTCTCTCTCTGTTTCTCTCATGAATAAATAAATAAAATCTTAGAAAGAAAAGAACATGACATGTCATTATGTCAACTAATCAGCTGCTATTACAACTCAACTATTATATATTTGAGTTATATAAAAATTACATTCATTTGTGATATGTAGCAGCATTATAATATGTTTGCTATGCTATGGCCTGGGACCTCAAAAAGTAATGGTGCATTAAGTGTATCAATTTCATAAAATGTCCTTGGCTTTGTGGTGTTACCATATGGTTCTGAGCACTTGGATCATTCAGAGTTCGTATTGAAATTGCCTCATATGTCGGTCTCTTTCACTTTTTCTAGGATATAGCAATCACCATTTTAGAGCAAAAGGCTCATATATGAGTATTTATTTTGTTCAATGTAATTTGTGTAACAAAATGCTCAGCAATCAAAATTTTAAATAAAAAAATTAATGAAACTAATATATCTCAAATATAAATATTTCTAAACATTATAAAGCATTAAGTAAAATTTAAGTTTATAAAACTATAAATATTATGTATATACTCTAGCATAGAAAATTAAAGGGGTACATACAATATTATGTAAAAACAAAAATATACAAATGAAGACAATTACATAAAATTACCAAAAACTATTTGATCTTTTAAAAATAATGATGTGCTTCATTTCTTGAGTTTGAAGTATGTTTTTTTTTTAATTTTCTTTAATGGCTCAATTAATTATTTTTGAAACTATACTAGTTGGATAAATATCAAAAGATAGGTATAAACTAAAGCCAAACATATTCCTGTAGTTACATTATCATCAAATAAAAAAATAATTTTTTCTCGATAACTTTGGGAGAGCATTGTAAACTTTCTCTCTTGAGTTTCATCTACTCCTTTCATTAGAAGCCATATATAATTTTGTTTAAAGAAAGTTTTTCTAGTTCATTTTATATTTCTTTGCATATAGATGGAAAATGTAATACAGAGTTACTTTATCAATACCAATACTAGCATATTTGCATCACATTTGTTCAGAAATTCTCTGTGTAATATCAATTGTGCTTTGTTTATTCTTATTTTTAAGATTTATTTAGTCATGAAAGACACACACACACACACACACATAGAGGGAGACAGAGACACAGGCAGAGGGAGAAGCAGGCTCCATGCAGGGAGTCCAACATGGGACTCAACCCCAGGTCCCCAGGATCACGCCCTGGGCGGAAGGTGCCACTAAACCACTGAGCCACCAGGGGTGCCTGATTCTCCTTTTCTAACTTCCCAAGTATTATGAAATTTTAGAAGAATACTTTTAAGTGACACTGCCTTTATATCATTTGTGATTTTTTTTTCATTTGTGATTTTTAAGATTGTAATAACTCTTTGAGTGAAGATGATGTTTATTTGACAAGTAATTTCACTATAAATTGGCAATTTTTCATTAACGTTGACCTCAAGAGGTTCATTATATTTGGCTATTTATTTACTTTTACCAAAGAACTTGATATTGTCATATGGCTTTGAGTTACTGTCTAGCATTCTTTCATTTCAACCCGAAGGACTATTTTTAATATTTCTAGTGGCAGGTCTAGTGGTAATGAACTCTCTCAGCTTTCATTTATCTGACAATGTCTTTTTTTCTTATTTATTTATTTATTTATTTATTTATTTATTTATTTATTTATTTGGTAAGCTCAATGCCTAGTGTGGAACCCAATGCAGGGCTGGAACTCATGACCCTGAGACAAAGCCCTAAGCTGAGATCAAGACACTTATCTAACTGAGCCACCCAGGCAACCCTGTCTCTCCCACATATTTTGAAGGACAATTTTGGTAGATAGAGAATTCTTGGTTGACTTTTTTTCCTTTCAGTACTTTAAATATATCATCCCACTGCCTTCTGGCCTGCAAGGTTTCTGCTGAGAAATCTGCTGACAGTCTTATTAAAGATCCCTTGTATGTGCAGAGTCACTTTCCTTTTGCTACTTTAAAATTCTGTGTTTGTCTTTGTCTTTTAAAAGTTTGATTAGAATGTGTTTTAGTGTTGTTTCTTTGAATTTATTCTACTTGGAGTTCATTGAGTTTCTTGTATTTGTATATCCATACCTTTTGTCAAATTTGGGAAATTTCAAGCCATTATTTCTTTAAATAAACTCTCTACACCTTTTTTTCTCACTTCTCCTTTTAAGACTCCTATAATGTGTGTACTGGTCTAGTCAATGGCTTCCCATAAGCCCTTTAGAATCTGCTCACTTTTCTTAATTATTTTTTCTATTCAGTTTCAGTAATTTCCAATGAGCTGTCTTCAGGTTCACTGAATCTTTCTTCTGCTTGTTTGAGTTACTGTTGAACCCTTCTTGTATATCTTTCAATTCAGTTATTATTTTTTTCTGATACAGAATTCCTTTCTGGATACATACCCTTAATCTCTTGCTCCTGAATGTCTGTGGGTCTGTAAAATCCTTGCAGTTTTCACAAGTCATAGCTGTTGCTTTCTGCAGCAATTAATAATCTGAGATCTGAGACACTTTTGTCCATCTGTACTTTAAGTTGGGTGACACATAGACCAGGGCCACAGGCAGCTTAGAGTTAGGTAGAATGTTTCAAGTTTGGCCTACACTGTTCTTTCCAGGTCACTGAATGAAACTAGAGTCTGACTAGACTGATGCTTACCCCAAACTTGGGGGAGACAAGGATGAGTAAAAACATGAAATTTTCTACTATTTGTATGTAGTTTTTCTTGTTTGGATGTTTGCTTGGTTTCTGTAGATCTCTGTTTGGATTCCAGAGTGTCTAGAAAGATATTCTTGTAAGTTTCAAAGGTTTTTTTTACTGTTTTCAGAATTTTTAAAATATCCATTTGGAATATCCTTGGTCTGATTCTTCTGGCCTCTACTGGTGTAGTTGCTTCTTTGAGCTTGAGTATTCCCCTCTATGGCTGACCTATTTGACCTCAGATGTGGCTGGTCTCAATATCTCCTGCCATGGTTGACTCAGAGAAATTTTCAGAACCACTGACTCTGGGTAGCTCTCTCCACTAGCCAGACACTGTTTTGAGAAATTTTTATCTTTCTGCCACTGGAAAATGAAGGACCTATTTAGGCAGAGACACTACCTACTTCAGAGTATTCTTCCCATATTTTTTTAGGTGGGGAAGAAGGGCTGAAGTGGAATGTGGATGGCCTGAGTGGGGGAATTGTAAGAAAAAGAAAAGGTCTGACTGGGCTTTAAGTGAGGGTTTCAGGGGTGGGCAGTTGGGAAAGACAGGGAAAGGGGAATGGTGAACAAAATTATTCACTCATGCCCAAAAGAATGTTATTTCCTCTATTCACCGCTTGCATTCTTAATATTATAAAATAATATGATCTCTCAGAATTCTGTATGGCAATCTGACCCATCTTTGTAACTCCAGTAACTGACAGGTTATATTAACCACTTAATTGGTGCTCAATATGTGTTGAACTGAAATGACAATTATCTAGTCTTAGAGTGGTTCTGAATGCAGACATCTAATATATATCTTTCCCACAAGAAAGTTATTTATTCCTAAATAGTGTTATGTGTGGCTGTCCATAAAGTATATGACAATTACCTAAGGTTGAAATACATGTGAAAAATATTTGTAAATGCATGTTACTTTTATCTCTGTGAAGTATGAAGGAGATTATGGGGATGATGAGGATCATTTTTTCCTTGACATAAAAGATTCTTTCTTTAAAAGATTGTATTTATTAATGAGAGACACACAGTGAGAGGCAGAGACACAGGCAGGGGGGAGAAGCAGGGTCCATGCAGGGAGCCTGATATGGCACTTGATCTCAGATCCCTGAGATTATGACCTGAGCCAAAGTGCTCAACCACTGAGCCACCCAGGTGCCCCGACATAAAAGTTTCTTGTTCTTCTATTCTCTCTCTCTCTCAGTTAGTCAATCAGTAGTACCGAGGATGTGTTCATTCAAGATTTTGCAAGGTGCTATCAGACATATTAAAAATGTCATAATTATGGTCCTAAGAGAACAGTCCAGTGTACCTGCTCTCATCTCATTTGGCAATGAGTTTACTTTTTTTCTAAATGGGAATTCTTAAACTCCTGCCCAGTTTTATTTTCACTTTTGGTAAGATATGGAAAGAAGTAGAAGAATGGCTTAATTTAATTTTCTTTTGAGAGACCGCCTTTGTTTAGCAATGAACCTTGGACCCACTAGTAGCACATCCAAGTTCTGGCCTTAGCTCTTCCGTTTTCCACTGATGTGTCATTGTTCATTCAACCCTTTGTTTTCTTATGTTAAAATAAGTATAACCAAAGTTCCCTTACAGGGGAACTCCTCTGTACTCCTAACAAGAGTTTTGGGGGATCCAAGTGAGAGCATTTGTGAGAAGATGGTATAAAATGGATGATTGTGATTATCTTTTCCTTAAACCCTCTCATTTATTCTTCTTTCTCTGTTGGAGGAAACAGACACTCAATAAATTGAAGGGCAGAAATTAGGATCCAAGGTAGTAGCCAATGGAGAGCATCAGTTGTCAACAAATCTTCACGTGCTGGAAACAGGAGTGTTTGGAGAACATGTGTGTGTATGTGTGTGTATGTTATTAGATCATGTCTTCCCCAAGCCTCACAATTCTCCAGGGGCTTTCCAACCACTTAGCATAAAATCCAGCGTCCTTCCTATGGCCTTCAAGATCCTTTCTCTTACCTCAGATTTACTTCCTCCTCATTCCTCTCCACTCCTACATCTTTGCTGTTACACAAACATTCCAAGCCCATTTCCTGCTCAGGGGTTGTGTATTTCAATTCCTCTTTCTCAATCCCGTCAGTTGAATGACTCATATTTTCTCTTTATTCAGGTTTCTACTCAGAGGCCACCTCTTCCAAGAGGCCTTCCCTGATCATCTATCTAAAATAGTATTTCTTATCTCTCTAGTCCCATGACCCCACTTTATTTTTGTTCTTAGGACTTAGTGCTACTTCTCTCTGTTTTATGTCTGCACTTTTAATTATTTTTTTATTCCCCACTAGAATGTAAACTTCAGAAAGGTGAGAACTTTGTGTGTTATTTTTCCAGATCTATGTTCAGTGCCTGGCATATTGTAGATACTCAAGAAATAATTGTTGAATGAATAAATGACTGGCTGGATGAATGAACAAACATAAGTGTACATTCCGTGAACTCTATGTAAGATTTGTAGCCAAGTTTGTATTTTTGGAAGTATTATTTCTTGTTGTAGATTAAGCACCTGATCATAGTTAATAGCACTTAGCTTTTCCCACTATTTATAATATCCCACTCTTTTGCTCTTGCCTCAAAAGCCTGAATGGATTCTTTTAAACCCTTGCTTTGAAGGCATTTGTATATTTTTCTAAAGATGTTTAATGAGTTGGAAATAACCATGCATGAAGCACTTTTAGTGTAGCCTTTATACAGTTAGCTTTTGCAGTTAGAAGTCTTGTTAGATAACTCACTGGGGAAAAAAATGTATTCATTTATATCAGATTGTTTCTATCACAGATGAGTTTTGAAGCTACTTTTCAAGTAATTTAAAATATGAGGTTATAGCACAGTGATAAGATACAGATCCCCCAAACACAGAAATTCATGAACCCGATGGACAGTTTTCCTGGCAGCATCACTACGTAGGCAGTCATAGGCAACTCGATGTACCAGGCAGTGGCCTGGCTGCTGGTACAACTGCCGAGATTTAAGAAAGTAAAACTAACTGCCGTGAGTGAGATTCCAGGTTTCAGTGCCCTAAACACTGATGAGAGTAGCTGCCCTGTAAGCAGAGGAAAAATTAGAGAAAATAGGAAATTATGGAGAATTTAGCATTGCTGTGTTGACGCTGACTTGGCTCCCACAGTTGCTGAGTTTTGTAGGACTGGCAGTAATTGTTTTAGCTATAGGACATGGCAAAGTGTGCTCAGACACAAGGGGGAGGAGCAAAAGGGCGAAGTCTTTGATTCTCTATTAGGTAGAGACTGAATGTTCACAAAATACATAGTGAAACAGATGCAGCCGTGTTTACTCCTTAGTTAAAAGCAAAACTATATAGCATGGGCTCCTGGAGATTTCACAAAGGGAGGAAGTCCCCTTCAAAAAAAATTGTTAAAACGTATGTGGAGTAAAAGAAGAGGTGTCAGGCAAATATATTTCTTTGCGTTCTATCTTCTTACAATTAAGAAGTTTATTCCCAGGTTTGGCTAGGAAAATATTTATCCTAATTTTCTTTGTTTGCTTTCTTCATTTGAAAAAGACAAACAGCTTTGAAAGCAACGTTAGGCTGATATGCTAGGAAGTTACTTGCTGAGCTCTGATATGACAATGGAGAGCATCGCTGTGAGCCAATCAGGTGCTGCCTGTGGAGTTGTTTTTGTTTGCAGCATTTTCACACATACTTATTCAATAAAGCTTTTGTTTTACTGACATTGGAAAACAGTGCACTGCATTATGCTGTGATTTTGAAGTGACAGTGTCAGTGGGACTAGGGTAAAAGATTTGAAGTGAATTGAGGCTAAAACGAAAGCTTTGTTTTTGCTTAGTTAGGAGGGAAAGTTAAATTTAAGATTTTTTTTCCCCACTCTTGCTTTCACCACTGGAAAAACAAAAACAACCCAAACAATAAGAGAACAACGGCAAAATCAAACTTACGTCTTCTGGTGCTATTTTAAGTGAGAGAACATATTTCCAAATAAATCTTTATATTTTGGGGGGAAATAAGAAAATTATCACAACTGCTCATGTCACAACTTATGATAAGCAAGACATAGTTAATACTCAATAAGTAATATAGCTCAATCTAGTCAAAATTCAACATTCTGAAAAAGTAAAGTGTCTGGTCAGATAAGATAAAATGATACTTACCTGCAAAGAACAGTGTCTGTTATCAGGATTCCTGTGATAAATCCAAATCACAATGAATTTCTTCCCTATATCTGAATTATATACTTAAAACTTAGACTTTGAAAAGGTAACCTAGACATTGACAAGGTAAGGCAACAAGTCATGATGATAAACCTACTATACTACAAATTGTGGTATTTTGCTACTGCTCCGGGCATTCTCGTTGACTTTGGTGTGCCAGGGAACCTCTGCAGGCCTTCCTCTTCTTCCTCTGATTTTTTTTTTTTTTTTAAGATTTTGTCCATTATTTGAGAGAGAGAGAAAGAGAGAGCGCGATAGCATAGGTAGGGTGGAGAGGGAGAAGCAGGCTCCCCACTGAGCATGGAGACTGAATGCCAGACTCGATCCCAGGATCCTGAGTCATGAGCTGAGCCAAAGGCAAATGCTTAATCAACTGAGCCACCCAGGTGCCCCTCTTCCTCTGACTGAATGAGAGAATGTATCAGCACTACTTCCAGTACGTCTTTCTGTTCAAACACTATGAATCACCTTGTTTCAGAAAATAAGTCACTCAAATTTATTTGGTAAATTCAGTTAAAATATTACTGACCTTCACATTCATGGAAGGGGGAGATGATTGTGGTTCTCCTAACAACACCCCACATTTTTATTTCTCTATCATAGCACTCATGTTAATTGATAATTGTTTTGTATGTCCTGTCCTCCATTAAATTCTGATTTCTTCCATTCCTGATGTGACAGTTCCATCATAAGAGATGACTGACCCATGATAATGATCATCTTTGATCACTTTTTTCCTTCAAACTTGAGTAACATATCACACTTTTCATTACTTACCCCCCTTATTTTTCTAATTATCAATCAACAATCACTAGTAATTTTTTCAAAATACTTCTCAATGGTACCTGACCTTGTCACTTGCATCCTACCTTGTTGGAATTAGTTCTCCGCCATTCCTAATATTGCCTGCAGGTACCTCAGCTCACAGTGAACATAAGACTTTGGTGTTTTCTGGGAACTGAGGCTTGGCCTCTTCTCCTCTTTATGCTTTTCCCCAGGCTTCTAATTGATGCATTTGAGTTCCATAACCCTCAAAGAACTTATATTTCCCAAATTATTCCCTGTAGTCAAGTCGTGGTTCCTAAAGTCTACCTGCCTTCTGGTCAAATTTCCTTAGACACTTACTGGCACTTCAGGTTCAATGTGTTCAAACCAGAACCAATGGCGTCTCTTCCCCTCCTTCCCAAATCAGAGATTTGCAAGCTTTCCAGATTCTTTTTTCTGTGTTATCTCCTGAACACAGCGTTAGGCTCTAATCTATCCTAAATTTTAGACTGTACCTTCTCAATCCTCTCCTAGTCCATTGATTTTACTTTAGTTTCAACTTTGAGCACTTTATAGTGGAGCTATTCTATTGGTGTTTTATCAGTTTTCTTTTTATTTTAAACATTTAAAAAAATTTTTTTTAATTAAAAAATTAAAAAAAAAAATCTGTAATCCTGAGCAGTCACCCTCAATCCCTTCATCCACCTACTCCCCAGTCCCTGGAAACCATTAGTCTACATTCTGTGTCTCTGGATTTGCCTATCTGGACAGTTCATGTAAATAAAAATAAAATCACACTCTCTGTGGCAAAAAAAAAAAAAAAAATTTAAAACGCTTTTTTAATAAAAGGCTTTATTTATTTGGTAGAGAAAGAGAAAACAAGAGGGGGTAGGGGCGGCAGACAGAGGGAGTAGAAGAAGCAGGCTCCCTACTGCACAGGGAAACCGACATGGGGCTCGATCCCAGGACCCTGGGATCATGAGCAGCTTAATGGACTGAGCCACCCAGGTATCCTCAGGTTTCTCTGTCCATCTTTTTTTTCTTTTCCATTCATTCACTACATTGCCATCATAGAAATTACTTAAAACTGCAGATACTATTATCACATATTTTACCTACTTAAAAACTTTTAATGTTTGCAATTGCCTTCCAACAAATTAGAATATCAAGGCACGAAAGACCCTTTTTGGAGGTGTCTATTTCTCAAAATTAATCTATTGGATTTCCCCCACCTCCTTTTAGAAGCTTCACTAGCATCATGTGCACTCCTTATAATTCTCTAAACGTGGCAGACTGCTTCATATCTGCCTCTCCACACTGTTTCCTTACCTGGAGTAGCCTTTCCCCATGATCAGCCTGGTAGACTCCTAGCCATCCTGCAACACCCAATTAATGAACTTTTCTATGATACTCTCCTAAGCACAATAAGTTGTTTGTGTCTTTGTGTCTTTAGTGCCCAACCCCTATACTCTGTCCAGACCTCGTTTATTTTCTCTCATTAACTGTGTTTTGTTTATATCTGAATCCCCAGTGCCTAATGCTGTTGCTGATAAATAATAGTTACTTGACATGGACAAGGTACCAAACATCTCAGAAAATAGTTGGGAAGGAGTACTAATAATGCAACAATTTTGCTAAGGGTTTTGTGACCTTTTCTTGTGGCCCTTTCCTCCCCATAAAAAGAATCTGTGAATCAAGTAATTAAAGCAGAGGATGGGTCGGTATTAAAATCCTGAAGGATAACGTGGCTGTCGGTAGGGAAAGATCAAGAGGAGGAAGCTGGAGTATTTTGGGCACTTCTGAAGGGGAGATGGAGACCATCTGGAAAGGAGGATGCTGCAGGAATGAGAGCCAGGACAGAGATAAAAGTGAATGGAAAGGAAATGGTGGCTGAACAACATCAAAGAAGCAACTCTATTGCCGTAAGTTACTTGCATCAGGCAAGTAACTGTGCGCTCACTCTGGCAGAGATACAAGTGGGTGGCATTGGGCGATGGTTAGGACAAGAACTAAGAAATGGGGACATAATTTGTTTTAAGACCACTTCCTCCAGAGTAGCTGGGCTTATGGGCTTAGGACAAAGTAACAGGAAACAACCCAGTACATTCTGATGTTTTCAATTTCTTTTTATGTGCAAATGTATCTAAGTGTGTGTTTTCCACTCTAAATAGCACCAACTTAAACTATTAATTTAAAGAAGTCCTTATTAACCTACTTAGCTCTTTTTCCTTTTAAAAGAAATCCATCCAACTACTATGAGTACACCAAGAACATTATTTTAGGGAATGTCCCTCCTCTCTGAAAGTAATCGTTTCTGAGTTTTGCCATGGATTTTTCTCAACTGAACTCAGGTAGACCTGTCTGTGGACAGGAAATTCATGGCACTGAAAGAGGATGCTGTATTTCTTTGACTTAGGAAAAAAATCGTAAACATAAACATCCTCTTCCACCATTTGTTTACGATTAATTGCTAATGATAGATAGAAAGCTTTGAGAGTAACAGGAAGTATAAATAATATAGGAAGAAAAAAGAGAAAAGAATAGTGTTAACAATAACAGTTGCAGATGGTTAGCGTTTTCCCTGGAAAGTATTGTTTTAAATTTCTGTTAAATCTTGCCAGATTTCGGGAGATTGTTTGATCTTAAGTAGAACATGTTGCCACTATTTCAGTGATAGTAAATGCTGCTGAAACATTTGCAAAATAAAGATCAATACACTGGAAATTCATGAACTTATATGTTTAGGTAATAAATCCATAAGTGCCATAAAGAAGTTTCTTTTTGTGTGGTTACATTTCTAGAAAATCAGGTGGGATCCTTCAAAGTATTCATACAATGTCCATGATCTGAATTGTGTGATTTTTCTTAGACGGAATTAGAATTTAAACAACAAAAACAGTAACATGCACCTATGCATATGTTTTCTTTCACGTACCTGCAATGAATTCCTTCCTTGTTTTGTAAACAATGAAAATGAAACCAAATAATACTTGAATAATTAATATTGGTAGTAGTTCTAGTAGTAAGAGACTTTAACAGTATAGTTGAAAGGAAATACTTGAGTATGTTCTGTAGATACTTGGCTGACTCATAGCTCAGTGTTTCACTAACAGTGAAATGGTGAGACATTTACTATTGTGTTATAGTCAGACTTATTTGCCTGTTTGTCTTAGGAATTATAGAACGATGTGATAGCTGTGACATCTCGGGCTTGAGGAGTCATTAATCAATGAGAATATGGAACAAAAAGCCAATTACTGTTAATGTGCAAGTAGCACAAAATAGCAAAAATGGAAAAATAAAAACACAAGATAAAGAACAACAGAACTCTACCCAGTAACGGTATGGCTACTGATGGACTAATTTCCTGTTGATACCAGGATGGCGGGGTGGGGGGGGGCGTATTTTAAGTCACTTATACATTAAGAGCAATTCCACTTTGGTCTCCTTGCAAATCCAAATAAAAACAATAGGTTAGTATTAGGTGTAACTTCAGACACTGGTTTATTAAAGAATCTGCAGAAGAATCTAAAACATCTCTAAAAGCTGTTTTAGAGCATGATGTGTTATTCTAAAGAAATTCTTTAGAAGTTGTCCCTCTTGAATTTACAGTCACAAATTTATATTCCCTTTGTGATACAAGTGGAAATGATCCTTCTTCTGTTCAAATTGCTGGTCAATATGTCAGTCAGATCAAATGCCACTAATAAGATGCTAAAAAGTGCTTCAGAGGAACGGGGGATTTCTTTAACAAGACGTAAAGTGCTTTTTAATCCATTTCTTACTTGTTAAAAGCATTATGACTCTTACAGATTGTTCTATCATGATGTGGTTTTAATCCTTTATGAGAAGTGAAAATGCATTGTAGAATTCTGAAATATAAGTTAAGAATTGAGTCTGGGTAGCCTCCCCAGTAGTGGCCCAACCTAAGTCTCAGGTAATAACATAGTCCTGGAAGGACCATATCCAATGAAAGGAGGACGATTTTTAAGGAAGGCTGTAAAATATTTGGGAACTTTTTCATGAATTAGGTTTCTAAAGCTTACTTTTGACTTCTAAAGAATTTGGTTTCTCATATTCTGAATCAAGTCCCCTCCAGAATACCAAACTGATGAGTAATCATGGGAAGCCTATGAAGAAACAAAAATAGTGTTGCCTTGTGGAAGAAAGGGAATGTTTCATTTTTCATGTGAAATGTACTTATCTCTGGGAGTAAGAGCAAAATTACCAACCTTTCCTTGTGTCTAGTTACCTCCTTTATAGTAACCACATCTTTGATTAAATTAAACTAGATTTCTACTGATGGCTAAATGTTCGAGGGACAACAGGGAGTAAAATCCTAAGATCAAGGGGAAAGGATAGAGACCAGGGTAGAAGGTGGTGACAAGTTCATATCAATCTGCCTGCTGCATGCAGAATGAATTGGAGAAGGGCAAGTAGATGAAATGACATATTATTGCAATCGTCTACGTATGGTGTGATGGTGATTTAGAGTAGGTTGGAAGAATTGGTTATAGGATTGAGTCAGAAAAATCTCTCATGAGTAAAGTTGTAAGACATGGTGATGAGGTGGATATGGGGAAGGAGAGAGGGTGGGATCAGGAGTGCTGCTTTGTATTACTCAGTAGATGGGAGAGAACATTGGAAGTCGGCCAGGATGGGGGTGGAGAAAATGGGAATGAGAATAGTAATTTGTCTTGAGACATTTGAGACATATTACATTTTGTTCATCTTTCTATTCTAGCCTCAATTTACATAGTTTTGTCTCGGGAAAGGGTAAATCAGTTAATTAGTGAGGGTATGATCTACATATCCTTTCTACATATATATAAAATCACCCATATATATGGCATCATGATAAAAAAAAAAGCAAAATTTTCTATTTCTCAACATGCCAGGCCTTGTATTTTTTGTTTCATGAAGCTTTTCTCCATTAAGATTTATATAGTTGCTTTTATGACTCTCTTAACAAAGTGAAAAGAATTGAAATTCTTTTTGTTTCTTGTCTTTTTAAGAATACTGTGTTTACTGTCTTTTGATGAATAGTCCATATATGGAGCTTCTTACAGTTGCCAATAATCTAATAGATCATGACAGGCACTTAATTTTGAGTGTTTCAGAGCAAGAAGTTCCAAACATGGTTTTTCTACTCATAATTTTTTAGGATTGCCTTCTCTCTGTCAGGGAACGTGTGTTTTTGCTTCAGGAACTTTAAAAGAGCCTTCTCTGCTTTATCTCCAAGCCCAGGAACTAATCTAAGGATCAGGAAATAGGACAGACACCCCCCTCCCCTTCCAAACACACACATACACTCCTGAATTCTCTTTTAACCAAAAAATGGGTTGAAGAACTAGACCAAACATATTTGACCAAGTTTGGAAAAGAATGTTGATTCTTTGGTTATGTCTATGCTGGCAAAATGATTGAAATTCTGTGTTAATTTTTTGAATATAACATTAAGAAAACCTGATTTGAAGATCTGAGTTCTCATTTCCTACTGAATTATGTACAAGTTCTTTGGCATAGTGTTTAAAGCGTTCCACAGCACGCCACTGAGCCACTTTTCTATCTTTATCCTCCTCTAATCCTCTCTCCCTAAGCCTGTGCTCCAGACAAACTAGACTGCTTGTCATTCCCTACTTTTCCTAATACTGTTCTCTAGACCTAAAATCTTTTGCTTTCTTACCAGATCACTTCCCTTCTTGCTTTTCATTTCCTGCCCATGTCCTATTCAGAACTCTCAAAATTTTGATTACTTCTCTTTCAACGCCTGTCTCAAATGTTAGCTGTGCCATAGCAGTGCTTGGTGATTTTTTCCTGAAGCATTTTAAATAATTTGCATGCTTCTCTTATGCTTTAACCTTGTAAAGCTCCTACTCATCCTTGTCTATCGTAGTGACTTGTGCATATCATGAAACCAATAAATATTTTCGGAATTAAGTTGAATCATCCCCACTGACAGCCACTATTTACATTAGACATTGGAAAATTATTCAAATCACGAAATCATCTTGTTTGCATAGACAAAGGTACCGTACCAGGCTCTCCCCATTATATTGCCTCATTAGGCCTCATTCACCAAACATGGGTTGAACACCTACTAATTGCAGTGTGCTGTGTTACTCTGTCCTGGAAACAGGACCAAATATAATTACATAATCATGTGTCAGGAAAAATATGTAATTATGTGCATCTCACATATTCAAAATAAATTTCTAAAATAAAATAATTAGACTAACTTGATATCAATTAAATCTTGTCCAAATAAAGACGGAACATTCAGCTTTGTTCAATCTCATGTAAATGCTGATAAAGAGAGTTAATCCTTCCACTTGAGAAAAACAATTAACACATATCTAACCCAGGCACTCATTTATTCAAGAACTTTCTCAGCCAAATTCATAAGTGAAGAACAAATTTTTCTTCTCAGTGCCTTGGTTATTTTTCAAAGGTACTTCCCAGGATTTTGTTTCAGAGTCTGATTTTAGGTATGTGTCTCAGGGTTGGTTATAAACAGAGCAGAAGAAGAGTTGAAGTCCAGCAGCGGCAAACAATTGTGGAAAATCTGTGAAGTAATGTTGTCCTTGCAACATTTTCCGGCCTACTTTTCAGGACCCATGGGCTTTAGATAAGCATTAGGTATGTGTCCAAAATAAACCACTGGGGTTTTTAAGCCACTGTCCATCCTTGGTATAATTTTCTCACAAGTCATCAACTTCATAAAATACACTCTTTTTCCATGATTAAGAAAGTTGGGGGATAGGGGAGCTACCTGGGTATGTGTGATCTGACATTGCACTGTTTTAATTTAAAATTTCTGCCCAACATTGTGTTCATAAAATGACCACACGATGACTTGTAAGCCAAAACGCATGAGAAGTGCATTATGGGTAAGCAGTTTATTTTTGTTATTCTTTTGAAATATTCAGCTGGTATTAAAAACAGATCTTTTGAGCTGGAACAACAGTGGTACAGGTAGACTTCCTACTTTTGGAAAAGATCTGGTCTTTAGCTTATGGGAACCAAGCCGAAGCAGATGTGAAAAGTTCAACTAAAGGAAGAACAGATTAAACGCACTTTTGTGGTTGAAAAACCAAAACAGATGTTATTATTAAACCACAAAAACCTGGGTACATTTAAGTAACACTAGGTGTCTGAATTTTAAATTTGGATTTGAAATAATGAAGGCATTTAAAGTTACACAGGCTGTTGTGTGCCACTAAACTCTTAATCTCAAATCAAGCAGTTTGCATATTAAAAAAAAAAAAACTTTCAAGAACATTGAGTCTCTGTCATTGTGCTTATCATCTGAAAATGAGAAAGCATCTGACGATAAAAAAACAAATCATTTCGGTGATTTTTAAATTATTTTTCCAAAGCATTTTGAAAATGTTTATTATACATATATATTATATATTATATATAATATATATATATATATATAAAGATATATATATATATATAAGGTCTAGAGTACTATTGTTATGTAAATCTTAGAGGGAGAGATCAAGTCACAGAGGAGAATTAAGGTGATGCCAATACATGAATGCACAGACCATTGATCAACTTACTGGATTACTTCCCCATACGTGACAGCTCTACCATGGGATATTAAAATAGTGTGGAAAAGTAAATACAAATTAGAATTGTCCCACAATGCCATGACTACTTTTGGGTATTTAATTTTGGCTTTCTCAGTAACTTTTTGTTCTAATATGCTACCCCGGCAACTTCAATCCAAAGAGGTTAAAAGCCCAAGCTAGCAGGACATAGAGAGCAGGTGTTATCCAGTGAAAACTCCCGTACTAGAGAAGAGCCAGCCAAGAGAGAGGGTGGTAAAGGGAAGGTAGCAGCAATTTGCTCATAGCCTTTGATCATTAATCTAGATATGTTTTACACATTAGACCAAAAGGGATGTATTTAGCTAAAATGGACATTAAGGATGTAGTCTTTCACCTCTATTTGGAAAAATGAATGTTGTATGATGTGGGATGATTTAGGAGAGGGCTGGGAGGATGCCAAGCTTTCACATCACATGAAATGAATGCAATGAAGAAAGTGAAAAAGTCTTTATTAATTACTTAGTCCCTTTGGAAGATTTCTCTTTTTCACTCTAGTTCTCAAAGTGGGAGAAGAAATGGGGTGATTCCTAAAATGCTTGGGGCATTTTTTCAAATCATGTATGCTTTTTTTCTCCACATGAACATTTCTAAAGATCTTTAAGATGATTCCAACTCACACCCTTCATTCCTTCACTCTGCCCTCACCATCCTAAGATCCAGTTTTGCATATTCTGCGTGGGAATGACCTGTGCTTTAGCTTAACGCCCTAAAAGATTCATGATGCAGCCAGACTGTTGTAACCTCTACATAGCTTACAAAAGCTTATATCATCATAAGGATTAAATGTTGGACTTATAACGCTCAGATATATATTTTATTAAATATACTATTCCAACTTCCTTTTTTCTTTTTAATTTTAAATGTGGTTACTAGAAAATTTAAAATAACTTAAGTGGCTTACATTTGTGGCTTGCATTTTATTCCCATTGGACAGTTCTACTCCATCTAGTAAATAAAAGAGAGAGAGAAAGAGAGCAAAAAGAGAGGAAGAGAGAGAGAGAGAGAGAGAGAAACATGTGACTACTTTGAGAAAATAATTTCTCTCTTTACTTTAGCTATACTCTGCCCTTAGCACAGTCTTAACTGTGTGTGAATTTCACTTAAAAACATTTTAGGGGATCCCTGGGTGGCGCAGCGGTTTGGCGCCTGCCTTTGGCCCAGGGCGTGATCCTGGAGACCCAGGATCGAATCCCACATCGGGCTCCCGGTGCATGGAGCCTGCTTCTCCCTCTGCCTGTGTCTCTGCCTCTCTCTCTCTCTCTGTAACTATCATAAATAAATAAAAATTAAAAAAAAAAAAAAAAAAAACATTTTAGGCAGTTAGCAATTCTGAAATGGTGAGTAGTAAGGCGAGATTCCAGAGCAAGCATCTCTTGGGTGGCTAGAACAATAATGACAAAGAGGAGAGATGGCATTTCAGCTGGGATGCATGCAAGAGGATGTCCTTGCCTGGCCTGAGGACTGTGCATAAGGGGTAGTCAGCCCTGGGTGCTGCAAACCACATTCTCCATGAATGTATGTTCTGGGTAAGACCTAGATGTGGATAATCCAGTGTGTGGAATTCTTTGGAAAAACTATGAAAAAGAGAATGTAGGTGGAGAAATAAGAACACGTGGGAGAGGTGTAGGTCTCTAACAATTGGAAATCACTTATTAAATCATTCTTCAGTTCCATAAATATCCATTGAGCTTCTATTGAGGTCAATTCGTACTTTTTTCTAGAGGGTAAAGAAGGAACCAAAGAAGCAAGCTCTATGTCTCTCTGATGTTTGCATATAACAGGGAATACAAAGATGATAAATGGTTAGTGCATCAGGTTTTCTATGAAGAAAGATAAAGTAGAGCAAGAAGATAAGGAGGGAGAGGATGTTGATTTAGAAAAGATGTTTAAGGAATCCCCTTTTGAGGAGGTGGCAGTTATGCAGAGACACGGCTGAAGTGAGAGAGCAAATCAAATGAAGACTGTGGGAAGCCTGTTTCAGGCCACGGTAGTGGATGTTCAGATGTCTGAGGCAGGGCCTATGTGTATGTAGCTGAGGAATAACATGGGGCCAGTGAGGCTAGAGCGGAGTGAGGAACAGGGAGTGCTGTAGGAGGTGAGGCTCCAGGAGGCACTGGTGTCAGATTGTGCTGGATCTTGGAGGGTAAGGTAGGGATTCAAGAATTTATTTTAAGTGATATGGCCAGCTGCCTCACTTTTTGAGCATAGTACTGATGCCATCTGGTTTTATATTTTAAAGGATCCACCTGACTGTAAGTAGAACACAGATTCCAGTGGGCAACAAAGGAGAAAGACCAGTGAGGAAGCTGTTCAAATAGGCTACGTTAAAGCTGGTAATAGTTTATGCTATAAGGTTAAAATGGAGGTGGTTAGAGTGGTTGAATTTTGAATGTATTTTGAAGTTCAACCAAAGGGTTTTCCTGATGGGTTGTATTTGTGGGAGAAAGAAAGAAAAGAATCAAGGACAACTCCAAGAGTTGGGCTTGTGTGGCTATAAAAATGGAATCACCATTTATGAGGACAAGGAAATCTATAATAGACAGTCGTAAGCCAGAGATGCATGCTGTAATCTACACGGAAACCACTAAAGGGAAAGCTAGCAAATACAGAACTAACAAGCTATTAGAAGCTAAAATAAAATGATTAAAAAATAAATAAATAAATAAAATGATTAAAAATATTTGACTAATTAAAAAGAAAAATCAAGAAAAAAGTATAAAACCAGAGGATCAAATAGAAAACAAATACGGTGATGACAGACATAAACCCAAATATCAGTAATTATTTTTTTAAAAAGATTTATTTATTTATTTCAAAGAGAGAGAACGAAAGTGAGAGAGCACGAGCAAGCATGAGTGGGTGGGGCAGAAAGAGAGGGAGAGAGAAACCCAGACTCCATGCTCAGGGTTGAGGCTGCCACTGGCTCTCAGGACCTGAGTGGAAACCAAGAGACCGATGCTTGAACACCTGGGCCACTCAGGCGCCCCCAGTAATCCCTGTATGGTTAACAATATAAACTGAAAAGAAAACACTGCAATAGGAATAGATTGGAAAGAGTGAAAATTGGAATTCATTTTTGGATATGGGAAATGGAAATGGTTAGTTGACACCTGACTATTGAAGTCTGGAGCTCAAGAGACAGATCAAGACTGAATATGTCAATTTGAATTGCTAGAATTTTCGACAGAGTCCATTTTTCAAATTAAATAGTGACTTAATCAGCTACTTGAATACTTTGTGGACATATTTGGAAAGAGATGCAAATACGTTACTGATAATTGTATAAATAAGCTTGTAAGGTTTCTTTCCTTCTGGGATTCCATATACTATCAAAGAAGTATTTCACTGAGAGGGAATTCAGACCAGATGGTTGCTATAGTCCTTCCCAAATCTAAAGTTCTACCATTAGAAGATGAATCCAGGATCATTGCAGGAGAACCATTTAATTTCTCCACGATGAAATGTCCCTTGTTGTGTTTTATCTAAATCATGTGAAACAACTATGAAGGCTACTAGCTCTTAAACTTCTTTTAAGGAGTTCAAAGTCGCCCTGAGACTCACTCATTTACCTTGATAAATGCCATTGGGTAATCACTGGCACAATCTATTTTGCTAAAATTTTATTTTGTTAAAAATTAGAGATTTGGGTGTAATTGATACTGGGAGATTCAGATTTATTTTTTTATTATGCCTTTTCACTACTTTTCAAAATGTATAATTAAACATAAAATCTAAAAAAATGCTTTTCTACTCTGCAGTTGTTTTTTATTAGCCTATACATAATTATTATGTCAACAGTTAGAATTACTATAGCTCTTGATTTGGGGCTCATATTCAACAGATGGTTTTTTTCAAATAGATTTAGGTATTAGTTATACTAATGTTTAGGTATTAGTTATATTAGTATAATATTTGGAACTTAAATCCACAGGTTTATAGTTTGCTGCTAAATGTTACCTTCTTTGGCAATTCTATGGTTATAGAGATCTGTTTGCATATTGACTCTGTATTCCAAAATATTAGCTCTCCTCCAAGATTTATGTTATCATAAAATGAATACACTTCCTTCTGCATCTCCTAATCTAAGGCATTCACCAAAACTTTGAGAAGTGAAACCACAGAAGCCCATGAATACAGTATCAAATATACTTTTTCTCAGCTTGATAATTATGAAAAGCCTATATTTACATTTCATCAGAGACGAATTTAACATAAGTTAATTGCATTATATTTTCTACATGACACCAATAAGGGCAATTTTAGAGAATCGAGAGAGGTAAAGAGAGAGAGAAAACACCACACATAATGGAGGCTCTCCTTCCCTTCATTCTGCTCAAGTGATGTTTGTCTTGTGATTGCAGTTCTCATTGGATTCCAAGTGTCCATAAAGTTCTGAGTTTGATCATTTTGTCAAGCTGAGTGTGATTCTAGTTTTTAAAGATTTTTAGGGATATTCAATATGGTTTGTAAACCTGAGCCAACTACTTCATATAATGCTCAATCACAGAAAAAAATGATTAGTTCCATAGCTGCAGGAAAGACTGACTGTGTTGTTCTTGCCGAGAAAGACATATCAAAAAACAATTTCAAAGACAATTTTGACCACACGGTATTATAATCCTACAAATAAAACGTGAAACCTTCAACAAGATACAACTCCCCTTAACTGCACCACGATTGAACTCTAATCTCCATGTTATCACTCAAGATATGATGTATAATTTCCGATGGGAATAAAGATGAATTATTCTTTTGCTTTTCCCTAATCTCCTAAACAAGAAACATTTCTGTAAAATGAAGTTAGGCTATTGAAATGTTACTTATTACCTATGGATGTTTGCTAACTTCTAGCTGAACTTCCCCCTTTTTTTTTTTTTTGATGTTATCACTAATTACGTTTTCTCACACATTTAGCTTTTGATATTTTCTGGACTTTAAAAAAAATTAGGTAGATTCACACACATTCAGTTTTTCTGGCATGAACACAAAGGGCAATATTAGATAGTCAGTGGAAAGTTAGTTTCCTCACCCTGCAAAATACTTTGCACTGGCTTTTTAATCTCTGCTCACACAGTTCTTTTTCATGTACCACATTTCATACTGCCTACGATGCCCAGCAAAGATTCATCACTCTCATCAAATTTTCTCTGAACAATATGTCCTAGGCTAAAACTTTCCTGTCTTAATATATTCATCACTTCTAAAACAATCATTCACTGTTTCAAAATGTTGTCTTGTAATCATTTATATATCACCAACATTTGTAAAAATGTGCTTTGAACATTTACTCTAAATCAGGTGTCACCTTAGGTGTTATGAACACGGAAGTAGCCAATACACTCCCTTACAGTCTAATCTACTTGTAAAGATAGCACATTTAAGTATGTGTCCGCAATCAAGTAGGATATGGTTTAAGAGAAAGAAGTCCTAGATGCCATAAGAGCATGTGAATGGCTCCCTTCCCTGGTTGCACGTTGGATTCACCCAAGGATTTAAAACAAACAACAACAATATTTATGCGTGTGGTCTGATTTACCTAGTGTAGGATAAACTTGAGGCATTAGTAGTTTTAAAGTTCCCTAGGTAATTCCAATGTATAGCCAGGATTGAGAAGCACAAGTCCCCCCTTTCACTGAATGCCTGCTGAGGATCCTTACTTTAGAGATATGGACCCACGTCCCTCTGGCTAAACATCAGCACCTCACTGGGTCTTCAACTTTTCACAAAGAATGGTAATGAAGAATTTTGAAAAAAAAAAATGGGTTTGCTTTTAACATCCATTTTTGTGGTCCCAGTAGTAAACCAGATAACTGCAGATTCTCTGTGATGCAGCTGCCAGGAATAGCAGCAACCTCTGGAATTCCTTATCTATAACTCATTTAATAAATTGAATAACAGGCATCAGTGATCTTCATCGTCATAGAAAGTGAACAGCATCCATTTTATTTCCTTCACCAGCCCCTTTCTGTGTGTTGCCTTTGCCTTTATGCTTTATCCCCAGCTTTTCTTTAATTTTAAGGATTGTTTTCTGGGCCCAGGCACTTTAATTTTTTTTTTAAGCAAAAAGGAGCAAATTCCATATCTACTATGGATTAAAAAAGACAAATGATCTTACTAGCTAACCACATCTACTTTTATCAAAGAAAGAGATAGAGAGATAGAGAGAATTAATTATTTTAAGTCAGGCTAAATAAAATATTATTTAAGGTATACAGGTAATTGAAGAAATCAGGTTTTCTCTTCATCCACTATATATCTAGATAATTGCCTCATTCCACCCCTTCTTCATCACCCTATCCCCTTCTTTTGCTGCACAAACCACCTGGCTTTCCTTTTTGTGATATTTACTTTTTCTTTAACTAGGTACCCTTCAAAAGTTAAAGAGAAAGAGAGAGAAAGGGACTATCCAGTCTGCATCACTACTTAAAACTATTAGAAGATAGCAATTCACTAGTTGGGACGATGCAATTCAAAACACCAAAAAGATAACAGGTTTTGAGAAATTGGCATATGTTAGTGATTATGCAATCATTCATTTCCCACAGATTTCTTTTTATAGGAAACTTTGGAAAATCCCAAAAGAACTGACCGAGTCATTCAAACCACAACAGGTTTCTTTCAACATCAAAACCATGGGTAGGAGTGGGCGAGGAATCTTTTTCTTTATTTTCTCTCTTTTCTTTTCTTTCTTTTTTTCTTTTATTTTCCTTTTCATTTCCTGTCCTTTCCTGTCCTTTTTGTCTTTCTTTTTTAAGCATGGACAGCCTGGTCCGAGTGTGCAAAGCTGTGGCTTCCCCTCCTGTGGATGCCTTCTGAACAGCAGATCTGACTTCCTCCTCAAACCAAGGCATCCTGAAAACATCCAAGCAGAGGAAGCATTTTTTCACCATGACATGGGAAAGGGCCATAGAGATCCAAATGGAAACGGACATTTCATGTGAGTGACTATTTCTACCCCAGCTTGGCTTCTTGCCTAATTCAACAGACACTTAGGTGGCTGAAGAGGGAAATTTTTGTTAAAGTGAATCCAGCTCTGAGTTGGACACGGAGCCTTTTGACTGGTGGCTGAGTTCCTTGTGCTCGCTGGCAAAATTCACAAATTTTTCTTTTGGTTGTTGTTGTTGGGTTTTGAAAATACTTCATTTCCTGGCAATAGTTTTCTTTCTTTAGTAGATAAAGGGAAAGATCTTTTCCATCTACAACATATAACACTCCTATCATCTTAGAAACTGTTTTCTCAACCAGGCAGGATCCCCTGAAGACTCACTCTCGCTCTCCATGGCCTCTTGACAGCTGGCTTATAACCAAGTGATCTCAGAAAAGTCCTCCCTTCCCCTGATTGTGTATGTCAGCGGGAGTCTGTTTGCTGTCATCAGAAGGTTCATCTTACATGTATGACCACGGGGGCTCTGTGTGTGTGTGTGTGTGTGTGTGTGTGTGTAAGGGGTGGGCACAGAGCCCAGTTTTAAGCTTTCAAGAATACTCAAAAACTGTGATTGAGAAAATTAGAGATTAAGATGGCACTCCTTCCCCTATTGCTCCCCAGGAAGCAGCACAAAATCTCTTGTTATGGGCCACCTATCATATTGATACAATACACACTAGTGTGTAAGCCAATAATAGACAATCTTCTACAGTGGTGGCAGAGTGAATTGACACAACCTTTCTGGGTAGCATGGTAGCAGTCCAAGCCAAAAGCTTTAAAAATCATATATCTGTACTTAGGAACGGATCTTAAGGAAGTATTCATGAGTGTACACTAAGATTTGTTAGCTAGGATTTTGACTGCAAAAGAAAAAATGAAAGCAAATGTCCAACATTTGGGAAATGGTTAATCAGCTGTGATATGTTCATCTAACGGAAGATTCTATGGTTGTATTCTTAAAAAATATACGAAGATAATGAGGTAAGGTCTTTGACATCATGTGAAGTGGTGGAAAAATAAGAATAAAGAACTGACTCCATTTAATGACAGCTTTGTATAAATATGTATGCATCACTGCATAAGTAAATGACTAATAGGAAATACACCAAAAGTTGTAGCAGTGATATTCTCTGTAGCTTGGCATTCCAGCCAGATGGATGGATGGATGGATGGATGGATGGATAATTAGGTAGATACAGGTAAAACTGTTTTTGTAGGATGAAAAATGCACTTTGTTAGACACAGAAGAAGGAAAATGTTTACCTAATTTGTAAGTGATAGAAATTATGAAAATATCCATATCAAAGTAAAAAAAACCTGTATTTCTTAAGTGTACCCATCACAGAAATGGAAATAGGTTAACACAAATAAGAAATTCAAGATAGAGGGCTAAGCAACCACCTAGTTCCTCTCTCTGTTTTCCCAGGAGAGAAACAAGAAGCACAGTGATGTGATACCTCCTCTTATCAAGGTCACAGTAACTTTGTGATCAAGCTAGAACAAGTCTTAGCCCTTAGCTCATTCCAGAATGCAACAGATGGCATTTTATTGTTAATGCTCTTCTTTCTTTCTTTCTTTTTTTTTTTTTTAATGCTCTTCTTTATTTGTTTACATGTAGGTCATTGATTTTGATGAAGTTTGGGTTATGTGGTTGGCATATTTACCTCCCAAATGGTCACCTGTTTCTTGATACTGTGGGTGGTTTGACATTCTAAATTGGAAAAGGTAGTCGCAGTATTAATCATAGCCTTACATGTTGTGTAGACAATGTCTGCTAAGTGTTGGTATGAAGCAAGAGCTTCTGTCTTTGAATCTGTTGCCATTTATGCATCTGACTTTTAACGTGGATGGCTTTGAATTTGAGACTAACCAAATATGCAAGGGAAATAAACTAAAGTAAGGGATTTCCATCCAGTAACACAAAGTTCTTATAGTAAGGTATTTTTCTTTTCTGCACTAAGTACAGCTTCAATAAATAGTTGTTGGCCAAAACAATAAACACACAATATCTTCAGAAACATTTTCCCAATGACATGGAATTACATGTAGTCAGAATTGGCAGTACTATTTAAAAAATTCACATTAAGTCTTTTCTTAAATAGTATGACAAAATAAGACTTCTCAAAGTACAAGAGTGGCTTCATTTTGGTTTAAACACCTCCCTTTCTCAATGTGTAGATCTTAGGTTGCAAATATTAACTGTGAAAACATCACATAATACCTACCTGGCATTATAACTTTCTTACAATTCAGGCAGCGAGTATTTATAATTTCTAAGCAGAGGTATTTAAGTTAATGAGTTCTGAATAATATTTATTAACTATATTTTAATGACCCATTTTTTTATTGAAAACATTAAAATCTTTTAGAAATCACTTTATAAATGCGATTTTAATTCTTTTACTGTATTCATAGCCCACTGTTTTTGCAGGAAAAGAAATTAAATGATTCAGGTTTAAAGAAACAAATTACTGTGCTAATCTTCAGGTATTTCTCTTCCTGATATGACCACTCACGTCTAATTGTGGCAGCACAGGCCCCATTGAGGGGCTGGTTCCGCTGGTGCTCCACTGAGTTATTTGTCAGGGACTTGAGATTTGGTGTAAGAAGCACATTGACCTCCAGCTCTTTCTAAGACAGACTGGCCCCTCTAAAATAATTCATAGAGTTGGTCTAATGAAAAGATTGGTGAGTCCACCAGGTAGAAGGACTTTAAATGTAACACAGGAGCTTTTAGTAGTATTTAGACTGATGTTCAGGATTCTTAGAACTAGCCATTCAGTTGTCTATGTCATGGACCATTGAAAAGCCCAGAGCAGGGTTGCTGGAAGTGGCCTGCAGTGGTAAGGTGCTTGGTTTGACCATGGAAGTCTTTTAACAAATTGGACAGTATTACATAAAAGCCAGGTGTCCAACTTCGTTTGATAAATTGCATGATCTGGTGACCCTGGGTTCTCCTCCTCTCATGGCACTGATTGGTGTGTATTGGGTAGAGGCACCTGGCTGTTTAGACGAGGTGGTTGCCCTTCACTGGCTGTGCTCACACTCTGACCTAACCTGCTTTACTCAGACATTCATGCGTTTCCAGCTTCGTCAGTATGGACATTTGATTTCTTTGACCCTTGTCAAAGGACTAAAGCATTGTTGTTGCTGCCTTCTGCCCCAGGTATATTTTGGAACTTGACTCAACATTTTACCCCATATTGCATTGGAAAGTATGCTGACATTTCAGTAGGTATTTATCTTTTATAACCTTTTATGTGTAAATTATAGGCTCTCTTTATTCATTTTATATCTTTCTTTTATTTTTAAGGAAATAATACAAGGCTTCCCAACCAACTTTTCTGGGCTACTGAAGACTTTGCTTTTCTCCCCCTTCTCCGAATTCTTAGAATACATTTTGCCTCTCTAAAAATTTGATTCTTAAGATTGGCACTATAATATTGCTCTGGAATTCAATCCAAGTCAAAGTTAGACATTTTTCCCCACGAAGGGCAAGGATAATGCCTTTTACTAATATTACATATAATACTAATATTTTTTTACCAATATTACTACTAATAAACTACTGCAAATTTACTCATACTCCTAATATTACCGAACCTAGCAGAGTGCTGAGTGCACAGCAGATCTGCAAGTGTACTCGTGGATTGAATCAGTATTTCCACTTCTTTACTATTTAACCTAAAACGTTAATTTCCTTCAGTATGAAAATTATTTATTGAACCATAGCATATCAGCCATAATATATAGTAAATCAAATAACTCTTTCATGTATTTAGGAAGAAAGAACTTCTAACAAATGCATCATACAAAAACAGAAGTTCCTTCCCTGAATTTCTATTGCCTGATACATTTCTTCTTGCCACTGCTGAGCCAATGTTTTCCTCTTTTAATTTCTCTATTAACTTTAATTAGGCTCATGAGTTTGCTGGCCAGGTGGGTTTTCCCTAAATACTCACAACTCCATTTTCCAGGCTAACAGTAGAATTAAGTTAAGCTGCAGATTTGTGGCTGAATCTAACATTATAAGCTATGGAAGTTTCCAAAGCCACCACAACTCATTTTATCCGCTGAGGATTTCGGCAGGCAGCACTTTTAATAAGCCAGGCTCGACATTTTTCAAGGAATACTTTGGGATCCATTTTTGAAAGCAATATTGCTTATGATTCCACAGCTGGAAGATTTCCGAGGAAATAATGTTTTGTCCTCTTGAACACATACTTGGTCCATACGGCGTACAGAACATAATAACTCTAAGCAACCGGTTCTCAGTTTTGCTAACACATATCTCTAATATGCAATTTTCCAATGGCATTGCAGTAGGCACGTGACAGGAGAAGAGTAGGATTAGTTCCAGTTCACTCTTTTATTTTACCTCTCTTGATTTTGTCTTTTAGGAAACATAAGTTGCCTACATTATTTGTGTATTTTAGTGCATCAACATAGATTTCATTTGTAATTTTCTTACTAAAACTCTTGAAAAAAGGAACAGAACAGAGCTGAAAATCTTCCTGCGATCATACAGGGCATTAGATCGTCTCAGGTACTGGCTGCTGGTTTAATAAAAGGATAGGATTTCCATTTACTCCAGGCAGGCTTAATGTATTGTTCTCGGAGTGAGACAGTCAGAATGAGTCAGGAGCCAAAGAATACACTTTATAGACACAAATAATCGTAAATTCAGAATGTCACCTTTAGGCAGAGGCATTTTTATTATTGTTAGTGGAGCTGCTGAGTAGGTTTGATGTTTTATTCTCTTGAGGACTCAATGTTCCCGAGTCCTGGAGCCCTGTCTTTATCAGGCTCGCAAGGAGGGAGCCCAGCCAAACTTGCTTCCTATACTTCTCTATGATTGATAGCAGATGGCATGCTTTAAAATAAACCTATCCATTAGCAGTCCTCAGTGTTTTTACTCAAGGCATTTACAACTGTCTCAAGCAGAAAACACATTCACTCCATGAGCTAGTTACAGTCCACGACAGCTGTACAGGTGCAAATCTCTCATTAACTCTTAAATAGTAGTGAAATCAACAATGGCTTTTTCTCTTACTCTGTTTGAGGGAGTATACTTCAAAGCTGCTGTGGAATTACTCTCCTCCACAGCAGAGCTTCAAAGGATGGAGTTTTATTAAAACTGAGTAATCTTATGCAATGATACGCTGGCCCAAAGAATGTATATAGATCATGTGGTGGATGTTATCCTTTTAAAATTCGTTTCTATGCGCACAGATTTAGTGGTAAATTACAGTCTCATAGGAGTGTTTGTGATGAGGCAGAAAAGAAAAAAAGTACTCACAAGAGTCCTTGGCAGCACCGAGGCCCCTGATTACAGGCACCTCTAGGGGATGAGTAGTCTCCTCTCCCCTTACCATCCCCCTCCCTGGGTACAAAGGGAGTGTTCACATGAGTTTTTACCATATGATGAGTTAATGGTTTGTTTTTAGGCAGTTGATTGAATTTCATTACCTATCGGTAGTTGAAGCATTTTAATCAATCAATTAATTAATTAATTAGGAAGGGGAGGGGCAGAGGGAGAGAGAATCCTGAAGCACCACTGAGCACAGAGCCCAATGAATGTGGGGCTTCATCCCAGGACCCAAAGATCCTGGCCTAAGCCAAAATCAAGAGTTGGCTGCCTAGCCTACTGAGCCACGAGGTGCGCCCCAAGCAAAGTCATCTTTAAGTTAATCTGTTACCCAGTACTGATCACAGGTGAGAAGGTTCATTTGTGCTCAAGGGAAGAAAAAAAAAGCTTTGTGGTTTAAGAGACTATTAGTATTAATATTGGCAAACGCCTAACAGAACTTCCCTTGTGCCAAGTATTGGTCTATAATCTTGCCAAAAATAACTTGTTAAATCTTATCAACAACTCTTGAGAAAACTATCAATATCCCTAATTTTACATCTAAGGAAAGTTACTGTGCTATGTATGTGTTTGTTATAGTTAACAATAAGACCCTAGACAGAGTACTCCCTGGAAGGAGGACCTGAAAGAGGATGGATTTTAAGGCCACAGTGCCTGGGTTCAAGTGCTTGCTTCAGCCCTTATTGTCTGTATGACTGTAGGCATGTCCTTTTGATGGTCCCCGTGTGTTTGCTCACTTCTGACTTTATAGCCCTACTGTAGGCTAATAATTGTTCCTTTCTGATATGGTCCTTGTGATGATTGAATGGATTAGTGTATGGATAATACTTAGAAGAGTGCCTCAGACTTAGTAAATGCCATGAAAGTTTTAGCTATGACCTTGCAATCCTCATCATTATGAAACATATTAGACTGACCTTAAGCCCTTAATGTAAATTAGTCTTCTCTGATTACCTTCTATGTCTAAGACTCTGTGTTTTGAAATATTTTAATGTTTAAACAAAATAATTTGTTTTTATTTCACATTTTATTAATAAACACATGCACAGTTGCCAATCAGAGACTCTGATCAGCATGAGGTAATAAGAGTTTTCATATGAAATTGATAAGATTTTACCCCAAAGCAAAGTAATTTGACACTCTAGCTTTAGCAGCCTTATTATTGGTGAGTGTGTTATTCCCTTGGGCCTTCTGAAATAATGAGACTGGTTGATGGAGCCCCTCATTACAACCTTCCATGGGTCCCAATGGGCCCATGCTGCCATGATAGGTAAATCTGAGCCAAAATATCTCTTCAGTGGGCGGTTGGAGAGGCAAAGCAGTAACAGTCATAAAGTATGCTCTATGCCTATCCTATCCCCTGCTATAGTTTCTATAGTTTCTAAAGGGGTGCCTGGGTTAAAGGATTTTTCACAGGAAGGCCCACATACCAGAGACTTGCCATTAACTTTCCAATGATCACCTAATACAGATAGTTTGGAGAAATATGCTGAAAAAAATCCAAGTGGGCCTAAGGCACTTCCATTACAAGCCATCTTCATGGAGTCTGTGTGTTTTCTCATCAGGAGCCTTTTGTAGAAACATTTGCTTTCTTGTCTTTGCAAGTGCACTCAAGTTTTAGAATAAGTACTATACACAGGTGAAAAAAAAAAAAAAAACAAATGATGCAGGGAAATTTAAGTGATGAATAACACCTATTAGTGCTAGGTTATTTTATGTTGGTATAGATATTAGATATCCTATTATTACAATTGTAATAATGATTTGGTTACCCATAACATTTCATTCGGATTTCTGAAAAGTAATTCTATATTGGGTGTGGTTACAGAAGGTAAATGCTGGGCCAATGGATATTCCATACTTCTTGCTGTAAGCTTCAAGGGAATGTGGCTAGTAATTTGAGATTACTCAAGGGTACCTTGGTGTGCATTTTAGAGGAAGTTGGTATATTAATGGTTCCTCTACACTTCATTACTAGTTTTAGTATCACACTGAATGGGATTAAGTCAGTTAGATTTATAAACTCTCTACACAGACAGAAAGAAAAAAAAAGGAAAAAGGAATGGGGCCTAGGAAAATCAGTACATTTATTGGACTAAATGTCCTAGAGAGAGAAAGTAAGTTTTAGTAAGAAGGTTTTTTTTTTTTTTTTTTTCCCAGAAAGGTACATATTAATTAGGGACTTGAAAAAATAAGAGTATAAATATTAAGATTTTAATGGTAGAAAAAACTAAGATTATATTATTGAAGAAGTGTAACTATGTATGAGTTATATCTTCTGTAGAATTCTAAATAATCAGTATTTATAATGCAATGGAAGAAAGGAAAGGTGGGAACTTGACATCAGTGTCGAGTTATTCAATAAAGAATAACAACCTAACATCTGTCTGCCTTTCAGCCAATTATTGCAGCTCTTTGTTCTTAAATGTAAGTTGCCTATGCCTCAGTTTCCTCAACTCTAAGTTAAGAGGGTCGGACGGGATCAGAAAATCAAACAAATGGCAGGTGGGTTTGGATTCCCCACTCCCATGGCCATGACAGGCAGCAATAATTGATTACAGACTGTTCCCGCTGAGCCTCATGGCCTTTGAATTCTCAATGCAGTGACCTGAGCAGCCGTTCTGTGGTCCTCTTTACTCAAAGTGAACTGAAATGAGACTCATTAGGTATCTCTGTTAGCCCCTTGATGGTCCGTAAAATGCAAAACTTCTGGATTAATGGTTTCCCACCTTGAGGCATTGTCTAGGTTTAAATGGGCAGATGTGTTACATGGAGAAATAGTTAAAATAATTCATATTTTGGTGGATGTGGTATAAATGCTGATGTTTTAGTACTACCTTCCATGGCTCAATTCCTGTGAGGAATGCTTCCTTTTAGAGAAATCTTGATATCCTTTCACACTGGTTCATTTATTTATTGTTATGGTTTTAAAACTGCTGAACCTATTGTTTTCTTTTTGTTGCTCACTGGGCCCCTTTTTCAATATAACCTTAAAGTACTTCCTGCTAGTTTATACCCAGTCTACATTCTTCTACACTGATCCAAAAATTATGTTCCCAATGTTTTCTTTTATAGCTCTTTATCCTTGAGCCCCCCCCCCCATTTTCTGTGTATTCTTTTGAAGACTGTTCCACTTTGTTCAAAATTTGAAATTTCCGAGTAGTGTATATCTGTCTCTTTCTCTCTCTGAACTCTGTTCAATTGGAATGTGTTAGACATTGAGGTTCATTCCCAACTATGGGTCACAATTGACTTTCTCTGCATCGTTAGTTATGTGTCAGAATAGACAGCAGTTATCTAGAGCTTTCCAACGTGAATGGCAGTATTTATAAAATCAGGAAATTATCTTTAGCTTATGAAACTTCTTTAAGTATGTAACTTACTTTATTATCTAAAATAATAGTAGTTTTTAAAGAATATATTGAGTTTAACACCATTCCTTGTAATAATTCTTCTTTTTAATATACTTTCAGATGAAGGAAACAAACCGCTCCAGTTCAGAATTTTATTACTATTATATCTTTGAGTAGCTCTTTACATTTTGTAGAGTACTTTGTTGTTTCCATTTCTGGTTATTTTCAAGAAAATCTGGTCTTTTGGATATAATTATGGGTTAGGACTTAGGAGACAGATTTTAGCCCTTCCCTGTCTCTGTCACTATGATTTAGATTACAATGACCAGTGACTCTATTTTTCCACAATCCAGTTTTCATCTCTGTAAAATGGGTACATTATTGCTAATTTTGTTTGTGCATGTGCCAAAAAAGAAACATTTTCTTAGACTATTTGCCTTCAGCTCTTCAAGAGGAGAAAGCCATAAGTAGCAAAGTACTACTACTATGCAAAGTACTACTTACTGTGTCATCTCAGACTTCATTTCCCACCCTTACGTTCCCTTCCTAACAAAGAAATAATTAAATTGTCCCTGAGATAGAAGAATGGTTGGATGGTAGCCAAGGATTTGGGTTGCATCCCCAGTAGTGTTTGACATTTGTGTTAATCAGTTGACTTTCTTGTAACCTAAAGTTGAGTTTGTATATTCAGCACAATGAAACAGATTTTTAAAATATTGAATGTTCAGCAAATTAACAGTTATAAGCCTTCATACCCAAAGCCAACAAAATAGTGTTACACAATTAAAATTAAACTGAATTTACATTGACAGTAAATAAATATATACTTTAAGTTGAGGAAAATGTGAGCAAATATATTAGCGAAAATTAACATGTAGTGCTTTAAATAATATTCTAATTGTTTACAAAACTAATTTTTCTATTGTTCTCAGCAAGGCAATCAGGGCATTAATCAGCAGAGGTTTGACAAAAACCAGGTCAAAGACTTGCTGGTATAATTTTTTTCTTTGAGAAATCTTGTGACTATTCCCAGCAAGATAAGCCAAAGACACACACACACACACACACACACACACACACACACACACACACACCTTTATAACAAAGAAAATAGCATATCAGTTTATATGGAACTTTTATTTTCAAAGGATCCCAGAATGCTTACAAACGGTTACTCAAACCATATACAGGAACCACTGAAGCACAGCCTTATTTTGGGGCCAGAAGAGGAGCTGAAATGTCAGTTGAAGAGGATGTTCTTGTTCTGGAAGGGGTGTGGCTTGCGTGACCTAATACGAGTTTTCTGGCTCTAATTTCTGTAGTGCTGTGTGGGTGGATTCCTCTGCTTTGGAGCTGCTTCTATTTTGTGAGGCTGTATTGCTTCAGAAGGTAGGAAGTCAAGCATCCAGTAGTGGAAAGAGGAGACATGGGGAATTGATTGTGTTCCTGTCACCAAGTGGCAGGAAGTGGCTATAGTCACAGGTTGCTGGGCTCCCTGCCCCTGGGGTAGAAAAACTGTCCCAGGTGTTAATTGAACCAGGTTATTTGAGTTGCCAAAAGAAAAACTCACCTCCTGTGGGAATTTTTAAGGAAGAAATATAATCATAAGTTCAAGTGACTCACATATAGAATCATAGACTGTTGGAATAGGATGGATATTAGTGATTATGTAGTCAAAAATCTTTATTTTATCTTTGAGAAAACTAGGACCCAAATAGGAACACTCTTCAGAATATTTATTCTTTCATTTCTTTAATACACTTTTATTAAGTGCCAATTATGTGCCAGGCATTAAGCTAGGCTTTGGAACATAAAGGAAGGTAATACAAAACAACAGCACCTGATATTTATTGGGACCACACTACAGGTTAGTTACCATGTGCTTTATGCGTATTAACTCATTTATTCCTCATAACAAGCCTGTGAAGTAGGAGCTGTAATTTTCCCCATTTACAAGTAAGGAAGAGAGTATAACTTGCAAAAAAGATTCAGCTAACAATTGGCAGAGCAGGGATTTAAGCTAGATATGATGGTTTTAGAGCCTATGCTCTTCACCCCAACACCATGCCACTGTTTAAGACACCAGCTAAACAAAGAGACAACACAGTAACTGATTCTTATTAGAGCTACAAAGCAAATGAGCAGAATTCTGAAAAAGGCTTAATGAGCCCCATTAGCCACAGTGGTCAGGGAGGAGGGTGGGAGTATTCCAAGGAACCAGCCATCAGAAGAGCTTTGTCCAGAAAAGAACAAGTGCAAAGACTTCCCCAAACAGAATGGGGAAAATCTAATGGGATCCCAAACTTTCTTCTTCTAAAGTTCTCTGGTTTAATTCTATTCTTGAAACTACAAAAAGTAGATTGAATCCCTCTATCATGTACATTTTTGGTGGAATAAGTGAGGCTCTTTTTCTTGAGGAGTGCTATATAAACAATCAACTGCTGATTTTAGAAACAGAGCTTTGCCTTTTAATAAAGGCCTTTGTAGAAACTAGGTTTGTCCTTAACCTCTGCTCCTTTTATTTTGTTGTTTCTATCACCTCACTTACTGCTCCTACCTTTATAATAATCACAAGTTCTAAAAATGACCTCCATTGATCCTTGGCACTTTGCTTATTTTTTTATTTTTAAATATTTTATTTATTTATTTATTTATTTGAGAGAGAGAGAGAGAGAGTGCACAAGCGGGGGGAGTGGAAGGCAGAGGGAGAAACAGGCTCCCTGCTGAGCAAGAAGCCTGACATGGGGCTTGCTCTCAGGACCCTGAGATCATGACCTGAGCCAAAGGCAGATGCTTAACCAACTGAGCTACCCAGGCATGCCTGATCCTTGGCACTTTAATGGGAAAAAACCTAAAATGTATTTAGTGTTTACTATGTATCAAGCTTCAGGGGAAGACCCTCGTATATTTTATTTCATTTAAACCTCACACTTCAATAAGTTGTATCATTGAATAAATTAACACATTGAAGGTCAGGGAGATAAAAGTTGCCTGAGACCACTTTACTGGTTAATAGAGAGCCCTGAAATTTTTTTAATTGTTTGCATGATTCCAAAAAATGTTCAACTCTTTTATTTCCATAACTCTCTCTGTTAATTTGCTGGATATTCTGATGTTTACAAAGTTTGTTTTCTTGTTATGTTGTGCTATTCAACTTAACATTACTCCACGTGACAAGAAAGTCAACTGATTAATGTCAAACACCACTGGAGATGCAACCCAAGTCTTTGGTTACCATCGAGGCACTCCTCTGTCTCAAGAACAATTTCATTATTTCTTTGTAGAGCCTTATTTATGACAGGAGCTTCCTAGGACAGCATAGGAACCCTCATTAGGGTTAGGGCCTCCTTTTTTGTTGTTGTTACATCTACATCTCTGATCTCAGGATGGGTCTTGTAATTCTTAGCATTTTATAAGCCAGTCATGACATAGTTTTCATTGTTTGTTATGAATGTGTTTGGTCATACATAATCATATTATATTACATCAGTTGAGTTATATATGGATTGTTACAACTACATATGTTGAGTTTAATTGCTTCTTATGTTTTTTTATTGAAGTATAATTGACATACAACATCATATTAGTTTCAGGTGTATATCATACTGATTTGATATTTTTATACACTACAAAATGGTCACCATGATAAGTCTAATTACCATCTGTCACCATTCAAAGTTATTGCAATATTGTTGACTCTCTTCCTTACACTGTACATTATATCCCGGTGACTTATTTATTTTATAACTGGAAGTTTGTAACCTCTTAATCCCTTTTTTTCTATTTCATCCATTCCCCTGTAATTGCTTTCTGAAATGTTTTCCTGATTATTATCTCAAAACTTGCTGTTAACTCCTTGTGATCAGATCAAAAAACATAAAATCAGAATTTGCAGAATAATTTCAAGTGATTTGGGAGAAATATTAGAGACAATAGTATAACACTCTTCAAGAAATGTTTCAGCATCAGTATTCTGCTAGCATGTGTCATGCTACTGTGTTAAAAAATTCTGTGCATCATGTCATTTAATTAGCATTACTTTTATTTTCTTAATCACACATAAAATAATCATCAGTGTTAAAGTCCATGATGTCATAGAGTCAATAAAATATGACGAACAAGATGACCAAATTCACATAGAAAGTAACTGGTAGTGCCCATAATCATAAAATTTGTAAAGGGTCCATACTCCAGACTCTTGTCTGCCAAACTATCCCACCTTTTAGTAGAACAGTGAGATATTTTTTTTTCTGTTCCACATATCAAAGATGGGCCAACTTATTATATGCATTGAAAATTAAAATGTATCATGCATTATGCCTCGAAAGTACCATATAACTTAGAATATGACATAATAAAAATACATATCTTATCAATGTTGATTATAATCTTTGCATAAGGTGGAATACTTTCAAATACTAACATGGGATTGATCTCCTACAGTTAGCCTTCAAGGACAAGTATTGAGATGGCATCCATTCAAGAACACACACTGTGTTCATTCTTCCTTCTAGGTTTCCTTCATATTGTACTTCTTCTTCCTATTGTATGGGACTGGTAGTCTAATAATGTAAGGATACTGGGGCTTGGCATATAAAAAGGTCCTGAAAAACTCCATTGTCTCAGGATAAGAAAGAAGAAGAACAAAACAAAACTACTTAAAGAAGAGTTTAAGAAGTATCTTCTTAAAGATGGCGGAGTATCCTTGAAATTAAATATTTCTCTGTACAAGTTGACATTTAAAATGTGTGACTTAAGAGAGATAAGAAGAAAATTGTGAGAAACATAACCTTAAATATTTTGGATCACATTTTCGTGAATTATGCAGCATTTGGCACAAAGTTTAGGAAACAGAAACACTCTGGGGTAATGAAGAGTGTTTGTATTCACTTCATGTGAACATACATGCACAGTCACACAGTGTGTTTGGGGCATGATGCACTTGATAGGTAGAATGTGTCTACGGCAAAATTATTTTTTTATGTAACAGTTCCATTCCTGGGACTGAATGTTGGCTCTTTAAAATTTGTCTTTATGGATACTTCTAGGCTGAACTTACGGCACATAGTTGTTGGATAGCACAAATGTTGTTTTAATTCTTCATGGCCAGTCAAATGTCCTCTGAGAAGTCACCCTGGAGCCATTCTTAGAGATGGCATGTTGTAGACGGGATGGAACAAAGCAGTAAAAGAAATAAAATGAAACTATGTTATCATTGGCTACCCTTTAAACATATTAAAAACTCTCAGAAGAGATAATCTACAGTAGGGAATAGTGCTGTGTTGGCTCTGGGTGTACAGGATGACCTAATGGGTCTTTTCCATCTCTAATTCCTGTGATATTGCAGATCTAAGAGATGGAGCCAGTAATTGTTTACAACATAACAGATTTCTGCCTCCCCAAACCCCTCCTCCTCTTTTTCCCCCACTGTCCCTGGAGTTCAACAGAGAATCTCTTAAAATAAACAAAAACTGTGAGAAACTAAGAGAAGTCAGGGACTGGCCCACTTTTCTGTGGCAGAGTATGGAAAGTATGAAGTGCTGATCTGACTGTACGGACTGGAAAGCACAGGGGCCTGAGCCATTTACACTACAGGCAGTAGTTAAAAAAGGAAGAAAAAAAAACCAACTTGAAAAAATGGGTGTAACCCTGGGCTTTGATACAACTGGCCTTTCAGCCCCCACTTGAGATTTGAACATCCCCAAGGGAAGCTGTGGTTTGGAATAAGATCGTGCATTTAATTTCACTCAGAGAACTTATTGGACTTGGCACCAAAAGAAAGAATTTGCAGTATATTTTTTGTCATGATTAGTGGCCCCCTCACCACAACATTTGATTATTTTGGAAAGGGAAAAGTTAAATCCTTGTAAAGTTGTGATTTACAATTTGCGAGCATCCAGGTAGGGAGCATGACTTTTGCCAGCTTGATCATGGGATCCACATTTTATTCTAGCTCATTGATGTGAGAAAACAAAACAGTTCTGTGGGGGGAAATAGACTTGGAAATATATCCCTTGATTATCCTGGGAGATTTTCTCTCTACACTACATCTTCCCTCCGTCACGTTGATTTTGGTCTCGGCTGGAACTTGTAGCAAGAAACTGGCATGTGGCTGGTTTACTTTTCATTGCTAATCTGTAGTAGCTGGTATTTTTATCATTTGATTTCTTTGCCATCACAGTTATGCAAATCTTGAGGCAAAGGAGTTAAAAGGAGCTTCTAATTTTATACCTGAAAATAACTTTCCCTGGACATTTTTTTTTCCCTCAAGCTTTATAATTAAGATGGGAGATCTCATGGATATTTTGATACAGACTAAAATATGCCCAGATAGCCAAAGAGAAAGGGACTGACCAACTGGGTAGGCTGATGAATATTTTCCTGGTAGATGCATGACTTTCCCCACCACTGTGATGCTTTATCCTCTGCCATTAAGAATGCTGTTTGCAGAAGTAACATTCCTTTGAACACTCAGCTTTCTGAAATGGTGTCCTGCCGCAAGGACTGAAGGAGGGTAAGTTCGAGCATCGGTGCTGAGTAAGAGCCAAGCAAATTAGATTCTGTGCTGGTGTCCAACAGTTAGTCAGGTCTTGAGGAAAATCTAAGTGGAATTAATACCAATTACATGTCACCTCTTTTACTACGTTTGCATTTTGGGGTCTCTTTCTAGTTGGATTTGTGCTTGCGGGAAAACAGTCTGTAATGGTCAGGCAAAGAGTTCTCACCATGATTGCTAAGTGAAAGCTATTTGCTGAATAATGTCAATGTAGCAATGTTAGTGGTATTGTTGGCAGAGGGAAAACACTTTTTTTTCCCTCTCATTCTGGACTTGGACGGGAGATCAAGATAAATACAAGAATTTCATTGGTATTTGGGAAGTATTCCATTTGGTATTCTTGTCCCAAGTTGGGCATGGTGGTTAAGGGAGTAGATGGGCAAGGGCAATGAGCCTGGGTTCCAGTCCTCGCTGGCTGTGTGACCTTGGGCAAACTGTCTATCATCTCTAAGTCTGTTTTCTCGTCTGTACAATGGAGCAAGTAAAAGTAATTCGGTTGTTGCAGGGATGGGAAGGTGAATATAAACATATCATTAATGTTGTACGATGATTGGCACATAATAAGAATTCAATAAGTGTCAGTTATTATGGCTGTTTGATGTTGACCTCACGAGCAGGATAGTTCCTGGTTGTGTCTCTTGGCAAATGTAGATTCCGTTTCCCTGTGGAAGTAAGATACACAATCTGCTTCCTCTTTCTACTCTCACTGACTTCATGACAGGGAGTCAATAAGAGTTTGCCTATTTTGACCCCACCTTTGGAAAGCTATTATGAAATTTGAATCAAAAGCCAATTCATTCTGTATTAATGAGGCCTCTTTCAATGGACTCTGATAGGAAACCAACTCCATCTTTTTCTTATATTCTCTCACATTTCTAGGAAGTCTGATCTGTAGGTTCCCCTTATCTCCTCTTCCCTCCACTTCCTTTTTAGTCTCTCCCTTCCTTCTCCAGCATTTACTCTCTTCTGTGATGGGTTCATTTTGGGCAGGTTGTCTGGGCATGATGGCAAGTGTGCCCTCCAGCAAACGTGATTCTCACGCTGAAGGCTGGATGTTCTCCCAAATATCTCTAATGGATATACACTTACCAGTTACCACTTGTAGCCCATTTTTCTCTCCATATTCTCTTTTTTATATGTGACAATTTTGTAATGCCCTTGCCTAAAATAACGCAACCCTCCTCTACACCATAAACACATTCACCCCTTTCGAAAGAGATACAAACCCATATCTCACTTTGTTACTGCATCCCAAATGCAAGTTCAGGGTCTTTGATGGATGCGTGTTTGCCTTCGGTCTGATGCGGATGTGGCAATTTCATAAGCTACTCGCCAGATGCTGCATGGCATTTTCATTTACCACCTTCATGGACAGTGGAGGAGGAATGAGGGGATAAATTCATTAAGATTATCATTTAGAAAAGGGGAGAAGGATAAACAACTTGTAGTGGCCAAGAGTTTGGGGCATAAAGCTCACTCTGTTGGACTAGAGTAGCAGGATCTCTTCCTTCTGGTTGTGGAAAGTGTTCCACAGTCACCAATCTGGCTGCTCTGAGATATGCTTCCTGCCCATTGTCTTTCATAACCTTGTCTGAGAGAGCAAAGGGTCTCCTGCTGTGACAAAGTGACTTTAAGCGACTCCTGTCATCCTGACATGGTATCAGTGCCCTGGGGAATGACTTGGGAATGAACCACTCCCCACCTCTATGTGTCAGTCTTTGAGTTTCTTTGATGAACATCTTTAAAACTTTAGGAGGCCTCCTATCTGTTTTACTTTAAGAGTTCTACATAGTATTGATTCTAAGATGTACTTTCTTTTTCACCTTTTAACATTCTGAAATGTTCCTAAAGCCAGTGAACGCGTGAAGTCAAGGGCTGCCAGGGCTGGATTTTAGACCCTGTTCTGGGTTTTTTGTTTTGTTATCCTTTAGTAAGAGCCTCGATGTATTACCCACGCCTCCTCTACTGTCTATGATGCTAACAAGGACCTTAAAGAAGGCAAACAATTCTAAAATATTCACTGTTTAGGGTGTTTAGAAATGTGGAGGGACAAAATGGACAAAGCCAAACACATCAACATACCTATATATTACCTTTATGATGTGTAGAATTTGACTATTTACTATTATAAAAACCTTTGATGTTTACCAATGTCACTTACATTAGTATTGACATCATCTAGGATGTCTACCCACCATCTTACAAAATACCTCTTGATGGGGCACCTGGGTGGTTCAGTGATTGAGCATCTGCCTTCAGCTCAGGTCATGATCCTGGGGTCCTGGATCCCACAGGGAGCCTGCTTCTCCCTCTGCCTAGTGTCTCTGCCTCTCTCTCTCTCTGTGTTTCTCATGAATAAATAAATAGAATTTTAAATTTAAAAAAACTCAGAAAACAAAATGCCTCTTGATACCACTTGCAGAGTCTAGGTTGGATTTCATTCACATGATAATGATCAAATCTGGAATTTAAAAGTTTTTCTATGTGCTAGTAAATTCACCATCATGGTCTCTATTCATAATTTCTATGGAAGTATTAAGTTGTCATTTGCATTTAAAAAATACCATCCACAAAATCCACATAATCTTTTGCTGGTTAAGTCTATTCTCAGACAACTGTTGGATTTAGTTTATTTGCAAGGAGTAGAGCTCAGACTCATTTATGGTGTGATTGACTGAGTTTCATCTCCATGCAGCCCCCTGGGTTCTGTGTCCCATTTTTTGGTGCCCACTTCCTTTTCTGCACTTGAGTAACTCATATCTTCCTGTTTCTTAACACACACCTCTGTCAATACCTTCTATAAGGAGTAGATCTGATATCAATTTGTTTTACTTTGGTATGACTTAGAGTCAATCCTAGCTGTGCTTTCTTTTTATGCTGACACAGTTAGGCAGGATATTTCTCAGTGAGCATGCTGGAGAGTAGACTTTACCTTTTCCCCTTAAGTACAACTAGTGAAAATTCTGCTCATATTGATTAAAAATAAAACTGAGTTTAGAGGATAGGTTAAATGAAGGTCTAGAACTGTACTTACTAAACTTAATTATAAAAACTATCTGGAGCACTAAAAAAAAAAAAAAAAAAAAAAAATAGTTTCCTGGGCCCTGTTCCAGACTCATCGGGTCAGACTTTCTGAAATAAGGTCTTGAGAATTGTTCTTTAATGAACTCCCCAGGCAGTTCTTATGACCAGGCAAGTTGGTCTAAAATAAGCCAATAATGGGAGAGGGTATAAACATAAGAGAGCACAGTGGATGCCACAAAATTCTACATGACATGCAAAAGGGTAAAACTTTGATCTACCTTCTTCAAATACATTTATAGATGGTATAATCTTATTGAAATTTTATTGTTCCTCTTACAGTTTATCTTTCCTATATTGCAAACTTTAATATATCCAAGATGTAGAAAGTTGTATTCAGTTTGAAACCAGAGAGAATAAACGACTAAATCCCACAGGATCTGACTGTGAGGATGCTTTGAAAGTGAGATAAACTGCTGCATCCATAAACATAAACAATCACTTGGTTTCATCTCATTTATCTCCTGAAGAGTAACTTTGCTCCAAATCTAGCATTTCGTTTTTTTTTTTTTAATTTTTAAAATTTTATTTATTTATTTTTGCAAGACAAAGAGAGAGCAAGGACAGGGATGGGATGGGTAGAGGGAGAAGCAGACTCCCTGCTGAGCAGTGAGCTGGATGTGGGGCTCCATCCCAGGCCCATGGAATCATGACCTGAGCAGAAGGCAGATGCTTAACTGATTGAGCCACCCAGGTGTCCCTAAATCTAACATTTCTTTGCTCTTATTTCTTCATAATTTCATCTTTCTTTAAAAAAAAAAGATTATTTATATATTTTCTAACTTTACTGAGGAATAATTGACAAACATAACTATATATTTAAAGTGTACAGCGTGACTGTGTATATGATTATAATACATAAATTGTTTTTAATATATACATACACACATACAGTGGAATGATTACCAGGATGGTGATTATTAACCTAACTTCATCTCACACATTTAACTCTTTGTGTGTGTAGTGAGAGAACACTTAAGATCCACTCTCAGCAGCTTTCAAGTATATGATACCATGTTATTAACTATGATCTCCAACTGTACGTTAGATCCTCAGAATTTATTCTTCTTATAACTGAAAGTTTGTACCCTTTGACCTACATCTTCCCATTTTCCCCTCATTGCAGCCCCTGGCAACCATCATTCTGAGAGCATTATGGTAGGTGAAATAAGCCAGACAGAGAAAGACAAGTACTGTATGGTATCATTTACATATGGAACAAACAAACAAACAAGGAAAAAATAATTTTATAGAAACAGAGAATTGAATGGTGAGTACTTTAATCTTGCTAATATGAGGCAATTTTGCAAGTATTTTATTTCTGTGGAGAAGGATAATTTCATAAGCAAAAATGATGAATATAATGATGTACATGATCTTTTATAATTTTTACATTTAATATTTCTATATTAAGGAATCCAATTAGAAGTATTCTAACATCAACTTCTGAATTAAATCACCATCTATGTAGATGATATTGAAGTGGTTAAAATATAGTCCTTTACATAATTTAAAAAGTGCTGTGTTGCAAATATCTTGGCAGAGGGATAGAACTATGAAGATCAAAGGTTTGAAAAAAGATATATTCTAAAATACGATATATTCTGAAAGTGCCTTATTTAACTAGACCTTTCTACAACAAATATTTAAAACACTCTTGCTTCGTTCAAAATTTCTAATGTTAATTATTTAATTCATGTCTTCTAGACAGGCTGCAACTGACTTAGGTACACACATTTTATATTCAATTTAGTCTCTACTTTGTAAATCTGTGGCCAGTTAAACTAGTGGCATTTCTGTTAGTTTTAAAACAGAGACCAAACTGCCCCAGATCTGAGATCATCTGTCCTCTTGCTTTCCAGATCTTTTCCTGTAAGGATTTGAGAACCCAGCAAAGAGAAAGAGTTAAGCCTGTTCTCCTAGTTGGCAGAAACTTTGTAGTTTAAAATTACATACTGACTCTGGTGTAGAGACACAAGAAATTATAGAGCAGACACTGTCCAGGACAACGTATAATTTACAATGTACTAAAGAATGTATACCGCATGGCAAAGTAAGTGAAGTGCTTCTTCAAATATAAGTGTTTTGCATAGAAAGGCAGTAATTATCCACTCCTAGGGAAATGTTTGCATTCATTCTAAATCAATATTTACTATTCATTTCTTGTGTTCAACAAAACAGGGATTTAACTTTTTTTTTTAATTTTAATGAAGCACTAAGACTATAATAATTCTACAATGTAATTGTCTTGATATGAAATATTGCTAAATGGTGTTGCTATTTCGAGAAAGAGCAGTGTGAAATGGAAGGGTATCCCTGTTTGTGAAATGTTACTTTGGGAACATTCAATTCAAACTCAGCCAAGCAGGGCGACTCACCAGTTTTCAAAGATAACTTCAGCTGTCTCTTTGGTAAGACCCTTAACTAGGGTCATTCAGATGAGTCTTTGCCTTTGTATCTTTTTCTCTTTCTAACACAGGCTTTCTGATAACGATTCTGTTGCAACTTAGCTATTGCTTTTTTTTTTGGGGGGGGGGCGATGGTGGTATGTGTGTGCATGCGTGTAAGAAATTTTCTATACTATTATTCTTTTCTACAAGAGGAAAAGATATTTTCCCTTTTACCTTCCCAATTCCCCTTGATTATTTTGTTCAAAGGAATTTCAAGAAAAATGCTGGAGGAAAACAAGGAAATAGGATGTGTGAATCCTGTACACTGAGACAAGACTGAGGGTCTCTGGCATATGTTTATTTATAGAGCTTATGATCTGATCATTCTAGGACTTTTCTTTGGGAAATGACTACAATTTTTTATTATAGAGGCTAAAAAAGACCTGGACAATATAACAATGTTATATTACAACAAGAATACTCTTTTTTTTTTTTTTTTTCCCCAGCAACAGAAACAATAATGGTTTTGCCACCCCAGTTTCTGGTTGAAGCAGGATCCCTCAGTGCACACTGTTACATTACCAAAGGCTTCATAAATGCCCTGGTTTTCTGCATGCTTATATTTCTGTCTTCCACATCTGTGTATAGTTTGGAACCCAAGGTTTCTCTTGTCCTTCTCTAGCTGTTTTTGTTTTTGTTTTTATTTCAGGGGTGGGTAGGGCCAAGCAGATTAGCCCTCTTTGTCTTAGTCTCTTCGACTAAAGAGCCTTAGTCTCTTTGAAAGTCCCACCACTCCCAAGAGGTTTTTCAGATTCTACATGGATTAGCGTATTTGTTTTTAAAATTTAATCGGTGTTGTACCTTCAGATTCACAGCTTCTATAGTGTCCTTATATTATTCAAAATGAGATTTAGAGCAGGAAAGGAATCAAGAGTAAATTATATACCTTTGCGGTCTCATTATATAGTTTGTGTAGCTTGTCTGGATTTAAAATGCTCATGTAACAGCCGTGTGGAGTGGGTCTGGACTGAGGTTCCCTCTCTGTGCTTTCCTGCCATTTATAATTCATGCAAGCTCTTTGAGTGAATTACTACTTGGTATGTACTCTGGGGACGAATAATATCATTTATGTATTGTGATTGCTACTCTATTCTATCTTCCTTTTTATTGACAAGAAACAAGGGTGTTGCTTGTAGTTTTGAAAGTAAATGGGGTGCAGAAATTGTCCTTCTCCTTCTGAGAAAGGCACCTTCTTTCTGCAGGAAATGCTATTGTAAACTGTACTGTTATAAATGGTGTGTTGGTTTTCAAGATATTCCTGTCTCGGTGTATGAAGTAACAAAGTGTTCCTTTAGCATTCAGTAGAGAGAGCCAATGGAAAAGCAGGCAGTTAAGGACACGTTCCTAAAGTCTGGAAAATCAATGGGACACTAAAAAGGGAACTGAAGTGGACCGGAAGGAACCTCTTGAGGGTCATTTAAAAAACCAGAAACTGATTATGAACAGAGCTTTTACCCAAGGAACTGGAGGGGGCCAGAAAACCCATTCTACTGCACTCAGTTAAATGTCTAATAGTTGAGATGTTTTCTGCACAGCCCATAAAGGATAATGAGGAAGGCTTTGATAGCTTTAAGAAAGTCACTCTGTGGCCTCTCACAAAAACATGATCTGAGCATAAGTGGCAAATGTTTGCAGACCCCAAAATGAAAAGGGGTAATGCCAGCTAGGTAAGGCAGTTACCTTGCTAATTGCACAGGAAAGAGGTCCTGATGTGAGTTTGCACCTGAGGGAAAAATAAAAGCAAGGGATGTCAGAGTGTAAAATCTAAGATCTCATTTACTTAAGCTGAAGCCTTCTGGAGTCCTTGAAATTATCTATGAGTTTACCTCTACATCATAATTATTTAATGTAGGTCAAATTAAGGACTAACTTGCAGTTTTATTGTATTGTATTTTGGGGGATTATGAATCATCCTTATATGAGTTGGGGTTCAAAAATATTATATTACTGCTTTCCTATTGCAATCATTCCTGAGATTATTCTTATATATCACCACCCCCCAACGTAAGCAAAGACTTCATGAATAATTTAAAAAAGAAAAAAAAGAAGAACATTCATGGTGAAGTATTTATATTAAGTTTGGTAATGAAGAAAACAAGTTTCGTTAACTGTTCTTTTTATGATGCCTTTGCTACTCTTAGCAAAAGTCTATTAAAAAGAGCAACCCTAAAATCCTCTCCCAAGGCACTGAGGACACTTACACTGACCTTGTATTCATTCTTTCAGAATATGAGACAGTTACATTGAATAAGAGAGTAGTTGAATACTTCTATTCATAGAAGTAATTTGCCACATGGTTAATAGACTAGCCTGCCAAGAATGAAGTAATGCTTTCTGCAGGTCTTTAGGCAAGATAATCGATCAATCAGTTGGTAACTTTATAAACATTGATCACACACCTGCTTGACATGACACCCAAACAACTGTTGAGAGTTAGATGAAGCAGGATACCTGCAAACAGGCTGGAGAAAGAGGAGTGCTCAAAGACTTTCCTCATTTTTGTCATATTTCAACCAAAATTTACTGCACTATAGAGATATGTTCAATAATGTGGCTTTTCTTAGGAATCAAATGATGATGCTCCTCGAATCAATGATCTGAGAAAGAAAAGGGGAACAGAATGTCCTGCAAGGCATCTCCTCAACCACTCAAAGAAAGCCTATTGCTGATATTTACATGCATGTACTAGTTATGAATCTCCCCTTATCTTAGTACTATGGTCCTAGAAGACTGGCTGACACATAGCAGAATGGGGCCCTAAACCACACTGGATCATACACCCCTGGACTTGCTTTATCTCCAGTCATGTTCAGGTCCATATTACTGATTGACAGATGCCTCCTCTTTTATTTCACTATTTATGTCAGCAATTCTCAAACTTTTGGTCCCAGAACCATGTTCCACACAAAAATTATTGAGGACATTCAATAGTTGGGTATTAGATCTATCCATATTTACCTTACCAAAACTTAAAAGTGAAATTAAAAAGTATTCACCAGTTTATATTTCAAAACAATAATAAATCTACTACTTTACCATAAATAAGGTTTTCATGAAAGATAGCTATATTTTCCAAAACAAAATATTTAGTGAGAAGAGTGGCACTGTTTTACATTTTAGCAAGTCTCTTCAATATCTAGATTTTCTGATCTGCTTCTTCATTCAGTTTAGTTGTAATGTCAAATATTATGTAGCCTTTGGAAAACCCCATTGTAGGCTCATGAGAGAATAAGAGTAAAAAAAGGCAAAAAAAAAAAAAAAAAATCCTTATGCAAACACTTTTGATCCTGCAGACCCCTGAAAGGGTCTCAGGAACTCTCAAGGAGGTCATATACCACAATATTGGACTATACTGTGCTGAATTAATATGTGTATCTACCTTCCCCCAAATGATGAGTTTAGTGGGCCATCTGACACATACTAGATACTCAATATAATTTCTTGGCCAATTATTATTTTCTAACTCAAAGAAAATTTTTCAGATTTGTGCCTCAGAGTTTAGATAGCTACAGATTCTGAGGATCTTTACTTTTTAAAGATTTTATTTATTTGTTTGTTTGTTTTAGAGCGAGAGAGAGTGTGTGTGTGTGTAGGAGTAGAGGGAGGGGTGGAGGGATAGAGAAAAAGTGGGAGAGAGAGAGAGAGAGAGAATTTGAAGCAGACTCTGCACTGAGTGAGGAGCCCACGTGGGGCTCTATCTCATAACCCTGAGACCATGACCTGAGCAGAAATCAGGAGTCCAACACTTAATTGACTGAGCCACCCAAGTGGTCCCAACGATCTTTTATGTATTGCTGAATGAGCACAAAGAATATTATCTCATTCTGGGTATCCGATGAGGTCACTTCTGATTACCTTTGAAGAGGTTCAGGAAGAAAAGGAGAAGAAAATAGGAATAGGGGAAATATAGCATCTTAGGATCCATATGAGGAACAGAATCACATACCTGAGATTCTGCATTTCTGTTTCATCTCTGATAACTGAAGCCATAAAACACAGCTTATAAACAAGTTCCATAATTATCAGATAGATATAACTATCAGTCAACTATCAAACCAATCTACCCAACATATTTAAAGCCTAGAGAAAAGCAACACAAGTATTTTTACAGTTTGATATTTGAGTTTTTGATAATGCAAAAGCTAAAATTCATTTATTTTATCCTATGTTTACTGATCTGCTGTGTGCTACAGATAAAGCAATGTGGAAAGGCATGTGATTTCAGTTTTCAAATGTCTTACTAATAAAATCTACTTATACAACATGGCAATTAATGATACAGAGTAATGGGTGTTAGAATGTGGAGAAACAAGATGTTTGAAGAACTCATAAAAGAGGACATAACCCAGTCTTGTTGACAGAGTAAGGCTTCCTAGGGAAAATGAAGTGATCTAAAGAATGAGTAGAGCTGGGCTGCTTGGCATTCATATGAAATTGAGAGGATATGCCAAATAGAAGGAGATTTAGGAGAGACCACAATTCATTTGCTGACTCACTTATATAAATAATTCTGAGATTATTATAGAGCTTTTAAAGGGTTTTGATCAAAATATAACCACAAATAGACTTGAATTTTATCAAGATCATTCTGGCAGCAATCTGGACACAAAGGGTGAGACTAGGGTTGTGTTGATTCTAGAGAAGGAGGATGGAACCTATGTCGATAGGACAGCACAGAAGTGGTAACAGTGAGCACATTTTAGAGTTAGTGAGAAACTTGCTCAACTAGGCTTTAATGATTGGTGCAGAGATGGGGGTGGAGTGAAGAGGAAAAGTTCGTTTTAGACTCAGGTTCCTGGCATAAGCAACTGAATATTTTCATTGAAACAGGGAATCCAGTAGGAGGAATATACAAGTGCAGATGTTAGGGGAACATAAAGAATTCACTCTTTTTTGAGATATCCAGGTGAAGATATTGAATATTACATGGCACCTATGAGATCCACCAGACTATGACATCCATTAGATTAAAGTTTTATGGGATTATGGAGTTCAAGGGATTATGGAACCCACTAGACTAACCACCACGAAATAGAAAAACTCATGCATTGTTTCTTACTGTTGCTCCATTGTTTATCATATATGCCGCATAGTTGAAGTTCACTCAATATTTGTAAAATAAACAAAAGCACAAGTGGCCCGAATAAAGAACTATGAGGATCAGAGGAGAGATTTGGAATGGCTGGATGGATTTTGAGGTCATTAGCATGCAGGTGACAGTTGAGGTCAAGGAAGTAGTTGAAATAATCCAGGTAGATAGTTTAGGGCGAAATGAAAAGGAATAATAACAAGGATCTGGAAGACATGCAATGTGTAAGGAATAGACAGAGGAAAATGAATCTCCAAAAGCCGTAAAAAAGAGGAGCCAGAGAATTGGAAATTACAGCAATCTACATTCTTTTTATAGGCAACAGAAGACTATCTTAAGGAAGATTTAAATTTATCAAAAACTTTCTGGAGAGAACAGAAATTAAGAAAACATGGAGAACCATATTTGAAAAATGGCATTAATAAAGAGAGATCTGGAGAGTGGGATAGCATAAGTAGAGCAAGCTGGACGCAGTGGCGGTGGCGGATATGACTTTTAATTATCCCTATACCCTGATTTGATCAAGGTTTAAAATCCCAGAAAGAAGTGTCTGATTGGCTGAGCCCAGCTTACGGCACTACTCTCTGTGCTGGGGAAAAGAGAAGAAGGTTATACGCCTTCAGCTTCCATGATAGGAAGCAACAATGACCTTCCACTCAAACTCCACACCTATGGAGCTTTCTCCAAAAGGGAAATAGAGATGCCAATAGGAAGGAGGGGGGAGTAGCTTGGGTAGACTGAAAAATGACAAAGATCATCATAAGACAAAAGCTAGAAGATTGTGGTAATCTCATAAATAGAGATAAATTTGGACAAAAGAGAAAAGCAAAGGCTTCTTCGTTGGTAGTAGCAGCAGCAGCAGCAAGGAGGTCATTGTGACTCTGGCAAGAGCAGTAGGAGCAGTACAGTGGTGCAGGAAACCAGACTGGAAGAGATGGAGGCGTGAGAGCTGAGTGATGGAGTGAAAACAGCTAGCGTAGACGACCATTTTGAGAAGTTTAACTTAGATTAATACAGGGGGAAATTTGCTTTTATCATTTGGAAACATTGAGAATGACAGAGAAAACAATTTTGAAAAATTGAAATCCCTTAGGCAGGGATTTTCAAATTCTGATGATCAGGGAAAGAGAGTTCTAAATATTGCATGACCCTACATGGGTAAATTTCCACATCTGGGCAATTGCCCATGCATTGGAATCTCTCACTCTTTTTGCAGGACGCCAGTGAGTTGCACAACTCTGTAAGTGGCTTTGCCTCTGCCTCTGAAAGTCTTAGCCACATGATTATCACTCTCATGCTTCAACGTATGTTGCCATTATGCTTAATATTGCTGTCTTTGTATTTTTCTCTAACTAGAATTTCAAGCACATTGGGACAGGAAGCCCTTTTATTCCTCAAAGTACCTGCCACAATAGTAGCATGAAATAGTGCCCGTGCTGAGGGAGTATTAATTGATTAATGTATTGGTTTTTAAGGATTTTGACTAATGACATCTGCCCATAAGTCGTCAGAAGAAAAAATATTTTTAATTGTTTTCCTCCTTGAAGTTTCATTTGATATCTCCCCTGCCCTCCTTTTACCATCTTCCCTATGAATAGCTATTATGTAAATACATGAAAAAAAAAAGCATTGTTGCATTTTAAGATAGAATAAACTTTTAGATTGGAAACTTCCAAAACAAACTGTAACAAATGGAAGAGTGCATTTTACTGCTTTATATCTAAAAATGGCACTGCCCAATTTAAACTATTTTTAAAACCTGTATACTCATGCAGCTTGCATACCAAAATGAAAATTGGTGAGTTATAAACCTTTGAAAAACAGGGTTTATAATGGAAACAGTAATTGACCCTTAAGTACAACATCAAAAATACAATACTATATAATACAAAGCTTAGGGCTTGGGATTTCATCTGTGCTCTAACCTCAGACTGGCACACTAACCCAACACCACAAAGCCAACTAATAGTTATATTCCAAGATGTTTTCTTCTTACATGGCAGGGCAGTGGATATGTGATCCAGTGGCTACATGCAGCTAAGCTTCACGGAGCCAGTACTCCAAATATCTTTAATGAACTCACAACTACAGAGCTACAACACACCATTAAATCATTAGACATGCTTGGAGAAACCATTTAATTAAAAAAAAAAAAAGTAAGACGACTACTACTACTACTACTACCCTTGAACTTGTGCTGTGTTGCATCATGGACTCTGGGTATGTAACATTACACCACAGGATGCAGTGAGGGTAGAGTGACCAACTGTCAGGAAGGCTCATGGAATTACCGAAAATACTCTCGAAATATTTAGTTGTCTTCAACTTTGCTCCAGTTCATAGTTGATCCAGTTTCCCATTTTCTAAGCCACAGCTATCCATTTTTATCATGAGAAAATGAAATCTAAATGAAAGAGGAAAATAAAAGCATTAAATTTGACTAATGAGATATGAAGGGTAAATGCTCTAGGTGATACCTTGCTCTAGGAAAAGAGGTGGATGTGTGTGTGTGTGTGTGCATGTTGTGTGTGAATACACACACACCAAGGATCTTAAACTGTTTGTTTTTTGTGGGTTTTAGTTTGGTTTGGTTTTGTTTATGGAAGGGAGGGAAGGAGTTAAGGGAGTTTGTTGCTAAAGAAGGAAAGTTCAGAGATTCCTTTCATTTTAAAGTTGAAATGTGAGAGCATTGCCAGCTTATTCCTTTAAGAAGCTTCCAAAGAATTTGTCAGCTAAGAATAGTTAAGATTTTGCCTTTTAAAATGTCATCTATTCACACAAGTTTTCAGTGACTTATGTTTATCAAGGGACAATTAGCAGGACTCTTGGTGTTTTCTTGCTGGGCCTTGCATCTCTCTTACTACCTTAACAACTCGTGAACTTAGTAAGATGAAATGAGTGACACATTATTGACTCGGTGTATAGTATCTCTTCGTCTACACCCTGTGACCAGGACACTGAGTAAGGTTTGGAGAAAGAACCAAAGAAGGAAGAAGGAAGAACAACCAAAGGAGCAAGGTTAACATTGGGGCGGAGGGGTATTTTTCTTAGTGGAAGATTGTAGAAGTGACAGTGTCTATTTTTCTAATTGCAATTAAAATGTTGTCTTTATATAGTTATGTGAAAATCTGATGTACACCATAAAATTTTGGTGCTTAAAAATAAACAAAATCATTCTGAGTTCACAATAGGGCACTTCTTTGACATTTCAGATACTGAGGTCTATCTCAGATAACTTTATGGTGTATGCTACCAACTATGTTTACTCAGCATCACACCAAAGCATATAGATCTCTTCCATGCGCATATTTGAACACAGATACACACTTTCTTCTTTCTTTTCTTTTTTTTTTTGTTCCTTCTTTATTTCCTTATGATTCTTTTATATACTGAGTTTATTTCACCTTTGTTTATACCCCCCTGTAAATTCTGTAATTATATTCATGGCTTTTTACATTGCACATAAGTAATGATGTGGTGGGTTAAAGTTTTGAACTATGAACTGATGCTTTGCCTTTTCCTTATACCCACCCTTGGCCCTTTCCAGAAAAGTCAGGGAAGAGATAACACATCAAAATGCAAAGGAAAAATGAGTAAAATTTTAGCCTCTGAGTTCCATGAGCCTACTCCTTGGGAGAAGCAGAGACAACTTAGGGCATGAGAAAAATATTTGAAAAACTACCTGATAAGTAAAGAGCCAAGTTGCTCTGTTAGCCATTAGATATAACTCTGCTGGGCTGGGGGCCTGAAGAAAGTTGGAAAATAAACATTAAGAGATTAGGATAGAAGGGTCCTCAAGAAAGGAAAAATACTGGGGTCTCAGTCACTTTGGCCGACTCTAGATGGGTGGGAAGAAGGATGTGTGAGGGGGCGGAATGTGGGACAACAACTGAAGCAGGGTGGAGTCTAAGTATGAAGAAGCTTACACAGACCCAAGGCTTCAGACAGGGCTCTGAGGATCAGAGTCACGTCAAGGAGGGGAACCTCTGAGAGGTCCAGTATCTCACCTTTAGCCCCCAAGTTCACAGAGGTTGCTTGAGTCTTGCCTGCCAAGCCCATTTAGAATTGGTAACTTTGTCTTTCTAACTTCTTTCCAGCCCTTTCTCAGACTCCTGAGCAAAATCCTGCTGGTCCCATGGCCCACTGGGGTCATGGGACTCTCTGAGAGGCCTTTTGCTATAGCTTTGGCTATCCTTAAACACATGAGAATTATTCTACTGTCATGAGATGCAAAAATCTCTCGCAGCCGGTCTGGGTCCACCTGCTTTGCCCCACCTTTCAGCCTGTGGTCCGCAACATCTCAGATTCCACCTGGAGGGGGCACTGGTTTCCCCACACTCAATTCCTAGGCTACTCTCGAGTTTCCATTCTTCTGTTACTAGGAAACTGACCACATAGAAGAGGAAACAGGGAGCTGGAAATCTTTCTTAGGGACCCAGTCATATCTTCACTTTCAAAGTATACTCAGTGTAAACCTCTAGGGAATTTTGTCTTTCAACGTCAAGTATAATACCTTGGTTCTAACTCATTAATTAATACATTTGTTTTCTATTTTCTGGGGTTTATTTACATGCTTCCTCTTGAGAAACAATGTAAGAAATCATGTAAAATGCAACTTTGGAAAAATGCTTATTGAACACACATTATGTAAAACGGTAGCTAGTCAACATGTATTAATGACTTAGTGTCATATGTCCACTTTCCTTTTTGAGAGTTCCTTGATGTAGTTGAAAGCTCATGTTTAGAAAAATATCAGGTGCAATATTGAGCACTCAGCAAATACATTTAATTCATAGAGGAAGTCAGTCAACACGATTTGGTATTTCTTTTTTTTATGTTTTATTTATTTATTTAGACATATTGACAGATTGATTGATTCATTCATTCATTTATTCATTCATTAGAGACACACAGAGAGAGACAGAGACACAGGCAGAGGGAGAAGCAGGCTTCATGCAGGCAACCCGATGCGGGACTCGATCCTGGGATTCTGGGATCACGACCTGAGCCGAAGGCAGACGCTCAACAGCTGAGCCATCCAGGCATCCCTCATTTATTTATTTGACTGAGAGAATGAACACAAGTAGGCGAGTGGCAGGCAAAGGGAGAGGGAGAGGGAGAAGCAGGCCCTCCCCCAAGGAGAGAACCCGATGCAGGGCTTGATCCCAGGACCCTGAGATCATGACCTGAGCCAAAGGCAGATGCTTAACCAACTGAGCCACCCAGGCGCCCCTGGTTTGGTATTTCTAAAATAATTGCCTAATAGCTTTACTTTAACTTCAGTAGGTACAAAGGAGTAACTTCCCTAGATGTTTTTATTGATGTTTATATGTTAAGTCCAGAGGCTTCTTCTCAGTGTTGGGAAAATACCACTTTGTTTTAAATTCCTGCATATCTTTTTTACATCGGTCACTCAAAAGGGAAAAGTATACTAATTATTCACTCATTTTTGGAATTCTTTAAATTGTAGAAGCAATCAGTTTATTAAAAGAAATAAAAACAGTTATATGAATGCCACATCAGTCTTGGGCAATAGATCAAATTTTAAGAGTTTGAGTCTGTTGTGGCATTGACATTTCTAAAGCAGTCACCATGAAGTATAACTCAAAATGCAGGTTTTAGAAAAGACCACAAAATACATATTTATATTATAGTTTCCTAACTGTTCCCTATTGTTACGGGCATTTGTCCTGCCTTTCAAATCTTGAAAGAGAAAAGCCAAAAAGAAAGCTGTGTTTTTTGAGGCATATATTTTAGGTGTATGTGGATTTTTTTTTTAATAAAGCATGTTCTGTATTTCTTTCTTTTGTTTTCATGCCTATAAGAGAATGATAATTTCAGGAACACAACTGCAACCCTTATCATGAGCTGATAGTAAGAATCACTTTGTGGGCTGACCCTGTAAAAATTTTTTTAAAAAATCAATGAATTGGGTGTTCTTGTATTCTTTCTCTTCCAAGGGAAGGAGGCCTTAATCTTTGGAGTGTAGCCTTGTCAAATGTTATCATCAAGATCGGGTGAATCACATACTGCTAGTGTATTGAAATCTCTAGTTGTTTGCTCATTACCTTTCTTTTCCTTTTTAAGAGTTTCCCTTCTTCTGTCTCTTCACCTCTCTCTCCTCACACTTCTACTCCACTTCTATAAGTGTGCAAAAACTACAATGTTAGTCTTCAATACTCATGGCTCCAGGAATCTGTAATCAGTCTAGGGTATATTTAACTAGAATTTAAATAATGTCAGTCGACCTCCTACATGTGGCACTTCTGTTTTCTTGCTATTAAGAGATGGGGAAAAGATTGAAATCAGAAGCTATAAGATACACTTGACCTTTTCCCAAAGATATAAAATTCAGTTATTCATACTGATGATTATGACAAGATCACTAAGATCCATGCAGTATGTCTTCTATGGGGGTCATAGTAGAGAACGTATGTTTTAGCTAGAATATAACCAAATCCCATTAAACAAAGTTGACTATATTCTTAGCCTTGATAGATGGTGCTGGAAATGCCTGCATTTATGATAAAATTATTTTAATTTAACTTTAAAAATTTTGATTAAGACTGTGATCAGAAAGATTCATAAATGATTTATGTCAGGAAATATTCATTCACTTTTGGGGCCAAATTGAATGTATATATGTCTTCCACTTATAAGCACTGTCTGCATATACTGTGAAGAAAATCTAATTCACTTAGGCTCATGTAATCTTGAGGAGAACAAACTGATACCAAATTCATGTTTGAATTCAGCCTAGGCATTGTTCATTAATCCAATTAGGTATCTAAGGGCCTATTCTGTACCTATACTCTTCTAGGACTGGAAAGCCTGAAGGTAAGAAGAGACCCTTGTGTGTATGTGTGTGTTGTGTGCATGTGTGAGTACGTGCAAATGCATGCGTGTATGCAAGTGAAAGAGACCTCCTGCCTGGGACACCTGGGTGGCTCAGTTGGTTAAGCATCTGCCTTCAGCTCAGATCATGGTCCTGGAATCCAGGATGGAGCCCTGAATCTGGCTCTCTGCTCAGCAGCTCTTCTCCCTCTTTCTCTACAGCTCCCCCTGTTTGTGCTCTCTCTTTCTAGTTCTCGCTCTTGCTTGCTCACTCTCAAATAAATAATTTTTTTTTAAAGAGCCCCTTGCCTTTAGAGCCTGTATTCTAGAAAGCCCACAGCATAATTCAAAGGATTACAAAGATCTATATGAAAATGAAACTATGCTGGTGTAAGTGCTTTAAATGAGAAGAAGAAAGTATTATGAGAGTATTGCCTAATGAAAGAGGTCAGGAATTACCCCTCAGAGGAAATCAGAACTGAACTGAGACTGAAATGAATAGTAGGAGTTCTTGCATCAAGGAGGATGAGGAACAGGAAGAAGGAGCAGTGACACAGCCCTGGGGATGAGGAAATGTGAGCCCTGGGGATGAGGAAATGTAAGAAGCAGGCAGGGGCCAGGCTATGGATTTTAGCCTTCACACTAAATGCAATGGGCAGCCACTGACATTTTAATCAGAAGAGAGGGGAAAGGACCAAGGGATGAATACAGCATTTTGCATTTGCCTTTTGGAAAGAATATTCTGGCTGTGGTATGGGAAACCACATTGGCTGTAAATGAGTCCTTTTGATAGGAGGTTGCTATAGTACAAGAAAGAGGGGATGAGTGTTTGTCCTGGGATGATGATGCAGAAAGAGAAGACAGCAGAAAGGAGTCAATATATATTTATTTATGATGCAATAATACTAGTTTACTAAAATAACAAATGTATATTTAGTATTTATAAGTATAAACAGTATCTGTATTATTAACATAAATATTCATACATATTCAAAGGAGTTTGCTTTGGATAGAGAGGAGTTTAGGAGAGGACTTTTTTTTTTGAGAACTGTTTTTTTTTCAATAATAAATTTATTTTTTATTGGTGTTCAATTTGCCAACATACAGAATAACACCCAGTGCTCATCCCATCAAGTGCCCCCCTCAGTGCCCGTCACCCATTCACCCCCACCCCCCGCCTTCCTCCCCTTCCACCACCCCTAGTTCGTTTCCCAGAGTTAGGAGTCTTCATGTTCTGTCTCCCTTTCTGATATTTCCTACCCATTTCTTCTCCCTTCCCTTCTATTCCCTTTCACTATTATTTATATTCCCCAAATGAATGAGAACATATAATGTTTGTCCTTCTCCGACTGACTTACTTCACTCAGCATAATACCCTCCAGTTCCATCCACGTTGAAGCAAATGGTGGGTATTTGTCATTTCTAATGGCTGAGGAATATTCCATTGTATACATAAACCACATCTTCTTTATCCATTCATCTTTCGATGGACACCGAGGCTCCTTCCACAGTTTGGCTATTGTGGCCATTGCTGCTAGAAACATTGGGGTGCAGGTGTCCTGCCATTTCACTGCATCTGTATCTTTGGGGTAAATCCCCAAAAGTGCAATTGCTGGGTCGTAGGGCAGGTCTATTTTTAACTCTTTGAGGAACCTCCACACAGTTTTCCAGAGTGGCTGCACCAATTCACATTCCCACCAACAGTGCAAGAGGGTTCCCTTTTCTCTGCATCCTCTCCAACATTTGTGGTTTCCTGCCTTGTTAATTTTCCCCATTCTCACTGGGGTGAGGTGGTATCTCATTATGGTTTTGATTTGTTTTTCTCTGATGGCAAGTGATGCAGAGCATTTTCTCATGTGCGTGTTGGCCATGTCTATGTCTTCCTCTGTGAGATTTCTGTTCATGTCTTTTGCCCATTTCATGATGAGAACTGTTTTTTTTGTTTTTTTTTTTTTTTTTTTTCGAGAGAGAGAGAGAGAGAGAGAGAAAGCAAGTGTGTGTGAGCAGGGGAGACCGGAAGAGGGAGAGGGAAATAGAGAAAGAGAGAATCTCAAGCAGGCTCAACCTCACAACACTGAGATCATGACCCAAGCTGAAATCAAGAGTTGGACACTTGACCAACTAAGCCACCCAGGTGCCCCTGGGAGACGACAAGTTATAAGATGCCACTGAGTCACTGATTGTACAATTGGTACCCTGTGATGCTCTCCAATGGAGAAGGAGAGAGGTGCTGAGGACAAGGGCCAGGATTGAAAGAAAACCATATGTTTGGTTTGGCCTATAGCATTGGAAATACCCATGTGAAAATATCCAGAGAGCAGTGGGAACAAGACCAGGAGCTCAGAGGAGAGAGCTAGACCACAGATAAACATGTGTGCTGCTTCTGTGTAGAAAGCCATGGAGAATGGATAAGGTTGTCTAAGGAGACAATAGAGGGCAAGGAAGAGGGGGATGCAAGTTGCCCAGGAAACTGATATACTGAAATTTTAATGAAGAGGTAAAGGCTAAAAAATCAAACCAATGATCAGGAAGGTAGGAAGAAAAGAAAAGAAGTATTATGGTATGAAAACTAGGCAGGATAATGTTTCAAGGTGGAGAAAATAAAAATATAAGGTAATAAATAGCTCCCTATATATCCCGAGGCAAATTAAATTCATATTTCCTTATGGGTTCTGTTAGTATTATTATTAGTAGTAGTAATAATAGTAGTATTAGTAGTATTGGTAGTAGATGCTCAAAAAAAATAATGACACCATTCTTTTTTTTTTTTTTTTTAATGACACCATTCTAACTTGAGACAGACAAGCAGAAACAGATCTGCAGTGTGTGGAAGATTGTATTCAGTATTATTGATGAGCAAATGAATGCATCTCAAATAGAAATAAAAACTGGAAAGCTCTAAATTAGAAAAAAAAAAAAAGACTTAGGTCTTATCCTGATCTGAGTCATATGGTATTAATACATCTAGGAGCTTCTTTTTTCATAATACAGAAGAGCTTATGCCTTGGCAGAAAGTCTTCCAAGATCTTTTCATCTAAAATTCCGTGGATCTATTTTACCTAACTCTGCTGAAAACATTGGAGCAGATCTCTCGGGGCTGGGGTTGGGGGGAGCCTTTTCTAAATCCTATTGCCATTCAGGTTGACTTTAAATCTTGTCAGTAATATTTGAAGAAGGGAAACCTCTCGCAGACAGCGTGCCCTATCTCCTGTCCCTCTGGCAGCCTACGTCCTTGCCATTGTGGGACACCCAGCCAGCGCAGATGCACCTGGTAATGTCTAGCCTCAACTGAATCCAACATCTTGTTTTCTGCCCTAGAACTTCTCTACAACCTCAGGGTAAAAGGCTGCGCTTGTAAACATCTGGAAGGGTAGGCAAGTTACATCCTCAAGGGAACTTTGACTAATAGGGAGCAGGAACCATCAAGAAATACTTGCCTCTACCCTGGTCTCAGGCAAGCAAGCCCATGGTGAACTCATTCTACATGATTTCTCTTAGAGTCCCCCCAAACACTGAGCCCTAATATCCACAGTGGTGATCAGTTGGGTGCTACTTTCCTTCCCCCTCTTCTGTTTTGCTTTCTTCAATACCCACTCCTAGTTGTTTTTTTCTTTTTTGGGAGGGGGGATTTCCCCCAAATAAAGAATCTTCCCTCAAGCCCTTCTCAGGAGGCTTCTTTTTGGAAGAACGCAAGCTGAGGAAGATTTCTGCGATCATTATAGGTACACAGAGTTTGCTTTACCCAACTAAGATATTTCTGAAATTTTATGAGTTGTTCAAATTATTCTAAACAATGTTTTCCTCATTGGTTTACATTTTGATTTAAGGAATGATATATCATTATTTTGTTATAAAACTTTAGTTGGCATAGTCTTCTAACTCTTTAGTATCTCACCTGGGATGGCTTCCAGCTTTTTATGCCAAACAAAGAATCATCTGTAAATAAATATTCAAATGTATTAGACTATGGTTATTTAAAGGAACTGTTTATTAAGAAATAATTTCTTTGCTGGTCAAAGCACAATTACTTGCTAGCATGCATATTTTCATAAATATTATCTTGGATTATCATTTTGTTATGTCAGGTTTATATAGATTTTAATCCTTATTGCTAGTGCCCTTCATTTGGGCTTGGAAATTGTGTTCTCATTTTCATAGTAATGATAATGCTTTTTCCTCATCCACAAATTTGTTAAAGTAAGTAGTATATACACATAGATATTTCTCTTTTTATTGGGAAAAAAAAAGAAAGGATTTTTCTTCTGCTCTTCCCTCAACCCATTAATCACAATACTATATATGCTATTAATTATGCTTAAATGCAGTTTGCTTATATAATTTGTGAACATCCAATAACTCAAGACTTTCAAATTATTTGTCTTCCATGTAGACATTTTGATTACTAAAACATTCCTAAAGCTAGAAGAAGGAATAATAACATAGGATTAAAACTATGAATCACCTTTTGATTAAATACTCGGCAGTCTTTGTTGCTAAATCTTCACTCAGAGAATAACTCTAAGTCTCATTTGAACTTGTAGATTTTAATTCCATATTGATCACCGTAACCTAGTAAAAGCAATACATATTCACTCCCATCACGGTTTGCCTTTCAACAGGATATTGATGCTTTATTATAGGCCCAGTGGTCTCTAAGTGAGCAGCTCCAATGGATGAGACTGAGGGAACCAAACAGGCAATATAAGCGGATGGCGGTGTTCGGCGACAGTCTCCATTCAATGTTAAATTTGCTATTATTTCTTAAGTTCATATGTTCACTCGGCTCCATCTCTATTGGAGTGACATAGACCTTAGCTCATAAAGTTTTCATAGTGGCAATAATAGAAATAATAGACTTGTCTATATAGAGATGTATATATTTTAAAGTCTTTCACATACATTATCTCATTTGACTTGAAAAATGATCTTTCCATGCAGGTGAAGGAGATATAAATATTTCCATTCAGGTTCAGGGAAACAGTGTTGCATGTGACCCAAATAAAACAACCCCTCAATGCAAAGTTGGGAGCCAGGTGTTCTGGTTCTTAGCTCAGTGAGCGTCCTGGTAGGTGCCTATGTCCTGCTTTGTACTTTAAGTAGGCCATTGTCTTCTCAATTAATGCCTGGTTCTGTGTCTCACTCTTACCTTCTTCCCCCTCTACCTTTCTAAACAAATGGTGAGATACATACTGGGAGCTACTTTGGACCAGCTCTAGTCTTGCTTTCTTATTCAGGCTGAACTTTGCATATAATCTTTCTGTGATTGGTTAATTAATTTTATATGTCTACTTGGTGAGATGATGGTACCATTAGCCAAAACCAAATCTAGATATTCCTAGATTGTGATTAACATCTATAGTTAGTTGACTGTGAGTAAAGCAGATTACCCTTGATAATGTGGATGAGCCTCATCTAATAAGTTGAAGGCCGTAAAAGCAAAAATTGAGATTTCTTGAAGAGATTTGGTCTCAAAACTGTTGCATCAATTCCTGCCTGAGTTTCTAGCCATCTGGCCTGCCCTGTGGCTTTAGGACTTGCCAGTCCTTACAATCATGTGACCAACTCCTTAAAATAAATTTCTTGATATAGGGTAAGATATATTTCTGTATATTCTACATAGAAATATCTGTATACCCTATCCTAGAAATATATTTCTATTTCAATGTATATATACAGAAATATAAATATATATTAAAATATAAATATAGAAATACACAAATGGAAACATAAGAATGTTTCTCTGGAGAACCCTGACTGATACACCTGCCTTATATTTGTCCTAGAATAACAATATCATAAAATTTCTCTCCATCAATTTTCTTCATTCCTTAAAGGACCTCTATATATTTGCTCTATCCCTATTTTCCCTCCTCCTTGGCAACATTTTAATTTTCACTCGTGTTCCTGGATTCCATAATTCTCTTCGTTACAGGACCTATTTCACCAATCTTTTCTGTCAATACTACTAGTCTTTCCATTTCTTAATGAACATAATCCTAATGCACAGGACAAAATGGTTGTCATTAGCCAGCTCCTTTCAATCTTACTATCAGTAAAATGAGGGGCACTTCAAATCATTACTCCAAATATCTGTTAGCCAGATAAACACACATACACACAGTAAGTTCTAAAGAATATATTTTATTTTATTTTTCATTTCAATCCTGTCCAACCTATTTATATTTTTGCAGTAGAAGGCTGAAAAGCAAGAAATCAACTATGAACTCAATCACAAATACGGGCTTTCATCATGAGGTATTGAATACTTTGATCCTTATGGCTTTGCATATTGGCAATTCTTAGAGAGCTAGGAATTTTCAGTTGCCTACTCAAAATCACATGCAGTTCAAATTAAACCTTATCAAAATTTAACTCCCAGCTCCACCCGCCCAACTTTCTTTCTCTTTTCCTGTGTTACCTATTTGGCTGTTGGCAATATCATTCATATTTCTCAATGACTTTTGAGTGTACATTTTCCTGTATGTATCCAGTTTGGCCCTAATCCTGCCAATTACTTTTCATTACTAAATGCACTATACTCTCTTCAGCTTTATGCTTTTTTTTTCAACACTGATTCATTCACTTAATAAATATCTGTTGACTGTATAAGCTGCATCAGACATGGTTGTATGTGCTCACGATACACCAAGGAATAAAGCAAAGTCGTGGACCTTACTATATTCCAGAAGGTTGAGCTATATAATTAACAATTAATATAATTAATAAGTAAACTATATGTAAGAAGATGACTTTTTCCCTTGAGAAAGAAAAAGGAAAGAAAGAAAGAAAGAAAAAAGAAAGAAAGAAAGAAAGAAGAAAGAAAGAAAGAAAGAAAGAAAGAAAGAAAGAAAGAAAGAAAGGAAGAAAGGAAAGAAGGAAGGAAAGAAGGAAGGAAGGAAGGAAGGAAGGAAGGAAGGAAACACAACAAGCCCCTCTGGGAGCTAAAGCCCCTCGGGTAGCTAAATATGTATTTAGGAAACATTTATTACATCAGTGGTTGATTGAATGAATAGTACTTTAATTTGTCTGATGTTCAATGTCCTGGAAGAAATGAGTTATACATAAAGAGGGCTTAGTTCATCTGTTTGCTTGCTTTGGTCATGTGAAGACTTGTTTTGTTTTGTTGTCTGTTTGCCTCTCTGTCTTTGGTAGAATAAATGGGTGAGGGCTCAGAAGATGCTGACAGTTTAACAGAACAAGTGAGTTGTTAAAAAAAAAAAAATTCCTTTAATCTATTAATCTAATCTAATCTAATCTATTCCTCTATCTCCCTCTGTTTTGTTCCTTCTTTCATTCCTTTCATTTACTTTAGTAAGAAACTATGTAATTCCTGCTATGATGCAGAAACTATGCCCGGCACTGGAGATGCAAGTCTTACCAGTAAAGAACCACTGAACTTACGGAGAGCCCAGTCAGATGGGGGGGGGGGGGGGGGACACATGTAGACAGAGGTTGGGGGAGCCAGGGTTCTGGAGCTATGCTCTGGATGCATTCCTGTCTCTGGGCCTCAGTCTTCTTTTGTGAGGAATAGGGGAAAAGAATAGGAGCTACACAGGAGGTTGTGTTAGGATTCAATGAGTTTCTATTTGTGAGCTGCATAGAAAAGCAGTTGGTATATAATAATTACTCAGTAAGTTTTCACTCATTTTACTTCGTCTTTTATTATAAGGACAATATGCTGTAGTAAATTGCCGAGTAGTAAATTGCTGTAGTAAAATGCCAAGAGTTTATGGAAGGTTACACGTGGTAGAGCTAGAAGTGGAGGGATGATTGTTTGTTGTCTGTAAATTAAGAAGTGAAATGAGGTTCCTAGAGACAGTCTGGGGATCAGGTTAGTCGTGAGGCTCAACGAGACAGTGAATTTGGGAATAGCCTTCGGTGAAGAATGAAAGCAAGCCCTGCTGAAGAGCAAGAACTATGTTTGAAATTTCCAGACAAAACATATTGGAGAATATTGGTAGCACGGTATGGAAAATATTTGGCGAGGAAACGGGCCGTCTGTAAAGTCGTGAATGAAGTAGTGGAGTTTTTACTTGAGTGGTTGGTCTAGGACATGATCGTTAATGGATTATTCATTGCAAAATGTCATTGTTAGCACTTTAAATTATAATCAGTAACTTTAAAGTGCTAGTTGTTTGGGATTTGACAGACTTGGAGTTTATAATTTAAGAACTATGCCAATGTTGTGAATTTTAGGAGATTTTTATGTTTATTCTAGAAACTGTTTTCCTACCTGTAAAATGTTTCTGATACTATTAAATCAAGTATATTCTCACGTCAGTCTTGTTTCTAGTTAAATTTCCAAGCTGTGGAAGTTCATGTGTTATAATTGCTGCTTGGTAGGTTTCTTCAGGGGATAGAGTTGAGTTCATGCACACTTTTATATAATGTGCAGTTATTAACAGCAATTTCAATAATTTAGAAAAATACGTTGCATTGCTCTATTTTATTTGTTAACCTAGGACTGGAAAATATTTTTTTCCCCTAAAAATAAAGGGAACAGTGATTTGCTTCCTGACATAAAGTAGCCTTAACATAAACACACACACACACACACACACACACACACACACACATCCATGAAAGCATATATTTGTCTTCAAAGAGCAAAAAAAAAGATTTAGAAAAGAGGGCAAACTTGCTAGGATTTTAAATCAATATTTGTATGACACCTTTTTATCTACTGCCTGGAAGAAATAAAAACACATTAAACTTTTTAATAAAAGTAAGTTAGAGTAACTGAGAATTTTTTCAATCACATAATAAAGATTTGTTTCAGACATAAACAATGACTTTCTGTGAGCTCAGCCCTGACATCTAAAGAATTCAGAATGACATTCGCTATCCAACAGGGTTTTTCCTTCCGAAAACACAGCCCACTAAGAATCCCTAAACTACTCTGCCTCTTTGGTTCCTGTGTTAAACACCAGGCAGGCATGAGAAACAGAAACAGGCTGGCTGAGGCTTGGTAAAGAAGACAGTGCAATGGGGAGGCTTAAGGCAGAATTTTCCTAGAAGCCAAACCAGGCCTTCAGATCCTCCTGTCCCTTTCCTGGCCAGGAACAAGTGGGATCTGGGTAGGGATAAAGAAATAAGACCGTGGGAGATCACAGGAGAGCCAACAGAACACATCCCCCAGCTCTACTAGTATAGTAGAGAGCAATAGTAGATACTAATTATTGACATTCCATTTATTCAGTCATTCATTCATTCGTTCATTCATCCATTCAACAAATCTTTGCCCGCCAGGCATTGTTCTTGGTGATAAGATAAAATACTGAATAAATCAAAGTCCTTGCCCTCAGTCTAATTCAAGAGACAGACGAGAAACAAAGATGTGGTAAATCAAGTGGTTATGTATACTATGGAGAAAACTAAAATAAAAGAAGTCATGGGATGGACTTAGACTTGCTAGGGCATTAAGCTAAAATTTTATTTCAGATAAACACCAAATAATTTTTTAGTATAAGCATGTCCCGTGCAATATTGGGGATTTTTTTTAAGCATAAAATATATCTTCTGTAATACTTGGGATATATTTATACTAAAAGATGAAATATTTGTTGTTCATCTGAAATATAAATATAACTATCTCGGTGCTCTTCCATCCCCAATCTGGCAACCTTGTTAGAATTAGAAGCAGGAGAGGGATTCTATTTTTATATTGAGCAGTCAAGGAAGTCCTCTGATGAAATGACAGAAAAGCAGAGACCTAAAGGAAGTGAGTTATTTGATGGAGGAGTTTCCCCCAGAGAGGCAGTCTGTGAGTGAAAAGGCCCTGAGGTTAGAGGTGTTCTACGAGGCCAGTGTAGACACTGAGGGCTGGGAAATGAAGTTGGAAAATGCAAGGGGATGAGCTCAGATAGTTGGATGGAGAGCCACATCCTGTAGGTTTTATAGGATAGCAGAAGAGCTTTGGCATTTACTCCAAATAGGATGAGAAGTCATTGGAAAAGTTAGGTCAGGAAATGCCATAATCTACTTTGAATTTTATTTTATTTTTTATTTTTTTTATTTTTTAAATTTTTTAAATTTTTTTTTACTTTGAATTTTAAACGGGTACACCAGCTCCGAAGACTGGGACTAAGAAGAAAGGTAGAAGCAGGAAGACCAGGAAGGAGAGTTAATTGCAAAAAGTCCAAAAAAGACATGACTGTGGTTTTGTGTGAATGTGGTAGCAATGGAGGAAGAGAAAGGTAGACATTTTCTGAAGAAATGTTGAAGGTAGAACCCATAGGATTCGTTGACAAACTGGATGTTTGTGAGATCTGTGGTAAAGAAGGCCAGGCTACTCATCTGGTGTTTGGCCAGAGCAATTAGAATTAGAGAATGGAGTGGCTGTAGCCTTCGGAGCAGGCTGAGGAAGCCATGGTGTTAGACGGCAGTCCCAGGTGTGTTTTTAAGGAGCTGGGTTTGCAGTGGTTTTGTTATTCATGTGGAGGTGGCTAACAGGCCAGTACACGTCCATCTGGTGTTTAGGGAGAGGTCAGGCTTGTAGACATATTTGTGAGTTGTCAACAAAGAGATGTTATATGAAGTCATGAAACTAGTTGGAATTACCTAAGTAAAGAGGGGATCCAAGGATTGAACTCCGGACATGACTGTGGGTAGAAGCACAGTAAAGAAACATTGGAGAAGGAGTATTTAGAGACATAAAAGGGAAACTGAGCAAGCGAAATGTCAAAGAAAGCAAGGGGAAAATAGTGTGAAGGAAGAAAGATAGTCATGTTAGATGCTGATATATTTTTAAGATTATTTATTTATTATGGAGAGAGTGCGAGGGGCACCTGGGTACCTTAGTGGTTGAGCATCTGCCTTTGGCTCAGGTCTTGATTCCAGGGTCCTGGGATCCAGTTCTGCATCAAGCTCCCCACAGACAGCCTGCTCCTCCCTCTGCCTATGTCTCTGCCTCTCTCTCTGTGTCTCTTATGAATAAATAAATAAAATCTTTAAAAGAGAAAGAGAGAGAGAGCGTGTGTGTGTGTGTGTGTGTGTGTGTGTGTGTGTGTGTGTGTGAGTGGTGGGAAGGGCAGAGAGGGAGGGAGAGGATTTCAAGCAGACTTCTACTGAGCATGGAGCCTGACATGGGGCTTGATCCCATGATCCTGAGATTCTGACCTGAGTTGAAACCAAGAGTCAGATACTCAACAGATTGAGCCACGCAGATTCCCCAGATGCTATTGATATTTTGAATAAGAACAGTAACAACCTTAAGGTTTTTTAACTATGTTAGTTTCACTGAAAATACAACAAAAGATGAAACACATGATATCTATGATGGGGCTTCTAATCCCTTATTGATTTCTTTAGCTCCATCTTTCTAGATTGGAAGTATTTTGATAAAAAATTCAGTAATATAAGAGGACAGATATGAGTCAATATTGGTAATTTCAAGCTCTTAATTCACTGTACTTATATTTGTTTTGTATTCAATTAACTTCCACTATGTCCTAGACTCTCTGGGTCTTTTGATAATACATCCATTTTTAAAATCTATATCACTATTTTGAACCTACCTATCTTTTATTTGATTTTTTTTCCTAAAAAAAAAAAGACGTTTACATTCTTAAATAAATACATGAATTCAGGGCCAACCTAAAGGTTGCCTTCCCTGGCCATGCTTCCACTTATTACAGCTAATAACCCACCTTGATCTAAAAAGCATCTGAGCCATAATCCCCATAAATAAAAACCTCATCTATCCTGTGATCCACTCCCACGGTGTTCTGCAACTAATCTGAAAAACAAGTCCAAATCAACGTGTTGAACAACGAGTAGCCTAATAGCCTCCCTTTCAAAATATTACATTTTATTCCTTTCTAAAAAGATATTTTACTTATTTATTTGACACAGAAAGAGAAAGAGAGAGAGCACAAGCAGGGGGAGCAGGAGGCAGAGGCAGAGGGAGAAGCAGGCTCCCCACTGAGCAGAAGGCAGACATGGCGTTCCATCCCAGGACCCCAGGATCATGACTCCAGCGGAAGGCAGAGGCTCAACCAACTGAGCCACCCAAGCACCCCAAAGTATTATATTTTTAAAGGAAGTTCTTATAGCACATAGTAGCTACTGGAAAAAAAAATAAGTTGAATGATTTCTCTTGGAGAAGTTAGGTATGAGGACAAAGTGGATGGGGAGATAGTTTGGAGTACGTCTCTAAAAAATCATCCCCAATTCATCGAATGTAGTCATCCATCTTTCCACATTGTTTTTCTTTTTATATATGAAAGGATTGCCTCATTCTTTTCATCAGTTCAGGCTAAACAGATAATTGGTGAGATGTTTGGGGAATGTTTTTTGGTTTTATTTTAAAAGAATCAGTGAAATATTTTCTCTACAAACTCCTAGAGTTCCTGATTATTTTGTTGCTTTGTGTCATGCTAACAAGAAGTTGCTTCTTTAATGAAAAGTTGCAGTTAAAAATTAAGTCATCTTCACAGATGTGTTCCCAAACAAAGCAAGCATAGAGCGGGATTGTCAAACATCTGATGTGGAGTTTACATGTGACCAGAGAATCCTTTACTAGACTCATTGAGCCACCAGGAAATCCTCTTCTGGCTCTGTGGTGTGTCTGTGCCTAGTGTGGGGAATCTGCGCTGCTTGCAAGTTCACCTCTGACTGGTCAATGGAGTCAGACAGTCAGACCATACGAGCTACAAAAATGTCACCTTTGTTGAACCCAGAGACCCTTAGTGTCTGGGTTCTATTTAAATAAAATCTGATGCTGAGTTGCTTATCTGTTTCCTTCCAAATGCTCAGAACCTCACAAGTTAGTCCACAAAGTAGGGTTGAAAATTTGGCCACGTTTCTAGAACATCCACCCGTGGTGTTCGCCAAAAATATCAAAACAGCGGACTTTTTTTGTGGTACTCTGGCTCTTCTGATTTCAGGCCCAGCTAAATACCAGGCACTTTCTTCTTCCTTTTTGGGTGGGAAAGTAGAGTAGAGAAAACTAGGACGAAGATGGGATATCTAGACATTTTAAAAGTAATCTTTTCATATTTTCAGATCCTTGATTGGAAGTAATGTAAACTAATGAGTTTGAATGTTTTTTGTGTGAAGTAAAAAGAGCAGCATAGAAAAAAAAAAAAAATGGAGGCAATGTCTGTGCCAAGACCAAAGGGTAATTTTGTGTCCTGGCAGTTCAGGTTGTGGGTTGCTTTTCCACAACTATGCTTCCCCTGCTATTACTTAGTCTGCTCAGAGTTCTACCCTGACTAGTACCCACATAATCTAATAATGAGCAGATGCTCCTGCTGCGGACATTGCTTTTAAATGATGATTTGGGAGGCGATTTAACTGTTTCATGATCCCAGGAGACAAAGGAATGGAAAGGGAGAGAAAAGAAGAAGAGTAACCCAACTTCGTAAAATAATTAATAGAGCTTGCAAACTTACCTAGTGTACAGAAAGGGACCTGAAGCAAACAATAAACACACCAGAGATAGTGTTTTAAAAAGCTTTCTCTTTTGTTTTCTTTAATGTTTAATGGTCTTGGTGATATTATTGCAAGTACCTGGGTTTTCTTAGGCATCATTAAGTAAAGGCCCCACCCAGCTTGTCACAGGTAAGATATTTTCATGTCGTATGTAGTTGAGTGATACGCGTTCAAATTTCAATGTCTAGTAGGAAATGTTACCTGGCTAAGTGATGGTTCTAGGAGAAAGAAGCAAGGTTTTGATTTTGGGGGAAGCAAAAATACATGTAAAATGATATGTAGCTAGAAAAGTTTCTCTTTAGACATCTGGAGATACCTCAGGAACAATAGGTATTTCGAAAATCTAGAGAATAAATTGTGCTTCAGAAATTTACTCCCGAAATGTCTCCTTAGGGTATAAATTGTCAATTTTGATTGTGCTAGCTCTATCATCACCCTTTCTGGAATGTACTCCATAACTGTAGGAGACAGAGTAGAGAGCTTCAGCCTGCAGAAGATAGCAGATCCATAGTTTAACAATTTAGTTATTTGATAATTTTAAATAGTTTTTTATAATTTCAATGTAATGAATGAATAATATAGGAGGGATCCCGAAAATATATAGAATAAAATAAACATTTATTCTTATTACCCATAGTTAAACATTATTGAATATATATGGGTATATGTGTGAGTATATATGTATGTATACACATATATATATATATTCATTTGTGTTTTGTTTTACTATAAAATGGTGTTATTTCCTATAAAATGGCATTCTATAGTTTTTCCTGCTGTTTTGCATTTAGCATTACATTTTGGGTGGATTCCATGTTATTAAATATTCTCAAAAACATGCTTTTCAGTGGTTGCATATTATTCTGTTACATTATGGGCCCCAATTTTTAAAATCACTTCACATTTGAAGCAGTAATGATGTCTCCAAACTTCTACCATCATAAATGATCATTCAATAAATACATTAAAATTTTATAAACATTTCCCATGATATATTTTTTTTCTAGTATAACTACCAGATCAAAAAATATATTACAAATTTTAAGATTTGATACATATTGACAAATTGCTGTCCAATGGCATATGTTCATTGCAAAATCACAGTGTGTATGTGTATGTGCATTTTTAACCTTTTATGGTGTGGTCTCTTTTCTTAGCTTTTTTTCTTACCAGGGCTTTGATGTTTCACAAGGTTTGTATTTGTGTTCCACTGGTTACCTTTGTAATTACACCTCATTATAAGACCCTTAGTTCCCTCTTGTTTTAGAAAGCCTAATATTTTCTACTGTGGGTATTTTGATTATCTATCATTGCCTAACAAAGCATCCTAAAGCTTAATGGTGTAAAAGAGTATTTTATTATATCTCACAATTTTGTGGGGAGAAATTTGTGTAGGGGGGACCTGAGTGGCTCAGTGGTTGAGTGCCTTCAGCTCAGGTCATGACCTGGGGCCCTGGGATCAAGTCCTGCATCAGGCTCCCCATAGGGAGCCTGCTTCCCCCTCTGCCTGTGTCTCTGCCTCTCTCTGTGTGTCTGTCATGAATAAATAAATAAAAGCTTAAAAAAAAGAAATTCAAAAAAAAAAAAAAAAGAAATTCATGTAGGGATCAGGTGGGTGATTCTTCTACTTCATATTTTGTCAACTGATTTCACTTGTTGATATTCACCTGATAACTTGGCTGTCAGAGGTTTCAAAAAGGTTTAACTTACATGTTGGTGGTTTGATGGAGATGACCAGGAGGCTGGGCTCAGTTGGGATCCTCTCCTTGCCCATGTCGTCTCAGGGCCTTTCCAATGGTATCTCCAGTGAGGTAGTCAAATATATGGCAACTCATGGTGCAAATATTAAGTATGACATGAGCCTGGGTAGAAGCTGAAAGGCTTCTTACGACCTAACTTAAGCCTCAGAAGTATATTTCAACTTCCTTCTATTGAGCAGGGAAATTACTAAAGTCAGGACAATTTAAGGGGAGGGAAATTATACTCAAACTTTCAATGAAAAAAAGTAGAAAATAATTCATGGTATCTTCAATTTACACCATTTATACTTGGGCCACAAATTATTTACTTTCTACAGCATATGAAATACTTTCTTCTCCTCTCAAGATTTGCAAAATTATCATCCCTTTATCACATCAGTGTGTAGTCCAGGATTTTGTCCTCTAAATTAGGTCCATGTGCTCTCTGCCCCTCATCCCCACACACACTGTTGGAGTAGAGATAGAATCAATAGACGCTTGAATTAGAAAAGGGGAACAGGAGGTACTTCGTGGTTCACAGTAATTCTGGGAATCTAGCAGTTTTCATAGTCTAATTCAGCTCCCTAAAAATGATTCTTTGGAGTCTTGGTTATACCCTCTGGGTTCCTGGTTCTCACATTCAAGTCATCCTTCTTTTTTCATTAGAAATTACCAATATTAGTATCTATGTAGCTTTCTTTTTTTTAAATTTTTATTTATTTATGATAGTCACAGAGAGAGAGAGAGAGGCAAAGACACAGGCGGAGGGAGAAGCAGGTTCCATGCACCGGGAGCCCGACGTGGGACTCGATCCCGGGTCTCCAGGATCGCGCTCTGGGCCAAAGGCAGGCGCTAAACCGCTCGCCACCCAGGGATCCCTCTATGTAGCTTTCTTAATGTGCTTTGTAGCTATAGAATTTTTGAAATTCAGAGATCTTTTTATTTTGTAGTTTTTGTACATTACAGTTTCAGTCTAATGTAATATAACTACTTTAAAAAAACTTTTTTTTTTAATTTATCAATTAATCATCTATTCCATTAGATAAAAGCCATATTCACAAATCTCTTTGAGATCAATTCCTTCTTTATCTTTGGCTTCCTGTGACATTGCTGAGGGACAATACCTTTAAAAATCTCAGAAATATTGTCTATGGATGAGAGTTTTCTTAATATGTACCCATTCTGTGATCTGTGGCCCCTTTACCTCTTAAAACCCAATCGATTCCCTCACTGCTTTTGCAGTCTTTCTTTAATGTCTTCTTGGCCACCCTCATGGATACAGTACATAGATAGAGGGATTTCCTTTTTCTGGCACTTCCGGAGATCTGCCATCACTAGATATTGTGGCCCCCATTTGTCATTCTTTGCTACCCCTTGTGTTGCCTCTTTCTGTAATAATTACCAAATACCAAAAGACTTTGTCGGGATCCCTGGGTGGCGCAGCGGTTTGGCGCCTGCCTTTGGCCCAGGGCGCGATCCTGGAGACCCGGGATCGAATCCCACGTCAGGCTCCCAGTGCATGGAGCCTGCTTCTCCCTCTGCCTCTCTCTCTCTCTCTCTCTCTCTCTCTCTCTCTCTCTGTGTGTGACTATCATAAATAAATAAAAAAAAATTAAAAAAAAAAAAACCTTCAAAAGACTTTGTCAATCTCAGTTGCCTTAATCAGTCCATGTACCATTTGAAATCTGTCTTCAATTTCCCTAGAAATGCAGTACATAGATTTTGTTCTTGTTTTTCTTCTGTAGTTTCTAAGAGAGGAGGGAAGTTTCATATTTAACTTCCTGCCATATTTCTACTAAACTTAGAATTGATTTATTTTTATATTCTTATATTTAAAAAGAAATCACCTTTAGAGTAAATGCTAGCCTGATAAGGGAAAAAATAGAACAATTTGAAATAGACAATTTGAAATTACCTTAATATGTACAGACACAATTTATTGAGGCCATTTGGGTACCACAAATTGTAATAATATCTTGATGAAGCACCCTGTCCTTCATTTCAGTAATGAGTTCAGATGGAGGTGATAGTCAGAGATAAGATGAAAAAGAAAGAAGATGAGATAGTATAAGAGAAGGAGGACAAAATCTAACTTTTGAGTCAAAGCGAACTGAAGTCAAAGCAACTAAATTGAGAAGGCAAAGTCCAAATTGACTTCTTCATTAGTATCACATTAATATTGGAAGAAAAAAACCCAGAATATTTACATTAAAAGAAGCACATTTATATTAAAAAATCCAGTATAAAAAGTTAACTAGTTTTAAGTTAAAACAGGAGATTCTTTCTGGAATTCTCTGCAACCTGACTTTCACATATCTGGCCCTGGTCATTCAGGTCTCAAATTAAATGTCATGTACTGAAGAATGCCTTCTCTGAACTCCCAACCTATAGTAGCCCGTGAATCTCCAGCTTATCAGTCTATATTATTCCTTATAGCACTGTTTATTCTCAGATGCTTCCTTGTGTATTTATTTTTTATTATCTCTTGCTCTGCTCACCCCAATAAATTATAAGCTCCTTACAAATGGAAACCCGTGGGTCTTCTCCCACAGGAGAAGTGTTGTTTTCTCTCCAGTGTTGTTTTCTCTGTATCTGGACAGACCTTAGTACCTAGTTGGATCACAAAAACATTTTACTTATGAATGATAGGACACAGAAATTTCAGACTGGCCGTGGTATCCCATGGGGGTTCCACTTCTGGGTATCTAGTCACTCTTTCCTATTTTTAAGCATACTTCCATGCAGATGGAACTTTGTTCCAATTAGCTACTTGTAGTATCTAAGAAGCTAAAGATTTTATTTTTCTGTTGCATTTGATCATCTTCTCAGCATTCATTAATTTTAAGAGTTTTTAAATGGTATGTTTTGTTTTCGGTGTGGTCTAGTCATAAAGCTAACTTTGGTCCTTTCCAAAGGTTTTCTGGTACATTTGTGTAGACTGTTTTACTAGCTCTTTAATTAGCCAGGACCTTCCCGACATTATTGTGTAATAATGATAATGGTGCATAGTCCTCTCTTGTTCCTCAGTTTCATGGGAGTATCTCTAGTAATTTAAAATAAGGGACAGCTGATTAATGATTTAAAAGCTATTCTATACTATGCTTAATGAGTAAGAGGATTACATTTTATTCAATTGTATGTCTTTATAATGGTGAGATTGATTGGTACTCGTGTTTGGTATTTTCACATCTATATAACTGACATAAATGTCCAATTTCCTTATTGTTACTCTTATCAGATTTTAACATTAGGTATTTCACTTTTAAAATTAAAAGACTACTTTTTACCCTTTAGAGGCTCTAGAATAAATGACACAGAGCTGGTTTTGTTCTCTGAAAAAAATCTAAAAAGGAATGATCATTAGTTAAAATAAAATATTACGTTGGCCTGGAGCTATCTTCAGAGATTTTTTAGAGGGAGGTAACATTTCCAATTTATTCAGTAGTTACTTGCATATATAGATTACCTATTTAAAGTTGATACGATTGGAAAATGTGTATTGTACCAGAAAATTGCCCGGTTCTTCTAATTTATCAAATTGATTGGAAATTATGCATTCTTACCTTTTATAGCCATGTTTTCAAATGATTTTGTTAGAAATAATATAGCTACTAGGAGCCAGGTCTTGGCAAAGTCAAGGAAAGGAAGTGATTCATTAAAATCCATCTTTGATACGTAGAAGCTTTGTGATAATAGTAAATTAATTTCCCAGCTTCAATGACTGCTTTTGTAAAAAAGGAAAATGAATAAACACTTCAGGGTTTTGCTCTAAGGATTAACTGAAATCATATACGAAACTCTAAGGGTAGCATCTGCTACAGTGAAAGTATGCACTACATCCTAGCTATTTAGCATTATAGTTATCATCATGCCCATTTCCCTCTCCACTTTATTTTCAGGAAGTCTTTCTGTTCTTTTATACTTCTTGAATTTTTAAAAATATTTCTATTATCTTCCTCCTTTATAATAAATTAATTTCTGTCTTTATTTTCACTCTTTTCTTTCTCCTATTTTCCTTACGTGTGTTTTCTTTTTCTAATTTCTTTAATTAAATGCTTGATTTATTTTCATTTTTTTCTTGTATAATTATAGAAATATTCCAAGGCTGTGATTTTGTCTCTGAATACCACTTTGGCTGCATCTCATATGAGTTAAAAATTAATATACTGATTTATTTTCTAAATAATTTAAAATTGTTCATTTTTATTTCTTCTTGGTCTAAATGTTTTTAGAAAAAAATATTTCAAATTTCCTAATAGAATTTTTACTGTTTTTTGTTCGTTTGTTGGTTGGTTTAGCTTCTTCTTATTATTTCTTATATTATTGCATGGTCATCAGAGAATGTGTCCTGCATTATTTATGCTTTGTAAAATATATTGAAATATTTTGTGACATTATAGATGACTATTTTTTCTACATGTTACATAAATATTACATATTTTATATTTTTGTAGAGTTTATAGTTAAAATATGTTTATTAATTGAATCATATTACTTTCTGGCATAATTTATATATTTTTTCTTGACCTACTAGAAACAACAAAGTCAGAGAACTGTGTTAAAGTCGTTTATTAATTTGAAGATCTAATTGGTTTTATTAAGTGATTCATGAATCAGGGGTTATCCCATCTGGCACGTAGAGGGACAACTCTTGGAAGTTGTACAAAATAGAAAGTTTTCATAGGAAGGAGTTGGGGGCAGGAAGTTATTAGCAAAATAAAAGATTGTTTCAGGCTAGGACACTTTTCCTGGGGAGAAGGGATGAGGAGAGTTTTTATCATGTAGCTTACCCCACTGGTGCTCATCAGGAAATTTCAGATTGACTGTTAAAAAGTCACATTCCTGGAAAAGATTGAAACTCTAAGTCTTGATTTGTTGTCTTAGAGGGGAATGACTCCATTTGGGGCTTGCTTTTTCTTTTTTGACAAAGGCCTCTATAGAAGTTCTATTTTTACCCATTTTTTACATATTTTTTAATGCTATTAATACATAAGATTTGTAACATTTTTACAACTTTATTGTAAAGTGCACTTTTTCTGTATAAATGGCCTCTTGTCATCTGATTACCTTTACTTTAAATGCGTGTTGGTTTTGCACTCATATTTTCATCCCTACAATTGAACTTATGGACAATTTTCCTTGGTAAAAATAAAAGTTATATGAAAAGAACTGAAAGATCAAAGTCCCTCGTGATATATTTAGAACAAGGTAACTGCCCTTGTTTTTTTCTTCTGGAGGGAGAAATCTTTGCCTGAAGAATTTTCTCCTGACATGCAGGTGATAGCATGCAACATTGGCATGAAAAAGTATGAGAAAGAAGGATTTGCTCTTGACTAGTTAAGAAATAGGCTTAACAATTCACAAATTTCTTATGGGATTAGACTTTAATACCTAATAATCACCTTTGTCAAGGAAAATGTATTTGACACTGTGGGAAGTAATTACAATTTATGGAAATGTTTGGAACCAAAGGAAAATCAAAATATTGCTACCAAAAATGGTAATATAAAGTTGGCTCAACTGTGCTAGAAAGGAGATGCGTCTTAACCAGGGCATCCTCTGGTCTTCCTCTCAGATAACACGCATGTCTGAAAAAGAAAAGAAAAAAAAAAAAAAAAAAAAGGACACCTGCAGAAAATCTGCAGAAAATAAAGCTTAACTTACATCTTTAAGAAAAAAATAAAAAAAATGAACTCCCCAGGTTTTGTTCATTACATTCATACTTCATCATCCCAATTAAGACCCCTTTTCCACAACACTCTGGAAGAGAAATTGCGATTGACTCCCCTGGTAGCTTTTCCCTTTAACACTCTATTTCACATAACTGTCTCTCCCTCTTTTTTAAAATATCTAATTACTTATAGACATCCTTGCTTAATGCCTTCTCATTTGTTTTTGTTTTTTAAATATTTATTTATTTATTATGAGGAGAGAGGCAGAAGGAGGGGCAGAGGGACAGGGAGAGAGAGAGAGAGAGACTCTATGGCAGACTCTGTCCTGAGCATGGAGCCTCATGACCCTGAGATCATGACTTGATCTCAGGTCTGAAATCAAGAGTCAGAGCTTAACTGACTGAGCCACTCAGGTGCCCTTTTTCATTTGTTTACTCTTCCTTCTCCAGTGACAGATGGTAAGCTTCTAGAAGGCAGGAATCTTCTTGAGCTTAGTTTGCTCTGTCCTAGGCAGAGGACAAACACATGCTTCAAACTCTCATGATGTGCCAGCCATTTCCTTTTACTACCATTATCCTCCATCCATTCCTCTGCCAACCTTTTTTTTTTTTTTTTCCAAATAAGAGTTTAGTAACGGATGCTAGTCTAACTATTGGGTAAAGAAGTAAGGTATAAAATTGAAAGAAGTTTTAATTTTCTTTTAATATCTTCAATTTTTGCCCACCATCATTCAAAAGCTATATTTGACAAGGCCTGTAATATAAATTTAGTTTGAAATGTTTTTATAAATTTGCAGTTGCATAGTTAATTGGGTGAGAGGGAGTAGCACTTAGGTTAGATGTAAGTTGCTGTATCATCTCATCAAAGGAAACTAAGTAGCCTCTTGTCTCAGTTCTATCCATTAATTTTCATTTATGTTTCAACCACTTCATAATCTACTGATTACTGAATGAGCTATTATCATGCAGTCTGATATTTGGGGGCCTGAGAAAGAAAATTATCTGGGACATGCAGTACCTGGTGGAGGTTGGAAGAAAACAGTGGCCCAATACACCAGCTCCATCTCAGGACACCTAGGATCCCTGAATAGTCTGTAATTAAGGAGGAGTTGTGTAGGAATTGTGCCTATATTATGTAAAGCAGGATCCCTAATTGAATTAAGCAGTGAGGGGAGGGGAAGAAAACAAAGCTCAAATAACATCAGGTCCTCTTCTTGGCGATGACATTAATGATGAAAAGATTTCTTGGTTCTTTTGTCTATTATACCCCACTTAAAATGAACACATTATTGCAAATTGCTCAGAAATCCCATTTTGAATGTTAAAGGAAAACTTGAACAGGTTGAGTTTTCAGAGTTTTAGAAATCTCCTCCTAATACTTCCTACGTGGAAATTTAAGGCTGTACATGAAAGCAGCTGACAATGTTAAGAGAATGAAAACCCTTAAGAGTGAGCACCGTTATTGGTGTCCTACACATAAACTGCCGTTAGGAATAGCCTCGGGGGGCCATTTCCAGGGAAAGCCTCACCTGGTGAGGTCAGAACCTCAGGAGTTTAAAAGCAAGGGTCATGCTTCATTACAATGTGGACTGGAGGTGAGCAAACAGATCCCATCACTCTTTAGAGAAGCTATTTCAAGTCTTGCCCAAGTGCTGAAGCATAAATACACTAGCAGGAGGCCCTTTAGAAGGGGTTCAGACAAGTTATAGTACTATCTGAACGTGAGCCAGGCCAAACTGCTAGGGCCTGAATTAAAAGGAAACAGTTTATAGGCTGTGGGACCTCTTACCAATCCATCTTTTTCACTGGGGAGAAAAAACGTCTCTTTTGCAGAGGTGATGAAAACCTGTATTAAAAGGTGACACAGCAGAAAAAAAAAAAAAAAAGAGGCTAAGCCAATTGGTGGAGTATTTCAAAAAACAAGAAAAACAACAACAACAACATGCTTTTGAGAGTTATTTAAGTAGAGAAGAGAGAAAAAAGAAAAAATCATGGTATATCCTATGATTAACAGTTCCAGGACAAACGATCATGACAGTAAAGAACATTTAGAAAACTCACGAATTTATGTTATATTTAAGTTAACTTCTGCTTTTTTATAGCAACATATGTGAGTATGTTAATGAACCCTTTACTATGGTGTGAGATGTGAGATTTGTAAAATTTAAACGCAGCCAATTAAGTAGGACCGTGGCTAAAGCCAGTGTCCTTGATAAGTCTAGAAAGGAGCAGTCCAGCCAAAGCACAGCTTATGTATCTGATAATTGTTCTTCTATACTATAAATATTAGCATATAGGTTTTTTGTGTACTTCAAGCTCTTTTTCTTATCCCCACAAGCCCATGGGCACTTGCACATACATCTATACTTCAATATAGATCACAAAGGTGTAGTGTTGCCCGTGGCAGGTTGAAATATGCCTGGATAGGATATATCTTATTCTTTGCTGTTAATATAAATGGTATAAGAGGATTTGCTAGATGGTACTATGAGTGGAAAAAATGGAAATGTATCACCCAGATCCCTCTATAAAAAGGGACTTATTGCCCTAACTTCCAGTAGATAGTCTCCACTTGTCATCTCCTTTAGGGTCTGCCAAACGTTCTGTGGGCTGCTTCCTCCTAGACATGCTTTTCCTGCCCCCCACCCCAGCCTTACCTGATACTGACTTACACGAGTATAAATATCCAGCCATTCCTGCCCAAGACAGAGCAGCTCGGAAAGGCTATATTTTCCCCAGAGCTCCCCTGAGATTTTGACTAATGGTTTATTGGGCTTCTATGGCTGTTCAAATTCTCCCTCTGCCCAACCTTGCTTCCTCTCCTGACATATTCTAATTGTCAAATTCACCCTCAGTTCCTACCTCCAGAGAAACTAACCTGTGCATATGACCGTATTAAGAGAATTTCTAAAAAGTGCTCTGTGCATGGGCCTTATTTTACAGATTAAGCAATTAAAATACAAAATGAAGAGAACCTGCTTAGAACAAATATTGAATTACATATTAGGTATCATGGCTGTGATTTTCTAATCACCAAATTAGCCTCTCATTCATCTGATTGTAAGACTTCCCAGGGATATTCAACAAGAAGGACAATTTTATAAGTTGTAGTTCAGTTGGTTAGTGTGAATCTTGACTGTCAAGTGATGTTAATTGAACAGTAAAATTATGTATAGGGTAGCTGATGAACTAAAACAAGCAGAGATATTGAATAATATAGAATCACCATTAAGTTTCCATCTTTTTTCTAAAAGATTTCTATCTTTTAGAGTTTCAATAAAATTATGTAAATAGAAGAGATCTTGGAGATTATGTTCGTTCTCCCTTTTCAATTGATATACAAGTAGAACTTGAAACTACGAACATAGAGTTAAACAGGAAAAGTAGACAAGATGTTTTGACTGGGCCACAGGTAGATCAACCCAAGGACAGCCAATGCATTATGTGGTACTGGAGGTCAGTATGAACCAGGAGAGTTGTAGACAATCAAGGTGTAACCATCTTCATGCTAATTAGCCAGTTTTTGTTAACTAGTATTGATACACATTTACTTCCTTTAACATATAAAATGGATAATGAAACTATATGATATATCCTGCCATTTATCTATTTTCATATGTTTCAAACTTTCAAATTGAGTAAAAATATCCATTTAGATTATGAATGTTTATTTCGTATCTGCTATGTGCTAGGCAATATTTTAGACACTGGGGATATAGTGGTAAGCAAACACACACTCTGACCTCATGGAACTTATATATCTGATAGAAGAAATAATAATAATGAAGAAAGTAATTAATTAAATAAGTAAATATAATCCATAAGGATATATGGATATATTATAATGTCAAGTAAGTTTGTAAGCATTAAGATGCAGTAGGATAAGAGGATAATGACAACATAGGCTGTTCTACACAGGATTATAAAGGTTAAGCTCTGGGAAGTGAACTGTGAACAGAGAGGGAATAAAATAAGAGAATGGGCCATGCGACTATCCAGCACACAAGTATTCCAAGCAGAGTGTAAAAGCCCTGAGATGGGGAGGCATGTGCTGTTGGAGTGCAACGAGTAAGCTGAAGTATGTAGGAAATTAACTCAGTGGTTCCAGAAGATGGCTCTGGTGTGGACTTAGATGCCACGGTAGGGATTTTGAATCTTATTCTAAGTATAATGAGAAGGGGTTGGAAGATTGAGGTCAAGGACATTATACAATCTGATTTTTCTTTTAAAAGGATCATCAAAAAATAAAAATAAAAAATAAAAGGATCATCAACAACTGTGTGGAGGTGAAACTGTAGGGAGCAACAGTAGAACCAAGCAGCATGAGGACCATTGCTTACTGTAGCTCACTGCTCTTTACTACTGTGGTGGTATAGACGAATGATTATGATGACTGGGTAACAGCCCCAGAGATGAGAAGTTGTTGGATTTGTTAATGATCTGGATATGGGGTGTGACAGAAAGAAAGCAGTCAATCATGACTCTCAGGGGTTGATGGTACCATTTACTGAGATGGAGGCCACCATGGTAAGAAATAAAACAGTGCCGTAACTGATCTATTGCCAACGGCTCATGCCTGAGATCCTGGAGCCTCCAAATTTTTCTTACCTAGTTATGGCTCTGCTTTTGGTGCTTAGTCCTTCATCCTTCAGTTGGGGTCAAAACAAGCATAAAATCAGAATGTGACATGCAGAATGCCAAAGGAGGAGAAACGACAGGAAGCATGAGGTTGTCAGATGGTAGGGAGCAATGCTTGTGGGAGAACATGTGTGTGTGTGCGTGTGTGTGTGTGCGTGCGTTTGTGTGTGTGTTTCTTCCCTGAAAGGTTACAACAAAGCAAAAGTGATGTTTTCCGATGCCCCTCTATCGGGAATATAAAAAACACAACACAAAGGTTCTTCAAAATTCTATAATATCCCCATTTTTAATTGATATTTTGTTCTAAAACGAAATAGGACAGAATTAGGGAAATGACTTTTCTGATTGCAATTTTCAGTTCTGTTTCTTAAATCACAATGTCTCACTCACGGCTATGTAGTCTGGCACAAAATAGGCAAATGCCAGTCACTCTCCCAATAATCCTCTTTTCCTTCAGCATTTCCTTGCTGCCTTTGGGGGAAGACTGCTTTCCCTGTGGCCTCATGTGTATTAGTGAAAAGGAACTTTGGTTGCAAGTATCTGAAAGATTGCATTCACATTTGAGTCACCTTTCAAATTTTGGTCATAGTGCTTAAAGTCTGTTTGTTTCAAGAAACACTCATAAGGTCACAGTTATGGTTCCAGCTGGGATCCCCTGAGAATTTGAAGCCACACTGAACCTCCATGCCAAGAGATTAATGCTTGAGATGTTGAAGTTGACTAATCCTACCACCTCCCATACCGACCTTCATCCAACCAGCAACAAACACCTAAAGAATACATTCTTTGTTAGTTCTACTGAGACAAACTATGCCTTTGCCTTGGAAAGGTTTTGCCAAAAACAGAACATGGTGGTGAGAAGCCCTTACCGGATCATCTGATCATCACAGACTTTGTCCATGATCATCATTATCCCGGGGTGGGAGGTAAAACACATTTGTGGTGAAGTGATAGATTTCTTGGGCACAGGGAAGATTTCTAATCTCTTTTCCACATACCCCATAGACTCTTGTGCCTTGAGATTTTTAATATGCCTGTTCAGAGACTAGTAGTGGTAATAATAAAGCTAAACTTAATTGATGTCCTGCAGTAATATGTAGCTCCGACTAACTCTTGTAAAGTGGCAACCAACCTATAGAGAAAAATTCCAATCCTTAATTATTATGATGTAGCTACCTTGTGATTTATCTCTGAAGACATTTCAATGGGCATTGAATTTTCAGTATAGGTCAATTAATGTCATATTAATTGCCGTTATTATGTTGCCCCAATTGACCTGTTTCATATTTGCAGGACTCCAGTGAGAGGGAGGAAAAGACAACAGAATAAGCCTTTCCTTTAATGCTGCTGAAATGTCCCATCTTTCTGGAATTGCATTCAGAGTAAGGATTTTGCATGAAAGAGCTTCAGGAAGTTACAAAACTCCTTTACATGGGCTGTTGGATCTGTGTACAATTTCCAGCATTACCCAGAATAAATACCAGGAGACTGGTGTGGTTTATACAAGAGTTTATAGAGAAAAAAATCCACCCACTAGCTCCCATGCTGAGGATTACAACCAGGTCCCTGCTGCCAAGTTTTGTGTTTAGGTAAAGCATGAGAAAATCTGCCATTTTTTTAAAGTCACAAAAGAGTTTCTATAGTAAGGAGTGGTAAGAAGCTGACAGCTTTTTATGCATAAAAGGCAGCTGTTCCTTCTCAGGTAATATTATTAATAAACCCTAAGGTAATGTTTGCTCTGAAATATGTCTAATTGAAATAATTTACTCTGACCCTTGGAGAATTATGAAACTGTTTTCATCATGTTCACACACAGCAAAATAATTATGAGATGCCATATGGAAAAGCCATCATGTGGTAGATGTCTTTCTGAATCTATATTTTTGAAATGTTTCCCACAGATAAATCATATAGCTAATTTACAAAGTAGAGGTGAGCAGTCTCTTTTCCACGTGGAGATTTGATGTGAAATGTTTGCAGTTCCAGAATATTAACAGGGGTGTTGACATCAGTAATTACTACAGTTATGAGACATTTTTCACAAAGTATTATGAGAGTGATACTTGGTCATACAGGGAGAAAAAAAGGTATGGGGCTTCATACACCGCATTTGAAGTACCTAGGAACCTTTAGTCTCAGAAAGCTGTGGGCATGTTGGTGACTGAGGTACTTTTTGCCTGTAGCATAAAATCTGTCTGGAAAGTTCCAGCAGTTTCCACTGAGATAGCACATTTGGCAAGATGAGGCTGAGCGTGGTATGTAAGGACTTTCGGGAAAACTTGTCAGCTTTCACAGGGAAAGGTCCAAGTGTTTATGGGAACTATGAAGTGGTGTTGGGTGGCTCTCAAAGGGATTTGTGGGGTCATTTGGGACAGGGATTTGAAAGCTTTTTGATTGAAGCTCTTCTGAACTTATCAAAATGGTTAAAATTCTGGCTGTGAGTCTCATGAGAGCAGACTTTCTTGTGAAATTTCTGGTATGGTACTTTCCTACTGGGGTGAGAAAAATCGTAGTAGGACTGACTTTCTCACCGTAGTTTAATTCTTGAGATCCTCGTCCCTGTTAAACCCAGGAAATGGAGAGTCACAGGAAACCGAGCTTTACTTTAACTCTCTGGTAAGTTAAGATTCAGATTTCTCTAGAGTTTCAATTGTTGAAATCAACTTGTCCAATTTCCTGGCCGTGCCCCTCCCACCCCACCCTCCACGCCCTACCAAAAAAAAAAAAAAAGTGGGGTGCAAGAAAAAAAACACATAAAAAGAAGATTATTTAAAAGTGCCATTCACTTTTTTCCATAACTCTGCCATTTGTCCAGATTGCTGTTGAAGAAAAAAAAAAAAAAAGAAAAAGAAACATTGATAAGTGAAGTACAGCCTGTTAACCCTGTGCATCTCCTACCGGGAGCGGTGTCAGAGGCTCTTTGACCCTCAGCACTGTCGGTCATTAGAGGGATCTCCATTGCCAGGGCCCACGACTGGATTTCAGAGCACTTGGGCACGGCTGAAACAAATGAGCCTTTTCTCCTCATAACAGCTCTTTTGAGGCAGGCGCTGGGATGCAGATTGTAAGGCTGGCCAGGCAGTGTCATCCTCACAATTAGCTAATATTTGGCACATTGAGATCCCAGTTCCATCCCCTTGGGTCCTTGCGGGAGCCTCCCATTTGTTGACAGCCTCATCTCACTTCAGTCCTCAGCATTCAGTTATCCTAGAAGTTTCAAAAGAAAAAAAAAAAAACAGATTTACAGAAAAGCTCGCATCTGTATATGTGACTTACAAATATTTATGAGATTTTTAGGGAAACGCACCAGAGACCTTTGTTCCCTTCTCCAAAGCTGCACTTCTACCTTCAACAACAGAACACAGGGTTTTAAAAAAAAGAGAGAGAGAGAGAGTGAAATGCAAAACTGGAAACCTGACAAAACGATGAAACTGCTGTTGTTTTCAATATATTTTAGGTCAGATTCTCGTACTTCCCATTTTTAAACAACTGCCAAGCATTTGTTTTTATATCTCCTAGACATCTGTGCTATTGGTGAGCACTATTTCTAGCTATCGACTGTCCTAAAAGAAAGGTACCATTTCTGTGTGATTTATAGTCTATCATTATTATAGTGCGGCCCCTGAATGCATGAGCTAGAGATTTACTGCACACTTGTGTCTTAGCCCCGACTCATGTAATAGAGGAAAGGTAAAATGTCTTGGCTGGGTGAGGGCTCCCTTCTTCAAGCAGCTGTCTTTTTTGGTGTGGTGCTTGCAGCTCGGTGAAACTACCTCGAGAAGGTCAGTGACCAAAGTTTGCCTTTCACAGTTTCCCATAACACATGGTCCTCCCCGGGAGCAGTGCTCAGCCCAGGTTATTTCCAGCGATGCTCTCAAACTGAAAGAATGGTCTTTGCAGTAAACCAACACATTCCCACTTTCTGTCCTTTATCTCACACGTCAGCAGTGACAGCATTTGTATTTCTTCCGCTGACTGGGCCAAGAACAACTGGATTAGGGCTGTCTCTTTTTCATAAGTGTATTATACTCTTTCTTTGACCTTTCGAGACATGGGAATCTTCAGTTTTATAAGACCTCTCAGGAGGGGAAGTGCCCTCCCCATGCACCTCTATTTCTCACCACTGTTCCCCCTACACGGCCAGATGTCAGTGGGAATAATGCACTCAGCACACACACACACACACACACACACACACACACATTACCCAATCTCAAACACATTTACTGGAAATTTAGAGTATATAAAGGAAATAGAAAAAAAAAAAACAAGCTTTGCTATAGGACTGGACTTCCACCTTATGTCACGCTTCACAAATGTTTTTGGAAGACATGATCACTAAAAGGTCAGTAACCAGTAACTTGTACAAAGTTTTTTTTTTTTTTTTTTTTTTTTTTTAACTTGTACAAAGTTTTAAGAAAACGTAGTAGCTGACCCTACAAGAGTGAAACTTCAGAATGACATTTTGACACCCAATTTCCTTTTATAAAATATAGCAGCGATACTTCCATGTTTTCTTACCCACCCTTGTTTAATAATAGCTCCTGATTTCAGATTATTTTTTATATGTGAATGGCTGAGGACTATTTAGGAATAGAAATATGAGCGTATCACTAAATTGACAAAGCCAATTCCCAAGGAGTGCTTCTCTTACATCCTTCAGTCGGGTACCAAAGCGCTACTAAATTTTTATTTTAGATTCCATAATTTCTTTCCGGTGTTCATGGGACTGCCTATTTTTTCTCCTTCTTTTCCATCTGAAGAAATTTAGTTGAGACCAAGGCAGCAGACTGATTATGTCTCAAAAGAGAATATTGACGGAGGGCAATTTCTCATGGTGTTGGTAAGTGCAGTTGGCCATTGCGTAACTCCACCTCCCGTTGGTCTCAGGGTGTTAGAACAAGCACTTACTTTTGTCATCTCAGAATAAGGTAAAATGCTCTTTAGTAAACTGAAACTGAAAATGCTCTTTAGTAAACTGATTTAGTCAGTCAAATCATTTGTCATATGTCAGTATAGTTTAAATGAATATATTCCTAGAAACTCCATTCACCCGCCCCCACTGCCGAGTTAAGGGCCACAAAAAGAGGTGGACTCTGACCATTCAGATATCAACTGCAAGAGAAAAAGAGGGCTTAGAACTAAAAGATGACATTTGGGAGGCAAGGTCTTTGGATTCTAGTAACCATCTGCCAATTAAATCCCCTTGGCAATCCTGCAGGGATCTCATGATGAGCCCATCTAAAGGAATGTCTAATTTTTACCTCCCCGTTGTCCCTCCATCTATCTAGTGCATCTTAATAAATGATGCTATTGATAATGTAGTTGCTCAAAACAGAAACCAGGCATGCCCCATGATGCCTCCTTTTCTCAACACCTACAATTTCTGCATCAGCACGTCTTCTCTTCTGTCCAAATCTCTTGGTCCCTATTACCAGCACCCTCATAGCCTAATTTAAGCCACCATCATCTTTCATCTGAGCCACTGAGATGACCTCAGGCAAGGTCAAATGAGGAAAACAATGTGGTAGGCTTCATTTTGCCCTTTCTTGGGCCTCAAACTCCTGTCTTCCCATTTACCCTACCTAGCTAGAGGGCAATTGACAAAAGGAGCCTTGAAGTTGTTGTTTGCAACAAACCAATTCCTGAGGAGCCACATAAAGGCAGGAATGAATGTGTGAGCAAAAGTGCGAATACATGTCACAGTCCACCTTTTGTTATGCAACGTGTGTTCTCCCCAAACATATTTATCTTCACACAACAGCTTCATGCTTCCACCTAATATAATCCAAATACAAATGGAAATGCTCCGACACTTCCCCACAAAAGGAGCACATGAAGTCTTATTATTCACTCTTAACTCTCAGAATTAAAGGTCTCCAGGTAATGAGATACCCTTTTCATCAGGTCTGGAGTTCCTCAAAGTATGGTGACTAATAAATTAAAATGCAGGTTTAAGTATCACCAACACTCTTCATATAGATACTCAAAGAAATCCTCTTTTTGAAGGAATACATACAAATAATTTGTTAATATAGAGAGTATATAAAGAGTATATAATATATATATATATAACAGAGTTGGCATAGCCCTTATTTCTGTCTCTAACCAGAAGAATGATTCTTTCTTCCAATCTTGTATGTTCCTCTTGCCCTCAACCAGAACCTCAATTGATCAGGGTTCTATATTCTGGTCGGTGACCCAAGACTTCTTTCCCAAAGAGCCTGAACACTGAGTGGTTCTGGCTTTATTGGGTAGTTGTTGTGGATTTTATAACCGGTCTTGGGATTACTAAGGTTGGAATGGTGTCCCAGTGGATTCTATCATGTTTCAGCAAACTGATGTCTTAATGGTAAGCAGGGTCAATATTCCATCCCTTTTCTTTGGCTGATGATTAATGGCAGGAGAAACCCAAGCTATCCAGGTAGAGCTCTCAACTTGTAATTCAATGGGACAATTATTGGGTGATTAATTAAAGTATTCCTATTTTGGGAACTAACCTTCTAAACTCGCAGAACATGAAGTTATAGGTACAGGGAGCAAAAATGATGCAAGTATACATAATTTGGTGTAATAGTGAAAACAATAATGCCTACTTCTACTTCTTTGTTCCCAAACTCTAATGTACTGGTCATGGGAGAAATAGCATCTAATACTATCCCTTGTTCCAAGTACCTGACACTCCCAGGATGTGATCTCCCAGATAATGTCACCAGTGAATCATCAGTAGGCCGTTCACTATTTTGTGAGGTCAGTTTCCTTTGGGCTTTGCAATACAGATGAATTTCATGGCTGTAAACCCATTGGTGCACATTTGCTGTAAAATGAGCTCAAATGTGCTTTGCAATTCTGTGATGATTAACAAAGTATTTCTAAAGTTCATGGATCATAATACTGGCAGATGTATAGATAATCCATTTACAGAATAGGTATGTGTTCTAGAAGGGATAAACACCTCTTCAGAGTTATAGAGGCTCACTATCTTTAATCTGCTATTGGGAAGCTGTTGATCTCTTTGGGAACGATGCTATGTCAGATGTTAAGGTTTGGCCATTGCTATGCTGTGGTGATAAAGTAGAAGTAAAACGATGCCACTGCGCCCTCACGACTCCTTTATTTCTGGCATGATGGTACCTATGTACATGGACCCATTGAGTAAGCACTGTGATGTCTAGGGAAGGATGCTGCCTGAAATCTATTGAATGAATTATTTTACCCCCTTGATATGACAGTCTCTTCAACAGTGGATTTTTTTTTAAGATTTTATTTATTTATTCCTGAGAGACACAGAAAGAGAGAATGGCAGAGACACAGGCAGAGGGAGAAGCAGGGTCCATGCAGGGAGCCAAATGTGGGACTCAATCCCAGGACCTCAGGATCGTGACCTGAGCCGAAGGCAGACACTCAACCACTGAGCCACCCAGGTGCCCCAACAGTGGATGTCTTTCACTGAGCATTTTATTTATTTTTATTTTTATTTTTATTTTTATTTTTATTTTTATTTTTATTTTTATTTTTTTAAGAGACTCTTTTTTTTTTTTCATTTATTTATGATAGTCACAGAGAGAGAGAGAGGCAGAGACACAGGCAGAGGGAGAAGCAGGCTCCATGCACCGGGAGCCCGACGTGGGACTCGATCCCGGGTCTCCAGGATCGCGCCCTGGGCCAAAGGCAGGCACCAAACCACTACGCCACCCAGGGATCCCTCACTGAGTATTTTAAATGGGATACAAACATCCTCATGCTTTGTGTCCATACTCGGTACCTTCATCTAATTTAGCTTCAGACAATGTGCACCAGTTTTCAAGTGCTGTGCTTCTAATTCTGAGCCAGCTAGCCTAATGACCAGTGACTGCCTATGAGCCAGTCTGTTCCTTAGGCCATTTATCTTCCCAAGCAAACTAGGTAACCAGATTTGTTACCTCAAATCGTGCCCATAAGAAAGAATATCCCTTTATCATATACTTTAAGTGGGGATTCATAGTCTTTGAGCCACTTATGAGTGGGTCTGCAGTGACTGGTACCAGCATATCATGCAGCCCATCTGTAACCAGGTCTGGGTTTTTCTTCCTCAGTCAAATGGTCATAGGAAGTTCCTAATAGGGGTGTTATTGTGAATGGGTTGGGTGGATTGAGAGAGGCAGAGATAGTGTGGGGTATTGGATATAAAAATAAAATTAGTTTTATTTGACTTCTTGAATGGCTGTCTCTTCAATTTGCTCTTTATAATTATCTACTTATCTACTCTTCTGAGTCATCACATCATTGGGGTGTTGGGACATTTTGGGGTAGAAATAGCTTTAACACTTCATATCGATGCTCCTTACAGGGCCTGGGGAATTGGATCAATATATCCTCTCTGAAACTCTCAGTAGTTACCCATCCTCTTGACTGAATAGACCTATATCTTGTAAAGTGTTCTTTCTTTCTTTTTTAAAGATTTATTAAGTTATTTGAGAGAGAGAGAGAGAGAGAGGGAGAGAATCTCAAGCAGACTCTGTGCTGAGTGGGACTCAATCTCACAAATCCTGAGATCATGACCTGAGCCAAAACCAAGAGTTGGACTTTTAACTGACTGAGCCACTCAGGTGCCCCATGGCCCCATGAAGTGTTTCTTGAATCTGGATCTTAACCTTGAAATTGCATTACTCTGAAGAATTCTTTCAGTAAAGAGAATTGTTGCCTCTACTAGTCAAAGTATGCACTGGGTAGGATCTAAGGACCAATTTCTAGCAGTTCCCTTATTTTTCCATAGCTCCAATTTATCTCAGTAATTTTCCAGGGTCTCTGCAATTACTCAAAAATTTTATCTTGGGCTGGAGAATTTGTATATTATAATTCCAAAATAACTTTATTACTCCATTGGAATAATTTATTCTGGTCATTTTAAAATGATGACCTGGGCTTCTTCCCTGTACACTTCTAAAAATCTGGCTTGAGCAAAGCTTTACTTTAACTTTACTGAAGGCTCTAAAGAGGGTCTGTATCTATCAGGATCCTTAGTGCAAGCCACAGAAATAAGCTCTGGACATTTCAAGCAGAAAATGAAGTTACTAAAAGACATTGTGGAGTTTGCTGATGGCCAGGGAACCAGGCTCCTTCTTAGAACAACATCCAGACACACACCAGAGTTCTGTCTATGAGGACATTGTGTTGCTGCCTTTCCCCTTCACTACTGATGCCTTTGGTGCTGACTGAACACAGCTGAGAGAAATGCTGCACGTTACTATTTTGATGTGTTTTTCTTTCCCTGGGACCTTTTCAAAATGTACATATATTTTTGTTTCTATACAAACTAGGATACACTTTTTAAAGTTAGCAATACATGCTGAATATATTCTTGGAATGCTCAGAAACTTTTTTCCTATAAAACAATTTACCATGGAGCATAGCAAATTATTATGTAGGTCTACCATAGCTTATTTAACAAACCTCATGTTTTTGTGCTGTTTAGAATCCCTTTTTATCTTACGTAATGTTTTAGTGGACATCTTTGCATTCGTATTTTATTCCAATTTCAGGATATTTCTTTAGGTTAAAATTCATAGAGATGGAGTTGCTGGCTCAAAAAACATGGTGGTTTTCAAGCTTTCAGACTGATATTGCCAGAATGAAACTGTGAGAATCACCTTGAGAAATGAGGGCAGACCCAAGGTCATTTTGGGGGAAACAATTAGTTATGGAAAACAGAATAAGCTAAAAGATTCTTTACTCTTTCAGTCCCAGTGTCATTCTATAGTGTTTCACTTATCTGGATTCCAATTCCAACTCTGCCCTTCTTCTCTTTTTATAAGATTGTTAGGATAATTACAGTAGATACTGCGTAAATTGCTACTTACCACATGCCTTGCACAAACTAAAAACTTTTTTGGAAGTTAACTATTATTATAGTTTTTTCATCCTTCTCATCATTGATAGCCAACTCTCATTAGTACAATGTTATTTCTCTGCCTCTCAAAGACTCTTGATGTTCACATATATGTGTAAGAAATTCTGCCCTTTGAAGACAGCAAGGTATAAATTCAAAATGATTGTTGTTAAAGTGAAGCAATTATAGGTATAAAAACATTCTTTTGGAAATAGATTCACATCACCCCTAAAGCCTCTATAGAAACAAAGAAAGCTGCCTCTCATAAATTGAAAAAAATGTCATTTGCATAGATATTTCTAGAAATATTTAGGAGAAAAATGTATTTTGGATTTATCTTGACAGACGTAATTTGTTGCAATTACATCACCAACACATATAGATATTATATATATGTCGCCTTGGCTTAATAGTGACCTGAGAAGGAAATTTGTAGGTTTAGCAAATCCCTTCTAGTAACACCCACAGAACTGAAAACTTATCCCACTTCTTGGTGGTCTTTTGCCCATCCAAAGCTCTGGAGGACCATAAAAAATATTGGTTCCTCTCCTAAACTGCTGTGAAATATATCCTGTGAGACCCAGGGGAAAATCTTTCTGAGACTGAGCGTTCCATAGAGACTCAATATTCCATATTTTGAAATGTAGCTAGAAGTGGAAGTGGATTTACTTCTCATGATCTCTTTGTTCATAATTAGGGTTATAGAAAGTAGAGTTCAGAATGTGAATGAAATATGATTGAAAAGAAAAGTCTTGATTTTACATATAAAATTTCTTTACCAGATGGGTGCACCGAGGTAACTTAAGATAGTCCTTAAAATTGAATAGCAAAATTAATTGAAACTATGGAATATAAAACTTCTGACACCCATGAGCTTGAAGGGTTATCGTATATTGTTAATGTGTTCACACATTTAACACATATGAATGTGTTCATTATATATAAGGCGTAAGAGTTATAAGACCTTGAAATTATACATCATTCAGTGATGATAATAATAATTCAGTAATCATTAATGACAGTAATGGTGTTAGTAACCACAAGGCAGGTTATTTAGTTTGGGTTTTTTTTTTTTCTTCCCTGTTCTTTCCTATTTCTCTTGAATTTCTTTAATTTGATGTTAGCCTCTCACTTAAATATAACCTCTTTTGTTTCAAAGATTACTTATGACAAATATATTTGCATTTGTTATCTAGAATTCGTTAATGATTTGAACATTGTCCTGGTAATCTTGTGTTCCATTTTTCACTCTATTAGTTGGGACTAATTGCTGTGATTTCTCTTTCACTTCTTTAAAGCCTTCATGTATACAACAGTCTCCCTTGTGGGTTCAATTCAATGTTGATATGGAATCCAGAATCTTTGATGACACTGAGTTTGTGCTTGAGTCACAGTGATACAGACTTAGTCAACACATTGACACTGGGTCAATTAGAGCATTCTTCGTGGTCGAGAAAACTGGTCATTTGGGTTCTGGGGACTGCTGTGGCAGAGAAAGCCCCTCCTTTTGTTATGAGCTCCAGAAATCATATTCTTTAACTGTATTCTGGAGGAAAGGGAAGGCACTAAGTTTTTGAGCATCTACTGTGTCAATTCTTCTCTTTTCTCAGTAATTTTCATGGAAGGCTTTTCTTTTATTACTTTTCCCGTCTTAAAGATGGGTGAAAAAAAGTGCTATTAGTGCTAAATAGTGAATCAGAACTAAAATCCAGGTTTGCCTTCATTTATTCAAACAACAAACATGTAGCACGTACCTCACTGTTTTAGGCATTGAAGTAATGGAAATTGTTGGAAGGTTTAGAAGAGCTAGCATGGTGGGAGTTATCCCAAAGTTGCTTTATAATCTACCACAGTTGCTGAAAACATTTTAGGTGCATCCTTGGTATTCCCTGAAGATTAAAATCCTAATGTAGTAAGTCAAATTTAAGTTACAATCAAGTCATGCACAAACTAAGAAGCGGCAGTCAAATACACTGATTGTGTCTCTGCTGGCGTTATCATCAATCGTGACAAGGTCTTGATGGAATCTTCTTGTTCAGTCTGCAAATGTGGAGGATCTGGAATATTCAGTGTGAACATAAGGTAAATACTGAGGTGGTATGCTCCAGTGTGATCATAGCCAGAGGTGGATTTTCATAAAACTAATCATGTTTAAGCTTCCAAGGTCCCGGGAGAGGCCCTGGTAATGATCGTTTTATTTTCTTTTTTCTCATATTTATTTGAGAAAGCAAGGCAATATGTATTCACTTTCTTCATGAGTATATTCCAAATTATATGAATTCTAGCCAGAACAAATTCTTTAACCACCTCTAGTTTTACCAAATTTTAAAATATTGTCCTACTCATATAACTGATTATTTACTAGCTGCAACCTAGGTCCTTAGGGGTCACGCCTCCCACTCAAGCTATAGGGGTTTCTCCTTGGAAATCACCTGGCTGTCTGTATGATCCAGCATTGAGAGGTTTTGCCAGTGCAGGAGGGAGGCTGGAGAACCCTACTCCAGAGTGGGGGCCTGTTTGGATCAGTTGTCTTGCTATTTTGGTCGTTAAATACTGTGAATATCATCCCATACAAACCTGAAGATCCAGATGAATTTCAAAAGTCCCATACTTGGGCACCAGGTGAGCCACCTGGGTGGCTCAGTGGTTGAGCATCTGCCTTTGGCTCAGATCGTGGTCCCAAGGTCCTGGGATCAAGGGGAACCTACTTCTCCCTCTGTCTATGTCTCTGCCTCTCTCTGTGTCTCTCATGAATAGAAAAAAAAAGTCCCATAACTATTGAAGGATAGTTGTAAAGCAATGTCAGCTAATTTGTCAGGTTCCAATTACTCTGGCTTAATAAATAGATAGAACTTGAACCTGTTTGAATGCCCAGAGTTTCCTAAGTAATTAGCCTAACCTCAATTAGGTATAAAATCAAACAATTATTTCATTCATTGCATTTGTTGTATTGTGATCCTTGACTCTCAGGATCTTGGGGGAGAAGGAGAAGAAGTAGGACTGGATGATGGCTAAATCTTTTCCCTTTCACCTCCTTTTCTAAATTAGACTTTATTTTAGGAAATGGTTGTTCTCTTCCATCCTTCTCATTCATACCCCCAAGGATTAATTTTAAGACCCATTCCACTAAATAATTAACATTTTTAATTTGACAAAGCATTATTTATATTTGGACCTCAGATGGTTCCTGAATTGAATCAATCATAAATCCTTGGTTCATGACACATTAAAATCATTGGTTATGAATATTCCTTTTCAATTTATATCAATCAATCAATTAATTAATTAAAAAGGAAGAAATGCCCATTAACTCACCAGTCAACCTAAGCACTGGTTATCAATAACTAGGGTGACACCGTGTCCAGGTTTGCCTTGGGACAGTCGCTGTTTACTAGTACTTCCTGCTTTAATTATCAATAGTGCCCCCTTTTTGCTCTCAAAATCATCCTGGTCTCAATGATATATTGCACTATAACTCACCCCTCCCTCACCTAAAAGGCAAACAACTATTCTTAATGTTATGTTTTTTTTTAATTTTTATTTGCTTGTCTGTTTCTCTCACACAGTCATATATGCTTAAATATTATTATGTTCATTTTAAAACATTATGAAAGGGCTATCATACACTTCTACTCTTCTGAAATTTGCTTTTTCCAAGTGAACAGTATGTTTCTAATATTTATGTTTTCTAAGTTGTATCTCTGTTGTTGTGCTTAGGGGCAGTTCATTCATTTTAATTTTCTCTGCTGTGTTATATTCCATTGTGTGAATATACTACAAGTTATTATTTCCAGGTGATTGTTATGTGGGTTTTTTGCAATTTTGTTTTTTGCAGTTTTGTTCTTTTTTAAAAAGAATATTTATTTATTTATTAGAGAAAAAGAGAGAGCAGGGGAGTGGTCAGAGGAAAAGGGAGAGAGAGAATCTCAAGCAGGCTCTCCACTGACCATGGAGCCTGATGTGGGGCTCAATCCCATTTCCCTGAGGTCATGACCTGAGCTGAAACCAAGGGTCAGACACTCGACTGACCCAGGGACCCAGGTACCCCTAATCAGTTTTATTCTGAACATTCTGGTACAATTTTGGGAGTTGCATGTAAGAGTACACATTTATCAGAAAATTTCCTAATAAAATATTCTTGTTTTTAATCCCTTAGACATTTTTGGTAATTTTTAAAAAGTATCTTTTTTTGTGATAAGCAGGTGGCATGAGGGCTAGTTAGATAAATAATAGCTCATTTAACATCTGTGTGCAAAAAATCTTTGTTAATGGAATAGTAAATTAGCATTTATCTTATTTGTTAACTATATCATATGCTAGATACATTTACACCAAAATTGGAGTCTAGGTTTAAGATGGTCTGACCTCAAAGTGTAGTTTACCTGGCATACAAGAATCCCTTTTGAAAGCCATGAAGTTTCAGAAAGAGAAATATAAGTGTTTACCAGAACAGCTCATGTGATGTCAATTGGGAGAAAATGGTGTATAAATGGAGACATTAGTGACAGAGAAAGCAATCTCTGTTTTTACCACAAACTCCCAACTGAAGTGACTGAAGGCAGACACCTGAATGGAAGGTAGTGATCGATGACTGTGCAGCTTCTCTTGAGGGTAGTCAGCAGGTGGGGGTCTCCTGGCTTCGCTTCCCGAGCTACTTCACAGTCCTCTCCTGCTCTCCTTCTGTTCCCTCTGCTGATCTCTTCTCTGTGTCTCCTTGTCCTTTTTGGAATTCTTCTGGCTTCTGCCCTGGGCCCTCTGCTCCTCGCGCTGCCTTCTCTCTCCCTAAGTGATATGTTCCAGTCCTGTTTGCAAATGCTCTCTGTAGGCTGATGACTCCCAAACTGTCTTCTCCAAAAATATCTCTCTTCTAAGCTCCAGATCTGTCCAGCTGCTTGTGCAACACTTTCACTTTGATGCCTTAGTTGAAAAGTTTTGAAACTTTCTAATGGAAGCTGACCATTATTGATTCCCATCTCCTCCTGAGTCTAGTCCCACACTCCCTTTTATTTCCCCATCTTGGTAAATGGTATTATCACCACTTAGTTGTTCAAGCCAGAAGCCTGCCTATTATTTTGGATTCCTTTTGCTTTTGAACTCCATATCAAATCCATCATCAAGTCTTAAAGATGTGACTTTCCAAATATACCTCAAGTCTGTCCATATCCTTCCATGTCCAATGCTGTCATCTGTCCTGGTGCAAGTCTGTGTCCTTTTCACCTGGACTAATGAACTATTTTTCTCTCTGGTCTCCCTGCCTCCACAGTTGTTCTTTCTAATTAAATTTTACCTCTCTGGTAACGCTATCATTATTTTCTGGGCAGACAGGATTATCTTAAAAGGTCAGTCTTATCATGCCACTTTCTGGCTGGGGGCCCTAAATGTCTTCACAGAAGTTCAAAATCCTCACCATAGACCAGAAGGATCAACATGGCTGCTGCTGATCTTTCTAAGATCTTGTATTTCCCCAATATTTGTTATTCTCCCATTACACTGGTCATATTTCAGTTCTTCAACCTAGCCTGCACTTTCCCCATCTGAAGATGTTTCTATTTCTGTTTCCTTCATAATTTCTACTTACCTTTGGTCTTAAAATAAAGTATCAGTTGCTCAGAAAACTTTGCCTCCTCCCCATGCCCCCTAGACGTCAGATCCCCAAATAGACTCTCTCATCAAGTGGTGTTCTTACTTCACAACTTGTATCACTGGCTGTACTTTTTACTTGTGTTTCTGGGATTCTTGGCTTCACGTCTCGTCCTCTACCAGAAATATGTATGCTACCTGAGGGCAAGGGACCGTAGTATTTTTAAAATCTGGCCCATAGTAGGTGCTTGATAAAATTTACTGGATCAATGAATTGATTTAAATATTTATCAAGTATCTTCTGGTCACCAGAGTAGTCATCTTGAAGGAGGGAGAATGCAAATCAATTCAAAATAAGTAAAAGAAAAAAAATCTCTTAAACCACTAACCCTCTAAACAATTAGAGAAGAAAGGAAGAGAGCATGCAATTAAATGTGAAAATGTGTGATACAGCATGAAACTGCTAAAGGAATGCAAGCAAAGAAGAGATACCCTGGGGCTCCAACAACCAGGTGACTCTTCTTTGGATTAGGTAGGACATCCGTGAACATAGGCTTGGTCACTTCAACCAACATATATAAATTTTTACTCTCCCATACCCAAGTCTCAGTTTTAACAATTATTGATTTTTTTACAGCCCTTCTTTTGCTGTTGTAAAGGGCCTCATAAATATGTTATTATTTAAAATTCCTTTTTTCATCTTGACATAGTCATATGTTTCTCTGCTGCTTACCACCCGTTTGAGTGACATCAAGCAATGCAGCGTTTGCTCTACAGGGGCTGTCCCAAATCAGAGCCTTCAGAAAGAATGGTGTTCATGGCACCAAAGTGACACTTCCCCCACCCCCAGCAGCAGATGAAATATTTCAAAGAGGACATCTGCCACCACCACTGAGATTTTATGGAGTACCCACACATGTAGACTCACTAAAGTGGGCATGACAGCTGAAAAATATTAAAAGTGTGTGTGTGTTTTTAAAAACAACTTATGGTTAGGAATTAAGAAATGACTTTTAAATAAGAACAGAATTTTTTTTGCAAGTGTGTACTTTTTTCTTTTTCCTTTTTTTTTTTTTTTTTTTGAAGACCCCACACTTGCAAAATCTTTTAGGTCATGTGTTTGCTTTACGAAACATTTGGCAAGTAATAGGTGCCATGGGAATATATCCACTCCATCTGGAATCAGCAGATCCTCCTGGTTTCCCTGTACCTGTGTTACCACCAGTTCCCATAGCTCACAAATGTTTTTGTTTTCTTTCTTTAATAAATTTTGGATGCAATAATTAAATGGAGAAACCCTAGTGAAGGGAGTTCTTCCTTAAATTTTGTAAAGCAAATCTTGGGAAAGAAAGTAAATGTATATTTGCCAACTTGATGTTTATAAAAATGAAACCTGTGTAGAATGTCCTTACTTCTTTCCTTGGTCGAGCATTTTCCTTTCACAAAACAAGGCCCAGTAAACACATTATTTCTGACCTAGTTTGTTTTCTCCCCTCATCCCTACAGTGGAAAACTTTTTAAAGGCATTTAATTTTATTTAGATAATAACAAGTTATGGGTCATGTTGTCCTAACTTCTGTGTTCCTTTTAAAATTGAACAAATATTGAAACTGGAAAATGATTTGGTTATCTGATCTATTCACTGTCAGGGTAAGATTGTTTCTTGCTATATCCTTTTTTATTTTCAATTTCTGTCATCAACTGAGGATGGTTATATCATTTCACAAAAAGCCTTCTGGGTTTCCACTCCTCCAATTATTTTATTTTGTTTTATTTTATTTTAAAGGGGAGGTCATGTAGAAAATCAGGCTTATAATCTCACAAATACAGCATCCCCTTGTTTGATATTTGGATCTTTCTTCTTTCATTTTGGCAAGAAATACTGTGGGAATAAGTGTTTCTGCCAAGTATCAGTTATTTAAATATTTCATTACCTCACAAAATAAAAAAGAAGACAGAAAAAAATAGCTTCTCTAAGACAATTGGACAAAGACAAATTCCTGATTTATCTGAAGATGAAGTTTCTGCCCTTTCTTTAGAACAATACACTAATTTTTAAAAATTCCTCTAAAAAATGTCTGGAGTTATTCATACTATTAAATTAATTCAAATGTTGACAATCAAAGACATAGTTTTCTGAAAAGGAAACAATTTGGTATAAAAAAAGAGATGTTTTCCCACAAAAGCAAAACCAAAACAAACACAGAATAACAAGCAAAAAATATAATAATAAAGTATCACTCTAAATACCCTATTAGGAAAAAGACATCCGCATGTGTAGAACGGCCTTTCATTGATCTTAGTGTTTTGGACCATTTTCTTATTATACATATATTTCTAAATAAAAAATAATTGAGGGAATATTAGTCACAAGAAGAAATTAGTGGTGGTGGTGTATGTGTGCGTGTGTGTGTGTGTGTGTGTGTCTATGCAAGCAAAGACTAAGCAAAACCAGAAATACTACGTAGAAATGAATTGTTTTGCATGTGCTAAAATTTTTTGTTTGCTCAATTGCTACAAAATACAATTTTTGGTGGAGAGCCATAAACCTAAATTTAGTAGCAATCCAAGTAGATCTTAGTGGCTCTAACTTTTCTATCAAAAATATATTATCTGATTTATTTGGCAAGAAACAGTCAAATCGATTTTAATAAAACACATTTCTCGTTTCATATTTATTTCACCCATCACTTTATAAATGCGTCCTCAATGTTGTTATTGACTAACTTGCCAAAACATGAATTTAAAAGACAAGAGAACAGAAAATGACTAATATATTTTTCAGAGAGAATCTTATTAGTACATTTCCGATAATGGTGGGGCATTTGACTCAAGATTATTTCTGTTGGACCTCAATCCAGGGTCTTTATTATTGTTAGCTTCAGATTGTCCTCACTTTTAATGCATGTCAGCCAACTGACAAAACCCATAACATGGGTCTCTGTAAGAGAAGTGTATTGACAAGTTTTGGTATATTATTATTTAATCATATTTTAATGTCCTAATGACAGAAGGAATCTCCTATATGCCAACCTGTTGCTCTATGCCTGGTTTTAAATTTCCATATTAAAATAAAGTGAATTCCTCCATTTCTATCTAGAACAATTGATTTCTGAATGAAAAGTACCAAAACTCTGAGAAGCTAAAGATGGTCAAAACTCTAGGACACACTTCTCTGCGTGCAGTTAGATATAATTTGAACACCAATAGCTTACACATTTGTTACATGTCACATATAAAGCTCAGATCTTAATGAATGGAAAGGTAATATTTCCAGACATTATTATCTAAAAGTAAAACTTTTCAACATATTATGACCTAAAATTTTTTGATGATACTGTAAAGATGAATAAATGATTATATTACAGAATATACAACAGACCCAATACTGATGACACGTGTAACTTTAGCTGATACTCCTCGGATTTCTTCTTTAATACTTATTTTTGTGGACAATCCTCTGAAACCTAGTTATAGCAAATCTCCAAACATTTCTATACACTAGGGGATCAGGAGAAATTTGAGTCAGATTATGCCTCTGAAGTCATATGTGACATAGAGTATTACATGACAGAGAGAATATATATCAGTGCTGCTGATTTCATTCATAAAAATCAGGTTTTGATGGAACTTTAATTTATTTTTAAATATTTGAAAATAATTTACCTCTGGAATAATGACTCAGAAGCTATTCCATGAAATAAGCAATCTCTGAAAGTTCCCGTTGTATGAAATATGGGTTCAGTAATCATTGAGTTATCTCCTTCCCTTGAATGGCTTGGCCTAGTCTCTTTCTCCCTCTGTTTCTCTCTCTCTCTCTCTCTCTCTCTCTCTCTCTCTCACACACACACACACACACACACACACTCAAAGCACCTTATGTATTTCCCATTTTGTTCCCTTGACTGATAAATTTGGCCAAGGTATTTAAGTTTGGGGATATGAGCAGAAGCGGATATGGGTTTTTGAGGCCCTGAAATATATAGAGTTTGGGAGACCCTCCTTGAGAAAAAGAATACACAATTACAAATATAAAAATAGGTACAAGGATCTTGGAAGGAACCCTTACTAGTGAGTTACCAGAATCTTACGCTTCATTAGCATCTGGGAAGTGACTATAGGATTAGAGACTGAGGCCTCTGTGTGAAGCTTCAGACCCCCTCTCTAATTTCTTTGTCCTGTTCTGCATGTGATTCCCAAGGGGGAAGTGTTATTGTTGACAAAGTCATTTGGGACACTAACCTGTTTATGTCCTAGTCTCTCTGTCTCTGTCTCTCTTATTCTCTCACTCTGTGGTTGGTCATTCCAGAAACTTTGATCATCACTTCTTCCTTCTTCTTCCCAGTTTTTATTTTTTTTTTAAAGATTTTATTTATTTATTCATGAGAGAGGCAGAGACACAGGTAGAGGGAGAAGCAGGCTCCATGCAGGGAGCCGGACATGGGACTCGATCCTAGGTCTCCAGGATCAGGCCCTGGGCTGATGGTGGCACTAAACCTCTGAGCCACCCGGGCTGCCCATTCTTCCCAGTTTTTAGATTGGGGCATGTGTTAAGAAAGCCTGGAGGGAAGAAGGACATTGTGCTTACTGAGTAAGAACATGAAACATATGTTATCCCTCTTTCTCTTGAAGTATTTTTCTCTGCGCCTTGCCATCGACGTTTTCAGATGTAGAGGGCTAAGACTCAGGTGGAGAATTTAGATCAAATGTCTCAAATGGAAAGCCAGGCAGGTAACGGAAGTGAACAAAGCAGATCTGGCCTAAGGGCTGCACAGTGAGTGGCAGAGACTGTAAGTTTTGTTTCATGGACAGAACAACCAAGTGTCAGCTCTGGAGAAACAGTCGCAGGTAGGCAAATGTTCCCAGTGGTGCAGATCTTTTTTGTTTTTTTGTTTTTGTTTTCCCCAGAAAAACAGAAGTCTTGCTTTTTAAAATATGAAATCTGATTTTTAGATGCTTGTAAGGAATTTCCTGTTTTCAAGAATGCAGTGAGGGCCAAAACACATAGGAGCGTGTTCCAGCTAATGGGCCCTGATTTGTAATCTCAGGTCTAAGGGAAGGGACAGAGTGGAGACGTCAATCCATCAGGCCATAAGCTACAGATGTCTGCCTCTAGTTTATGGAGGAGGAGTCTGTTAGTCCAATCTAGGTTTTCAAGGTTTTTCCTACTCCATCAGAGGAGGAATGAAGAACATGTATCTCCTTAGCCATATAACTGTGCATATACCTTTCCTCCAGTGATCTTGTGTGGGATGAAGATGGAGACTGGAACTGTGAGATAGTGGCTAGTGGCAGGACAAGCCAGGAGTCCACGATCCTGGACCTCTAATAAAGTACATTCAATCCCTAAATGTTATGAACACGCACGCACTTTCCTTTCAGGGAATTCCTGTAACTTTTCCTTGGGCTTTAGTCTATGGAAGCTTTCCCTTAACTCCGTAGCTCTGGCATTTTGTGGTTTCAAATCCATCCAGGAATGCTGTGCTGTTGAGGATATTCCTACTCCCACATTAAACATGAGAGCAGCATGATTCTACCAAATGCATTTCCTGTCACTTGGCCTCTTGACATTTCCAGTATTCTCTATAGCTGAGCCTGGAAGGGGTTTTGTATGTAGTTTAAATCACTCATGGGGAAAAAAAAAAGCAGGTCTGGAATCTCATTTCTTTTTTCTCTAGGGAACATCCATGCGCTAAATTGACATCAACACATGATAGAAATTGGTCACTCCCTGATACAGTCATTCAGGAATTTTTGCTATTTTAAGGCCTATTATTATTTCCAGCAGTTGCTACTTCATCATTCAGCAAAATACAGTCATCCAGGACTTCCTGACATATCAGTAGTCCTGTTCCAGTCCTTAACTCCCCAGTAGCCGGCGCTGCCACTTCCAGACATGGCAGGACGAGCACTCATGGGTGTGGCTCTAAGAGGACTGGGAGCACCAGGATCTCTGTCCCTTCTCCCCCCACTTCCCTGGGCCTCTTATCAGAATGAAATCAAGCTGATCTTGAGACTGCATCCTGCCTGTGCTAATCCCAATCGCATCTGCGACTTCTTTTCATGCAAAATGAGGGATGTGAACAATGAAGGAAGTGAAAAGAGAGCAGAAAAGTAAAGCATGTATGGTTTGTTGCATAAACTCAGGTGCAAAGAACAGAAAAGACGGAGAAGAGAAAACTGTGAGACCATAGGAATGAATAAACAGGAGGGAATTGGGGAAAATATATGCTCAATTACAATTTGCTCCTCTTTCTCGTTTTCCGTGTTTGAGTGTTTTACAGAATTTTTCAATTTTACATGAGGGAACTCAAGAGGATATTTGTTTCCTTCCTTTCTCCTCATCTCTCCCCTCCCCTCCCTTCCCCTTCCCTGTCCTGTTCATTATGCTGGTTCACTATAGAATTTACAACTATCTAGTTGCTAAATTAATTCTTCATATGACATGATGTGTGCCCATAGCCTGATTTTACATTTTTCCTTCAAATGCGTTTTTTTTTTTGTTTTTTTTGTTTTTTTTGTTTTTTTTTTTTTAGGCTTTGATTGCCAAGATTTCCAAGCATGGATAACTGAAGAAGTTTGCTTGACTTGACTTCAGCACAAATGAATTCTTTAAAAAATGGTTTGGATAGATATAGCCTCACATACAGAAAAATTTAACCAATTTCAGAGAATAAATCAATAGAGCATGGCAGGAAAAGCTTATGAGGTCTCTGCAACTATGAGAACTTTTTATAAAAAATATTGAAGTCATTTTAAACCATAGTTTACTTCATTATTGGTTTAGAGTAGGTAATATGGACTGATTCTGTGCTATTGTTTGCCTAGATGACTAGATTGTCAGTTTTAATTAGCTTTTGTTTTTCTTAAAGGCTAATTGCTTTTACAAAACTCAAGGTTTCTTGATTGCTAATGACAGGAGTAATAAGTAATATGGTTACATACTTTTAAAAGAAAATTCACAAGCCTATCTAATTGTACAGAACTAGATTTCCTTTGAATTTTTTTATAATAAAGTACATATTTTTAAAACCAGAAAAACACATATTTACTAATAATATTAGTAAAATAAAATGTCTTGTTTTTGGCAAGTGGATCGCTGCTAACATATTTCATAAAACATAAACAAACATTTCTGGTTCTATTTGGCTTTGAAATATACTTTATATCTCCATTTCCTTATGACTATCATCTCTTTCTGGACTAATGCACTATACTATCCAAATGAAAATGCTATATATAAAAGTGTTTTGGGGGCGCCTGAATGGCTTAGTCAGTTAAGTGGCTTCCCTTGGCTCTGGTCATGATCCCAGGGTCCTGGTATCCAGCCCCGCCTCAGGCTCCCTGCTCAGTGGAGAGCCTGCTTTTCCTTCTCCCTCTGCCCCTCACCCCTGTTTGTGCTCTCTCTCTCTCTTAAATAAATAAATAAAATGTTTTTTTAAAAAAACATTTTTTATGGATACTCCCTCTAGGTAGGTATATGCTGTAAGAATCTTTCCTTGTTCAGATCATGTCCTGAGTTGCATGATGTCATCAATATTTTCTTATTGTTGTGACTTTCTGTATACAGTGTATAGGTGGAGGGGTAATACTAGGGTGTTTTTACTGTGGAATGCAGATTTTCTTTCTGCAGGGCTAATTGGTTCACAGATGAAACAGGTGATTAACCTTCTTCATATTCTCAGAAGCCATTGGCTAAATTCAACACCTCGGGTCCGCCATCGGATTTTGTGGACTACTCGCAGGGTGAGAATGTTTGAAGCGCCTGTTCCATTCACAGGTGAACAAGACAGACAAAATGCCCCATCCACCGGGCTTCTTTTCTCATGGGAGAAAACAGATCATAAATAAGATGAATAAGCAAATTAAGTGGAATATTAGTAAGTACTGTGGGGAAGCAGGGAGGGAGAGTTGCCCTTTCAAATAGGCCAGAGATGACCTTCCTAAGAAGGTGATATTTCAACAAAGATATCAAGGAAGTGAGCCCTAGGATCTGGGAGGACGAGCCCTGCAGGTGAAGACAGGAGCCGGTGGAAAGGCCCAGGGCTGGGAGTGTGCCTGGCGTCTTCCTGGAGGAGCAGGGCCTATGGGAGAGCGGAGCCAGGGAAAGAACACAAGAAGCTAGGTTAGGGTAGTAAGGTGGAATGGATCTTACAGGGAGGGCCTCCTGGGCCCCCAGAAAGATTTTGGGTTTTACTTGCAAGAGATGGGAAGGAGGCAGTGCTAGCAGGGAAGGTCAGGATCTCCCTTAGGGTCTAACGAGAGCCTTCTGCTGAAGGAGGAACTGAGGGAGGAGGGCGTAGCTGGAGGCCAAGGAATCATTCACGGGGCGAGTGTGACCATCCGCATGCGAAGAACATTGTCAACTATCCTTAATGTGTCTCCAGGTAGCACAGGTGAGAACCTTAGTCCACCACCCTCATGGAGAGGATTATGGTCAAGCATTGAGAAGTCACCCCGAGCTCTCCCCGTGACTCCCTCCTTCACGTGGTCCCCTAGCACAGAAATAGACACAGGGGAAGCTTCCATCAACTCTGTGACAGTTTGGTAAATACGTAATCATACATGTGGCATCTTCTATATGTTCTTTTCAGCAACCAATTAATATAAACCAGATGTGTGGTGAGCCGGAATACGTTCTGGAGCTTGTCCTGAGAAAGTAAAGACACATTGATTGAGCGTGCACACCTGCAGTTCTTGCTGCTGTGTGCTGCTTGTGCCACGGCTTTGACGTCAGCTGCTGAAGGGAAGCCTCTGCTTCCAAAACCCTCTCTTGTTGATTAAGTAGAGGAACTCTGGGTCAGCAGGATCATCTAATCACCTCGTTGCAAAGCACAGAGCATCAGGAAATGGCATCTTCCTAGAAGAGGTCACTACACCCCACCTGGTGTTTAACATGATCTGCTTGCTTTATAGGGAGCTTGAAGCAATCACTTCTGGTTATTTGTGAAAGTAAAGGCTCGGAAAATGTAAGACCAGGTAGGAGTATTTGAAAGGTTGTGAGAAAAATGTAACCTCACTCTATTCTCTCGGTAAGGCAAGAAATAGGAGTTTTCACTTGAAGCAAGATCTTGTGCAAAAGACATCTAAAAGAGAGACAAATGAAAATGGCATTGTTAAGTCAACAAATAGTCAAAAAAAAGAAAGGATGGAAATCTTGGGATTTAAATTATTTATGAGAATAATCCAGAACCATAGCCAAACAAAGCACTAAACATGGCTTAGATCAAAAGTGTTTTTTTTTTTTTTTAATTTCCCTGTTTTGTACTTAAGTACCGAGTGGAAATTTACTTTACAATTGGCGAAATATGCATAGTTAGAACATTCTTCTTAAAGATTAAAAGTTCAATAATTATTGAGGATATTGGCAATAATTCCATTCACCGGAAGGCTTGATTTTTTTTCAGATTTTAGTTATGAGCACACAAATCATTACAACCAGATTATACTATGAAATCTTTACTTCTATTATTATTTTATTTTATTCATAAAGATTTTGTTAACTCATCACCTATATTTCATTATCACTGGTTCTTCTCTCGTATAAAGAAATCCAATCCTGATTTTGTAGAAATCATACAATATCTAAGGTGGAATAGTTTATGCACCTAGTAAGGCAGACAATTTGGGTTGTTTTTCTCTTGGTCGGGCTAAACCTGGACTTCCTCCTTTAATTAACAGACCAAGAATAGTTAGTTAATGGAACTTTGACAGGTCCACGAGAGACCTAAGCCAATGGAGAAAACACATCCATATAGAGAAAGGTTGTAAATGGTGACTGACCTTCTCTCAGGATAGGAAAGTTAGAGTTCGCTTTAGTGCTGGCTGCTTCTCTTCTTGATGTAGCCCTGGATCCTGAGAATACTCAGCTCTGCTGAATTTCTCTACTTCCCTGAGCAAAAATCACTTGGATCCTGTGTTCCTCCATTTCCTCTTCTAATAAAATAGAATAATAGCATTTTCTTCCACAAATATGAAGGGTGATATAAATGATACTGTTTTATTTTTTTAATCTCCAGACAAGATAAATGGCTTGAGGGTGAGGAAACACCTATTTCTTTCTTTCTTTCTTTTTTAAGAAAAATAAAAAAGAATTAATTTCATTTGAAGAAAGCCAGATGTCCTCAAGATAGGTCCTGTCTGCCAAAAGAGTTCTTTAGAAATTCTCTGATGAGTCAAAATTCCAAGGTTCTTTCCCATGTTGGCTGTGTGGTTCTTTGAGTTAGGTCACAGCGATAAGGCGTTTCTCCCTAAAATGTTTCTATAATACTCTCAATTGTCAGTTGATTCCTTGAATCTAAAATCTTTTCCCAAGAAGTCACTTTATTTCCCACAGATTCCTGAGCAGAGCCATTAACTAAGCAATGGGGGAAGGGAACTATATTTGTATGATCGCTGATTGATTCAAATACTAATTGGTAATATCTGTGTGCAGTAGTTTCCTTCAATACATGTTCTATTATACTTAACCAGTCTCCTGTCTAGGATATCAGATATTATGCATCTGGACAATATTTGTTATACTTTGTTTAATTGTCTTTTATAGATTATCAATAGAGCATTTTAAAGAGATGAATGAGAAATATGTGCAGAGTGCTGCTCCATAACTGAATGGGTGTGTATTATGTTCTCTTTGGTCAAATTTCCCAGAGACCCTGCTCTGAAGTAGTCATTTAAATGATAGTGATCTTTGGATGATGCTGTTAGGATTAGATAATAAGAGTATGACTCATAAACATGTCATTTAAACATGGGAACAAGTAACTAGAGCCACTCTTTTTAGCCAAAAACCTCTCATTTTTATGGGTTTTCCACCCCCACACGAATGGCATACACCTCTAGTCTTTAAACTGGCAGGTTTTCTTAGAAAAATGACCCATTCTATGATGAAGAATACCTAAATCCCACAAGTAAAAGAAGCACCCTGTTATTACTCTTCCTGTTCGGCGCATGAAAAGCAGAAGTATGTGAGAACCAGACCCAACCTGTAATTTGGTAGCCAAACAACAGATCTGTGCTGTCACAGGAAAAATAAAAATATAGTTCTACTTTGGTATTCTTGGCCGGTCTGCCCTGGAGGAGTGAAACTTTTGCTCGGTTTTTCTCTCTTCTAGAACAATGTTCTTGTCTGCCACTAGATTCCCAATAAAGACGCTTGTGCACATAGGGAGTTTGATGTTTGCTTCCATTCTAAGGACTGAGATTGAGGAGTATATGGTTTGTGTTTTCTGTGTTATACGGAAGGCTTTCTTCTCCTAATGCGCGCGCTTTCTCCTAAGTACATTTTAGGGTCAAACTATTTTAGGCTCTATGTATATTTTTTCTCTATATTCCAGCGATAAAAGATAAACTTAGGCTCTATGTATATTTTTTCTCTATATTCCAGTGATAAAAGATAAACTGAGGCACATTAAGATTTTTTTTTCCAGAAGTTTCTTTGAGTATATATCAATTCAAATTTGATGGTGCCAAACAGAGGGTGGTCAGGGGAGCTCCACATTGGGGGCTGGGAGAGAGATTTTTACAGACAAGGTGGAAAGCAAGGTGAAGGAATTATTTGACTGGCTGTAGCTTAAACAGGTGCCTTATTTGGGAAAACCTTTCCGGGTATTTGTGATTGGTTGTTCTTAACTGTCATTTTTGTGGATTCAAGTGTATGGTTCTGGCTTGGGTTTTGGTTTGTTTTCTTTGGCAGCCAAGGCGTTACTATAACGGCCTCCCTGTTTAATTACTTTAACACAAGAGACATAGTTCTCTCACTACTGAAGTGATCGGGGTTCGTCGCATCCACAACTGACTACAACTTGCTTAGTGACAGAAAGGGAAGATCTTCCCAATGCAGTCCACAATATAATAGAAAGGAGATTGAGGTCAGTCCTTGTTTTATCAATACCGCTGGCGCATGTCGACCCTTTTGGTAAGATAATCTATTTAGAGCTATAATTTTCACAATGGGAAACTACATGTGTCTGAGTGTGTCTATGTGTCTATGTATATATTCTCACACATATACACACATACATACTTACACATGCATATATATATACGCACAGAAATATGCACATATATGTGTGTGTATAAATTAACAGAGAATATCCAAATTTGTCTTGAGCCCTATAACAATAGCAACAAAAATAATGAAGACAGTGTTATCTTATAGCTGTCATCAAAGACAAGATTTTTGTCATAGATCAGCGAGGAAAGGGAAATTTGATACAGTTGTAAGATAAATAAACTTTCAATCCACACAGATTCCCCAAAGCACAAATCATTCCACCAAAATGCTGGGAATCTGAAGCTCAAATATATGCTAGGTACCTTGACAATAGGTGTTTTGCCTTCTTTATCTAGTACATGACCTGAGGTCAAGTCGGTGATTTGATTTTCAGGCCAGTGAGTTTCCCTTATTCCAGGTTGCCTTGTAACTTGAGGTGTTCAGATCCCAGGTGTTACTAGTTTCTTACTTCCTTAGTGTTTAATCGCATTGCCTTTGAAAAAAAAAAAATTTAAAGATTTTATTTATTTATTCATGAGAGACAGAGAGAGAGAGAGACAGGCAGAGGGAGAAGCAGGCTCCATGCAGGGAGCCCGACATGGGACTCAAACCCAGGATCTGGGATCACGCCCTGAGCCAAAGGCAGACGCTCAACCGCTGAGCCACCCAGACGTCCCAATCCCATTGCCTTTTTATTGAGTAATGCGTATGTAGTAATAGAACTTGACACTCTGAAAAATGTGCAAAACTGCTTGCATCATTAAGTGGAATCCAATCAACATCATGATAAAATGTTGTGTGCAATTGGCATTTATAAGGCGGTATCACGAGATAGATATTATTTTCCTGGTAGATGAAAAATCTAAAGAGTCTTTTGGTGGGTTCATTTGTTATGGGAAGAAATAAAATGTTACTAATTGCTGTGAGCCTCTGTATTTAAAATGTGTGGCAAGATGAGCCAAAAAGTAGCTTTTTCTATTCTTTTCCCAGCCTCACTCTAAATTGGTGGAGTTAACCTCTGTGTTTCTGAAGGGCTAAATTGCCATTATTGCCCTGTTCACGTCTAGGTCAGGGAAGGGGGAGGATGAGGAGAAGGAAAAGATTTTTGTGTTCTGGGGCCATTGAAGGGGATTATTGAGAGTGCCAGAGCTGAGCTAGTGCTCCGAGTTGATGAGGCTGTGTTAGAAGGGCATTTGGAAAAGAGGAGTGCTTTCAGGGTGTTGAAAGTCTTTCTGAGCTGGGGAGTTGACTTCATACCTCCTCAGCCCCTGCACTGGTAGATAGTCTTTACCCTAAGACATGCCAATTTCACTCTTGAGGTGGTTTAGGGCTCTGAAGGTGGGGGCAAAGCATTAGTAGCTGTGGCCGTGAGGGTCACAGTGCAAGGTACCTGTGCCCAGTAGAGAAGGCTCCTCATGGTCTCAACTGGTGTACATAACAGCCAAGTCCAGTGTACACTGATGGCCAGAGTGCCCTGCTCCAAATGTTCTGGAATGACCCAAGAGGAAATCGTGACTAAATCATAACTTCCTTTCCAAAAGACAGGAGGGAATTCTGAGCACATTGTTTGATGAGTAAGAGAAATGTTAAAAAAAAAAAAAAAGAAAAAGAAAGAAAGAAAGAAAGAAAGAAAGAAAGAAAGAAAGAAAGAAAGAAAGAAAAGAAAGAAAGAATGAAAGAAAGAAATACGGACCAAATTTCATTCACATGACAGAAAACCTAGCCCACTCAGATGGGTTTTTGCCCTTTTTTGTCTATGTGCATATCCTTCATTCAAACTTTGAGGTGAGAAAGATGAGTTAAAAAAAAAAAATAGAAGAAAAACCATGAAAGTTATTTCCTGGCATCTCACCCAGGAATGAGTGATGAATAGAGCCTGGAAACAACTTTAAAAGCCATTTTCTTTGCTCATGTGAGGTCACGAGGTTGCTCCCTGCAACTCTCTGGGCACTAGAATGAATGAAAATGGCACAAAACACACCCAAGGTCTATCATTGATTTAAAGTGATTGATGGCTGGTCTTGTCTGATTGTGCTATATTGTCAAACCATCCATCATTCCAAACAAACCCTACACTCCATAGTCTAATATACAGTTACATGTGGCCAAAGAGTTGAGGATTTATTTATTTATTTTTCCCAGAGAGCAGTTGGTGGTGAGGTGGGGGCGGGGGAAGGAAAGAAAACATGCTGCTTCCTATTACAAAACTATAAAATCGTTGTCTGTTAAGAAGAAAGTGCTCTGATGACACATGCTGAATTCTTGCTAAGTTTATGTAGGAGTGTGTTCATTTCCATTGAGCAAACCATATTTTCCACATTTCCCACTCTTTCCTCAAGCTGTGTCTTCCCAAGCTTTTTCACAAGACCTGGTATTTGTCCTACTTAGGAAATCAGCTGTTCCTAATTCCTAGACCAATCCTGGTTTGAGACAGGAAGTTCATTTTTTTAGGACACCTAAAAAATGATTATAAAAATATTTCCTACTCCTTATTCCAAACATGGAAGATAAAGAAAAGTACAAAGAAAGAAATAAAAATAAACATAATCCCCTGTCATCCCACATCTTAAAGCATAGCTCCACTCTCCCCTTCCATGAGGTTTCCTAGATGTTGAGATTTACATCCAGTTAGCTATGATTACATTTTTCTCCCCTTCAGTACAAAAGTAAGATCTCACTATATATGCAGTTTTGTGTACTTTTATTCCCATCCCATGGTATGTCTTGGGTGTTTTAGCCAGGTCATTGCAAAAACTTCCAATGCATGATTCTTGGGACAGACAGGGAGTATTAACCTCTCCTGACTCACTCTATGGGGTTAGTAGGATTGTGTAGGGGTGCGCTGCTACAGCACTAGGGGTGATCCCGCCCAGTCTGAATCACCACTGCAGCTTATCTCACCCATGACATGGTGTCTCCTGCTTACCTCTGGGCTCCAAGGTTGAGTCCAGAATCTAGCTTGCCCCTTAAACCCTTAAGAGTCTTCAGTCATATAAAATCTCAGATCAAATTCTTCTCCAGATGCCAGAGTTCCTAGATCTTGGCTTTTCCTTAGTCACCATTCAGGCCCTATCTTTACGCAGCAACGAGGACCAGACTTTGCTTTTGTGTGAACCTGTACTTCTCACACCTAGAGAGGAATGATGTTCTGGCTCAGAATCTGAGAACCACTAGCTTAGATCCCACCTCATCCATCCCTGCTTCCCTGATGCTACATTATGACGATCTCTTAGCAGGTTCCACTGCACCTTGGACCCCGGGGCCAAGCCTATATCATGAATATGTGTAGCTGTACTCTACGGACAAACTTGTTTTTCCTACCATTAACCTCAGCCAGGATTTCTATTATCGTGAGCTCCTAAGTCCTGCAGAAACAATCTTGTGGCTAGTTGGGTGAAGGAATTGCTCTGGGCTTCACTTCCTACCATTCTCTTCAAGACTTTACCCCCAACCGGTTGGTTTTTTTTGTTTGTTTCTTTGCTTGCTTTGTTTTGTTTCAGTACCTGGATTTTCCTTCTTTGGGAAACTCCTTCAAAGTAACATTTCTTCTGGGTGGTTTATATGAATTTGGGAGTTCAGATCTCCCAAGATGCCTTGTCTTGGCTCATTGCGTTAAGCGAGCGGTTCTCAACTGGGTGTGATTTCTGGCCCACCAGGAATGGAATCTGTCGGCAATGTCTGGGGATATTTTTGATTGTCATAACTAGAGGAAAGCTACCGGCGTCTAATAAGTAGAGGCCAAGGATGCTGCTAAATATCCTACAAAGTACAGGACTGGTCCACATGACAAAGAATTAACTTGAATGTAAATAGTACCAAAGTTTGAGAAACGCTGCCTAAAGCTGTTCCCATCATGACCCATAAGATTTTGAGGCCATACTCAACTCTGGTCAAGACATGCTATGCCTCCCCTTTTTTGGACATATACTCAATGCCCTTCCCCCTGCCTAACTTACCACTAGTAGGTAAATGTAAACTAGGCTCTGAATCTTCTACGTTGAAGACACAGTATCAATGAATTCTGAACCCTGTGTAAATATATTTAAGACACTAAGTTAGACACTTTGAATAAGAGATTTTATTCTCCATGCTCTAGTACTTTTTAGGCTAACATGGAAATAAAATGTATTTACACTTGACGACATAAATCCATATCAGTATATTATGACATGACTCTATTCAAATAATTAATTACATGGAATATGACTATTGCTGGCCACTTCCCTCCCTCATAATTCCCAGGGATATCTTCAATTCTGGATAGGCACTCTCACAAAAAATATCTGAATAAAACCAAATTAACATTCAGAAATAATATATGAAACACACCAGGTCAGTAATTTCATATGGAAGCCAAATATTTTATGTTGCCAAAATTCTTATCTGACAATATTCTTCACCTCACCTAATAATTTCTACTTCTAAAGAATGCAAAAATGAAAAAAATGTTTCCTCCTTCAGTGCAATGGATTTCTCCTCTCCATTACCACTTTTCTCCTCATTGCTCTTGATTTTTCCCATACTTGTCTACTTTAGGTGAGCCCAGTGAGGCTTATCTGCTCAGCTAGTTCTACGCTTTTCTGTCAAACTTGCTTCCCTTGATATACTCTCAATGTCCCCTCTCTCTGGCATTTATTCTCTTTTTTGTGTCCTCAACATTTTAGTATAAAAATTTTCAGACATAAAAATAAATTGCAAGGACTATGCAGTGAACATCTGTAGATTCAGATTCTACAATGATGCTCTGACTGCTTTATCACATATCTGTTTATCCATCTATCCACCTTTCTTTTTTTTAAGTTATTTATTTATTTATTTATTTATTTATTTATTTATTTATTTATTTATGAGAGACACAGAGAGAAAGGGAGGGAGAGAGAGGCAGAGACACAGGCAGAGGGAGAAGCAGGCTCCACGCAGGGAGCCCGATGCGGGACTCGATCCTGGGACCGCAGGATCACCCTGGGCCGAAGGCGGGTGCTTAACCGCTGAGCCACCCAGGGATCCATAGCCACCTTCCTTTTTGATGAGTTTCAGAGTACATCCTAGTCAACAGTACACTACACCTTTAGACTTCAGCATGCATAGCATTTCTAGAATTTAAACCTAGTATGTCTAGTTACCTGTCCACATATTTTTATGAAAAAAGTTACATACAATGAAATGCACACATCTTAAGTGTACCATTTCATGAGTTTGACAAATGCATCCACCAGTGTTACCCAAACCACAGAGATTTTTTTTTAAGAACAAAGCTGATCTCATTACCCATTAAATCTGAACTCAGTTCCATGTGTGAGCAAATGTAACTCAACATATTCTACTACATTGAGTCGCATATCTAGAACCATCTGAGGAGCTGTTTTGGAAACACAGATTCCTCTATTTAGACCCTAATTCACAAAGTCCATATGAAGGCCCAGAAATCTGTGAGTCTTAAAAACCCTCCAGGTGATTCTGGTAATGAGCTTATTTTGGAAATCTCTGTCCTAAGGTAGCATGACCCAAGGTAGTATGACCCAAACTTGCCTGGTAACACTCACCCAGAAAGTGCTTGTTAAATGCACGGATTACTGAGCCTGATTCAGCAGGTGTGGTTAGTACTCATGTATGGTTATTTTATTGTTTTGTTATTTTAGCTTTTCTCCTTTTCTTTCTTCTTTTCTTTCTTTCTTTCTTTCTCTTTCTTTCTTTCTTTCTTTCTTTCTTTCTTTCTTTCTTTCTTTCTTTCTTCTTTCTTTCTTTCTTTCTTTCTTTCTTTCTTTCTTTCTTTCTTTCTTCTTTCTTCTTCTTCTTCTTCTTCTTCTTCTTCTTCTTCTTCTTCTTCTTCTTCTTCTTCTTTCCTTCCTTCCTTCCTTCCTTCCTTCCTTCCTTCCTTCCTTCCTTCCTTCCTTCCTTCCTTCCTTCCTTCCTTCCTTCCTGTGTATTGAGCGCCTATTATATGTCAGGTACCTGCACATTTTTAGGCTTTGGGCAAGTGCTGAAATCACTCTATCAAACATCAGAATAATGTCAAAGTTGAAGATAGAACAATACTTGGAAAATTAGGGTGGGGACTTTAATCATCACTTCTCCTAGCCCCTCTCTCCCTTTCATGACTGCTGCAGTCAGGTGTAGGCGGTGCATCCAAGAAGTGAATCTAATCCTGAGTCACCCACTATTCAGCCATTAGCTGGGGGATTGAGTTAGGAGAAAGGAAATCTACAGTCAAGTTACAGAAGCATAATCCTGGAGCCTTTTGGCCACATCCATGGTCTCATATTTGCAGACTTTTTTGATCAAAAAAGTGTCTTGTGTCCAAAATAAATTCATGGGCCATATAACCTCTTAGACCCCTGAAAAAGATTGTAGTGGTTTTGTAATCACTTGGCCATGCAGTTCACATTAATATAGCGATTTCCATGATCTATTTAAAGCCCTTGCCTCCCATCATCATAATATAAGCCCATGAAATGAGCAAGATTGACCTAAAGCCCTATGTGGCTATACTGGTGGTATCCAGGAATAGGTGTTCTCCCTCCGACTTACTGAAATGATGGATTATTGGGAAGAAAAGTAGCAAGAGACCTCTTTATCATTATGGGCACCTTGTCAGAGCTACCTTCTTGTGTGGGTAATACAGAAGGGCACGTGGATCCTCCCAAAACCTCTAAGTATTCACCAAGCTAGAAGCACTGGCATTTATTTTACATTTAGCAGAATGAGGTGAACTACTGTGGGAGAACAGAGCTGGGGATTTTATATCTATCTGAGATTCAAAGCACTTATGGTAGAGGTGGCACTGGATAGAACATTCTAGTAGAAGGGACACAAGACATGTGTAAAGGCATCCTTGCAGGGAAGTATATGACATACTTGCAAATGAAAAGTTATATGTTTTGATTGGAGTGTAGTGGGTGTGAGAAGGATCAATGAGGAGAGAGGCTGGAAATGGAGATTTGGGCTAGATTATAGCAGGCTTTGAATTTTAAAGCTAAGAGTTTAGGCTTTATTTTATGGGCAATAAGGACCCATTGAGCTGAGTGTGTTATAATCAAAGCCGCACTATAGCAAAATTACTTTGGCAGAAGCTTGAAGGATAAGCAGCAGCATGGACTAAAGACTCAGACTAAATCTGTGTGCTAGACCTACCATGTATTAGCTGAGTGAACTAGAGTGAGGGATCATCCAATCTTTCTTCACCCATTTCCTCATTTGTAAAATGGGTGTCATTATTTACCCTGCAGGTTCTGACAGGGATTTGACATACTGGATTTAAAAGATCAGTACCAAGCCTGGCATATTCAGGCACAGAATTTAGTTCTTCAGCAAGTAATTTTTGATAATAAAAACAATTTTATTTGTAGATAAGGAATAAATGACAACTGTCATATGACTCTTCATGGCCGGTACTACATTAAGTATTATATATTATCTCTATTTTAAAAACTAAGAAACTGAGATACAAAAAAAAAAAAAGAAGAAGAAGAAAAAGAAGAAGAAGAAGAAGAAGAAGAAGAAGAAGAAGAAGAAGAAGAAAAGAAAAGAAACTGAAATACAGAGAGATTAAGCAAATTGCCTGAGTTCCCATAACTACTAAGTAGCTAAGCCAGGCATTAATTACAGGCACTCTGGCTCCAGAATAGGGAGCATTATCTCTATATTAGACTGAAAGGGTTTAACACCCTAGAAGAATTTCTAGATAGTTCAGCTTTGCTGAAGGACCAGTCAGGCATGGCTGGTCTACTGTGGAGAACTATGAAGATATAGAATGTCAATGACTTCCTACAAAATTTAGTCAGCAAACTAAGATGTTTATTTCCTTTAAATAAATTCAAATCCAATGAAGCTGCTGTTCTATCATGGGTTCTAGGTAAAGTTAAAATGTTGGGGAATTCTTTCAGGCAGTAGTCAGAAGTTCATATTATGTATTACTGAGACTCCGTTTGTATTAGCTTGTACTGGGGTCTGTAGGTCTAGTGACTCTACAGCTCCCAGGGCCTCTAGAGGCAGGAGAAAGTTGGAGATTCTGGAAATCCAAAATCCATGTCCAGTATCTTTAGTTGGTCACATCCCTGCTATATAATGTGTTGGCCCCTCTACAAACTGAGTCCAGTACACCTATTCTCTCCCCAGCCAAGGGGAGTCTTCCTTACTTACTGCTGCATTTGGAGAAATTTTTTTTTTTTAAGATTTTATTTATTCATGAGACACACACAGAGAGAGAGAGAGAGAGAGAGAGAGAGAGATGCAGAGACACAGGCAGAGGGAGAAGCAGGCTCCATGCAGGGAGCCCGACGTGGGACTTGATTCCGGTCTCCAGGATCACACCCTGGGCCGAAGGCGGGTGCTAAACCGCTGAGCCATCCAGGCTGCCCGAGAAATTTTCTTTATTCTCCTCCCTTATCATGACACCAAAGATAATTTTTTGGTGAGTTTTGGCTTTTACAAATGAGAAAAAAATGTCTCCACTTTTAGAATTGCAAACATACTCAGGGCAACATATAATAAGAGACCAACTCAAAAACTGAAAACCCTCCTACAAAGAAAAACTCAAACCCAGATGACTTTACTAATGAATTCTACCATTTATAAGAATTAGTGCCCATTTTTGATGAACTCTTCAATAGGAGAGAATACTTCCCAACTCATTCTCAAAGGCCAGTATTACCTTGGTATGAAAGCCAGACAAAGACATCACAAGTAACTACAGAACAAACACAATGTTTCTTATAGAAGCAAAACTCCTCAATAAAATTCTAGCAAGCCATATCCAGCGACATATAGAAAGGATTATATACTACAAACAAGTGAGATTTATCCCAGTAATACAAGGATGGTTTAACTTCTGAAAAATCAACTAATAGAATACATAATGCCAATAGACTAAAGGACAAAACTACATGATCATCTCAACAGATGCAGAAAAAAGCATTTGACAAAACTCAACATATTGCCATGATAAAATAAACTGGGGATTGAAGGGATTTTCCTCAACATCTATGAAAAAACCCATTAGTCACCATCATACTTAAGGATGAAAGACTGAATGTTCTCCTCCTAAGATAATGACAAAGTACATTGTACATCTTGCCATGTACATTGAACACTTTCCTGGAGGTTCTAACCAGGGTAATTAGGCAAGAAAAAGAAATAAAGGACATCCTGAATGAAGATGAAAACTTAAAACTTTCTGCATTTGCAGCAGTCATGGTCTTATATATAGAAAATCTTGAAGAATCCACTAAAATAATTTAGAGGCAATTAATGAGTTCAGCAAGGGGACAAAGTACAAGATCAAAATACAAAATTCAATTATAGCTATATACATTAGCAATGAACAATCTGAAAACAAAATTAAGAAAACAGTTCCATGAAAAATAATTAAATATTTAGGTATAAATTTAGCAAACAAAGTGCAAAATTTATACTCTTAAAACTAAAAAAAAAAAAAAAAAAAAAAAAAACTTATTGAAAGAAATTAAAATGATTTAAATTAATGGGAAGATGTCTGATGTTTACAGGTCAAAATATTTAATATTGTTAAAATGACAGTATTTCCCAAGTTGATCTATACGTTCTACACAATCTTTATCAAAATTTGAGTTGTTTTTTCTGCAGAACTTGACAAGCTGTCCTAACATTCATTTAGTCAAAATGTTCAAAATAGTCAAAATAATAGTCAAAATAATATTGGAAAAGAAGAACAAAGTTGAAGGACTCACAATCCCTGTTTTAAAAACTTATTATAAAACTGCAATAATCAAGCTAGTTTGGTGCTGCCATAAGGACAAACATACAGATAAATGGAATAATTGAAATTCCATAAATAAACCTTCAAGAAAAAGGGAGAGAGAGAAACACAGAGCAAAACCCAAATTTCTATCTTAAGAGAAGTAATTCCATATATGATCTATGTGTCTATCCCGTTACTAGTATTTATTTTCATGATTCCCTATGAAATCATTTTGGAATGAATATAATCAATTGGAATGAATATTTTTTTAATTGAAGCTTGGCAGTGGAATTTTTTTGTTACCACAGAGAAAACAATCAGTATTTCTCTCTTCCACTCCATTACATTATTCCCTATCCACCTCCCTCACCCGCAGCCCTATGGCCAGCCACCTGGAGAACTCTCTGGAAAGGACAAACACTAGCTAATTTAAATACACACTGAGGTATAAACTATTCATATCCCAAATTTTCCTGAGGCTCTAAGGTCCCCGGAGGGTTAGTGAGCCAGAGTATTTCAAAAGCATTTCGTGACCTCTGAAGACAGGCCCAGCCAAGTTACCATGTCACCCAGGATCAGGATTTAGAGCAAGGAGGCCAACTTGGTGAGAGAGACAGCCTAAGCTCCAGTAACAAAACTATGGTTCAGTTTTGAGAGTTACTCTAAAGAAGAGACCATTTTGAAAATTGTGTTAAATTAGGAGAGTTGAGAGGATTCAGTTAAGATTTCGAAAGATGCGAGGAACATCCAGAGGTATCACACTGGAGAGAGTATTCAAAAAGGAGAAATATTCTTTGTGAGAAATTTTAAGTAGGGAGCGAGGCAGATTGCTGCCGTTTCAGAAGGGCCAGGAAGGAGACAGCACAAAACCAATAATTAATCTTACAATACAGGAGACTGAAGGAAATTAAAGTCAAATGAATACTAGTTCTTTTGAGTTTGGTTTGGAATAGAGAAACCTATTTAATAATGAGGCAACTGCCCAGACTGAAAAGAAATGCTTGGGGAGGGATGAAGAAAAGTTTATAAAGGCCAAATTTATTGAGCTCTTAAAATATGATCATGTTGGAGTCAATTTCAGAAGTTGTGATTATTAAAACTACTTACTACTTCTCTTCATTTTTATCCTGCCAAATCCTGCCAGTTAAAGGGCATGCAGCTCACCCTATTGTAATGAAGTTTAGGGAATCCACAAACCTTCATTAATCATCACAAGAAGTCCACTGAATCTAACAAAACTCAGTTTTGCCTGCCTTTCAAATGTTGGTTTCATTCGAAGAGTCCTTAAACCATATATGGAGTGGAAATGACAAGCAAAACTGATAAGTTGCAAATGTTCTGAAGACCTAGTGATATTCGTCTCCAATAAAGATGTATTTTTAGTGTGCCTCCCGCTCCACCCCCCACAACCCCAGTATTCTGGTACATTCAGGTGGTATGTGCCGCAGAACTAGAAAATCTCAATGAAATCATAATCTATACATCTCACCGTGATCCTTTAAAAAAAAAAAAAACCCAAACAGATAAGCTTTTTCCTCTAAATTAAAAAATATAAGCAGATGAATCTGGATTTGGGATATTAACCTAAAGTAGACTAACGAGTTTGGTGGTAAGAGATGGGGTGGGAGGGACAGGCAGGACAGGGAAGCAGCACCCCTGGAAATACACCGATAGAGAAACAATTAAAAAATTAAATAGAAGGAAATTGCCTCCACATTTTTGCAGGAGAAGGTTAATCTGAACTGACACCAGTCCTGAAGAGGTTGGCCGCCTCCTCCAGCGGCCCCGGCCACATACAGTGTTCACCGGCTACCTGAGGGAAGACGTTGGCCAATTTCTCCAGGTCACACGCCTTCTGGAAAGATCAGCTCTCCCGTGTCTTTGGCTGGCCTGCATTAGGAAGGCTTCCCCATTCTGTGGAAGGTTTTGTTAACCTAGCTAGCAGCAGGTCCTGATTGGTCATGGGAGGATCTGGCCTAAATGGTATACATTTCCGATGATGTAAAAGTAAATTAGAGAACAGGGCAAGTTATTACACCAGAGAACGGGGGGCAACGGGGAATAATAAAAATCAGGCTACTCTAATTTCCTTTGAACAACTAAATATATACAGGTCATTATTTCCTGTAATCCGCAGGCCTCCCAGTGTAAGTCCTGGCCCTGTGTTAAAGCCTCTGAGACAAAAACAACAAAATGCGGTGTGGAGAGAAATGAAAAAGGCTGTAATGCTATTTAAAGAATGGATTAAGTACAGTTCTCAGTCGCCGGATTTCTTCTCAGATTGGAATGTTCAATTAGACAACCAAGAGGAAAATTCACCTTGTTTGAAAAATTCAGATGTTTCCCTACCAGCAATTTCCATCCTTATTTTCTGTAGGCTGTTCCGGCCCATTGCTGAGGTGGCTGGGCCACATTTTGACTTCTGCTTGCCAAGGCGGGATCGTAAAGGGAGTCGCAGTTTCTCCTTGATTGGGGTGTAGGCTGTAGTTACCCTTATTTCTCTGGAGATTGATCTCAGTCCTTAATTTCAAGTCTGTGCCAAAAGTGGTCTGTGTTCCCAGGACACACACCATACCACTGTTAGAGGCATGAGAAGTCCCTTTTCCAGTCACAGGTAGGTCCGCACGTCCCTCCTAATGCATGAGGACTTGTGGGCATCCAGAAGCTTCCTAGAGGACCCCAGCATCCTGTGTGTTGGCCAGAGGACTACTGACAAAAATGAAGCCTTTTTCCCAGTGTTTTTGGCTGCATGGACCCAAATCACCTGATGGGCTGGTTATACACACTTCCTGATCTAATCACATTTGCGGAACGATGGACCCTGGGAACCATTTCAGATGATCCCAGGCGATTCTTAGAAACACTAAAGTTTGAAAATCACTGCTAGCCATTCTTTACATTTTCACGAAACTTATCCAAAGGAACTGCTAAGGATTTTTTTTTTAACCCTTTTTGTACCTGGAGACAGCTACAACTAAATTCATCATGATCCTGCCAGGTCTTTTTTTTTTTTTTTTTCTCTTCTCTGCACTATAATATTACAGTGAATATGACTTCTTCCCGTGGTACTACGTTTTTGCACTACTAAGTCAGTTCATGATAGAGTCCTACTGCATTTGACACATCCTAGGTATTTCACCCGTGGAACCACGCGTACATGATCCATGAAGTTTTTCTAGAATGTGGACTCTTGGCCGCCAGGCAGCTGGCCTGGGACAGAGGGTCTGCGTGATGGCAGAGAGCTCTCACTCCAGGACGCTGGCCTGGAGATAGCAGAGTCTCACCTGACTGCAGCAAATCAATCTAGAAGGACTGGACGCTATCTGGAGATGGCAACGGTTGAGTTGAGACCCTAGGAAGCTACAGAATTGGTCCAGGGGTTCAGCTTAAGAGATGGGGCAGTAAGTGAAAGAAAAAAAGAGGGGTGGTCTGGTTAGGAGACTGAGAGGATCCCGCCATCTCATGTACATCTAAACAGGAGTTTCTTTACAATCAGTATCTAGATAAATATGTAAGGGGTCCCATTTACCCGGGAAAGTTCTGGCTTAGGCTTCTTGTCCCAGAGCAATCATTAATTGGTGGAGTGTTCAGTTTGGCTAAAAATGGTAGGTCCACAATCCTATCTAGTGCACCCATGACCTTTGCTGGTCTTCAAAAGAGGCCACGTATCCAAGTTCTATAATGAAAAGATCGCCAAGCCCCTTTAAGACTTCATCATTTTTTAATAGGTTTTAGGACAGGTGTTAATAAGGTGAGAGAAATAACAGATTCCGTTGGTCCTAGGAATGCACTGGGGAGAGGGCGGCATCCCAGAGAATGGTGTAGACTACGAAGATTGAGGACAAGTCTATTTAAGCCCATATCCGGTACTACGAGAAAACCTGTTGCTTCTGATACTATTTTTTCTTTAAAAGAAAAGTTCTAGGGATGCCTGGGTGGCTCAGTGGTTGAGCATCTGCCCTCGGCTCAGGGGGTGATCCTGGGACCCGGGATTGAGTCCCGCGTCGGGCTCCCTGCATGGAGCCTGCTTCTCCCTCTGCCTGTGTCTCTGCCTCTCTCTCTCTCTCTCTCTCTCTGTGTTTCTCTCACAAATAAAAAAACAAATCTTAAAAAAAAAAAGAAAGAAAGAAAAGTTCTATTTGTACTTTGGAGCACACAAAATGTTTAGACTTCATCTTTTTATCAAGCCATTGAATATACTTCTTTTTATAACTTTTCTTGGTTAGTAATACTCTTGAATATTAAATGCTACCATATTTGAAAAATCACACATTTACTCTGCTTTACCTAGAAATAACATTTCTAGCAAATCTTTTCCAGCTATTTCCCCCCCTCATCTTTGGTAATAGTTTAAATACCATTGACATATTAGAAAAAATAAATCCCTACCTTTCCAGGAAATGTTATTCTGGAGTCATAGAAAATTGGACATCTCTACTTAAAATAATTGTCATAGTTTCACTTAGGTCTGGGAGGCAAAGGGAAGCGGAACAAAATAGAGGACTGTTATGTAGTCTTTTAGAATTGGGGGGAAAAGAAGATACTTTCCTAGAACTGCATTGTGTTGTTGCTGCCAGAAAGCGTCTCTGAGAAAATAAACATATACACTCCCTTCCAGAAAAAAAAAAAAAAAAAAAAAAAAGAAGTGAGAACAGGATTTTTTTTTCCCCCCTCTTAATTTGCTGTTTGTTTCTAAAAAAATTCCACCCCCACATAGGTCACTTGGAATTCGTTTTGTCTACATCCTGGACTGCACGTAGGGAGACAAAAAAAAAAAAAAAAAAAAAAAAGCCTGGGATCTGAAAAGAGGAATGTGGCAGGGCATGGGAATTGCAATGTCCTGGTGGTCACCCGAGCATATTTTGGCTTGTCTTTAAACAAGCGAGCACCGTTGGGCCTTTGGAGCACTTGCAAGTGGGTCCTGCTATCACCCTACCTATCAGGGCCTGGCTGCCTGAGAAAAAGTGTGTGGGTTGGAGGCTGCGGCCCAAGGCCTTGGCCGCCTCTGCGACCGCCCCTGCCCCACTTCTGACTCCCAGAACAGCTCGGTGACCTCTGCCCCCACCCGGTGTCCTGTTACAGTTCATTTCAATAATTAAACAGTTCGGGGATGGCAAGACTTTTGTGTTGTCAAGGGAAAAAATCAGGGCAGTGGCTTTTTCTTCATACTGAAATTGGGAGCATTTGGGCTTAATTCTATCAGCCAGTGACTGTTCACGAATTTTCCCAATCATAGGGAGGCACGCTTGCCGGCGAGATTGGCAATGGGTTAAAGCGGTCACTGAGGCAGGGCATGTCAAAGGGAAGGGATCCGAACTCTGACAAAATCAGATGTCTGAAATTTCAATCAAGTGCCCTGAGTTCCAGTGGCAGCTTTAACTCCTTGAAATAAGACAGCTCCTCTCCCATCTGGAATCCCACGTCGCTCAGGGAGTGGGCCTGAAGCCATTGGATGCCAGCTCCAGACATGCTGATTTCTTAATGCCAGAAAAATAAAACTGCTCCCTTCAAACTCCTGGTAATTGGTTGATGTACCACTTTTGAAGAGTCCCTCACATCCTCACTCTTGCTCAGCGAAGGTTTACCACCTCCCCATTTCAAGGCGGGGGGCGGAAGAGGGGGTTGGGAAGAAGGCAATATAATATACTGAGTGAAACCAGCAAATTTGTCATTTTTGCTACTTTAGCAAAAAATGTTAATACTTCGACTTTTTGTTAGGGATGTCTTGGAAATTTTGCTTATTTTTTTTTCCCCCTTTGGAGAGTTTAATGTGTACCTTAATGCCCCCTTTCATTATTGGCCTGGCCTCCTTCCCAGCTCTTCCCTGCTGACTCCAGACCTATCCTGGTTATTTTGTGGCGGTGGCTGGCGCTTGGTCATTCAGACATGTTTGTGGCTTATAAGTGTATCAAATTAGATGCCTCAGTCTTCTAGGTCTCCTCCCTATACCCTGACAAAATTTGTCTTGTTCACAAATCTTCACTGGCCTCCCTAACCTTTTTTTTTTTTTTTTTTTCCAAATCATCTATCTTTTGTGAGCTTAAGAAATGCCCAAATGCCTATCTCTACTCACAGTGAAAATGGCCAAATCATAACAGCTCGAAGGTGTCCTACTCACCCCTTCCTAATCCTGGAGGATACAGTTTGCCAGTGAATAACCTTGGTGTTTAGGCTTGCAACCAGTCATGTTTATCCTGAGGCTCTAGGGACGAAGCAATGACTATAATAACCATATATTCTTCCCAATTTCAGCTGAAGAACTGTATTTCCTTGCTGACTAGCTAAAAATTCAAGGAGAGAAGAACATTAGAATCTGTGTAGTATTTTTCATATTTAGTTCTGCAAGATTTTATTTGGTCTTGTTTGGACCCCTGTGGACCCCTGAGAGCTATACAGCAGAGAGTTAAGAAATGGGTTTTGCAGTTCGATAATGGGGGCTCAAATCCTAACTCTGTTCTAACTGATTTGTAGGATTTGGATGAGTTACTTAAGGTCTATCACCATTTTCTCATCTGTAAAATGGACTTGGTGATAGTGTCCACCCGAGAGCTTTGGTGGAAGGAGTAAATGAATAATTCATTGCTAGAATGGTGTCTGTCACAAGATAACAAATGTCAGTTCATCGGCTGACAGCTATGACAGCATCTAAGACTCTGACCTATAAATTTTACCTAGATGCTCTTATTTCTTTTTAAGTTTTTTAAGAGTAAAGACTTAAGACTCTTCATTTCTGTGTCTTAATATGGCATCAAAGTACTTCATTCAAAGTTACTCTGCATTTATTAAATAGATGGATGGATGGATGGATGGATGGATGGATGGATGGATGGATAGGTAGATGGACAGGTGGAAGTATGGGTGTATAGCATCGGGGTCCTAAGCAATCACTTTAAAATCATGGGATTTGTGTCTGGGGATATCTCCTTTCTATCATCTCCTTCAACTGTTTAGAGAGGGTTGCCATTCCAAGTTTGGACATGCTCCAAGTCTTGTTTTTCCTCCTCTTTCTTATCACAGTTTTCTTCTGTTAAGTCCTTTTAAGTGACTAATTATCTAGTTTAATCAGTAAGTAAAAGGGGCTTTATGTGCCATGGCTTTAAGACAGATTGTATATTTTATCAGATAACTTTTTTTCCTCACTGCTTCATTCCACAGAAGTGACTAACATGGGAATTTCATATTAGAGCTATTAGAAAAAAAATATTTTCTGTAGGAGGCTTTTGGACTTGAAAAAAAAAAATCAAACCCTATAAACATCTGCCTTCTTTACCTGGGGCTAAAGCTGACCCTGAACAGTATTTTGTTCCAATATATGAACAGCTAAATAAACTCATTTTGCATGAAAAGGTAGGGGGTAAATATCCAAAGACTGAGAGGCCACCAGGAAGCCCCTGTGGCATGTGCTGAGTTACAGTCCAGCGACAGGATTAACACATGCAGTTCAGCCTCTCTCCCCACCCCCAGGGGAAGAGAAGCCGGAGTGTCAACATGAAATATTCGAGTCTCATATTTTCCAGGTGTACACAAGCCAAATCTTGCAATGATGTTGGCGACTTCTTAGAATTGCAAAATAATGGAGAAATGTTCAAGTGAATGATTCTCTGGCTCTCTTAAGAATATTCTTTATTTCTCCTTGTTCTTTCAAACTTGCCATTTCAACACTGGTGGAAGGTCAAAGTGGAATTCAGACAAGTGTCACGTATTTTGCTGAGGCAACAGGTATGTCTTGAAGGCTTCCTAAAGCTGAGCATACAGTGGATGAAACAAGAATTGAATAAAAACTCTGAAATTTAATATTCACACTGTTGAGGCATTTATTAGAGGATGGGACGATGTCATTAGCAGTTTTTCCAATGCCTGGATAATGGCTACCGGTCACTAACAGAATATTGGGAGCACTGTTGAGAGGGTAATGCGAGGGAGATGGGTACTGCCGGCATCACTTTTCACTGCAAGCAATCCCCACTCACTGTGGATGCCCTGAAAGGAGCTTGTAAAGGAAGTTGTAGAGGAGGAAGGGAAGGGGGTCTTGGGCTCCCTCATGGTGAGACAGTAGGTCTGAAAGGGAAAACTAGCATTGGGGGTGAAAAAAAGGCAGTCATGGTGGCAAAAAGGAAGATCCAAGAACTTAATTCTACAGATACAAGGGAAAGAAATATTGATTAGTGAAAAATATTACTAGAAGAAAGATTGAACAGTGTGAGAAATAAGGAATGGAGAGAAGATATGTTTATTATTTTCCTACTCTATTCTGGGAAGAGTTAGCCATTTTCTTTCACACCATGGGTCCTCGAATGTAGGTATTTTTGGTCCCTATTCCATAAAAGATTAAGTCGGGGCTCACTGAGGTCATGCCACATGCTTCAGGTCAGTGTTAAGTAAATAAGGCTCAGGACTCAAATGCATATTGTCTGGTCCCATCTAAATTTTTTCTGTACCTTCTGCACTTTTCTCTTGGACTTTCTGCCTCACAATGAGGGCCTTTGATTTAGCTCTAACATGTTAGCTTCCTAGGTAAAGGTGCGAACTCCAGAGGGAGTGACATGGCGTGGTAAAGAGAAGGCTGTCATGGGAGTGGTGGGTCCCCTAGATCTAGTACGAGCTGTGTCATAGGTAGCTATGTGATTTAAACCACTAGTCTAGGCTCCTTTCTTCCTCATCTGTGAAATGAGGGAGTGGGGACTCAATGTTGCCTTAAGGTAGCTTCGGGCTTCAATATTCTGTGGCTCAACTGAGTTAAATGGAAGTGAACGTAACAAGATGAAGACTGGGCTTCTAGAAAGAATATGTTCATGTACTCCCTAGCAAGTAGGGTTATTAGGGTCACTGAGAGAAATGCTTTAAGTTTATATTCCATTTAGAATATCATGTTAGTAGATGCAAAAGAAATTACATGAGAATACTGAACAAACACGAAATTCAGAAGACAGATATTTCAAAACTTTTTGGAAAGCAATTGAAGGGAAGTCGGTAGGAGAAAGGTTGAATCAAAGTTTTCCCTCCCTTTGGGGAAACAGCTGCACTGCTAAGGTCCCTCTCCTCATACCAGAATTGTGTACTTGTTTCAGAATATGGAACCACTTGTAGCATTTTTCTTCATTCTTACCGGTTCCAAAGTGGATCATATCCCTAGCTGGGTCATTCCATATTCTTTCTTATTTTACGACTTACTTTACGTTTCGGAAGTATTAACAATTAATCGAACCTAACTTTGTATTCAATTCAGAGACTGCTAAACTAAAATAATACAAGTTATAATCACGCTGCCTAAACTAGACTTTAAATCTCTACTTTATAGATTTCTAAATTATTTTTATATACCAAACTGTCTCTAGATTCTTGATGCAATGAGGTAGGTATGAATAATTAGATTACATTGTCAATACATTGTGAAATTGGATTTTCACACAATCTTATGAAGAAGTTAAAGCAGATTATATCATTTTCACGAATGAATCTGAGACACAGAAAGATTAATAAGCTTGCTCCATTTTCTTATTCTGTTTTTTTTTTAATTGAGGAACCATATTCTTTTATTGAAAGGAATGGTAAAATTGGAAGAAAGAAAATCTTAAGCCAATGTTTTGCAAGGACAATATTGCAAAATGCATGCCCAGCATGGTGATGGGGGGGAGTCACCCAGTGGCCATGTGGAGGGTAGACAGCTGAGTTCTTACAGCCACGGACCATGCTGGGTGTGTCATTGGTACTCTGCCTCTCTGGCTTCTAGGGCCCCCATCCAACACAAGTTGGTGAGATAGCCGCCCACTCTTAGAAGGACTTGACCAGCTAATGGAGGGAGTGACTCTCTAGGAACCTGCGCAGTGGAGGTGGCTCCATCAGTGGCCAGCTGATGCCCATCAGGGAGGCTGACCTCTGGCTTCCCCAGGTGAAAGGCGCATGACAGGGCTTTCCCAGAGCAAGCAGCCCCTGACAGGTCTGCCTCTGATGCTGGGAGGTGATGGGCCGCCTGGGCTTCTCCTGGAGCTTCCTCGCCTGCCTCTCCAACAGGAGCTGGTGCAGTGCTTCAAGGCCATGTTGCTGTGAATATTCAGGTAGGAGGCATAGAGCACCAGGTTGGTCTGCCTTTTGATGGTGTCTTTGCAGTTGGGTGGTAGTTAATTAGTAGAAAAAGGAATCTAGAACCCAAGTGTTCTAATTCCAGTCAAGTCCTACTCCCTTGATTATGGCCTGCTTACTGTTCTGTTTTGTCCTCTAAGTGGTCAGAGGACACATCACGAAACTGAAATATCAGACAGTAGATGGGGATGTGGGATGGGTGACAGGGAGTAGAATTAAAACAGTTAATCTGAGTGCTAATGTGAACTTCCTGAGTTAGGAGCTGTTTGGCTTTAGGACACTTAGAACAATCTTCCTGTACTTTTTCTTCACTTGTAAGTGAAGCTTGAAAGGTTGTCCAAAATAAGTAAGATTATCTCTGAAAATAATTAAAATATGCACTGTACAATCGTACATATATTATTGTGACTACAGAGCCAAATCTCCAATTATCTATATTTTTGTCATATAGCAACAGCCTACATAATATAAATAATTCCGAATCCATTCATTGCTTCCTTTAGTTTTAATAGTGTATTAGTAATTAAAAAAATTCAATATGGCCATAATATCATAAGGAAATAAATATTGAAAATTGAATCTTGTTTCTCTATTTTGCCCTATTTTTTCTGTGCTTATAGAGAATATATAGGCACTTCTTTGATTCGTGGTTCTTAAAGCGTGATCCCCAACTTGCATCCATCGCCATTACCCAAGAATTTGACAGAAATGTAGGTTCTAGAGTCACTCCCCAGACCTACTGAATCGGAAACTCTGGCATTGGGGTTAGGTAATTTGTAATTTGACAAGTTCTCCAGGTGATTCTGACTCACACTAATGCTGGAGAACCAGTGCCTCAGTTTAAAGCACTATCTTAAAATGAGTCCTGTCAAACCCATGCATATTCATTGAATGGCTATTAAATGTAAGATCCTAACCACATTGAGTAGAATCAAAGAATAAAGCAGATTTCATGTTTCCTATTCTTGCATCCCATAGTCTTTAAACAGAAATAGGGAAGAACAAAAAGCTATATCAAGTAATACAAACATTAAGTTTGAAATCCAGCTCCTTTGGGTTACAAATGGCAAGTAATTCAGGACACCTGGGTGGCTCAGTGGTGGCGCATTTGCCTTTGGCTCAGGGTGAGCTCCTGGAGTCCTGAGATCGAGTTGGGCTCCCTGCATGGAGCCTGCTTCTCTCTCTGTCTGTATCTCTGCCTCTGTCTCTCATGAATAAATAAAAAATAATAAAATCTTTAAAAAAAAAAAAAAGACATGGCAAGTAATTCAATTCAGGATATAAGGATTCCCCCTGTTATGTAACATTTGAGACTTACCTCACATGTCCAAGAATAGGATCTTGACAGGACGTGTCAAGATGTTTAATAGAGGATTTGTCTTTCCTATTAATATCACAGATCAGGACCATACCTCAAACCATTCAGTTTCTCTCAATGAGAGCAGGAGAAGGAGAGGGAACACTATCCTGTCACAAGATCTCTCTTTGTTCTGCTCAGGTCCTTGAACAAAGACAAATTGATGAAGGGATGGTGGAAAAGTTGGTACTGTATACAAAGTTGGTTAAGTGAAAATGAAAAAATAAAAAACAGACCAAAAACACCTCTCAGAAGCCCCTCCCACTCCCACCCCTACTCTACCTGGAGCATTATGGCTAGTGAGGTTTTAATAGGGAAGAGGCTGTCATTCTGCTGAGCACATTCTCCAAATGCATATGATCAGAAAGTGATTCAGGAATTGAGACTGCCAACTATTCTGAAGCCATAAAAATATTGGGGTCATGCCCTCATAATTAATACTTATTTGGGTATTCATTTTTCTATGACATTCATAAATATGCAACTCAGACAATCAATTTAGAGGAAAAATAGACAAGCAAAAAGAATTGCTAATATTTTCTTCACACTACCATTGGTCCACCTTGCTCACCTTAATGTGAAGTTCCTATTGTAGTTACTAAGGTAAAAAGACATTAGCAGTTACAGCGGGAAAGGAAAGATGGGTCTGTTTACTGGGTCCTCATGCAGGAGTGATCCAGGTAGACATGGGAAGACTGAAGTTCTGATGGTTATCACATATTTGAATATGCTATATCCTCTAAAAACTGAAATAAGTTCTGTTCTTCCTCCATTATGGTATTTTCTAGATACACTGAAAGCCGTTTCCAGTAGTAGGATGGTTGCCATGGCCTGTAAGGGGAGTGATGTCCAAACTTCTTTGGCTGATGCAATACCCCCTGCTTCATGACTCACAAGTTCACAGTTTTGTAGACAAAGCCAAGTTAGCAATGTGTTTGTGGGTGCTTTGGAAAGGTGGAGAGTTAAGAGGAAAGGAGGTTTTTTTTTTTTTTTTAAGATTTTATTTATTCATGAGAGACACAGAAGGAGAGGCAGAGAAGCAGGCTCCCTGTGGGGAGCCCAATGTGGGACTCAATCCGGGGACTCCAGGATCACACCCTGGGCTGAAGGCAGGTGCTCAAATGCTGAGCCACCCAGGCGTCCCAAGAGGAAAGGATTTTGAGGAACCCAAGCCGGGTTTAAAGGCATAGCTTTCAATAGCAATATAATGAGTGAGAATTCAGGGAATACCAAGAATTGGAGGCAAGTATGACTCTTCATTTGGACAAAAACTTGGGGTTTTGGGGTTAATTTTTGTTTCTGTTAAATGAGGTTTCCATTTCTTGTGTGTGTCTGTGTGTTCAGCATTGGCTGCAGATATTGAGGAGGTGATTTTGTTGGAGGGAAAACAATCTGATAAAAATTCAGTTTCACCTGGAAACAACTGCCAGCAGCTTCTGTAGGCTGGGAACTGAACCTATTACAGAGAGAGTATAGCATACTGTATTTGTAATCATGAGACCCAAGCCGGCAAGTCAAGATCTTCCCCAGGTATCTGTTTCTCAGATGGTATATCCTCTTCAAATAATGGAATCCCCTAAGTTCACTGCCTGAATCAAGACCTTCAAATCCTTCTCTTCCATGCCATCCCACATATACCTTGTATGTTTGCACCATAATTAGACAAACATTGCCATATTTGTTGTGACTGCAGCCCTACCTTGTTTTATTGTGCTTTGCCTTATTGGATTTCACAGATAGCTGCTGTTTTTCAAATTGAAGGTTTGTGGCAAGACTGTGTCGAGCATGTCTGTCTGTGCCCTTTTCCTAATAGCATTTACTCACTTCATATCTCTGTGTCATGGTTTAGTAATTCTCACAATATTTCAAACTTTTTCATTATAATTATGTTTGTCATGGTGATCGGTGATCAGTGGTCTTTAATGTTACTATTGTAATGGTACCAAACCCATACAAGAGGGAAAACTCAGTAAATGTGTGTGTTCTAACTATTCCATTGACTGGCCATTCTCCATCTTTCTCTCTCTTCCTTCCTCTCTCGAATCCTCCCTACTCCCTGAGACACAACAATATTGACATTAGGGCAATTAGCAATCCTACAATGGCCACTAAGAGTCCAGGTAAAAGGAAGAATTGCACATCTCTTACTTTAAGTAAAAAACAAGAAATGGTTAGTTTAGTGAGGAAGGCATGTGGAAAGCCAAAGTAGGCCCAAATCTAGACCTCTGGTACCAGTTAGCCAAGTTATGAATGCAAAGACAAAGTTCTTGAAGGAAGTGAAAAGTGCTACTGTAGTGAACACATGAATGATAAGAAAGTGAACCATCTTTACTGCTGATATGGAGAAAGTTTTAGCATCTGAATAAAAGATCAAACCAGCCACAACATTCCTTTAAAGCTTAATCCAGAGCAAGGTCTAGCTCTCTTCAATTCTAGGAAGACTGAGAGAGGTGGGGTAGCTTTGGAAGAAAAATTTGAAGCTAGCAGAGACTGCTTCATGAGGTTTAAGGAGAGAAGCCATCTCAGTAAGATAAAAATACATGATGGTGCACGAAATGTTGATGGAGAAGCCCTAGCCAATTATTCCAAATGATCTAGTTAAGATAATTAATGCTAAGATAACTAGTTAAGATAATAAATGAAGGAAGCTACATTAGATAGCATATATATATTTTTAAGATTTATTTATTTATTTTAGGGAGAGACAGAGAGATCAAGCATGAGTGGGAGGGGCAGAGGGAGAGAGAGAGAATCTCAAGCAGATTCCACACTGAACACCAGAGGGTGACATGGGCTCGATCCCATGACCCTGAGATCATGACCTGAGGTAAAGGCAAGAGTCAGATGCTTAATGGACTATGATACTCAGGTGCCCCTAAAAAGTGTATTTTTAATGTAAATCAAATAGCCTTTTATTGAAAGAAGCAGCCATCTAGGATTTTCATAGCTAAAGAGGAGAAGTCAATGCCCGGCTTCAAAGCTTCAAAGAACAAGCTGACTGTAAATCCCCTTCTTTGTTAGGGGCTAATGCAGCTGGTGACTTTAAGTTGAAGCCAATGCTCATTTACGATTCTCTAAATTCTAGGGCTTTTAATAATTATGTTGAATATACTCTATAGATGGAACTACAAAGCCTGAATGACAGCACATCTGTTTACAACATGTTTCATTGAATATTTTAAGCCCACTCTTGAGACCTACTGCTCAGAAATAAAGATTTCTTTCAAAATACTACTGTTCTCAGACAGTGCACCTGGTCACCCAAGAGCTCTGATGGGGATATACAATGAGATTAATGTTGTTTACATAGCTGCTAATACAATATCCATTCTGTAGCCCATAGATCAAAGTAATTTAGACTTTCAAGTCTTATTATTTAAGAAATATATTTTATAAGGCTATAGCTCCCATACATAGTAATTCTTCTGATCAATCTGGAAAAAGTTCTTTGAGAACCTAGAAGGACTCACCGTTCTAGAGTCCATTAAGAATACTTTTGATTCATGGGAAGAGGCCAAAATATCAACACCAACAGGAGTTTGGAAGAAGTTGATTCCAACCGTCTTGGATGACTTTGAGGGGTTCGGGACTTCAGTGGAGGAGGTAATTCAGATGCGGTGGAAACAGCAAGAGAACTAGAATTAGAAGTGAAGTCTGAGATGTGACTGAATTGGTACAATCTCATGATAAAATCTGAATAGATGAGGAGTTGCTTCTTATGTCATCTCATGATGGAAACTACTGGTGAAAATACTGTAAAAACTCTAAAAACGACAACAAAGGGCTTATAATATTATATAATTTAAGTGATAAAGCAGCAGAAGGTTTGAAACAATCGACTCTAGGTTTAAACCCTGTAAAATTAAATAGCATCACATACTTCAGAGAAATTGTTCACAAAAGGAAGAGTCGATTGATGTGGCAAACTTCATTGTTGTCCTATTTTAAGAAAAGGCCGAGAGAGAAAGAGAGAGAGAGAGAGAGAAGAAATGGCCACAACTACCCCAAGCTACAGCAACCATCACCCTGATTAGTCAGCAGCCATCAATATCCAGGGAAGACCCTCCACCAGCAAAAGGAAAGCTCCCTGAAAGCTCAGATGATCATTAGCATTTTTAAGCAATAAGTTATTTTTAAATGAAACAATAATTTTTAAACAATAGTTTTTAGATGTAATGTTATTACACACGTAATAGGCTATAGTATAGCATAAACACAACTTTTATATGTACTGGGAAACCAAAAAATCCATTTGACTTGCTATATTATGATATTCACTTTATTGAAATGGTCTGGAACTAAACCTTCAGTATCTCTGAAGTATACCCATATGTGGACAAGATTAGGATCACTAAATCAATGAATACAGCCGCCCACATCCACTGCATGATTTCTAGGAGTATATGTAGGGAAGAGAACACGCTAGATAAATACACTCTATTAGTAATTTCGGATAGGAACCACTGCCCTATGTAGTCTATTCATCATGAACGAAATGAACAAAAATTGACCGTGTGTGAGCCTCAAGGATTCTTTGTGATTACTAAATTAGAAGGAAGAAGACCCCAGGAGGGAAGGAAGAGTGAGATGGCATGTGATCCAACAGACCAGTCACCCAAAAGAGAACTTTCCAAATAGAAATAACAGCTTCCAAGTACCTCCCTTTCACAGGTGAATGCAAAGCCTCCTGCTAACAGTAGTACAGATCTTGAGGATGAGATGTAGGTAGGGGGAAGAAGAAGCAAGTGAAGAGACTATATTTCTTTCTGTAGTTTACAACACTTAAAAAATTGTCTGAAATTTTTTAAAAAATCAATGGGAATCTTCAAGTGCTGAATCCATATATAGTTGAGGATTAAACAATGAGCCAAACTGACAATAAAATATTTCTAAAATACTTCTACAATGATCTTGAATTGAGAATCAATTTTGCTGTCCTTATTGACCAACTATAAAGTTATGTGTTCTTCACAAAACTTCACATCACAGAAGCATTTTGAGAGCCTTCTAGTTTCATGAGTTTTCATATTCCTGATCCAGGATATGAACATGTTTTATCTCATTTTTCAACCCTGCTCTCTTAGTGGTGACTTGATGTTATATACTTTGAAAATAATTTATGTACCATAAGATTTCTATCATTAACTTTCAGTGGCTGCCATCAGTATGGAGACAGAGGGTGGAAGTATGTATTCATGTATTTGACATTCAAAAACAAAACAAAACAAAACAAAACCGGAATAGGAAGTGAAAAGAGAGGAAGAGAATGAGAAAGGCTGGTAGATGTTTGTGCTTTATATAGAAAGTAAGATGAAGCAAAAATATCATATGAAAAAAAAAATCAAAGATACCCAAGGACAGGACAAGGCTTATGCTTCAAGATCACATGGCAAGAAAGTACCAGCTACTTAGCTTAAAATGATTTTAACATTTTGGTATAACATCTCCCCCCCCCAAATTATGTACACTTTAAAGGTACTAAAAACAAGCTCAAGCGAGAGCAAGCTTGTGGCTCTTTGATGTAGGACAAATTCAGGAAAGAGCCGTTGGAGCCCTATGAGCAAGTTTTCCCAAAGGATTATAAAAGGATGCAGTGCTGAGCCAGTGCACATTCCTTCTCACGGTCTCCTTTACCTTTTCCCTGCTTCCTTTCTGATGTCTCTTGTTGTTTATGGCTGAACATTTAGGGCTTCTTCCTTTTAACGAATTCTTTAGCCTTTGACTTGCCTGTCACCACTGAGTTTTATGCTTTTGTTGTAAGGCAGTGAGCTTGCTCCACACACAGTCCAAATTGAGCAAAAACCCCTTCAAAAGCCCCCCAAATGATGGCATTGTCCTTTTTAATGTACGCTTAGAGAATGAAACAATCTGTTTCTTTCCTTGTGTTAGAACAGCTGGAATGAAATGAATAGAGGGGGCTGAGCAGTTCTGCAAAATCTTTGATAATAGAGAAGTACAAGTGTTCCCCATCAGCAGTAGGATGATAATTTCTCTGGTATGAATGATGTAACCAAGAGGTTGTATATTACTGCCCCATTCTTTCTTGTCCCAAGACACCCTTGGAAACGCGATGCTACATCTCAATGGGATTTTCCAGTACAAAGATTCTTTTCAAATAATATAATTGTGGATACACACCACTCCTACAGAGGTAAGTATACTGAAGATGTGCCAAAACATTAGGGCAGAAATTCAGTTCCCATGGCACACAAGCAGGAATCCAACCATTTGCAGCAATAAATAATTTTTTTGTGGACTCCTAGATTATAAAGTATACACTCTCTATAAGACTCAAATTGCTTGTTTATTTGTTTTGAAGTAAAACAACCTGATAAATGAAACAAGAGGAGTAACGTACACAAGAATGCAGAATATATTTGTTTCACAGCTTAAATTGGCATATTTCTATTGCTTCCCAACATAGGAAACCTAAAGGCAATGAGAAATGATATGAAGAGATATCAATTCTTTACTATTGGGTGAACTTTTACTTATTTGACTTTCAGAGACTATGTAAACAAAACAGACAAGCAAAATCAAAACAACAGAAGCACTGAAAAATCTTCCAATCTAAGATTCAACCAAAATAAAGTCCGGGAGAAAAAGAATAATATAACACTGGAGATGAAATGGGCATAAATAAACAAATACTTGCATGCCAAATTTCTGGAAATCGTGTCATATGCACAGCAGTTGAATAAACCTGCCTTTAGACATGTGAAAATCTACTATGTAGAACACATAAAAGACATAATTCAGATGGCTCCATGGGGAGAAATTAATGGATAAAACATAGAGGGGTAGGTACTCAACTCAAGAGAAGAAAGAAAATTTTAATCACATATACTCAACAGTAATAATGGCCACCATTACTGGAAGTTCTTAAGCAGAGATTTTAGTAAGGAATACCAAAGTATTCCCTGCCTTAATTTCCCAGGTTATCACATTGAAGCCATGATGGTACAGTTTGTACGTGAAGATTCATTTGCCTAGAAGCACCAAGAACAGTGAAATGGGACACTCTCTTCTGGTGAGGAAGAGTCTGAATCCTAGATCACTGTCTAGAACTATAGGCTTTAGTGGGTACTTGTTTTGATCTAGTATTTATTTCCCCTCTTTTTTTCTTTTGGCTAAAGTCACCCTGGTTTTCCAGGGAAAACCAACTCTCTCCCACTCTTCACTCAGGGTTCATATCCCCCAGTCGTAGGAGAAATCTTGGCATAGATTTGCTCAGTAAAATCATTACACGCCCGGACACGATAATTTGCCAAACAATGAGTATATGATTCACAACAATCTAGCTCATGAGGAGTCTCTGGGCTGGTGTTGTTGAGCAAAAGCTGGAGCTTCTGGAAGTTGTTTTGTCATAACGATGAAAGAGCTCAAGTGAAAATAAAGTCACCTCAGAGTAAAGCAGAGCTTAGATGGGGAGGAGTAAAAAAGGAGTAAAAATTCACGTAAGCTCTTAAAATCAATCATGCCTAAATCTAACTCTACTCCTAGACTGCTTATTCTTTGAGCCTCCCTGCCTCTAAACAACTGTTACTTCAGCTTATTTGAGTTGTTTTTTTTTTTTTTTCCGTCACATACAATCAAAGTATTCTGATTACTACATGGGTGTTCAGTGAGAACAATAGGGTGAAAACCCTGCATGGTCAATAGCCATCAAGGGCCAGGAGAAGAGCAGTGGCATATTTGGCTGCCTGATGATTTTGTCCAGGAGCTGACCTTGAATATCATACACTATTGACCTTAACCAGATTCTCTCTTTAAACCACTGATTGAATCTTAATTTTTTTTTTTTCTCTTAGCCTCTGCTAAATGATTTTGTTTTCTCATAGCCTTTCCAAGCCAATCACATTGATTTCGGTTATTCTAGACTTCAGTCTGTCTTTTTATTTTATTTTTTAATTTTTTTAAAGATTTTATTTATTCATGAGAGACACAGAGAGAGAGGCAGAGACAGAGGCAGAGGGAGAAGGAGGCTCTCTGTGGGGAGCCTGCTTTGGGACTCGATCCTGGGACCTTGGGATCATGACCTGAGCCAAAGGCAGATGCTCAACCTCTAAGCCACCCAGGCTCCCCCAGGCTTTATAAAGATCCAAATACATGGGTTAAAAACTGGTGTAATGGAAAAAATTTGATAAACTGTTTGAAAGTACTTATCTATTGGGGCACTTGGGTGGCTCAGTTGGTTAAATGTCTAGCTCTTGATTTTGGGTCAGGTTATGATCTCAGGATCCTGGGATCAAGCCCCTCCTCAGGTCCATGCTCAGTATGAAGTCTGTTTGAGAATTCTCTCCCTCTCCCACTGCCTTTCTCCCTGCTTATGCGCACACTCTCTGTTTCAAATAAATAAATAAATCTTTTAACAAAAAGTACTTACCTGTTATTGTCTTACTGTATCCTACCCTTCTTCATTTATTTATTTTTGGTATTGAGTTTTTATTATTGAGTTATATATTATCTTTGTGTTAAATTTTAATACTCTAGAAAGAGAGAAAATGAAGTCACAAATACTCAAAGTGGTGTAGTATCTATATAGCCATTTTGCTTCCATTATTATTATTATTAGTAGTAGTAGTAGTAGTAGTAGTAACTGTTAAATTCTCCTTAAAATACTTTAGTCAAGGCCTTGATATTGAAAAGAAATTTAATTCAATTTGATTAGACACAATTTCTAGTGCACAATGAATCCTTAAACAGCCATTTTTCTGTTTTGTTTCATATAGAGTGTGTTTCACAATGACAGAAGACGGGATGATAAAGTTAGGTAAGTAATTAAATTAAAATTTTGGGTGCCAACAACTTAAGGTAGGGAAATACTTAAGGTAGAGGAATACATTTTTATATTTCTCACTATTGGTTCTTGAGAAAAAAAGCCAAGGAATTCTATTCTTGTGAAATAGTGAAGAAAACCATTATTTTTTTGTTTCTGATCGCAGTGCTTCTTGATTTTTTAAGTAGTATAGAAAATAATAGTACTTATTCTGAATATTGAGGTTAAAATCCAAAATTGCTGCATGGTATAAGAAAGTGGTCTATTTACATTGTTTTGAATGTAGCTGTCTGGTCTTTATAGAACCATTTGAAGAGACTTTTTCCCATTGGGTATTCTTGCTTTCTGTGTCATAGATTATTTTATCATAAACACGTAAGTTTATTTCTCAACTCTCTATTCTTTTCCATTGATCTATATGTCTATTTTTGTGCCACTACCATACTGTTTTGATTACTATAGTTTTGTAGCATATCTTAAAATCTGAGATTGTGATACCTCTGGTTTTATTCTTCTTTATGAATATTGCTCTGGCTATTCAAGGTCTTTTGTGATTCTAAAAATAAACTCAAAGAGGGTTAAAGACCAACATTTAAGACCTGAAACCAGAAAATTCCTAGAGGGAAACATAGGCAGTAATTTCTTTGACATTAAGTACAGAAACAAGTTTCTAGATATGTCTGGCAAAGGGATTAAAAGAAAAGGAAAACATTGGGACTATACCAAAAAACAACCAAAAAGAACTTTGTACAGTGAAGAAAACCATCAATAAAACAAAAAGGCAACCTATGGAATCAGAGAGGATATTTGCAAATGATATATCTGACAAAGAATTAATATCCAAAATCTATAAAGAACTTCCACAACTCAACAGCAAAAAAAAAAAAAAAAAAAAAAAAAAAAAAAACCACAAATAATCAAATTAAAAATGACCAGAGAATCTGAATAGACATTTTACCAAAGAAGGCATGCAGATGGCCAACAGACATATATGAAAAGATGCTCAACATTACTGATCACCAGTGAAATGCAAATCAAAACACGATGAGATGTCACCTCATACCTTTTAGAATTGCTAAAATAAAAAAGACAAATAACAAGTGTTGGTGAGGTTGTGGAGAAAACGGAATCCTCATGCACTGTTGGTGGGAATGCAAACTGGTGCAGCCACTGTGGAAAACAATACAAAGCTTCCTCAAAAAATTAAAAGTAGGATTACCATATGATTCAGTAATCCCACTACTGGGTATTTCCCAAAGGAAATGAAAACACAGTTTTAAAAGGTAGATGCATCCCTGTGTTTATTGCAACATAATCTGGAAGATAATAGAAGCAAGGTATGGAAGATATGGAAGCAACCGAGTGTCCATCAGATCAATAAAGAAGATGTGGTATATACATACAATGTAATATTCTATCATATTTTTAAACTAGTAAAATATGTATAGAAAACAGTAGTACCTACTCTGAATAATGAGGTTAAAAGTAAAGATTTCTAGAATGGTCTGGGTTAGAATTCAGGGGCTATGGGATTTAGTCCTGGATCTGCCTCATACTCTGTTCTCTGCCAAGGCAGTCTAGATTTGGACTTTCTAGATTTGAGTGATTGTTGGAATCATTCATTGAGCTTGTTAAAAATAGAGGTTCCCAGGTGGAACCTATACATAACATATTCTGATTCAGCAGGTCTGGGGTAGGGGCCATGCATTTGTATTCCTAGAGGCTGATGTGCTGATCCTTAAAAAAAAAAAAAAATCACTGGTCTACGTCTTGTTTTTTTTTTTTTCTCATCTTTATAATGTAGGGATGTAATTAGGCCTATCTATACTATAGCCCTAAGAAATAAGAAGCAACAATTTCCACTTTTTAAGGGGACAAAAATTTCAGTTTAGAAGTTCCATACTTTAAAATAGTAATGAAAGTTTAACTCTTATAAACATCACATAAGAATATAGGCTGAACATTAGCACCATCACCCCGATGTGGGAATGGAAGCATTGGATGTTTACATGTCAAAAGTCATCCAGGTGGGGAAGCTTGGGTGGTTTAGTCAGTGAAGTGTCCAACTCTTGATTTCTACTCAAGTCATGAACCAGGATTGTGAGATCAAGCCCTACATGGAGCCTGCTTAAAATTCTCTCTCTCCCTCTCCTCCTCCCTACTTTTCTCTCTCTCTTAAATACATACTTATATACATACATACCTACATAAAGTAAGTTATCCAGCTGGATAGTAAGAAAGTTATGACTAATCTTGTCTCTCAACACAGAGCCCTGTTTTCTGTTGTTTATATAGAGCAGTTTTTATAAGTGAACAATAACCACTCTGTAATCATTCATGGTGTTTAGAAGGGATACCTTTCTACTGCATGGGTCATACAAGCCTCTTGAATATAGCTTTGTGGTAGAGGCAGGTAATAGTGTAAAAGAAGAATAACAATAAGAAATAAAAATGATAGTGATAATAGTAAAACAAAAAGAAGCAGCTGCAAAGCACAAGAGAATTAGCATTTTCTGGAACAAGCCACTTGTCATCTTTGAACGTATCGAGACTGCTAACAAGGGGACCCCGGTCTGGACTCTTTTGCAAAAACCCTCAACCCTCTACACTCTTGGGGTATAATATATATATATATATATATATATATATATATATATTTGTTGTTGTTGTTAATTGAGATGAGACACCACCTATAAATAGATTTAGCTAACACTGCAGTTCTGTACCTTCTGTCTGGACTTAATTACTGTCCCCCACCAACAAATGTTTGCTCTTACCTCACCTTCAGTATCTCAGCTGTTGAAAAGTAAATCCCCAAACATTCCTTGATTAAGTTCTTGTTTCATGCTTGTAAGTTAATATTGAGATGCTGAGCCAGAAGGTGGAGGCATTGTTAGTGACAACTAAAATGAAAAACAAAGTGAGAATTAATTTGTTCCTATAGCTGTCAATGGGGGCTCCTCTGAGGCAATGCCAGTATAATGCCAGTTGCTATATTGTGCTAAGCAGAATTGCATCAGGTTGTGCATAGCCAGCAGACACCAGCCGTTTGGCATATAATACAGTTTCAGGCCATCCGACAGGTTGGGCCTCATGATGCATTATTTTATTTTTTGTTTCAGACATAGATGTTTTATAGATGTTTTTACATAACAGATTTTCTAAAACATTAAAACAACATGCAAATCATATTATTTGATTTCCATTATTTTTGTTGTTGCATTTTTAAATTTAATTTAATTTTTTATTTTAATTTAATTTTTTAATTTTATTTTATTTTTGTTTTGTTATTTTTGTTGTTGCATTTTTTAGCCCATTATTTATTTTTATTTTTATTTTTTATTTATTTATGATAGTCACACAGAGAGAGAGAGAGAGGCAGAGACACAGGCAGAGGGAGAAGCAGGCTCCATGCACCGGGAGCCCGACATGGGATTCGATCCCGGGTCTCCAGGACTGTGCCGTGGGCCAAAGGCAGGCACCAAACCGCTGCACAACCCAGGGTTCCCTAGCTCATTATTTTTAATCTCGAGTTAGGAAAGTTAATTTTGTAATATATTATTGAAAGTTATAAAAGACTAAATGTTCATTTTGTAAAGTGGCTCTCTGACGTGTACTCTATAGACCAATAAAACTAAATAAAAATAACAGATATAGAGTTAGCATATTTCTATTTAATCAAAATAGCATTGAAAATAAAATCTCTCCTATTATAATTCTCTCATTTATCAATAGCATGAACTTTTAAAAAATAAGTAGAAGAAATATAATGTCAATTAAAAAAAATAGCCCACGAAACATAATACGATGTCTTTAGTGGGTTTTGTTTAAGATGCACCCCTGAAAACTTTGTTAACAACCTAGAAATACCAAGAACCACTGTTTGAAGAAGATAGGGTCAATGATCTGTTTACTTGAGGAGAGGGACACATGATGGGCATGCTGAAGGGGTAATTTTGTAATGAGGTAAACAATATTTCAGAGCATGTGGAAATAGGTGATCTGCTCCATGATTAAGGATAATAGAAATCCCCATACTTTCCTTAATATCGGCTGGCTAGTGTGGGTGGATCTGGCCAATAGCCCTGTCTTTTTTCTCACCAAAGGTTGAAAGGCTTGAATTTCATCACTGAGGATTTTGAGGAACATGCCCCATGTTATCACCATAATTTTTCAGTAGGAAAACAAGATTTATTTTTAAAAATGTTACTTTCCCTTAAATGTTTTCTCATGTTTCTGTCACATGAGGTTAGTGTTCTATCATGTCAGGAGCGATGGCATTTTTCAGATTGTGTATGGATTTGGCACATGAAGTTACATAATCTGGTGGAAACCCATGTGCACAGTGCAGCACAGTTTTGGGGGGCTCCGTCTGGTCAGGACCAGAAAAACTAGACTTCCTGGCCTATTGCCCCCAAGCTGTTATATTTTTGGCCTGAAGCAGTCATGTCAAGTTGGTCTGATAGTGAAAACCTACAGATGTTGAGCAGGATGGGTAACATCCAGTATTTGCTACTTGGCTATGATGCTTTAGACTCAACAGTGAAGGTCTAGATAAGTCCTTCATTGGCCAGCTGTAGAACTCATTGTGTCCATTTTGAGTCAAGGTCTTTTGGACTTTCTGGAGTCCTTTTTTAGGTTTTCAAAAAGAAAGCTATATAGTCTGAATTGTGTCTGGGATGAGAACTCAGTGGGTTGAATGGTAGCAAGGTAGAGACTCTTAGTAGACAGAGCTGAGGGCAGAGGCTCTACATTATTATTTTGCATATATTGAATTTATCTATCTTATTGTGGATCATTTGTATTTTTTAATGATGTCCATACTAGTTGCGTGGTAGCTACTCTAGTAATATGTATGTTTATAAATTGGATCTTAATGAGAAAACATTCTGATGGATTCAAAATTATTGAAGGAAAATTCAGCATTATATTTATCAATGAATGAAGGGCTTTTGGATTTGATCTATAACTTTAACTGTATTAAGTTTTTGAATGGTCATAAGAGTTGATTTGAAAATTGTTTTACTTTTTTTGTGACATTTTTCATTAATGATGACCGTTAATGATTTGGAATGTGCTTGTATCATTTTAATTAAAGATCTGATATAAAAAGTTATAGAAAGTTCTCCCTAGTACTCTTGGGCACAGGTGGGAGTTCTGCTATCCACTGGTACTCCACTGATATCACCGAGGCACCATGTCATTTCAATCCCTACTCCTATCCCCCAGCCATGAACAGAGACTGAGAGGGGAATCTGGACCAATGGCCCAAACTGTCTGTGATGCAATGGTGCCTCATATTTCCCTATTGGTGTGGCATAAGAGAAGAATAGCAAAAAATAAAGATTTATAGAAGATCCAGAATTTCATAACTTGTTATCCAAAAAAGTCCAGGTTCAATAAAAATTAACTAGTGTTACCAACGAGCAGACAAATCTCAAGTAGAATGAAAAAAGACAATTAATAGATGCCAATATCAAGAAGACAGAAATGTTACTTGGCAAAAGTTTTGAAGCAGCTATCGTAAAAACGCTTCGGTGTCCAATGACAAACACAACTAAAGCAAACAAAAAGTCTCAGCAAATAAATGGAATATTTCCAGCATATCAATAGAACATAAAAGAAAAACAAAATGGAAGTTTAGAAACGAAAAATAATATTAAATTAAAAACTCAGTTAATGGGCTCAGCAGCAGAATGGAGTGGATGCAGGAAACAATCAGTGAACTTAAATGGAGACAATAAATTTTTTTCAATCTGAATAACGTAGAGAAAAAAGACTGGCAGGAAAAAAAAAATAGATCTCTGGGATTACACCTGAAGATCTAATATTCATGTCATCAGAGTCCTGGGAGATAGGGAAAATAGCTCAAGGCTGAAAGGTACACTATGTTCTGGGCCATAAAACAAACCTCAGTAAAGTTAAAAGAATTGAAGTCATCAAAGTGAGTTCCCTGATCAAAATGAACTCAAATTGGAAGACAAGAACAAGAAAATAATAGAAAAATCATCAAATATTCAACTAAAAACAGACTTCTAAATAAATTATGGGTCAAAGATAAAGTCTGAAGGAAAATAGATGGGATAAGCACTGGATATTCTACTTTATGTTGGCAAACTGAATTTTTAAAAAAGTCTGAAGGAAAATTTTAAAAAATATATTGAATGAAAATGAAAATAAAACATACCAAAATTTGTGTGATGTAACTAAATAAGTATCAAGGAGGAAATTTGTAGCATTAAATACGTGAGAAAAAGAGAGTGCACCTCAAAACAATAATTTTAACTCCTACCTTAAGGACGTAAAAGAAGAAGAGCAAAAATAAACATAAATCAAGCAGATAAAGGGATACAACAACAGAAATTAAATGGAAAGGAGAAAAACAATAAAACAAATTATTTTTGGAAAGGACCAATAAAATTTACCCATTGATTAGAAAAAAAAAAGGCAAGGCATAAAAAATCAATATACATAGTCAACTGGGGATATCACTTTAGATCCTGCAGACATAAAAAGGGAAATAGTCAAACACTGTAAATTACTCAGATAAATTTGAAATGGATAAAATGGATCCATTTCTTGAAAAATACTGCCACAAATGTCTAAATATGAAATAGATAATTTAAATAATTGCAGCCAACCTCTGCCTCACCCCCACCAGTTGGTTGGCTTTGGAGGTGGGAGTAGGTGGTCAGGAGCTCTTGGTTCAGCCAGCCCCTTCCTCTTCACCATCACAGGCTTCTGGCTTCACAGGATGGCCCTGGCTCTGTGAATGGCAACCATGCCCAAATCTGGGCAGTACTTGTTTTTGCAGATCTTATGACTGCTGCTGCTGCTGAGGGTGACTGGTGCATTCTTGCTGATGCTTCTAGTCCCTACATGGGAAGTGGTGGGTTTTCACTGGCCCCAACTCCACTTTATGACCACCACTACAGTCTGCTGTGGACCACTGGCTGCATGACCACAGTGGTGAATCAGCCTGTTGTAGCGGAATGAGTTGTGAGCCTTCAGGTTACTGGGTTCCACGCTGTTTGTCTACTTGTTCCTCTTGATCAGGAAGCTGGAGCAGTTCTGTGCAGCCATCCTTCGGAGATGGGAAGACTTGACAGCAGCTCCTTTCACTCCTATAGCCAGAGAGGGAAAGAATCCCATAGTCCTGCGACTATTAAGAAAATTGAATTTACAATTTAAAAACTCATGAAAAAGGAGTCACCAAGCCCAAACCATTTTACTGGCAAATCCCATTGAATTTTTAAGAAGGAATTAAAACAAATTATGTACAGTCTCTTCCAGGAGAGAGAAGGCAAGGGACTACATCCTAATTCATTTTATGGAGCTAGTATCACACTGATACTAAAACTATACAAAGAAAATAAAGAAAAAGAAAACTACATTCTGATATCCTTCATTAGACACAAAAATTAGATGCAAAAATCTGTAACATATTAGCAAATGGAATTAGGTAATATATATGAAGAATTAGATGCCACAGTCAAGTGGGGTTTATTACAGTGATGCAAGATTGGTTCAGTCTTCAAAAGCTATTAGATGATCCACCATATTAGCAGGCTAAAGAAAAACCATATGATATCAATTGATATGGAAAATGGGTTTGACCAAAATTCAACACTATTCGTAACAAAAACGCTCAGAAAAAATGGAGAAGAGGGAACTTGCCTCAACTTGGTAAAGACCATCTATAAAAAAATCTACAACCAATACTTAATGGTGGAGAATTTGAATGCTTTCCTCCTACGATTAGGAAGAAAGCAAAGATATCTGCTCTTATATAGTCAACATGGTTCTGGAAGTCCTAGTCAATGCAATAAGGTTAGCAAAGGAAATAAATATACAGATTGTAAAAGAAGCGATACAGTGCTTCCCATTTGCAGATGATGTGATTGTCTATACAAACATCTCAAAGATTCTACTAAAAATTCCTAGAAAATAAGTTAATTCATCAAGCTTTCAGGATACAAGATAAACATCCAAAAGAGTATTTGTCTCTCTATATGTTAATGATAAACACACACAAAAAAATAATATTTAATCCTATAATCCTACTTAAAATTGTTTAAAGAGAAATAATTAGATGTGAACCTAAAACAATATGTGTAGGACTTACATGCTGAAAAATACAATATGCTGATGAAATAAATCAAAGATCTAAACAAATATATATATATATATATATATTTGAACAGAATATATATATATATATATATATATATATATATATATTCTGTTCAAGGTTTGGAAGACTTAACATAGTGAAGATTTCAATTGTCCTTAAACTGACATCTAGGTTAAGTTCATTTCTTATTAAAATCAAACAAAATTGTTTTGTAGACATAGAGATTATTTATTGTAAAAGTTATATAAAAAGGCAAAGAAACTATAGTAGTTAACATAATTTTTAAGAAGAAGAATAAAAAGGGAGGAATCAGCCTACCTAATTTCAAAACTTATTATATAGCCACAGTACTGAAGACTGTGTAGATATATACAGGTCAATGGGACACAATTAAGAGCCCATAAGTAGATCACATAAATTGTTCAACTGACTTTTTGCAAAAATGCAAAAGCAATTCAATGAAGGAAGGACAGCCTTTTAAACTAAAGATGCTAGACTAATTGGACATCTATAGACAAAAATATAACCTTTACCTAAATCTCAGATCTTAGATAAAAATTATTTCAAAATACATCATGGACTTAAATATGAAACATAAAATTATAAAACTTTTAGAAAAAAATATAGGAGAAAATAGTTGGACACTAAAAACATGTTTTATAGAAGGGAAAATGAATTACATTTGAGCAAAATAAAAACTTTTGCTCTGCAAAAGATACTCTTGAAAAGTTAAAAAAGACAAGTTACAGACTTGGAAAAAATACTTGCAAACCACATATCTTACAAAAAATAATGTCTATACATGTAAAGAATTCTCAAAATTCAATAGTAAAAAAATAAGTAGTCCAATTAGAAAATAGGCAAAAGATCAAACATTTCACTGAAAAAACATATGTAGACAGCAAATTAATGTGTTCAATAATATTCAGCATAATCAACCACTAGAGAATTGCAAATTAAAAACAAAAGATATCACCTCCAGAATGACTATAATTTTAAAAAAATAGTGATAAAACAGGGCACCTGGGTGGCTCAGTTGTTGAGCATCTGCCTTCAGCTCAGGTCATGATCCAGGGTCCTGGGATCAAGTCCTGCATCAGGCTCCCTGAAGTGAACCTGCCTCTCTTTCTGCCTACGTCTCTGCCTCTCTCTGCATGTCTCTCATGAATAAATAAATAAAATCTTAAAAAAATAGTGATAAAACTAAATATTTATGAAGATGAGGATACATTGTTGGTGGGAACGTAAAATGGTATAGCTGCTCCATAAAAGAGTTTGGCAGTTTCTTAAGGAAATTTAACATGCAAGTACCATACAACCCAGTAATTGCACTTATGGGCATTTATCACAGAGAAATAACAATTTATATTCATATGAAACCCTGTATATAAATGTTCACAACATCTTTATTCATAACAGCCATGTACTAGAAACAACCAGGTTGTCTTTCGGTGAATGAATGAACAATCTGATGTGCATGGCGGTAGTGAATACTACTTAGCAGTTAAAAATGAATGAACTATTGACCCACGGAACAACTTGGATGAATCTCAGAGAATTATGCTGAGTGAAAAAAAGATGTTTCCAAGCGGTTACATACTGAATTATTCCCTTTATATAACATTATTGAAATGACAAAATTGTGTAACTGGAGAACATATTAGTAGTTTCCATAGCGTAAGAATGAGGGGATGGAAACTATGAAGAGAAATAGGAGAAATTCTTGTAATGATAGAAATTTCCTGTGTCTTGGCTGTATCAGTGTCAATATCCTGGTTGTGATACGGTCCTATAGATTTGCAAGATGATACCATTGGGGAAAACTGAGTAAAAGGAACATGAGACCTCTAAATAGTATTTCTTACAGCTTTATGTGTATCTACAGTTTTTTTCAACTCAAAAAAATTTTAATTAAAGTTATAGGAGCAAGTTCAACTTTCTCAGAAATGTAAGATTTTACCCAAAAGTTTAAAAAATTCAGTATTTAATACATCCCCAAATATCTTGAATTTGTTCTTATCATCAGTGTATAACATAAAGAAAAATATAATTAAATGTTTTTACTAAACTCAATATGGATGTGCATCAGGTTTATTCCAGTTTGCCCCAAATGTGTTTCAAAGAAACCAAGATTTGTATCATAAGAGGAAAAAAATTCACAAGGAAAGAATTTTAAAAAATTAAATAAAAATTTTAAAAAAGGAAATAAAGAGTTTTTTTAAATCACTTTTTGCAACCTCACTAAGCAAAAACCAAATAACAGTACAAACAGATATTGTACAAATGGATACCCCTGGATATTAAGTGGAACCTGATGTGGTACAACAGGGAACACACAGCACCATCCATGAGCTGTTTTTGCCTCACAAATACCACCCAAACTATTACTATGACCCTATTTAAAAGTCTGTCTCTATCCATCTGTTTATGGGAAACCTGGAGATAAAGAAGAGGTTATGTGACAATGTAGGGAAATAATCACACACCTCAAGAATAAGAGAAATTCAACACACACACACACACACACACACACACACACACAAAAACCCAACTCAGTTTCTTTGACCGTATTCTGATTTGAACACACAATCTAAGAAAAAGTGCAGGGAAAATTAAGTGTGGACTAGATAATGATGATATTAAGAAATAATTATTTAATTGTTTAGATGTTTGATGACATTGTGGTTGTTTAAAATGGTCTCTATCTTTTAGAAATGTATATTGAACCTATGGGTAAAATTATGCAATATCTGGAATTTGTTTTAAAATACTCCAGATATGTAACACTACCAATGACAACAAGGAAAATGGGAGAAGGGTGACATATTGAGACTATTGGCCAATAGTTGGTAGTTGTTGAGTTTGGAGGATGGATATACAAATGATCGTCACATCATCCTTTATGCTTTAGCACGTATTTGAAAACTCTTCCATTAGAAATAATACATACTTATAACACCCATTGCCCATCACAGGTGCCCTCCATCACTGTATTCTACTCCTGAAACTAATATTACACTATAGGTTAACTAATTAGAATTCAAATTAAAAAATGGAAACAACAGCAACATGATACACACATAATATACAATTTATGCCATACCAAAGCAGATAGAGATATCAGAAATGATTGTCAGCTTTTCATTGAATATTTTATTTTATTTTATTCTCTTGATTATTTTTTAAATTGATATTAAGACTTTTTTAAAAAAGATTTTATCTATTTATTCATGAGAGACACAGAGAGAGAGAGAGAGAGAGAGACAGAGACAGAGACAGAGACACAGGCAGAGGGAGAAGCAGCTCCATGCAGGGAGCCCGACATGGGACTCAGTCCCTGGGTCTCCAGGATCATGCCCTGGGCCGAAGGCGGTGCTAAACCGCTGAGCCTTCATTGAATATTTTAAAACAGCTGAAGTGATCTATTTCTGGATCTAGCTCAGATTGTGTCAGTCACACAAATTGAACACCCTTCTACTTTTCCTGATAGCCTTTTACAATATCGTTGGTCATCTAGAGGCTGAGACTTTAATATAACCTGACTTTTCTCACCATATCAGCCTTTAGACAAATCTATTGTATATCAATCCTCTCAGGGATCCTGATTTCAATTGATTTCTGAAGCTTAGTGGTGACATTGTTGAAGGTATTCCTGTGAAGGTTTTTATGGTCAAAAATGGTACGTAAACACAAATGAGAAGGGACATTATTTGTTTTGACCCTCCCCTACCACCCTCCCCCTTCTTCCCTTCCTCTCCACCTTTCTTCCTTCCTTTCTTTTCCTACCTTAAGCCTAGGGATTCCCTTGCCTTTAGTTGTGTAATATGTAATAATAATAACAAAGAGATAGTTACCCAGGGCAAATATCTTTTGCACTCGATCAGGGAAGAAACAAAATAAAACAGAACATATTTTGTACAGTATGTTATCCTGCTGAGTTGTCATATGAGACCAGAAAACTATACTCTTGTTCAAACTTATGAAGTTAGGGAAAAAAAAAACATGCAAATTAAGTGTGAAACATAAATTATTCTGAAAACAAACAAGAACAGCAACATTAAAGGAACAGGGTCATCCAGGGAAATTCAAATCCAGGACACAGCTGTGCCAAACCTTAGACAGTGAAGAGTAACAACACTCGTGGAAAGAAGGAAAGGATTACATTCAAAGAGAATGCTCAATGAAAAAGAAATGGGCTGAATCTATTTTTACTTAGAGGAGACCATTGTAAGATATTTTAATTACTGTTTAAAATATCTTTAAGAAACAGCTTCCGTTTACATTAAAGAAGACAGAATGGAATTCCGCTTCATTTGTTGAGTGTCTTTATAGCTATAAGGATGTATAAAGTGAATGTACTGTTTTCTAATGGGGTCAAAGAAGAGATTACTCATTCATTCGTTTAGTAATTCCACAGTCTTTTCTTGTTTTCCTTCTAGGTGATGAGCATTAGTAGTTCAAAATTAAGAAGGTATAGTCCTCGACTTTCATGTTCTTAAAATCCTGTAACAGTTGTTACAGTGAAATGTATTTATTGTTGGAGGTATGCCTCGAGTTCAAGAACACAGAAAGGCCCCTAAGTCATACCAGGGACGTAAAGATTATGGAAGTCTCGAAGGATTATAAAAGTTATTCTGATGGGGAAAAAAAAAAAAGCCATAGTGGTAGCTATGTTGGTGATGGTTTGGGAGAGGCTACTGGCATCTCAAGCATCCCAAAATCATGTCTGCAAAAGCTGGAAATATTCTAAAATTGCAAGTGGTTAGTTTCAGTTGGGCCAGGAGGTATATTGTGGTGGCCAGAAGGAGGTGCTAGAGGTGAAAGGGGCACAGAGCACAAAGGTCTGTGTGATAAACTCTATAATCCAAGATTTATACTATAAAGCATGAGAAGGAATTGAAGGGTGTTAAAATGAGAGGTGTGATAAAATCCAATATGCATTTCAGGAAGATATCGCCATGCTCAAGCTGAGCACGGAAGAAGTGGTAGGAAAACCCAAGAGGCCTTGATTTCAGTAATATTCCTTTGTATATAGTATCTCTCCTTAAGAAGAAGCTATTATTTGCACAACAGCGCCTGTCATTCTTACATCCATTTTGTGCTCTCTTCTACTCTGTCCTGTAATCAGAGTGGCTGATCCCTGCAAACTATCCTTCCCAGGCTCCCTTGTCCACTGAACTTTTAGTAAGGTTTGACCAATTATAGTCACTCGTGGAAGATCAGAGGGCAGGAAGAGGGGAGAAATCAGGTTATTTCTCAAAAAAAAAAAATGCAATTTTACTATGATTTAAAGCTTCAAGAATAGTTGTGTGATAAGATACCTCTAAAAATAGCCATATACAAAAGATAAAATGTGTAAGTTTTAAAATAAAGGTACAGAATATTCCTAGGGCTCAAGTAGGGAGTGAGAGCTACCAGCTGATTAAAAAAAAAGAAAAGAAAAGAATAAGAAATAGGTTTCATATGTGGATATGTTTGAATTCAGTCAAATCGTAATTTATTCTGGGGCAAGAGTTGAAAGCATCACAGAGTTATGTTCCCATCGCATCACTGACCTTCATAAAATTCCTAGTCTCCTCGTATTTCTCTCTCGATGTCTTCTATGAGCCCTACTTCCGTGCTTCCTGTTTGAGCCCTTATCCGATAGAAAAGGAGCTTATAGTGCAGCTGTGTGGGCAGGGACAGGCAAGTAGGTGATCAAGTGGCAAGAGAGGCCAGTAAATACCTGACCTTTCCCAGGGGAACCAAGAACTGATGATATGGATTGGGAGCAGCAGAATAATTTGGGGTCAAAAGCTATTCTTTAATTTCTAGATCCAGAGAAGAACTGCTTGGAAAGACTATTCCCAACCTCTATGAACTGGAAAACACACAGATTTCCTCTGTGGACATGGAAGAGGAAGAGATTTCTGGAGGTGGCATAAGGGGAGGACAATAGGGAGAAGTTCCTTGTTAAATTCTAATATAAACAAAAAATCATTCTTTTGTCGATTTTTAATTCTGTTTTCGGATTACGTTGTTAGAAAGATATTGACAGACACACGTAACAGAGAGAAGGACCTGGACAAGGCACCCATTTCTGCTACGTGGACAAGGAGAAAATCAACCAGTCTACATAAACCAAACACCAGCATCAGTGAAAACAACACCCATGACAGCACCACCTCTCTTCTTTTTAATGTTCAGAAGACTCAGTGCGAGGTGGCACTCTCAAAGATTAGTAGCTTAAATTAATACCGTAAATACTGGCTTAAGAAATGGGTGGCTAATGGTGAAATAAATGACAAGATACATTTTTACCAGCACTTGGAGAAAGCATAATTGTAAAGACTTGCTAGGGGAAATAAAGCATTCTTTTTACTTATCCTTGGATACAACTGGTTTCCAACATATACACTTAGACCAAAATTATTAGTATTATTTTTAATGAATACTTTTTTTCTTCGTGGGTTGAAACAGTCGGTCAAATTTTATAGATGCCCTAAAGCTGTCCAAAAACAATTTGCCCTTGAAATGTAGAAACCTGTAGTGTGAACTGCCAAACATGATGCGATCATCTATTGACATCTTCATTCCCTTCTCAAGGTATGAGATTAAGCCTTATTTTATTTTAATGATGGATCTGTAGTATGGAAGAGTAAACTTGAATTTTCTTAATTAAAAAAAATACAAAGTATCGTCGGCAAAGCTGCAATATCCGTCCAAAAAAAATGAAGCACAATGGATAGAATATTCCATGGGCAGATGTTAACTTAAAGTGCGCATTGTTTGGGAAAGGAGTTAATTAACAACTTATTAATTGGATAGAAAATCTGAAACTGTTGTACTTCTAGCAAATACATAATTTTCTTCAAGTATTATTAAAGCGTTTTTGTTGTACCTATTAAAGATTCTTGTCTCTAAGTTAATTTCATTATGCTAATAAGCTATCATCGTTACAGAACCTAAGCTTTGATCCATGTTAATTGTCGTGATCTTCAAAGACAAAGTCACCACTTACTTTAAATGAATTTTACATCTTTTTAAAGAATCACACGGAAATTAGGGGAAGTAATTAATTTTTTATTATGTGTCTCAATATTTTTAAGGGAGGAAGTCAATGGTATTGGCTAGAATTCATTTTAACATTTAACTAGGGAAAACAGCATGAGGCAAAAAAACTGTTCAGATGCAAAAGATTAAAGAAAATTTGAAACTGGGACCTAATTTGTCTTGATAAACTTTGGTGTTTAATATGCTTCTTTTGTTCTCAGTGTGAAACTGTAGGGTTTTGATTTGTAAAAACTTTTTGAAGAATTAATTCTTTCTAATTTTTATTCATTTCTTTGCCTTTCTTTTACAGTAAGACAGACAAGTTGACCTTCAAACCATAACACTTTTAAATATCTATGAACTTACAAGGTTAAATCTATTAGTGATCTGATATTAGCTATTGTACACTAACGGAATATGTTTCTTCTGAAGCAGATTAGACCTAGCTGTTCCTATATAATAACTAGTTATTTGAACCTTAAGGGGTATAAGCAAATAATGTTATTAAATTATTTGCATTTCTCTTTGTAATGAGAAAAGGTCAAGTATGGAAATATTAACTCCTTCATTTTGTGAAATTTTTTTATACGAAGATGGAAATGTACTGGTTTTACCTTTGCTATAATCAGGGTGAGGCACAGGTTAGGGAGCCTCCATCAAACCAGATCAAAAAAGTGAATCAAAAGCCAGAGAGGCAAAAGCATAATATGGTATATTTTTTTTCTTAACCATTCAGAGAGAAGGAACAAATTGCCAAAATTATAAGAGTTAATTCTGTAATCATTTATGCCTTATCAAGTCATAAGATAACTTTTTGGAAAGATATGGGCTAGAAAGAAATATATTAAACATACATTAAAACAACAATAACAACAACAGAATTCACCAAATGATGAAAGTAGGTGCTTCACAGGGGATAGTAATGTATCAAATGGTTTTTTTAATAGAAAAATCTGCTGGATGTAATATAACTGTTAGCAAAGAGGAACATCTCAGGACCACAAACAAGCCAATGATTAGGTTCTATCTTGCTATGAAAGATTTTTGATTCCGTTAGAGAGGTGATGAACTCATCATAATAATTTCTTGATAGATAGACCAATAGTTCTCAGTTCTTCCTGTGCAAAAATTAGGTGGTGATGACAAACATGTGAATTCCAGCATGGTGCCCCCGGGCTTACGTTTTTAATAAGTATTCGTAGGTGATACTAATGCACATGGTTCATAGACCACAAAACTTAAACATTGATAAGGTTAATAACAAATTCAAATTTATCTGACGACAAACTTTTTCTGGCTTTAAAATATATTTAAAAATATTTCAATTCATAAGGTTCATTATTACCTGGGGTTCTAGTAATATATCTAGAAAATGGCCATATAAATCAATATGTTGATTCGATTACTTTAGTATTGGTAACATCTTATTGTTCTATTAGAATGACTGAAACCAGTACAAGTAATTAATTATATTAACTAGGGTATGTCAAAACGTACACTTTAAATTAGTAGTGTTTTCTTCCAAATGGTGGAAAGTATAGACCTTTTATGGGAAGCCATTTTGCATTGTCTCCTTTGCATATTATAGGCACTTCATAGATGTTCATTAATAGTGAAAAATTGGATTTCAATCTTTTATGTTGTAATCCAGTGAATGGCCCAATATAAGCTTATCCACTTTATTTACCAAACACGGCTATTTTCATAAAAAAATCATAACTATACACACAGAATAAAAATTTTCTACCTGACATTATTCTAAAAACTGTGCTGGAATTTCTCAAGTTATTTGCATGAGTTTTGCAATATTTTAAGTTTTATAATAATATATGAACACGTGTTCCCTGTGCCATCTTACAAACAGACAAAACTACACATTTGTATATGTACAAAGGTTTAATTTTTCCTAGACCTGTTGTGCTCCTAGGGGAGTTCTGCGTTGTATTTTGAGACTGGGTTCCTGGTGAATGTAATTGAGGGTAAAAACTTACAAATTATTTATATTAAATACTAACTTCTAAACCTCCATTAAATAGCCCCTTTTCTCCTTCAACATCTCCCTCAAACATGTTAAGTCACACTTTAAAAGCATTCTAGAAATAATAATAATCAGTATATGAAATCATTCTTATATTAAAGATGTTGACTTTGCTGCATGGAAGGATTTGGGGACATGATAAAGATGGCTCAAAGCTCATTCCTCAGAGGATTGTGTTGGGCCAGGATCAAGGAGTGGAGAGGATTCACAACTAGGTTTATCAATTTCTTTCTAACTTGTCAGAGTGGCCTAGTTAGGATAGGAGGGAGAAGTAAAATTCATAGAAAGTTTTCCCACTATTGTGACTATAAGGGATGAATAAGGTGTGTGCTGCTTTTTTGGATAGATCTTTAGCATAGAAATTTACACTTTCACATACCTCTCTTTTTCCCAATCAAACCCACCTGGACATTAACCCAAAAGGTCACTGTTATATATGATGGTTTAGAGCACAATGTGCCTTGTACAAATGGCAGGTCAAACGAGAAATAACTATACACACAGAATAAATATTTTCTATGTGAGATTATTCTAAAAACTGTGCATAGAGGATCAAATGCTCTGTGTATAGTTTTAATAAATTGAATACTTTAGATCAGGCTTCATATGATAAAATTATGAATAAACAAATTTGAGGGTAGGAGATGAGAGACCTAGGAAACTAGAACTGTTAAAGTAATCAAAGATGGAGTTTTTTGCATAAAAATCTCTGTTGTAAGATTTTTTTTTTTTGTAAAACTATCAGAATAACACTGCAATGGCTTCAAAGAAATTCATGATCAAAGGTGTAGCAAATCTATGATTAAGGACCATAACCTAGACTTTGTCAAATGCTATACATACTGAAGAGCAATACTTCTGAATAATATCTGATTTATTTCTAAACATCCCATGGCTTTCCAACCCAAGGAATAAAATATATACTGAAGGAAATAGTCATTTTTCCTAGCTTTTACTTAAATTAGGAGATCCTTAATGTTTTTTTTTTTAATTTATTATACTTTATAACACAGGTTGCAAACTGGCATCAACCATATTTTGTTTGGCTTACACAATGCTTTAAAATATTTCAAAGTGGGACGCCCCGGTGGCTCAGTGGTTGAGCATCTGCCTTCGGCTCGGGGCATGATTCCAGAGTTCTGAGATCAAGTCCCACATCCAGCTCCCCTCAAGGAGCCTGCTTCTCCCTCTGCCTCTGTCTCTGCCTCTCTCTCTCTTTCTGTTGTCTCTCATGAATAAATAAATAAAATTTAAAAATCTTAAAAAATAAATAAAATATTTCAAAGTTAGTTTCTAAGATTTGAATATCATGTGATTTTATACAAATGGTTGGGCATCCAGCTTTAATTTAAAAAAAAAAAAATCTGATATCTGAAAATGCTGAGTAATTCCTGTGACGTAGCAAAGATGGTATGAGGCCAAGTGCAAATTTCCTCCTTTAAAGTCATGTTCTGTGCTGTCCTGTTCACCTTAGCACCTGGGTAGCAACCTTTACTTATGTAAATCATTTGTCTCAGACCTAAAGACATTTGAGTTTGCCTCAAATGATCAAAACCTGGTCTACGAGAAATAAACAGGAATCCAGTATCCACTCCCAAGGAGCCCTCCCTGTGAAAATTACTGAGATAGGTTGAAATTCCAAAAGATATTAAGAACAATATTGTGAGGAATGAAAGGACAGCGGAAAAATGAGAAGAGACTTAACTATTGTCTGCAGAGGCGCAGCCAGATAGAGTCTTGTTCCAATTACCTTTTGCAGCACTTGAGAAACCCTTGGGTGAGTCTGTACTTGGCAAATCTTAGATGAAGAGAAATGAAATGTTAAGGTTTGGTGCAAATAATTTTCATTTCTGCGTGCATTGAGTAACATTCTAACTTAAAAATGTAAAAATACCTCTGACTGAAGATTGTTAGAAGATGGTTGGGGTTAACTGCGTTAGATGCTTTCCTCTTCTAAAGACCTTTGCTTTTAACTAAATGCTTGCTTATCTTTCTAATTTAACATAGTCCTGCATTCTTCTTTGTAGTAATTTTGGGCTATCTGATAACATATAATGGAAAACATGTTTATGTCTTCCACCAGTTCTTGTTGCATATTTCAAATGCTTAGAACAACAATTTTCAGAAGCTTTCATTAAGGTTAATTTAAAAACTACATTAAATACAAACAGATTTTCTCACAAACAAAATGCAATGTGTACTTAACAGACTTCTGTATGTTATATTTGATAAACTACCTCATATAAATGCAAATTTTGACTTTCTGCCAGAACCAGGTGGTATGGAAAATATTTCTATTAAACAAATAATGCTGGAAGAGCAAACTTCAAGCACTGGTATGTTGCATAGGAAAAGAGGATGTTTTCGCTCAGGTTTGATGTATATTTTCAGGTTGACCTTTTCATATACAAAATGAAATAAACATACTGAAGAATGATATGTGGTGAGCAGTTGTCTTTGGTGTGAAAGAAGATTCAGGAAAATATGCTTGGGGAGGGATTTTACATATTCAGAGAAAAAGGCTAAAATATTTTCTTCTGTTTTCCATGGTTATTTGCTAGCATCATCTCATCTCCTTCAGTAGTTATCTGAACAGCTTTCATCTCAATCACTAAGTAAAATTGAGCAAAGAGAGCTAAATAAAGCAGAATGATTCCAAACATTGCCTCACATGGAAAAGCTTTTTTTTTTTGAACTCTCAGCCAGACAAAATACAATCCGAACATAAAAGCAAATGGAAGACCTCCCCAAACTGATAACCCTAGACTAACCATGAGAAAAATATTAGGAAAAAAAAACAACAACAACAACAAAATTAAGAGACATTCTACTAATTATCTGATCAGTCCTCCTCAAGATTTGTCAAGGTCATCAGTAACAAGGAAAATCTGTGGTGCAGGCCCAAGGAGGCTCTGGAGACATGACAACTAAATGTAATGTGGTGTTCTGCATTGGTATCTTGAAATGGAATAATGACATGGAAAACTAGTGAAATCCAAATAAAGCATGTAATTTAGTTAATAGTAACATAGCAATGTGGGCTCAATAACTCTGATAAATGTACAATAGTCATGTAGGATGTCAACAATAGAGATGTGGGGGCACATGGGACTTCTCTGTACAATGTCTATAACTTTTCTGTAAATCTAAAACTATCCTCTCAACAAAGTCTTATATCAAAAAAGGCAAATAGAAGCTAAATGGAGGAAATATTATTTGTCCTTAAGGTATTTGTTGATCCTTGTAAGGATGCTTCTTAATCAGGTTTTTTTTTTGTTGTTGTTGTTTATTTTTTATTGAATTAAAGGACATACAATACTACATGGGTTTCAGGGGCCCGGCGTAGTGATTTGGCTGCCCTTATAGGTTATGCACTGCTCACAGGAAGCATAGCTACCATCTGTTACCATGCAACACTGTTGGGATACCATTGACTATGTTCCCAATGCTGTACCTCTTATCCTCATGACTTACTCCCTAACTGGAAGCCTAGATCCCATCCCTTCTTATTTCTTTCCACCCATCCTTTCATCCACTCTCCTCTGGCAACCAACAGTTCTCTGTATTTACAGGTCTGTTTCTGCTTTTTAAGTTTTTTCACTTGTTTTGGCTCACAGATCCCACGTAAAAGTGAAATCATAGAGTATTTGCCTTCCTCTGACTTACTTCACTTAGCATAATACCCTTTAGGGCCATCCATGTTGTTGCAAATGGCAAAGTCTCATTCTTTTTTATGGCTTAGTAATATTCCCTTGGATATATGCTACATTTCATCCATTCATCTACAGATGGACACTTAGGTTGCTATTATCTTGGCTACTGTAAATAATGGTTCAATAAGCATAGGGGTCCATGTGCCTTTTCTAATTAGTGTTTTATTTTGAGAGGGTGGATAAATACCCAGTAGTGAAACTACTGGATTGAATGAGATTTCTATTTTTAAGTTTTAGAGGAAAGTCTATACTATTTTCCAGAGTAGTTGTATAAATTTACATTCCCACCAACAGTGCACAAGTGTTCCTTCTTCTCTATCTCCTCTCCAACTCTTGTTATTTCTTGTCTTGTTAATGCTAGCCATTCTGACAGGGGTAAGGTGATATATTATGGTGGTTTTGATTCATATTTTCCTGATGATGAATGATGTTGGCCATCTCTTCATTTGTCTGTGGGCCATCTGTGTATCTTTTTTGATAAAATACCTATTTAGGTCCTCTGCCCATCATTTACTTGGATCATTTTTTTTTTTTTTACTATTGATTGATCAGTCTTAATCAGAGATGATGATGAATGTATACAAATTATAATACACCTTCTTGCTTAATTTCACACATGGGAGTCACCAAAGGATTAGGTGTGTCATCTTAAAGAAACTGGTTGCCTACATGAAATGCAATGGAAAAATCTGTGATGTTGACTCTGTTGGTACCAGGTTCTAAACAATAGGCTTAACAAACTTATTCCTTATTATGGTGGGGTCTGTAGACCCTATAGAATTTTTGACTCAAGACAGGTATTAATATTTAAGAATGTTACGAATAGGGACACCTGGGTGACTCAGTGGTTGAATGTTTGCCTTCAGCTGATGTTGTGATCCTGGAGTCCCGGGATCGAGTCCCACATCAGGCTCCCTGCATGGAGCCTGCTTCTCCCTCTGCCTGTGTCTCTGCCTCTCTCTCTCCATCTCATGAATAAATAAATAAAGTCTTTTTTTTTAAGAAAGAATGTTACAAATCATTTAAAAACTCTGTTATATGCAATATGGAAATAATATGCAATTTTATGATATTTAAAATAGGAACAATGTAATAACTTAGGTTAGGTTATAATATTAGGTTAAATATCTAAAAGTAAAATACAAAATTTAAATACATGTGATGAGGAAGGAGATGGAGGAAGAGAGATGAAGAGGAGTAAGAAGCTTCTCTATTCAGGGATCTCTGTTCTAAGCACTGAGCTTAGCACATTTTATAAATTCATATTACTGTTTTTATTTTATAAATGGCAACAAGATTCAGAAAGAATAAGTAACTTTCCTAAATATTCATACCTTGTAAGTGACATAGTAACTCTCATCAGTTACTCTTTGACAACACCTATTACCATCCTTGTCAAACTTTCTTACTTATTTAAGTTTCCTGGGTCTTTATCTTCTTGGCATTTATCCTGCCTCTCCCATTAGACTGAGGATTCATTTTTGTATTAGAGATCATACATGATGGGCAGCCCCGGTGGCTCAGTGGTTTAAGTGCCGCCTTCAGTCCAAGGTGTGATCCTGTGGACCCGGGATCAAGTCCCACATCGGGCTCCCTGCATGGAGCCTGCTTCTCCCTCTGCCTGTGTCTCTGCCTCTCTCTGTGTGTGTCTGTCTCTCATGAATAAATAAATAAAATCTTTTTTTTTAAAAAAAAAGGAGATCATACATGACAAAGCTAAGATTCTAACTCAAGTTCACATAACTCCAAAGTCTGGATACTTCAATTAAACCAGTGAATTAACATGCCTCTAGTAGAATGTGTTTGCCTTTGAAGTACTAATAAACACATTTAATACTTGAAAATGTTAAAGGACTTCCTGACCAAAGTACCCATTACCAAAATATTTTATTTATTTTCTTAAAGGAGAATAAGGATTAAATTTCTCTTCGGTGAAATATCTAGTAACTTTCAAATGTAAATGTTGATGTACATTAACTACATAATATAAAATATTGTAGGAATTTTAAAAGTGAATCAAGGACAGAGGAGAGAGAGAGGATGAGATACTTTGAAAGGTCTTAATAAAAAGTTACCTGGAAGAGAACAGGGAATATTGTTGGTGGTCTGGTTTGCTTGTTTGTTTATTTGTATAGTATAAGACCTTAGGTTTCATCCCTCTAAAAATAGTGAATATTTTTCTAAGAAATGTGAACATAGACTGGGCTAGTTGAGACCCCTGAAAATCTCTTCATACCTCTGACCTAATGTTATTTCTGCTAATATGAGATTAACATTACTGATACACAAAATAACTTCATTTAATTGTCTCTAACAACAACATCTGACTGAGCATACAATTCCTAAGAGGTAGCCAATTTGAATAAAATAATTTTCATTAATATCATACTTAAATTTATCTCATTAGAATCAAAATGGAGCCAAGGTTTTAGAGTTCGTGAACTTTCAGAGAAAGATTTAGTCTCTCATTGAAATGAGAACAATTCCCTAAGAAATTTTTGGTTTTAGAGAGCTAGTTAGTTAAGCATACATACAGATAATCAGTAAAACCAATATTCTATTCTAAGAGGAAGTTAAATTTCAACATTAGAGATGTTTTTATTAATTCTTTATATCAAACATTATTCTTGGTCCTTGAGAGAATTCACAAGTCAGGGAGGGTTTGATTATATAAAGTATGATTTTAGTGGTGGGTTAATAAAATCATGTGTACTCTGGCATATTTAATGAGGAAGCCTGACAAATGGCATCGATTTTATAACAAAATCAATATTTGCTTTGCAAAGTTGGGTAAATTCATTTCTCTAAATTTTATTTAATATCAAAAGCACAAAATTCAAAAAATATGCAAAACCAGAGACTTCCAAAATTGAACATGAAGTGAAACATTATCAAAAACTGTATTAAGCTGGTCTAGATTAGTTATTATTTAAAGCAGATAGTCACAAATATTCAGCTTTTAAGGTAAGGTTCTCATATATTTAAATGTGAGTGACTTCAAATTTAATGCTATTATTATTTCTTTACATTTTTTTCCAGGGAAAATTTTAGATTTTGAGCCAAGTATGGAATTATATGGTTGGAGGTTACATAATGCAGACCTACAGAGTGTTTTATATTATGTCTACAAGACAGAGCATTAGATTTCACAAAGAAAGTCATAGAGATGCCACATTGTTGAAATTTCTGATCTGGTTGCAATGCTTAGGTTTAAAAGAAAAACCCAAGGGCTAATTTACAAAACAATTACATTTGCTTTTCTGCACCCTTGATGCCCAAAAACACCAGAATTTGCACTTTTGAGCAAGCAAAATAAATTATCTTTCCTCCTTGCTAAACTTTAAACTTAGAAATATTTCTTATCTAACTTTAACTACTTTCCTTAGGGGCTTTGCTGGCCTGAAAAAATGCAGGGGAGCTGAGAAAGGTGTTCCCAGCTCAGCCATCCTATCTATCTATCTGCTCAGCTCCGGTGCATCCCGAAGAACAGGCACATAAAGAATCCTACCAGGGGCATCTATAAAATATGCAACAGCACTTTAAAACAGTAGTTTATGTCATGACTTTTTAACACATTATATTTATTTCCAAAAGAAAGGGTTCAATAATATCACCAGTCAGACCCTATTTTTCTTTATTATTGAATACAAATTCTATCCCTTTAAAGCTTACTTTTACCTATCGTTGTCAGAAAATATATAGGCACTTATTACATACAATATACCTCTTAACAACTTATCCAAATTTTCTCATCTTCTAAAGTGTCTCTTGATGTCTTTTTAATGTCAGAAATCTATTCATGATCTATAAGTTATTAATTAGCCATATGAAAAACAGCTTTCCTTGCTGATCAAAAATAAATGAAAAATAAATGTAGGCTTGACACAAAGATGGCATCCGTCTGTGTAAATTGACATCCTTAAAGTGTCTCTGATTTTCCCCAAAGACACTCACACCTTCTAAGTACTACAGTAACCTTCCTCTCATCAATTGCTCTTGAGAACAGCTACCACCATTCTTGGCAATCTTTCTATCCTATCAAGTCTTCCTGGTCTTCATCCTCTTGACATTGTGTCTCGATACTCCCTTTGGATTGAGATCTCCTCTCTATGGTCACATATTCAGGCTTTTAGTTGCATGTGTCCTGAGCCAGTTCTTTAGATTGGATCCAGAGTATACTTTAGTCTGGATGAAGGACTCTTCTGTCATTGAAATAATTTTGCATCGAGGATGGCCCAAAAGTATTCCAGTGATGGAATTAGCCACACCTAGGGTGATCTCATATCCAGGATTGCCAAGGCAGTTCTGTTCTTTTTAAAAAAGATTTTATTTATTCGTGAGAGACACAGGGAGACAGAGGCAGAGGGAGAAGCAGCCTCCCTTCAGGGAGCCCAATGTGGGACTCGATCCCAGGGCCCTGGGATCATGCCCTGAGCCACCCAGGCATACCAAGTTCTCTTTCATTCTTATTATCTTCAGGTAATTATTAACACATCTGCTTAGACTCTCAAAAGTCCTTATTTGATCACCATGTCAATAACCAATTTGTTAAGACAAGTTGAAAGGGGATACATTGATAAGAATTGAGGGACAAATTTACTCTTTTAGGCAGAAACACTATTCGAACTATGTGCCGTGAATATCCCTGTACTCCTAGTGAGAATAAATGCATAAAAGCCAAGCTTTAAAGGGTCTTCTGTTCAAATTGCTCACAACAAGGCCCCAAAGGCAAATAAATGGAGATGTTTCAGTCCAATAGCTTCAGTGATCATGTGCTAGTAATTAGAATTTATAAGTTTAAATATACCAATTTGGTCTCAGTAACAAGATTGTGATAAACAACTAATAATAAGACATCTAAGTTGTATTTATAGTGGTAGTATCATTCTGAAATACCTCCAGTAGCAGCCTAGATTGAAAAAAGAAAACAACAGCACATACTGATGGGCAGTGATATGTCAGGCATTAAGATAGGTATTATAATTATGCAACAGGACTATAAATATGGATATGTTAACACAGAGTGATGAGAGGGCCTCATGGAGGATCCTGTTAATGAGAAGTTAATCTCTTGGGATAAATGAAAAGCCAGAAAGAAGACAGATGAGACAGATACTCATAGGATACAATGACTTCCCATCCTACATGGACAATGAGGAGCTTCAACAATGCCTGGATGATTGCTTTTGTGGAAAGTTCATATCATCCTTGCAGGTGGGAAGGAAAATGTCTGGGTGCAGGGATGAGCACTAGAGGATAGAAAAAACTGAGAAGCACCACTGCCCACTCCTAACAAGTGACACATCCTGAGAAATGTGAAGGCTGAACCCAGCCAAAAATATACCCCAAATTAGCCCAAGCATAGTTGAGGACAGAATAAAAGACATGGGGGTTGAGAGAGGTTTTGCATATTGAGGACACTCAGAAATTCCCAGGGTAAAAGTGCAGTGCATCCATCTAATGCTAAGGACTAGTTTCTCTGTTATGTTTTCTTTTCTGTAACCTTTGTGACAAGAGCTATTGTCCTATAGGTACAGGAAGTAAAAAAACATGTTGTTTGGTAACGTCCTATAAAATATGTTGCTTGAGGGAGTTCAGAAACAACTGCGTGAATAGAAAAATGGATGCACTTCACCATGATATTTAATTTGACACTCAAAACAGCGTAGGAAGGTAGATATTAGCCTACGTGACAGATGAGAAGACTGTGGATGGGCAGATTGACTAACTTATCCAAGGTCACGTAGGCAATTCACGGCAGAGCAGGTCTAACTCCAAAAGGCACTTATTTTTGAGTATATTATTAAGACTGTAGACCAGTGCTTTTCAAAATTAAATGTTTGTAGCTATCACCTGATTTTTGCTTCTGCTTTTGGTCATTTTGTGAATGAAAGCCCTGAAGCAGGCAGTCTGGGATGGGCCTGATATGTTATGATGCTGATGCTGTCGGTCCAGAGAGCACACTTTAAGTAACAACGGTGAAGTGGAGAGAGGAAGTCACAGGGGGCCTTTTTCTTAAATTTCCAGAATTATTGATGCACCCTTTGTTGTAAGTTATTTACAGACTTGCAGCAATTTTTTTTTGAGTTACATTGTTTTTTTTTTTTATTTATTTAAGGAATTCTAAACTACCATGTATGAAATGGACTCCCATCACTATTTGTACTTTCTAATCAAGTATATTATTTTGTTGGAATGGATAATTGCAGATGCAACCATTTGTGAGTTAATGATATATCTTCAAAATTAAACAGGATCATAATGCTAGGTTGATGTAATGTAATATTTCTCTGTAGTCTATAGTTTGCTTCCATAGTTGCTATCAAATTGCCCACTAACAATAGTTTTGTTGCTCTACAGGTAGCATTCAAAAATATCTCCTGCCTGTGGAAATTTAAATTTTAGTGGAACTGTTTAACGTTTCTTATAAAACAAAATTAAAAATGCAAAATAAATACAAAGCAATAAAACAAAAACAAACACCCCCAAATTAAAGTACTATAATTCAACCAGCTATCACCAGGATAATTTTAGACTGTTTTCAAGAATCTCATAGATACCAAATTTTGAAAGGATTTCCTCTCTATATATTTTGCACTTTTTAATGTAATTTCAGTTACATTATTTCTTCTCATCTGAGACCCTCAGAAGACCTTTGTTCAAGAGGCAGGTCTTTTTTTCTATTATTCAGGGATAATTAACATATAGTGTTATATTAGTTTCAGGTGTACAATATAATGATTCAGCAATTGTGTATGTTACTCAGTGCTCATCACATAAGTGTACTCTTAATCCCTATTAAATACGATGCACTTGAGGAAGTAGGCTGAGAGAAGTGGAGTGTTTCATTTAACTAATTTAAAAAATCCAGTATCTCAGAAATTGCTCCCTTAAAATAATACTAATTTTTAACTACTTCGCTATTTGTTGCAAATCCCTTCTTTTGATTATAACCTTTTGTAGAACAGAGTCCAAGAATTTTATTCCTCAAAAGTTTAAATTAAACCAATTTTAATCACTAGTATAAAATTAATATTCAAAACAGGAAAAGTTTTATTATGGAAAAATCCTAAGAATTACCCTTGCCCATAAATCAAGGTATAGTCATTCTAAGTTGTTATCTTCTTTTTTCTAAATTTAAATTCAATTTGCCAACATAAAATACATATTTAGTTTCAAATGTAGTGTTCAATGATTTATCAATTGTGTATAACACCCAGTGCTCATCCTACCACATGCTCTCCTTAATGCCTATCACCACATTACCCGATCCACCCCAACCCCCCCTCCATCAACCCTCAGTTTGTTTCCTATACTTAAGAGTCTCTCATGGTTTGTCTCCCTCTCTGATGACTTCTGGTTCAATTTTCCCTCCGTTGCCCTATGATCCCCTGCACTGTTTCTTATATTCCACAGATGAGTGAAACCATATGATAATTGTCTTTCTCTGATTGAGAGAAATACCCTCAACATAATACCCTCCAGTTCCATCCACATCGATGTAAATGGAATGTATTCTTCCCTTCTGATGGCTAATGTTCCATTGTGTATATATACCATCTCTTCTTTATCCATTCATCTGTTGATGGACACCTCAGCTCTTTCCACAGTTTGAACATTGCTGCTATGAACACTGGGGTGCAGGTGCTCCTTGAGATCACTTAAGTAGTTGTCTTATTCACCAGGTTTTCCTATAAAGGATGATTCTAGAATTTGTGTTTGTAAATTTATTTCTTAGCCAACATAAAAAGAGAACAGGATAAAAAGAAAGTCCTTTGAAAAGAAAATGTTCTGACACAGTGATTCTAAACCTTATATGGAGAAGCCAAAGACCCCAAATCACCAACATAATATTGAAGGATAAGAACCAAGGTGGAGGATTCATATTATCTGACTTCAAGACTTACAATAAAGCTATAGTAATCAGAAAAATGTGGTACTATCAAGGGAGTGGACATATAGATCAATGGAAAAGGATAAAGAAAACAGTAATAGAGTTGCCTGGGTGGCTCAGCAGTTGAGCATCTGCCTTGGCCTCAGGGTGTGATCCTGGGCCCTGGGATCAATTCCCATATTGGGCTCTCTGCATGGAGCCTGCTTCTCCCTCTGCCCGTGTCTCTGCGTGTTTCATGAATAAATAAATGGAATTAAAAAAACAGTATTAAATCCATACTGTTAACTGAATTTGACAAAACAACAAAGTCTAATTCAATGAAGAAAGCATAATCTTTTCAACAAATGGTGTTGAACAAATGGATATCCTCATGCAAAAAGAAATAAATTGTAATTATAATCATCAGCATCTAGACATTCATCTTAAATTCTTCACCAAAATTAACTCAAAATGGATCATATACCTAAATATAAAATACCAAACTGTAAGAATTCTACAAAATAATATAGAATAAAATGGAGATGAAACCTTATGTTTGACACTGACATTTCAGATTAAGTATCAAGGTACCATCCATGAGAGGATTGATAAATAGAACATTAAAATTAAAAACTTCTGTTATGTGAAATGCATAACCAAGAAAGCAAGAAGGCAAGACACTCACTGGAAGAAAATATTTACAAAACACATACCTGATAAAGTACTGTTATTCAGAATATGCCAGAAAGTTTTAAAACTCAATAATAAGAAACCAGATAACTCCATTAAAGAAATGAGCAAAGGATCAGAACAGACACTTCAATGATGATGATGTATAGATGGAAAAAAAAAAAACATATAAAAAGATGTTTAAAATCATCCTTCTTGGGAGGCCTGGGTGGCTCAGCGGTTGAGCGTCTGCCTTCAGCTCAGGTCCTGATCCCAGGATCTGGGATTGAATCCCACATCTGGCTCCTTGTGGTGCATCTGCTTCTCCCTCTGCCTATGTCTCTGCCTCTCTCTCTGTGTCTCTTATTAACAAATAAAATATTTTTTAAAAAATCATCCTTCTTTAGGACATTGCAAATTAGGACAACAATGAGATACCACTACACACCAATTAGAAAGGCTAAAATTCAAAATACTGACAACATGGAAATGCTCATAATAATGTGGAAAACAAGAACTCATTCATTTTTGGTATGGATACAAAATGGTACAGACACTCTGGAAGTCAGTTTGGCAGTCTCTTACAAAATTAAACATATTAGGGATGCTTGGGTGGCTCAGTGGTTGAGTGTCTGCCTTCGGCTCAGGACTTGATCCTGGAGTTCTGGGATTGAGTCCCACATCAGGCTCCTGCATGGAGCCTACTTCTCCTCCCTGTACCTATGTCTTTGCCTCTCTCTGTGTCTCTCATGAATAAGTAAAAAAAAAAAAAAAAAAAAAAGAAAAAAAAGAAAAAAAAAAAAAAACTAAACATACTCATACTATATGATCACACTCCTTGGCATTTACCCAAATGAGTTGAAAAGTTATGTCCACACAGAAACCTATGCAAGGATTTTTAGAGTAGCTTTCTTCATAATTGGCATAATTGAAGTAATCATGAAGTCTACTAAAAGTAGGTAAATGGATAATTCTTACATCCAAACCGTGAAATATTATTCAGTACTAAAAAGAAAAGGATCAGTAAGCCATGGAAAGAGATGGAGAAACCTTAAATACATATTGCTAAGTGAGAGAAGCTAGTCTGAAAGGTTGCATACTCTATGATTTCAACTGTATGATATTCCAGAAGAGGCAAAACTATGGAGACAGTGGTTGTCAGAGATCTGGGGGGCGGGGGGGTGGACGGAGAAGGATGAATAGTGGAAGTACAGAGGATTTTTAGGGCAGGATAACTACCCTGTATATACTACAATGGTGGATACATGTCAGTATAAATTCGTCAATACACATAGAACGTATAACACGAATAGTGAACAGTAAGGTATACTACGGATATTGATTGATAATGATATGTCAGTGTCGGCTTATCAATCATAACAAATGTACCACATCGATGAGGGATGTCTGTGGTGTATGTGTGTGTGGGGAGAAGTATGTAGGAATTCTCTGTGCTTTCTACTCAATTTTGCTCTGAATTGAAAACTGCTCTAAAGAATAAAGCCTATCAATTAGATAGAAAACAATGTTTTCTAATTGTTTCTAATTGTTTTAATTTTAAGAATGTGATTGTTTTAATTTTACATTATACATCCATTCAAGGAGTATCTAATAACCTGGGTTCTGTTTTGTCTTATTTTTCTTGTGCAGGTGAGTTCTTCAACCCTCATCCCCCAAACAGTCAAATACATACTTTACCTATGCCTGTTTAGTGCTTATCTGACCCAAAGATTATTTTCCATTACCAGGGAGATGCTATTTTAAGGAACAATGTCTTAAGTTTCAGGTCTAAGCATTGATTCTCTTTGTCTCAGGCCATCGAGTAGACTTGGTCTATCTAACTAAAAGACTGAATTTATTAGGGGAACTACATATTTTAGATTCTATCATGGGCTCAGTCTAGGAGGGCTTTAGTAGTAAGATTTTTCTAACGTGTTAAAGACTAAACTGATGTGACAGTTGCTCGTGATCCAAATAATGAGCATAGGCGTTGATAATCATTGGCACAAGATTTTATAATATAAGGTGATGTGCTGTAGTGGAGGAAGCTCCTTGATCTACTGGCGCTCATGCTTGAAGGGACATAGATGAGTCGCTGGTCACCAAAGTTTCAGATTTCTTTTAGTGGCTCGTTAATAAATCAAAATGTTGTCATTTTAATATCCAGAAAGAGAAGTCGTCAGCAACATGAATGCATTAGCCTTTTACAAAGAACACATAACAGCAATGATTTTATTTCTTATATTATTGTTCCAACTTTAAAATCCGACTTTTGTGGTGGATCGTAGTTTTAAGAGTGTATGCATTATTTTGGGAATATAAAAAAAAAAAACACGGGAATATATGCAATATGTTGGGAATCATCTCTGGTGCTTTGCACTTTAACCAATTCATTCACCATTTAAAAACAATTAAAAAATTCATTAAGCTGGGTTCTGCCCTTGGATACACACAAGAAAACCCCCATTGAAGTCAATGGAAATTGTGCATGCATATCCAAGGGCAGAATTTGGCCTGCTGTGCTTAATTCACTCTGTTCGTTCCTATTAATTCAATATTAATATTTCCGTTCATTTATTCAATTAGTTCTGTGGTATTCAAAATTCATTGTATGTAATACATTGCGATCAGTCAATCATTGCATTTCCAGTCCACTTTCTAACAATCAATATTTGAAGTTAGTCAAGGCAAAATGCACTTAAAAACCAAACAGAAATAGAAATAGACGATAGCCTTCTGCAGAGAGGTTGCCCACTTTGTTTCGTGGTTTCTTGGGCCTGACCTCTCCCTGTGGATTCAGTCAGTGTGAGAGACATTAGCAAATTGTGGGGCAGGGTTGGCCCTTAGATCAAATGCTGCTTTGTGGGGTAGCCAAGTAGGGCTATCTAATAACAGCCAGATGTGAAAGACTAAGCTCATGAAATACCCACCATTTAATTAGGTCACACAATACCATTTGGCTCCCGATCAAATTTGGGTTATCTCTGTTCTGAGCAGAGGGATCTCTTCTGTCTTCAAGGAACATAGATCAAAATGAACACAGTATGTTAATATCACAGTATAAACATTGCATGCATGAATAAGTGGGGCTAAACTCAAGAAGTGTAACGATCCCTCTGCTCCAGATTTCACGTAAGTGTAATTTCCTTCGGCAGAAGAACTAAAACTTCTCGCATAATTTCTATATTTGTTGTAGGTATCCACAATATGCAACATTATCAGTGAATCTTAGAAGGGAAGTCTATAGAACCTGACAGTTCATATTTAAAGCATTAAACATTTTTAAAAGAGTCATGTTCACCATTTTTTGCTTTCTAACAGTTTTATCGAGGTATAATTGACATCCAAAAACCATATATTTAAAGTAAACAATTTGATAAGTTTTGACAAAGGTATAAATTTTGGCACGCTTCACACCTGTGAAACCATCATTGTAGTTAGCACACGAACATATCCATCACCCCAAAAAGTTTCCTCACATCTTTATATGCCCCCACCTCTCCCTCCAGGGAACTACTAATCTGTGTTCTGTTATTAGACATTAGTTTGAGTTTTCTAGAGTTTTAAATAATCCAAAAATATGTATTCTTCTATATCTGGCTGTTTTTCACTCAGCAGAAACATTTTGAGATTAAATCATGTTGTTTTGACTATCAGTGCTTGTTTCCTCTTAATCTCTGAGTAGTATTCCACTGTGTGGATAGAATTTGTTTACATAATTCTCTCCTGGTGGGCATTCAGATTGTTTTCAGTTTTGGGCTATTACAGGTAGAGCTGCTGTGAATATTTGAGCACCAATCTTCATATGGACATCTTTCCCCTGCCTTGAGTAAATAAACAGGAGTGGAATGGCTGGATAAGGTGGTATGTGTATGTCTAACTTTGTAAGAAACTGCCACCCTATTTCCCAAAGCGATATGCCATTTCAAGATCCCACAAGCACTGTATGAGAGTTCCAGTTCCTCCAAATCCTTAGTGCTACTTGGTACAGTCAATCTTTTTAATTTTACCCATTCTCATAAGTGCATAGTGAAATCTATTGTTGCTTAATTTGCACTTTGTTAATGACTAATCATGTTGAACATCCTTCCATGTACGTGTTTGCCATCTGTTTATCTTCTTTGATGAAGTGTCTGTTCAAATCATTTGCCCATTTTTAATTGGGTTGTGTCTTTTCTTGTTGCTGAGTTTAAAAGTCATTTATATATTCTGAATAAAAATCCTCTAGCAGATATATATTTGGTATATTTTCTCTGAGTCTGTGGTTTGTCATTTTATTATCTTAACACTGTCTATTAAAGAGCAGAAGATTTTTCTTTTGACAATAGCCAGTTGATCAGTTTTGCTTTTTCTTTTGGAATCATGCTGTTGGTTTTATATCTAAAGAATACTTGCCTAATCAAATGTTGCAAAATTTTTCTTCTAGAAGTTTTATAATTTTATATTTTACATTTAGGTCTATGATATATTTAATTTAATTTTCATATATTTTCCAAGAGAAGGATTGAAGTTCAATTTTTTGTGCATATTAATACACAATTTTTCCAGCTCCATTTGTTGAATCAACCATTTTCCACTGAATTGTCTTTGCACTTATGTCAAAAATAAGTTGTCCATATATTGTGGATACATATTTCTGGCTTATTTTGTTTCACTGATCTATTTGTCTATTTTTATACCATTTCCATTTATCTTGATTGCTGCCATATTGTGGTAGGCTTGAAATAGGTAGTATTGGTCTTCAAGTTTGTTCTTTTTTTTTTTTTTACAATATTGGTTTTGACTATTCTAGGTCTTTTACATTCCCATATGATTTTATACATATAACTTGTTAATGTGTCCAGTGGTTCTATTGGGATTTCACCTGAGATTATATTAAATCTATAGATAAAGTTGGGGATGTTTGACATCTTAAAAATATTAGTTGTTATCCCAACTCAATGCTTTATATTCCAATCAATGAGCATACTATATTTCTTCCATCCACTTAGGTCTGCTTTAATTTATTTCAACATTATTTTATAGTTTTCAGTGCTCAGGTATTGGACACTTTTTGTCAGATATTTTTAAGCATTTTCTTTATTGCAAATGACATTTTTTAAATTTCAATTTCAGATTTTTGATAGAATATGATCTTTTTTAATATTGGAATTATATGATATAGTCTTGGGCAATTAACTCATTAGGTTTAGGATTTCTGTTGTAGATGAGGAATTTTCTACGTGAATGATCTTATCTAAGAGTAAAGACAGTTTTAGTTCTTTGTTTCTAATTTGAATGACTTTTTGTTTTCAAAGTTATTACAATGTCTAAATCTGCAGTACATTGTAGAATAGATGTGATGAGAGCAAATATTCTTGTCCTGTTCCTGATAAAGGGGTAAAGCAGTCAGTCTTTCATCCTACATATGATGTTAGCCATAGGTTTTCCCTAGTGCCTTTCATCAGTTTTTGGACATTGCCCTCTATTCTTAATTCATTGAAATTTTTATAAGGAATGAATGTTTAGTTTTGCCAGATCTGTGTGCTTGTGTGTGCATGCATGTGTTTATTAAAATGGTTTTCCTTTTACTGTTTATTAATATATAATGGTGAATTATATGAGTTGACCTTTGAAAGTTGAAGAAGCCATGCGTTATTGGATAAACTAGACTTTGTCATGATATGTTATGATCTTGCTTTTATATTGTTGCTTTTGAGTTGTTTATATTTCACTGAAATTTTTTGCAGGCATGCTCTGAGGGATATGCATATGTATATTTCTTTTCTTGTAATGACTTTGTTTGGTTTTGATACCAGGTCAATGCTTGCCTTATAGAACAAGGGGGGCAATATTCTCTCTTCTTGGAATTTCTGAATGAATTTGTGTAGAAATGGTACAATTTTTTTTTTCTTAAATGTTTTATAGAATCATTAGTGAAGCCATCTTGGATGGAAACTTTTTGGAAGGTTTCTAAAGCAGAGGTCAATTTACTTAAAAGATACAGGGCTATTCATATAATAGCTTTCTATTTGAGTAAGCTTTGGTGGTTTGTGTTTTTTAAAGAACTTCCGCATTTCACCTAACTTGTCAAATTTATTGACACAAAGTTTCTCATAATATCCTCTTATTATATTTTTAATATTTATAGACTCATTAGTGAGCTTCTTTTCCTGATATTGATAATACATGTCTTTTTTCTTCTTTCTTGAGAAGTCTTGCTAAATGTTCAACGATTTTATTGATTTTTCTCTAAGAATGAACTTCTGTTTTTTTCTATTGTTTTTTCTGCTTTTTATTGCATTAATGACTGATCTGATGTTTATTATTTCCTTTTTCTGATTACCTTAGATTAAATCTGTGCTTTTCCTTTTAGTTTGTGAACAAGTCATTGATTTGAGATTTTTTTTTTTTGTTACTTCTGGTTTAGTGCTATAATTTTCTCTGCTTATACTGCTTTAGCAGCATTCCATGCATTTTGATATGTTGTGTTTCCATTTTAATTCAGTTCAAACTGTTTTTCCTTTATTTATTTATTTGTTTGTTTGTTTATGGCTAGTGGATTTCTTAGAAATATGTTATATAATTTCCAAATATTTGTAGCATTTCCAGAGATCATTTTGTAGTTGGTTCCTAATTTAATTTTATTATAGCCAGAGGGTATGCTTACTTTGACTTTTAAATATATTGAGACTTGTTTTCTGGGCCAAAATATAGATCATAGTGAACGTTCCCTGTGTATTTGAGAAAAATGTATATTCTACTGTTGTTGACTGGAATGTTCTATAATTGTTAACAGCATTATATTTGTTGACAAATTTTTTTCTGTTCTATATTGTTACTTATTTCTATTTGTTGTTGAAGGGGAAGTATTGAAATCTCTGACAATAATGGTAGAATTACTTATTTTTCCCCATAATTCTATCAGTTTGGGCTTCATTTATTTAGAAGCTTTAATATTAGAAACATCGAAGTTTAATATTGCCATGTCCTTTCATTGAATTGATGTGATTATGGAATGATCTTCTTTTCCTTGGTTATATACTTTTCTCAGAAATGAAATTACTCTGCAATATATTTAATATTTATTTATATTTATCTGAAATAAATATAAGTATTTTATAGAAGTATAAAATAAATTTAGGAGTTCTATATTCCTTTCATTAGTGTTAACAGGGTAAATCTTTGATCCTTTTAATTTTAACCTGTCTTGATATTTAATGTGTATTTCTTGTAGGCAGTTCATAATTAAATCTTGCTTTTTTGATCTACTCTGATTATCTCTGGCTTTTAACTGGGATTTTTTTGGATTATTTCTGTTTAATGTAATTATTGCTATTAGTAGGTTTCAGTTCATCATCTGCTTTTGGTTCTCCCCATATTTTGTATGTTGTTCCCTTTTTTCTGTTTTTTTCTTCTCTTTGATTATATTTTATATTCCATTTTATGTCTTTTTTAGCTTATTATGACTCTTTGTTACATTATTTTAATAATTGCTTATAGTTTAGAGTATATGTCTTTAACTTATAAGAGCCTTATATAATATACTTCTATACTATTCTCCTAGACATAGTCTGTTGTTTTAAATTTTACTTATACATACATTATGAATCCCACATTTTTTAATTTATTTTTTAAAATGTTTTAAAGATTTTATTTATTCATGAGAGACACACACACACACAGAGGCAGAGACACAGGCAGAGGTAGAAGCAGGCTCCATGCAGGGATCCTGATGTGGGACTGGATCCCGGGACTCCAGGATCATGCCCTGAGCTGAAGGCAGATGCTCAACCACTGAGCCACCCAGGTGTCCCCCACATTTTTTATTTTTGTTTAAAAAGTACATTCTATTTTTTTAAAGATTTTATTTTTATTTATTTGAAAGAGAGCACAAAAGTGAGAGAAAGAGAGAGAGCAGAAGCAGGAGGAGGGGCAGAGGGAGAAGCAGGCTTCCCACTGAGCAGAGCCTGAGTCCTGTCTAGATCCCAGGGTCTTGGGATCATGATCTAAGCCAAAGGCAGACCTTTAACTGACTGAGCCACCCAGTGCCCCAAAGTACATTCTATTTTAAAGGGAAACACTAAGAAAAATTTTTATTTATCCATATAATTATCTTTCCCAGTATTCTTTATTTCTTTGTATAAATACAGGATTTCATCTAACATTATTAAACCTGGATGAATTCCTTTAACAGTTCTTATAATACAGACCCGTCAATAATGAATGCTAAGCAAAATAAGTCAATCAGAGAAAGACAATTATCATATGATATCACTCATATGTGGAATTTAAGAAACAAAACAGAGGATCATAGGGGAAGGGAGGGAAAAATAAAACCAAAATCAGGGAGACAAACCATAAGAGACTCTTATCAGAAAAAACAAACTGAGGGTTGCTGGAGGGGAGACGGGTGGGAAGATGGGGTAACTGGGTGATGGGCAGTAAGGAGGGCACGTGATGTAATAAGCACTGGGTATAAGACTGCTGAATCACTGAACTCTACCTCTGAAACTAATAATACAGTATAGGTTAATTAATTGAATTTAGATAAAAAATAAATTCATAAAATAATGAATTCCTTCAGCTTTTGTATACATGCAAAAATTTTAGTTTTGTTTTTGAAAGTTTTTTTTTTCACTGAATGTAGCATTCTAATCTGACAGATTTATTCATTCAGTACATTAAAAATTTCACTGTGCCATCTTCCTGCTATCATTGTTTATGGTAAGAAACCTGCCACATCTTTATCCTTGTTTCTCTGTATGTAACATCTTTTTAACTTTCTGAATGCTTTTTAAGATTTTCTCTTTAACCCTGGTTCCAACAATGTGGTTATAATGTGACCTGGTATGTTTTTCTTTGTTTCTTGTGCTTAGAGTTTGTTGAACTTCTTAGATCTGTAGGTTATAGTACTCATCAATTTTGTAAAATTTTCAGTTATCATTTCCCCAAAGTATTTTTCTGTCCACCCTCTCTCTCAATAGCTTCATAGACTCCAATGACTTATTGTGACATTTGAAGTGTTTCCCCACCTCATTTTCTGTTCATTTTTTTATTTTATTATTTTTTAAGAGTTTATTTATTTATTCATGATAGGCATAGAAAGAGAGAGAGGAGCAGAGACACTGGCAAGGGAGAAGCAGGCTCCATGCTGGGAGCCTGATGTGGGACTCGATCCTGGGGCTCCAGGATCACACCCTGGGCCAAAGGCAGGTGCTAAACCACTGAGCCACCCAGGGATCCCTGTGTTCATTTTTTAAATAAATATTTTTCTTCATATATTTCATTTTGGATTTTTGTTTTTGCTTTGTCTACAAGTTCACTATTTTTTTTCTTCTGTAGTGTCTGATCTGCTATTAATCTCATGTGCTGCCATTTCATCTCTGATGTTATAATTTTCATCTTTAGGAGTTTGATTTTGTTTTTTATTTGTCAGATATTTTTTCCATCTCTTTCCTTACACTACAGTTCAAAAACTATGTTAAAATCTTTATCTGCTAATTCTAACATCTGTGGAAGTTCTGGGTTGTTTTGTATGATTTTTCTCCTAATCATAGGCCATATTTTTCTACTTCTTTGCATGCCTAGAAATAGTTGATTGGATGCCAGACATTATGAATTTTATTTGAGTGTCCAATATGTTTGTGTTCTATAAATATTCTAGAGCTTTATTCTGGAACACAGTTAAATTATATGAAAATAGTTTGATACTTTTGGCTCATCCTTTTAAAATTCATCAGTTGGGACTGGAACAGTACTTAGTCTAGGACTAATTATTCCTTTTCATTTAGGCAAGATGCTTCTGAGTATTCCACTCAAGGCTGCATTTATTTGAGGTTTTCCAAGCTGGTTGGTAGGGATGGGCATTATTCCTAGCACTGAGTGACCACCAAGCTGTTACCTTTAATCCTTTTGGGTCTTTCTCTCCTCAGTCTTAGGTAGTGTCTTTAATGATCAATGTTCAGTTGAATTGTAGAGGACGATCTTCCATGGGTATCTGGAGTTCTCTCCCTGTATCTTGCACCTCTTTGATACTCTATCTCACAGATTTTAGCCACCTTCTTTCCTCCAGACTCCTACTCTTATCCCCTCAATTCAAGGGGTTTGCTGGATTGGCCTGGCTTCCCCTTCCCTGGACCATGTCTTGGAAACACTATCAAGGCAGTAAGCTAGGGCAATTATAGAGCTCACCTCATTTTTTTTCTGGATCACTGTCCATTATCTATGTTTGATGTCTTGAAAATAATTCCCTATATTTGTCTATTTTTTGTTATTTCAATCACACTAAAGCTGGTCCCTGTTATTTCTTCTTGGTAAGAGGTGGAAGGCTTATGTTCACCACTGAGTCATTATTTGTTCCATGGCTTTCTCATTTGTATTTCAAACAGAGTATAGAAAAGAACAGTTGAGGGGCACCTAGGTGGCTCAATCAGTTGAGCATCTGCCTTCAGCTCACGTCATGATCTTGGGATCCTGGGATTGAACCCTGGATTGGGCTCTCTGCTCAATGGGGAGTCTGCTTTTTCCTCTGCCTCTATCTCTCCCCCTGCTTGTGCTCTCTCTCAAACAAATACATTTTTAAAATTCTTAAAAAAAAAAAAAATTAAGAGCAGCCGATGGCCCATTTGGGTTTTCACAACATGAAGACCTGGGAGAACTGGCAATTATTAAGTTGACTGGCTAATTGTAGATACAATCTATAATTTGTAATAAAAATTCTTTAGGGTTCAGAATAATTCAGTTTGTATCAAATAATTCTAATTTGAATTCAGTGACAGTTTTTCAAGTGACTCTCCTCTTTTTGTCACTAGATAAGTTGATGTGATTCCAAACATCCCATGATGGCTTAGTAGAACCAAACCTAGTAATTATCTCAGTCATTTTAGCCTTATGCTTAGGGATGCAAAGGTGTACCATCTATAGAATGAATTAGTGGTTTAGATGCGTATGAAGGGCACTGAAGATCTATCCTGGTCAGTTTGTCATTTGCTTTTTCTTTAAGGCAACAGAGCCACAGCTTTAGTCTCCTCACTCTAGGAACATCCACTTACTTTTCTCTATTATTTTATCTTTAAAGATACAGCTAAATAAGAAAATTATCCTGCTCATTTAAAATATTTTCTTCCTCTTCCCACATTCCAAAATTACATAATGTTTTCCATTATTCTTAATCCCATGACTTAAACAACTGTTGTGATTTCATAAGTGGAAGCATTTGACTACAGGTGGGGATTAATGTGCAAAGGCAGGAAAACTGTTGAAAACAAAGAGCTAGTGTCCAAGTAAATATCTCTTGAGAAATTAGGAAGTACAAGCTACATTGCATGAGAGGAATTGTTACTGAGTATTATGGTTTAAAGAATTCCAGGTGGTCTGTGTGGGTCATAATGCTAGTATTTCATCTTGGAATAATCTTTGTTCTTTCCAACACTTTTTTAAACCAGTATTTCTCCTGTAAAGTGCTAGAAAATGTGTTCCTATAAGCTCATTAGGTGTGTAGCTATATAACACAAAATGAAAAGTGAAGGGAGGGTCTGTTGGAGAAGGATTATTTTCTGCAATCTATAGAGAAAAATTATGAAAGAGAATTTTGGGGGTGATGATGGGTAGAGAGTTGGTTACCTGGATCATTGCCTAATTCTCCATTTTACTTTCTTCATGTGGCTATAGCTCTTGTCTCCACAGGTTGAAACTTTAGTTTACTTCAAGGTTTTTCTCAGTTTTGTGTTTGTGGAGAAAAGAAAAGGGATTAAAGTTTTCTTTTCTTCAGTAGAGAAGGAAAGCTATGTTAGTAAATCATAAACAGGAGAGAGATATACTGTTTATATACCAGGATAATATATATCACTATACAAGTGGCTGGGAATGATAAGATAAAATAGAGTAAGCCTCCATGAACTGGAGGCTTCTTGTCATGTGTCAAGATGGACCCTATGACTCACTCTATAACAGCATGTAGCAAATTCTGCTAAAAACTCAAACAGCCTATTCTCTTCAAGAAGAATGAGCAAGTTTTACTTACCTATTTATAGCCAATTATGTCACATTCTATGTAAATCTTCCATTCCTTTAGATTGCACAAAAAATAAACTTCTTGGCATAGTATGGCCTCTTTTGTAATCAACTTCCAACTTACCTCTCCGGGGGCATCTCATGCCACATCCTTCCTTGTACCTTATTCTTCAGTTGCACCAAATAGTGACCTTTCCTGAAACATCATACAGTTTTATGCCTCTTCCCTCTTACGATCTTTATCCTACCCAGACATTTTTATCTTTTTTTTTCTAATTGTACTCTTGTTCTTCCTTCATGATCCATATCACATTAAATATTGTATCTTTTTTGAAGCCATTATTTTTTTAAGAATTTATTTATTTATTTATTTATTTATTTATTTATTTGAAAGAGAGAGAGCGAGCAAGCACAAGTAAGGCGGACTGGCAGAGGAAGAGAAAAGCAGGCTCCCTCCTGAGCAGGGAACCTGATGTAGGGCTCGATTGTATCATGACCTGAGCTGAAGGCAGATGCTCAACTGACTAAGCAACCCTGAAGCCATTTTTTTTTCTAAGTAGGCTCCATGCCCAGTGCAGAGCCCAACATGGGTCTCGAACTCATGACCCTTAGATCAAGACCTGAGATGAGATCAAGAAGCCAACACTTTAACCAGCTGAGCCATCCAGGCACCCCTTCCTTGAAGCCATTCTCAACTCTGTTAGGAAGAGCCAACTCTTCCGCTATTCATATGCCTTTATATTCAGATTTAACACATATCATTGACTTTCACCGCCAGGAACAACATATTGTATCTCTAGCCTCATACCTTACATAACTGCCGCCAGGCAGGCCTTAAGTACGTGAATAAATGAAATAATTAAGCTAACGAATAGTTCCTTTTACACATGGAGATACCACTGAGAGCTGACAGTAGTCAGCATTTTCTCTTCAGATATAAACAATGCACTGAGCTTATCAATAAGAATTGTTCTTGTGCATTCCAGAAGGATTTTGTGGCATTGGGTAGTCAGAGCCAGCCTAGAAGCCTTATATACTGTGTCTTCACAGGTTGTATAGAGGAAGTGAAGAAAAAAAACACAGAAGGGGAGATTGTGGATGTTCAGTTAGCCACTGACTCTCGATACTACAAACAGAAAAAAAAAAAAAAAAAAAGTGTCAAAGCAATGGAAACTTCATGTCAGGGAGTGAGGTAGTCCATGAACCTATTTACTGGTTTGACCCTTAATCAAAAACTTTGTAGGGTTGTTCTAGTAGTAATCTCCTAGTTATTAATGCAATGATTACAAGTTTTAAAAAAATACACTTACCAGCAGTTAGATATTATAACTGCAACCTCCTGGATTTGTAATCCCTTTACTACTTTCCTTCAAAATTTCCACTATCATGTATAGCTTGTCAAAGAAAAAAAAAAACTCTTATAGTAGAATTATTAAAATTTATCTATCAGGCAATATCCATGCATAAACAACAAATAATTTTTAAAAAATTATCTCTGTTCTCAATGTTTTATTTAAATAAATGACACCTACTTTCCTTGTCATCAGTATCAGTATATGGAAATTTTGTTTGTTCAGCCTAGTAAATAAATGATATAGTTATATTTTATATTTTATTTGTTTCTAAGGCTAAAAGAACAAATAAACGCAGTATGCCTGAAAGATGCAAGAGGCATAGTGAAAGCTTATAAAGTGGCTGAATAAATAAAGGCTTGCTTTCATTTTTTCCTTATCTCTCTGTACTCTAGCTTAAAGAAACAATGAAATTAAGCTAAATCAAATTTATTTAGTAAAGTTCACCTGATATTTTAAAGATGGATCATTGAGTTTCATCTTTCTAACTCTGGGCCTGGCCCTTTGAGACTATTACTATCTCTCACATGCCCCCTTTACGTAAAGAAAAGAGAAAAAAAAAAAAAAAGCATGAGACAACTGTGAAATATTTCACAAGATTTTAATATTACTAAAGCAAACTTTCATTCCCTTTGTTTAGCGGCCAGCTGTAGCTGACACAAATATATAGCTGCTAGCTGCTAGCCCGCCCTCAGCATGAGATTTTATATAAGGATTTATTTATGGCTAATTTCTTTATCTTTATATTGAATATCATACTTGGTAGTGTCTTTCAGCTTGTAATTATTTTGCTTCACATCAAAGAACAACATTAGAAATTAAAGTCCATTCACTGTCGTGTATGATTCACAGCCTATGATGCGGATCGTATAAAAGATGCTCATTTTTCTTTCTTTTTTTTTTTTTTCATTTTTCTTTCTTTTCCAGACCCCCTCTCCTCTTCCTCTGTTCCCTGCACCCATCTACCCCCACATTAGCCACATGGCTCAGTACTTTGGGGGTTAGTAAATCATACTAGTCTATATGAGCAATATATACGTGTCAGAGCAAGAAACTTTTTTCTACCCATCACCCCGATCCACAGTCCAAGGAAACCTCAGTTTCTTTGCCCCTGAGCATAGTCTTTTATGGTTGGACTGCTTATGTCGACCTCCTAAAGCGCTTGCAGATTAAGAAGGACGCGCTTGGTACCAAGCTGCCTTTCCTTTCGTTGGTGTGGAATCCTATAGCACTGTGGAACTTATAAATAATTGAGTTATTTTTAAACCACTGGATGTTTTCCAGTCACTCTATTTCACACTGGATTAATTATGTAAGAAAACTGAATTGTTCCTCACCAGTGTTACAACTTTTAAAAACAACATGCTGTTTAAATTCAGGTTTGGCAACTCTGGCCCAAAACCCCTCAAATTTATGGTACCACACCCATAGCATAATAAAACCTTTAGTGGTCCTTTGTCTTTTAGCTTGCCTTCTATTTTTTCTCAAGGGTGTTTTATGCTGGAAGATGCAAACAAAAGTTGTCCAGATGTTATTTGTATCAGAGCAGGATTTCAGTCCAGCTATCTGTGCTTGCAAATGTTTATTTTAATGGGTTATTGTGCAATCTTGCTATGTAGACCTTCGTGGCCTTATATGCATGTTCTCAGCAATGCCAGGACATTGTTTTTTAAAATATATCATTTTCGGCCAATTGAATGATTACTAGTCACTAGGGGAGCAAAAAATGTAACACCTGTAGAAACACAGAGTATATTTTTGCCAATGCCCCTATGTTGACACCGTGCAAACTGCCTGATTACGAAACCATGACCAATGGGCTTTAGGTAAGCAGGAGGAAGGTGTGGTCCAAGCCCTAGCAACCGTCCAGCCCTGAGACCAAGTTACACAGTTACACGGCTGCAGTAAACATACCAAGGGTGTCGAAAAAAAGCCCAGCTGTTGCCCCATGCAGTTTGATGGAATGAAAGAGGAGCTTAGCTAAATCACCATAGTGTGAGCTGCAAGTTTATTTTAGCTATTATAACAAGCATGGGGCCGGGCTTATTATTCATTTTTAGAATTCTAATAAAATCTTAACCGATGTTTCCTTGATACTAAAGTAAATTGTTTACCCTGTATCTAAAAACATGCATTATGTCCGATGCACCAATTAGCAGTGGAGAATTTCTGGTCCTTAAAATAAATTTTGAAACTAAATTACATCATACTGAGATGGATTTGGTTTTTCAGAACGTGCTAAATTTTAGAGCTACTAGTTTTCTCTGATAATTTATTTAGAATCAAAGGATGCTTCCAGTACATATGTGAAGGATGCATTTCATATTCTCTGCTGTTGGGGGAAAAAAAAAAAAAACTTTGAATTTAATCTCGGTTTTAGAAAGGACCCCTAAGAGGAAAATTATTTTAAGACCTGTAACATCAAAGACTTATCAGTCACACTAAAGGTTTCACTAGGCATTTCACTGACATTTTAAGTAAAATGCAAGTATTTAGTTGAAAATAAAGCAGAAGAGAGTCTTTTCATAAATCAGCTTTGAGGTAAATTAAAAGTTGGTGTAGTTTCATAGATGCAATAGCCCTGATAAAATTTGGTGATCCAGAAATTAGTGTGTGATAAGGAAAACAGGTTTTCAAAACTTGGGAAAGAATTAGAGTTTAGGTTATTTCATACAATAGTATGTATGTGCAGCCAGCATTGATTAACACCATCCTATATGTGTCTGATAGTTTATCTTTTAGGAAGTGGACATTACTTCGTGGCTTTACAGATTTGGCTATCTGCTATAGTGTCATACTTTTGTCACTCCCTGGAGTCTCAAAGGTCCTCAGTGCTGTCCTGTTCCTCATAGCTGTGGACACAGTGCTATTTCTGTGAGATTTGGCCCCATGTACTCCGATGGCTTACCGTTCCTATGGATCATGGCTAGCACATTCAGGCCATAAAGTAGTCGAGGGTTGCAACAATATCCCAAAACATAGGACTTACACGAGGGGTGCCTGGGTGGCTCAGTCGGTTGGGCGCCTGCCTTCAGCTCAGGTCATGATCTCAGGGTCCTGGGATCCAGACCTGCGTCAGGCTTGCTGCTCAGTGGGGAGCCTGCTTCTCCCTCTGTCTTTCCTCCTGCTCATTCTCTTTCTCTTTCTCTCTCTCTCAAATAAATAAATAAGATTTTTTTGGAAAAAAAAAAGGACTTACATGAAATTTTGATTAATCCCTCCAATCTCTCTACTAAAATCATGTACAAGAGCAGTTAAATATGGCACATTTTTGGCTGAAAAGGAGAGCACCAAAGAAGGAGAAAAGCGTGTTTTTGCTTTCCTTCTCTCTGTCCAGGAGGCTCTGTCACTGCCATAAAAACTCAGATAATCAGAATTCTCATGTCTTATTTTAGACTTCCCCAGAAGCAGACTCTGAGATAAGGGTGTGAGGGCAAGCAGTTTATTTGGAAGATTCAGGAAACACTAATTGAAGGTGGCAGGACAGAGATTGAGGGAAGTGAAGTCATGCACCAAGCAGCTCTCACCGTGTGTGGCTGGCCCTGAAGCCTGCAGAGGATCCCCTGGAAAATTGTGAAAAACGCATACTACACAATAACCCTATCCCAGAGGTGAGAGAGCTGAGGTATTTATATACCACCTCCTTAGAGTCACTGACTCTAGAGATGGGCCTGGGGGTGTGGAGTGGAGGCGGTGGTAGGGGTATGTTAACTCCTAGTATTTCTGGACTGCCATGAGTCCACAGAATAGCCTTCCCAGACCCAGAATAAAGCCCCTGAGCACACGGATGCAAACGGGTGCAAGAAGAATTCAGACAGATGACACTGCAAAGTCTGCAGAACGAAGATGGGATACTGTTAGCATCTTGTTACATTTGGCAAAGCAGCCATTCTGAGATTTGGGTTTCCAATTAGCTGAAGATTTAATTAAAAAATGTATGCTTTGATTCTTGTTGCTAAAAATTACTCTAAAGTATTTTAAAAATTGTTCACAGGTGAATTGCCTGGGGAATATGATATATATCTTTCTTTGAAAGCTTGAGATCACGGGATCCTGTAGTCCTAATCTTCATGTCTCAAGAAATAGTATTACCCAAAGTGTGGTCCAAGGTATGGGGAACAAAGATAATTTTTACACCCTCCTCAAAGAAACGTTTCAGCAATTTATCCTGATTGAAAAACTTAAGCGAAATGTGTTGCGATTTGCCACATTTTATTAAAAGTAGGCTATAACAAGAAAATGAAAAATCCTAATTAATTGAAGGATGTGCAAAATTAATTTCTGTTAGTCAAGGTTTTATTATGGCTGCCAAAAGGGAAGCAGAGCCACTAATTCAAGAGCTCATTCATCTATTTATCTGGCGGCTTTTATAAAATATTTACCATGTCCAGGAAATTATAAAATGAATAACATGAAGGTGGGCCGGGCAGTGGTCAAGGTCTTTAGAGTAGTTGAGACCTGATGCTGAAATGCAGGTTTGCTGCTTTCTAACTGGGAATCCTCAAGCAATTTATCTTAGTTCTCAAGTCTCAATGTTTTCTTACGTAAAATAAGAATAGATGAGTGAAGGGATTTAAGGAGATTGTGTTTAAAATGAGCTGAAGAGCATGTCTGGCACATACTAAGCACTCATCAAAGTCATTTTCATAGTCGTGGTAACTGGAATGCTTAGGGGCTGCGGCCATCAGAGTCTTCCAATCTTCTAGAAGGGCAGGGTGTCTACACTGTCATGCAGGGCAACATAGGACAGGTGTTTTGCCATCAGAGAGGATGAGCACAATTAGAGAAATATCTTTGGAGGAGGTGGAGCAAATAAGTGCTTCCTGGAGGACAAAAAGATTTCTGATAGATGATTTTATGGGTCAGTTTGAAGGTAAGTCAAAGCATAGTGTTCTGAGTAGATCTGGTGTCTGGAATGTCTGAGTACCAAGGGCTTGAGGCACCCCTTGGCCTACGCTCACATTGTTTTCAGAATGAGTCTGCTCTCCTTATTTTTCCATACCTCTTACTGCCTTATAACTCAGCATGCTATTTAGTGCTTTTATTTAATATTTATCTCTTCGCACTGCTGGTAAGATATGAGGCCCGCTGCCATTGTGCATTCTGTTCAGATGTTTGCTGAAAGAGAGCTCCACACCTGTAGCTGCTCAAGAAAGAACGGAAGCAACGCTCTGTCATCTTTCTTTTTCTGAAGTGGGCTTTTCCTGCATTAACAGAAACAGTCCCTTCAATCCACAGTTCACAATATTACTTATCATTGAAAGGATCTTAAATGTAATTCCTTTTATGATTATTTTTTTAAAGGTTCTCTGCATTGGAAACTGGAATACGATGAAGAACTGTTATTTATTCTATACAGAGATTTCTTTTTGCAAAAACTATTACTGCTAGATCCATATTAGGAAAAAATAAACTAGTAACATTATCGAGTAACTCCAACGTGGTGAGCATTATATGTATTAACTCATTCAAATTCACAGTAACCATATGAACGGACATCTTCTTTATCATTTGAGAACTAGAGATCAGGGAAGTTTAGTAATTTGCCAAGATTCACAAGGTAATTTGAGTGATCTGGAGTTGCAGGCTAGTCTTCCCTGACTCGTTAGCTGTTATTGATTGGCCACCTTGATTTGATACCCGAATCTCTATTGTGTAGATATGAGAAGAATAAAAAAATGCACAAATGTCGCTGAATCCAAGAAGTGAAGGATAAATGCATTCTAATAAAGATATGTCTTTATTCAAGGAATAAGTATTTTTAATACTTCTCTTGCTCTCAGGCCACTAGGCATTGAACAGCTCCATGGATGTGGAAAAGACTTCATTCAGATTAAAAAAAAAAAAAAAAAAAGATGTTGACACTAAGCATCCCTATAAAAAAAGCCAATTAGTAAGTTATACTTACTGATTATTCCAAAGAGGTATGAACTGTCATAACTGTAGTGTACAGCTTTACCATTTTTTTTTCAAAAACCTATTTAAAGTAGCAGCTCATGATGTTTACCGACTAAAAGTGATCTTTGAAATATTTTTAGTTTCGATGCTTTTTTTAAATTCTTTCAAAACTTTGGTCTGAGTTTTCACAAGAACATTTTTTTTCTTACAACTTGTATCCTGTTTTTAAGCAAAATATTGGGGCTTTTTTTTGGTGATACCTTTCTCATTCTTATTGAAGCTAATGTTCATGATTTTGAAAGTTTCATTTACTCTCTTCTTAATTTATGTTTACTACATAGTGAGGCAGAAGCATCTGTTTAAATGTGTCTCCACCGATTTTATTTTACATCTCCTAAACCCAGATTACAAATTCGTATCATTTTCTTCACTCTCGTCTGGAGAAGTCTTATTTTCCTTTTCCAATGCAATAAGTAATTCTTGAGGAGGAAACAATTTCAAGTTCATTTAAGACAAAAGAGATTTTGTGTTTCTCATCTCTTTTGTTCCCAATCATTTGTCAGCCAACAACAATCACTTTACGCATAAACTTAGAAGCAAAAAACGTAGAAAAGAAAGGATCTTTTGTCTACAGAAGAAAGTCATACTGTCCATTTATCTCATTTTATAAGTGAGAAAAGTGAGGCCCAGAGAGTTTAAGTGACTCTCTTAGCGACATGCTACTAGTGAGTACCTGCGCCAGAACCAGCTTTGGGACTACCCATTTTGAATTCTCAAATGTTCTAGCCTATATGACTTAGGTTTTTTTTTTTTATTTTTATTTTTTGAAAGTAGGGGATTGATGCTGTAAAGAAAACTTTGTAGTGCTCTCCCACAGAAGCATAAGGGAATCAATATTATAAGTAAAGGCTGATTTTAATTTTTGGTGTTTCCCAAATTTGCATGTTAACACATTTCAGTTTGGGGCCGCAAAAAATATTTTCTTCTGAAACTTTAGCTTTATTTGACAAAGTTAAACTCTGAAAAGAGAAATGCATTCGGTAATTTTCAAATAAGATTCAGTGTAACATTCCATGTGGATCTTCTTCTTTTTGTCTGCATATGTAGTAAATAAACATGATGGTTAGTTTCATTTGCTTTCCCTTTTAAACCATACTGCAGAAAGGAGGCAAAAAAAAAAATGGATGGCAAGATTTCCAATGAGATAAGTTTGCTCATCCTTAGTTTATCTTCTGCAAATGAGCATGTATAAAACAGTCCACCTACTGTTCTAGTTGCCACAGTTGAATGCAGTTCCACTGAATAATCCTGTTAACCTAACCTTCAATTTGCTGGGGCCTGAACTCTGAATTACAGCTTACGAACATAGTTTAACAGCTGGTACAAGGGCATCTTTTGAATTTTTAATCATATGAATTAAAGATTGCTAGAGATGCTTTTTTAGACTTCTCTTAGAAGTGATCTAATGTATAGAAAGTCAAGTATAGATGAGCCCAAGGGAATTGAAACACAAAGGTACTAGGCTTGGAGACTGTAGGCTGCACACTCTGCTCACCAGATTGGGATAGCAACTGCAAAGCATTCATTAAAAGTTGCATGTTAAGCAACCATGACATTATCAAATAGTACACTGTCTTCATATATACAACATATATTTTCTAGGCACTAGTCAAACAGAAGTGAGAATGTATTTAAAAGACCCATTATGTCAAGACCTTCCATTGGTACGAAGGCAAATCAGAAGGTAGTTAATCAACATACTAAAGGATTATTTGATCATCGCTCTAGAATTTCCTTAAAAAAAAAAAAAAACAGTGTTTCTTAAGGGATATGATTCTGGGGAAATTTAGTGTATACTGAAATTAATTTAGTGGGGCATGACCAACAATTTTTAAAGACTAAAATAAGATAGGATAACAAATGTCAGAATGCATCTTATTCAACATAAATTGTTATGTAACGTTGTGTATTAGCTAAGTGTGTCTGTGACTGTGTGCTGCATAAACTGTGAGTTTTTATTGTTGTTTTTTTTTTTTTTCCCCATTTAAGGACAGTTTGAAAAACATTGGCACATGATTGACAGTTAAGCTAGATTTCTACTTCCAAAGTTCTTGTTTTTCCATTGTACCTTCCTAAGAATATATCTAGCACATATAATCAGATATGTATAGAATAATAATATAAACACACAACATATTCAATTTTCTGGCAATTTCAGAAAAATGCCCCAAATATGGCAATTGTCAATAAGGTATAGTAATATGATAGGGGAAACATATTTACTATTACCATTTGTTGTGGTGGTGGTTTTTAGCTATAAATGGTATGTGTGTACATTTTACTAAACCCCTTTATGATTTATTCCAGCACGAGTTTCCTCACGTTAGAAGTTGCAGGGAATATATATTCAGCACAACTGGACATATTTTGCATACTTCTTACTTGCATGCTATGTAAGAAGATTAGTGTTTGGAGTTTGGGACACTAGTTATTTAGTATTTCAAGTTTGCACACCTCATACAGTGCAAGGACAACTATTCACCTGTTAGAATCATCTACCAGATACGGACAAAAAAGAAATGAAACTCAAAGCAAACCAACAAAATCAAGGCATTAACCAAACTAAATCATGAGTCCTCCTCATTCACAAATCTGTATATTCTGTGATAGGTCTATCTCCCAGGATAGGCAACACAAGGTTGTCTGGTTGTCTAGACAAGTACAGCTAACTTTTCTTCTTATCAACATAAATGGTTCTAGTGTGTGTGTGTGTGTGTTTATTTTGTGCCAATCCACCTCCTCTTTTCAGGAACAGAAGAGTACATCTGCGAGAAGTTTGGGTCATGTACAAATGATTTCAAAGATTGAGGAAGATGATGTATTTAATTCTTTGGGATCAGTACAATACTTCTCATCCTACCTGAGAATGTGTACATGGCCCACTGAATTCCCTTTCCAACACGATCTTCAACAGAACTATCGAGAAGAGAAATTGACCTTTCTTGGTGACTAAGTATAGGCTTTGTTTGCTCCTTTTACACTTCAGTATGAGTCAAGCAAAGCAAGATGAGAACAAAGGAATAAATGAAGATGGTTCAATTCATGGGAAGGACACAGAACTGGCCACAGAATGAGGAAATGCATGGAGACGGTGGTTTCTGTAACCGATATGATCATCGTAGTGAGGCAGTAAGGCTAGAAGTAACAGAGGAGAACAGATTTTGGATGGCTTTTGAATACTTTTCTTACCATGTGATGAAATGGTTGCTTAAAGCAGCTGGCTGCATTTAATTATTTTTATTTCAATTTTATTTTTTTACATGCAGTTACTTCATAGACACATTTATTTTCCAACATCAGCTCCTGCGTAGTATAATATAGAATGCCTCATTAGCAATGGAAATGGGCTTAAGTTTGTAGCAGGAATGTTCTGAATAATGTTTTTAGATGGGGAAGAAGCTTAGCAAGGGAGATCACAGAACCTCTCGCTTCCTCCTGGAGAAGTTCAGAACAAGTAAAAACTTTTTATTTAACCCACAAATATCAAATGAGGTCTATCCTCAGTTGCTGGTGCTGCTTTTACTTCACTAAGGCCTCCCCAACCCTTGTTCTTCCTTCTGCTTGCCTTTCCTTGGAGAGGCCATGTGAGAAAACAGAAAAAATGCCTCAGCTGGAAGGAGGACGTAGGTGCTGCTTGAGGAACTGTACCGATATGTTTCTTTATCCACACTCTCCCCCAGGGTTTCCTCCTCGTCATTTAGGGGTTGGATTAGTGCAGTGGTTGTCAACCAACAGCATCAACACAACCTGGGAACTTGTTAAAAACGTAAGCTTTTGGGTTCCTTATTGAAATCAACTGAGCGAGAAACTCTCCGGGCTCAAGGGAAGGTTGAATTTCTGTATACTCCAAAATGAAATGTTCTATTATATCATCCTGAGCAATGTACTCAAATGTCTGGGAAACAGGGCAAAATCACCACCAGCAAGGCAACTGCGAAAGCTGACCTGGCAATGTCCACTGCCCAGTACGACACACATAATTGCACATCGAAGGTCTGCTCATTCTTATGCCAAAAGAACCAACTCATCCTAGGGAGCTCAAGAGAGAGTTCATCTGTTTAGTCAACAAGTGTTTGTTGACTGCCCGGTGTGGGCCGTACACAGCGCCAGGCCCAGAGGACATATCGTGAAGATGACTGTCATAGGTCCATGACATCAAATCCTCTGCAGAGACGAGAAAAGTATTTGGAGAGCTGAGTCAGAACTCTTTTGGTTGCTGATGCCACCAAAAACAAAACAAAAAACCCTATATTTCCAATAGCTTACACCCTGCAGGTGGAAAAGCCTTTCCTACCAGAGAGGATGGTTACATCCCCCTGATGAAATTCTCTCTGCCTGACAGTATGTTTACTAAGAATGCTATCTTTAGGGCATTCTAAAGAAAGGCAAACTACAGTACCAGAGAGCACAGCAGCTGAGATGTGTGCATGTGCCTCTAACTCCAATCTGAAGGGTGAAGCTGAAGCCTCGGCCGCAGCTGGAAGAATGGGGAGCAGAACCCTGGCAACGGGCAGAATGGTTATTCATTTCCTCTCTTGTGATCTTTCATATTTCATTTTTGTGAATCTCAATACATAGTTGAGACTTTTCCCAGATTCACAATCAACCCTGATTATCTTCCTCCTCTCTCCACTTTTCCCTTTTTAGTTTCTTGGAAACTGTTAGAGGAAGAAGATTAAAAACTATCTGGCATGGAACATTCTTGCTTTTTTTTTTTTTTTGCTTTTTTTTTCCTTTTTAGATCACTTAGTGTTTGTCTAAGAATCGAGAAAAAGAGACAAAGGAGAGAATAAGACCAAGGGATAGGGGCGACAGAAAATTTTGTTTCTCTTCAAATAGATTTTTTGTCCCTGACCTCACATAAAAACTTTGCAGTGCCTTTAGTCATAATATTTACATAATTTTAAACAGGTAATGATTCTTTCGGTGACAAAATTATTATACAATGTTAATCCCCTCTTATGCTCCCATGGTTTGGTAGCTTTTTATTGTCCTCAGGATTTAGTAAGTGTGGACAATTTAATTTGAGTGTACAACCTAGCAACAGTTTGATTGCTTGAAGCTGCTCCTGACTTTTGCTTACGAGCTTACCTGAGATTCAATTCTTAAATGCTCTATAATTATTTGAAACCCATATACGAACCCAACACCATCCATATAGTAGTTGAGGGCATACCAAGTGCAGGACATTGAGAGGAACAGCACAGGTTATAGCCAAAAAACTCTATCTGCCTCAGGGCCGTTGTCTTCAGCCCGAACAGAAGTTTTTGGGGGTCAGCACCAAGTCCTATTGAGGACTTTATTTATTTATTCCTTTATTTATTCCTTTATTCCTTTATTTATTAAGAAAGGAATTTATTAATAAATTTAACGTAAGATAAAATTATGTGACTGTGTTGCAAAAAATAATAATAATAATAAGTCATGAGGGAGAGCGAATTTACCAAGTGTAGACGCGGAATCTCTCTCCACTAGGCCCCCACTCCCCACAGAGGCTGGCATTGAAAAATGCTACCAGAGTCAGGAACAATGGAGTGACTCTAATATGATTATATTCATTAGGGATAATTGTTAAGGCCTTAAACCTGGATTCAGAAACAAAATGCACAAAGGTGATATGACTTAGCAACAGCAGTTGTGAAAGAGACTGTGGTATTTAGTTGACAATGAGCTCAGTAGGAGTCAACAGTAATGTGGCTGCCAAAAAGGCTGATGGGCCCTCAGGCTGTATTAATAGAAGCCTTGCTCTAGAATAAGGCAAATAATGGTACAACTCAACTTGAAGCTGCATGCACAGCACCCAGAGAGTTCAGTCAACCGTGCGGGCCCCACGTGGACCTGTTTGCAAGAAGCTATAACAAGGCAAGTAGAGGTGGTCAAAAATGATCATATATGAGGAATAGTCACAGGGAACGAAGTTTACCTTTGAAAAGTCTTGAAAAAGTACACGTACCATGAATAGCAGACTTGTCAAAAAAGAATTAGGTTATTCTTCACGATCAAGAAGAACAAAGGGGGACACCTGGGTGACTCAGTGGTTGAGCATCTGCCTTTGGCTCAGATTGTGATCCCAGGTCCTGGGTTCGAGTCCCGCATTGGGCTCCCTACAGGGAGCCTGCTTCTCCCTCTGCCTGTGTCTCTGCCTTACTCTGTGGTCTCTCATGAATAAATAAATAAAATCTTAGAGAAAAAGGGAAGAAGAAGTAGAAAGGGAACCCCTTCATAGAAGCCTTAGAGAGATAAACTAGAGCAGTAATATTTGCATTGAAGTCCACACAAACCTGGCATGGATTTCTGGTTTATGGGGCTACTCTGTAAACTTGAACAAGTTTATTCTTCTCTTCTTTACTTCTATTTCCATATTCATAATTTGAGGAAAATACCTACCTTATGAGATTTGATGTGAGGATTAGAAACAATGCATTTAAAATAGCACAGTGCCTGTCATTATACCTGCACAGAATCTGCAGGAGCAATAAGAATCAGAGATATCTAGAGTCCAATGGACAAAATTGGGAAGAAGTAAATAAAATTATGGTTATTAGAAATAGCAGTGAGGGAGGAAATAAAGAGTTGAGAGTAGATGGGGGATTAATCAACCTGTAGGGTTTCTTAGGGTCCTGAGAGCTATGAAAAACCTCTTATAATACAGCTGTGTATATAGAAAAAGAACACATTAAAAAACAAAACTAGAAGAACAGTCAATCGATAAAGAGACCTAGGCATTTTTTGGTCTTAGATATTTTATAAATATTTAGGAAGAACATCTTTTCCTTGAAATACCAGAAATTTCTTAAGGTGGATTCAGAAAATAATAAAAGTATCATTTAATAGGGAACAGTGCTGAGATGGGTTAGAATTATCACGAGCCTTATACAACACCCTTTCTAAAATCTTTGAATAGGTAATTTATTCCATAGTTCAAAATGAACCCTTCTCACCCAAGTAAAATCCTGCTTTTTTTTTTTTTTTTTTTTTTTAGTACTCTGAAGATAGAGTTCTTGAAGTCCTGCTGAGAACATTGTATACATTGTTTTCTTTCATGTAGGCTTATGTCAGTTGACTTGTAAAAGGACTTGCACCTCCAATGCTACCTACTTCCTTTCTTTATAATTAAGAAGAAATCTGAAATGTATCTGGGACAAAGTGTGTTTCGAGTGTACCCTTTTAAATTATGTTCAAAAGCTATTTGTAATATTACAAAGTTCTCAACTTGCTGCAATTCTGATGTCACTTCAAGAAAACTAGCCCACTAAAAAAAAAGAAAAAGAAAAAAAAAAAAAGAAAACTAGCCCATCAAAAACATAACCTTCTGGTGGAAGGCAAGACATTCAGTAGGTGCTCAAATCCCAAATAAAGGGCTGTCTGTTGTGGGCTTTTTAATAGTTCCTTAAAATACTAAAGAACTCTATAGTCATCAGGATATATGTCATATCTCCTTCGTTCTTGAGTATATACTAATACATGCTTATGACTGTACACTAAATGTTCGTTAAGGAAAGAAGAAATGAATAACCCTTTGTGTATCAGTGGTTTTCAATCATAGTTGCACATTAGAATCACTCAGGAAGCCTTTTAAACTGGGGATGCCTAAGCCCACCCCAGAACAAGGGAAAATAGAAACTCTGCAGGTAGGGCCAGGTGTCGGTATTTTTCAAAAGCTTCTTAGACAATCTTGTGAAGGTAAGATTGAAAATACTTAAAGGATCATGATTGTATTCTTGAAATCTCTCATCTTTCTCAAAGTCTCACAGACCACCTCTTCTGCATATATTTGATAAGGGCTGTTATGGTTTGGTATGCCCCAGATCCCAGCCTTTGTATTTGTGCCTTAGAATTTTCAGGCAAGCTATTTCCTTTACCAGCTAGAGGAACTAAATTATAAAAGTATTTTACTAAGAGATTATGAAACTAGGCATTTATTTTGGTCTGATATGCAATGGTTGCATTTTTGAGGATTTTAACTAATTAGGCAGACATTAAGATTCTTTGTATTTTAATTTTAAACTAATAAAAATAGAAGTGCATTGGTTCCATATGAATTCTTCGTAAGGGCACTTATTTTTTCATTTTTGTTTATTGATAGATCCCACTCACCGAGAGCAGTACCTAGCATGTAAAACTTACTCAATAATTTGAATGAATGAATGAGTGACGTTGCCACCCGTCATTCAATGCCATGCTTAATCTAAGTTCACAGAATTAGAAGTCACACATGTAAGGGCACAGAGTGCAGTTTTACCTGTAGAATATTTTAGAAGCAACTACATTATAAACACATTTAGGTTGGGCGTGCTCGCTCTACTCCACACAGATCCCTCATTTTTTAAATTATTTATCCTCAGTCTGATTCATGCAAATATATCTTTTATTTAGGTTTTACAGGCATTTAAAATGTAACTACTCTACACAAGTGTTTTTCAATTTATGGTTCCTGGACCAGAAAAAATCAGTCTCAACTCGGTACTTGGGGAAAAAAAAAAAAAAAATCTAAGTTCTCAGGTAACCTGTGGGTTAACAAGTCTCTCCTGGTGATTCTAATAGACTATAAAGTTTAAGGGCAACTACCAATCTTAGGAAGACCTTACCTGGCAACATCTTTTTAATTCAGGCATGCTTTGCAACAACAACAAAACAAACAAACAAAAATTAAACATATTTCTATGCCCCGTCCCAGATATACCGACAGAGTCAGAATCTGTAAGATCAAGTACCAGAAATCTGAGTTTTTATTTAGTTCTTCCCTCCCTGCCTCCTAGCACAGCTCTTTTAAAGTCCGGCTGAGAGGGTCCAAAGAGTAGGGGTTCAGGATGACCTTGAACCTAGCTGTGCAGAGCTGGCCAGTAACTTCTCAAGCTTTGTCACTGAAGGAAGCATCCGACACGAGGGGATCACACCACGAGTGCTTTCATCACTGAGTATTGACTACACCCCCTTTTCCTGATTTTATGTAAACTTCAGGTTCTCTTCCTACCTTTTACTAACTTTCCATTTGGTAACCTGCTATCTACTGGTGAACTATTTTTCTGGGTCCGTCCTAGTAGAAACCAATGAACTGTCACTCACTTTGTATCCCTCAGGAAATGGCACCATAAAGACTCTGATGTGCCCATCCCACCCCCCTTTTCCTGTTCTCCATTTCCACTTTATACTTGTGCAATGAGTCTGCTAAGCATTATAGTTAGTACTTTTACTTTTCCACTAAAAAAGTTGCTGATTCATTTAGTTAATTAGCTTGGCCATGAATTTCTTCTGTAATCTAATCCCTGACGAACTTTACTTTCATGGTTCTAAACATTGACCAAATATGTAAATCTTCAATGCAACATGCAATAAACTGCAAGTAAGCTCTTTCACGTCCTTTTGATGTGGCTGCATGTTCCTCATTACCGAATGCTACTCATGAGGACCAGTTGAACCACACCTCTTGTGTAGAGTCTATACAATATCCAGAGAAGGCTGTGAGGGTATTCCTAGTACACAAATAGTCATTCCTGAAAGGACCCAAATGGTTCTCATTTAAGGAATAAAATGCAAAGAATGGCTATAAAGAAACACTGTAAAGATTATCATAAAGCCATTTGTAAAGATATCATTGGTATGTTTCTTCTCAAAGAATAAATATTCAAGGGAAGCTATGACTTCCTTTCACCATAAGGCCTAACACAAAGGAAGCAAACCTCCACACCATAGTATTTATATGCAAATAAAGTTGGTCTTCCCAATAAAATAGCGTATTTGACTTAACACTGCAAGAGAGGTAATAGAATCACTATATATACTTTGCAAGAAGGAGCTTCTCTTCTTTCCTTCCATCTTTCATCTCTTAAAGAAATTCCTGTGGGGCAATGAGTGTAACATAAAACAAAACACTTACTGGTGAAAGCAGAAGAGCAGGGACCTAATTCAAACAAGATAATTCAAATATTTGCGTCACTTAAATAACAAAGTATCATTTTACTGGGTTATGGTTTCACTTATGTAAGATGATGAATATGGTAAGGATATATAGATATCATTATTCAACATGATACATATGTATATGTATTTATATAATCTATAGAAATTGGAGAAATTAGAAAACATTATAATAAAATGATATGCAATATATTTTGTCTTTTAGTTTTTAATCAAATTGTGGATCTTTAAGCTTGTTTTCATGTTAAAAATGGTTAATAGATCTAAAAAAAAATTAATTCTTTAAAAGATATTAATGGAGACCTTCAAAAGGCCAAATCTTCATGATATGCAAGTTTCAGTACCAGAAATTAGGTGTTGAAAAAAAGGGGAATTTTATTTCCTTTCCTCTATATGTCTGATACAATATTTGATCATTATATTTTATTATCTTATAATAAAACTATTGAGTGGTTATGATTCCTAAGATATTTTATCTGATGCATCTTGATTTCATTCAAAGTAGTACATTGCTACTATTTTTATTTACCTAGTCCCATGTTTAGAACAGAATTTATATACTCTTTTTGTTGTTAATTAACATTTGTTAATAAAGAAAGTCAAAAGAAAGATATATATGTATTTTTAAAATATTTTATTTATTTATTCATGAGAGACACGGAGGCAGAGACATAGGCAAAGGGAGAAGCAGGCTTCTTGCTGGGAGCCCAATGTGGGACTCAATCCCCAGACCCCAGGATCACACCCTGAGTCAAAGGCAGATGCTCAACCTCTGAGCCACCCAGACGTCCTAAAAAAAAGATATATATTGATGAGAGCTTTTCCTAAAGTTGATTTTGAAAAGGAGAAAGAGAGGAGGAGAAAGACAGAAGAAAATGAAGCCCACCGTTCTGCATCTTAGTACTCCTTATACACTTGTCAATGTTCTGTTGCTGTTTCATATCCTTTTCTCTCTGTTGATTGTGCTACGCATTCACGCAGCCCTTCAAAGTGCAGCCAATATGATCTCGGCTTAAAGGAAATTTAAGAAGTGCTGAATGGCTATTAAATCAGGTTAGATATGGAATAGATGTTGCAGTGTGTCTTGTATTTTGACATTCCGTGGAGAAATCTAATCCAGGTTGTTGCCTTTCAAATCAACACATTAGACACTTACTGCGGCATCTTCAAGGACCATGCATGGTAACAGCTAAGTTCCAATGCAGATGAAGGAGATGTGGATAGACATTAGGCCTGGTGGAAAGTAGGACTCCTGCAATAGCTCTTTTATAGGACTTAGAGAGCTGCCTGATTATAAGAAGAACCTATTCTGTGTTCTGCATTGCCAATAGCTAGGGGTAAAGAATATCATATTGCTAAGACCTTTTGTTGTAAGTGAATGCCTTAAAAACGAATCAGATGAAAAGAAACCCTTTAGTCAAGGCAGTTCAAGTGCCTATTCACCAAATGATGCACATAAGTGGACAAATAGACAAATCTAAGATGCCATTCTTTCCACAGCAGTTCATAGTTTACTAGGGAGAAAATAATGTGATGTTAAGAAGAATATATATATATATAGATGTATGTATCTGTGTGTAAATAGTATATACATGTAAATTCAGTGCTCTGTTGAATAATGCAGGCAACATGTGTTATTAGCATTCAGCAGGTGGAATTGTGTGCATTGAAATAGCTCCACTGAGGAGGGAGGATTGTAACTAGATCTTTGAAGAGGAGCTCCTCTACTCACTCTTCTGCTCAAATTCCACTCCTCCTCAAAGATCTAGTTACAGTCCCACAATCATAAAATCATACATATAATTATACATACATACAATTATAAAAATACAATCATACATACAATCATAAAAAAAAATCCAAGATAGTGCAAAATAGAGCTATGCACCTTTTTGGAGTGTACGGAGGGCAGAGCTGACCAAGATGGCCTTTGGGACCACATTGGGTGGAGTGGGTGGAGGGGAAGATTTATGCTGATGTAATTAGAAGGCATAAAGACGGGTGCTGAAAATCTTACTGCTGCCTACCCTCTGTTCCTTGAGCCTGGACTAAGGCGGATAAATTCTACCCTATTTCCTACTGACTTAGTACAGGGAGGCAAAGTAGTCTTTTCCTAACCAAAAAGAACTGCATACACGCTTACAATTACTTCCTGTTTAGGTATCATCTTATCTTGATGAGATCCCACAACATTGCGATAGAACTGGTGTAATGAAGTTATGATAAACGGTGTTATTTTATTTTGTCTTATTTATTTATGTTTTAAAAGACCATAATTTTAAAGTAAAAATGCTTAAGTCAGATCTGTATGTATAAGTTTTCCCCACTTTCCAAAAGTAGAATGTTTCTATGAAATATTCCATAAGCCAAAATGACATAAAGCAAAGAAGCAATTACCATTAATTTATATGGAAACATTTCTAAGCATTTCCAGACTACAAAAAAAAAAAAAAAAAAAAAATCCTCTCCCAGGCTTTCCTGATACCTTTAGATACATCTTGCTAACAGATGTACAAAATAAATTGAGATAAAGCACAGATGCTCACAGACACAGTTTTCACACACTTTTCAACGTGTGAAAAGAACATTGCACATTCTTTTCATGTTGTACATTCTTGGCTCCTTTGTTGTAAATTAATTGTGAATTAATTGAAAATGTTTGTGTCTGTTTTTATGCCAATACCACACTGTTTTGATCCCTGTAGCTTTGTAATATAGTTTGAAATCGTGAAGTATGGTGCCTCCAGCTTTGTTCTTCTTTCTTAAGATTACTTTGGTTATTTGGGACACCTGGGTGGCTCAGTCGGTCAGGCACCTGACTCTTGGTTTCAGCTCAGGTCATGATCTCAGGGTCATGGGATCGAGCCCTAGGTTGGGTTTCACCCACTCAGTGGAGAGTCTGATTGGCTCTTTTTGTCTTATCTTCCCCCCCACAAAAACAGATAACTAAAATCTTTAAGGGAGAGAGAGAGAGAAAGAGAATATACTTTGGCTATTTGAGGTCTTTTGGGGTTTCCTACAAATTACAAGATTTTCTGTTTATGTTCTCATTTTTAACAGTGATATAAAAATTATAAAATATTTTTAATACCATTTTAGAAAACTTGGGTTTACTTATGAAGCAGTTCTTCATCGGATAAAGGATAAAGCATTTCTAAAATCTGAATCTATTTGTTGACGGACAATGAAAAGGGAAAGCGTGTACTACCATGTTGTTGTCGTCGTTGTTATTGCTTAATTCAACAGTAACACAACACAAAAACTTCTGTATCATTTAGTCAGTCCTACTGCACAGAAAAAAAGAACCAACCTAAAGTCAGCCAATAGCTGCTTCTATTTTAATTGGAGATTTTCACAGTTGCTTGGAAGCAGAGGTATAAACTATGTGCTCACCACAGGCAATTCCAAGTATATTTCTGTTCCATAGGCTTCCTAATTTAGTAAGATTTTTTTTTTAACATGACACTCTTCTTCACCAATATTTATATTTATGTTAGTGCAAAACTTAATAACTTTTTTATTCATTTATTGAAGTTTTTAAACTAAATTTACAATGCCAGATGTTTTATTTCAGCAAAATGAACTACTCTGATCTTTTGAATTTATAAATGTGATAAGAAAAATTGAACTCACTATGAGAACTGTCATTTGGAAACATCTAATAACAAGGATATAAAATTACCATCACTTAACCATTTGCAAAGTTCCACCAATAAAGCCAATACATCAGCAGCTCTCCTTGTCCCTTCTTTATGTGCAGAAAAAATTTTGACTTCAGTGTGAGCAAAATTAATAAAGATGAATGAACATTAATTTGATCTAAATGAAAAGCCTTGCTTTCAGAGAAATAGGAAAACCTACCTTCTTTAGCCATATTTGTTAAATTATCACCTTTGGTACCATCACCTACAAACAGCTACTTACTTTTGAAATAGATGCTAATTGCTTCTTTGAAAGACTTGCATCTCAATTTTTCATGCATTTACTGATACCATTACAGTTCCCACAGTGGATAATAAATGTCAAGAAGCATTTCGTGCAAGTTAAAAGTTCATCCTCTTTCTTGGCAAGCAGAAATTCAGTTTCACTTCCTATTAAAAGGATTTTAAAAATAATTCATATTTATTGTAGAAGGCAAAGAAAACAAAAAGGCCACAAGACGTGAAATGAACATATATATATTCAGTGACTAAATGATGGGTAGGTGGAATTCTATCCAATCATCCCAACTTACCTGAACGCAACCAGTAATAAAAATGGGTGAACAAATCTAGGATGATGCTAAGAAGAAGCAAGGACAACAAGTGTGGGTTTGAACTCTCCAAATAAACCTGGGAACATGATTTTTCTCTTCGTAAGAGTCGATGCTGTCACCATCTGTGCAGGAGTCCACTGAATCATACGTGGGTCAAAGGAAAGCAGGATCACAAATTTAATTAGTCACGTGTGTGTTTTTCCATAACTTATATTTTAATATTAGATTGTCTCTGTGGTGAGAAACATCACATTTTGAATTTCTCCAGGGCTGGTGTGACTTTGTCTGCATATGCTAACCTGTCTCCCTCCCTGGTCACTCATTCTGCACCATGCTGTTGACTGAGAATACAAATAGGTTTTTGAGTATTTTTCTGGTTTGTTAGCATGCCTGGTGAAAAGAGCTATAAAGCCTTTACCTTTTTGCTCTTTGGTATTCATACAGGCTAAGGACAAGGAGATAGTGCTGATATAATCAATTAAGGAGTTAATAACCAAGGAAAGCCTGTCTGTGGCCAATTTAGTTTGAACATTATAAGATCATATTAAATAATATTTGTTGAAAATATTAATATTTGCTCTATAAACAAGGCATTTGCTAGTTTCTCTGATACCCATAGTGGCCCTGGGGTCAGTCTTATCTCTTCAGCCAAATTTCCTCATCTCTTAAATAGCTATGCATGCTTTAGCATCTCTTAAAAAGACATTCATGATTATCTAAAAAGTCTAGATGGAATCCACTTTATTAGAAATATCAGTGACTTTAAGGAAAACATGTTTGTTGTGAAAAACATGGTTCAGTCCTAATAAATTGTCAGCATGCTTGACCACTAATACCTTTAACATATTTTTAAAAAATTTCTTTTTATCCCCAGCTGCACTGATGAGGAAACTGAAATACAGAAAATCCAGAATAAATTCCACCAGGCCACACAGAGAGGTCTGATAGAGCCAGGGGAGACTTTATGAAATCCAGACTCTTGGGCTAATGTTCTATCAGCTAGACCTCCATGTGAGCCTCCCAAATGTAGGTAGAAATAGCTTTCCCCAAAATGCTCATGAAGCAAATCAGAGCAATGCTTCCTTTTATGTGATTTCTAATTTGAAATGCAAACAATTGCCAATTTGTTTGACTTGTATTTATAATTATTTCCTTGTGAATTACTCATCACTAAATGCTTTATAAATATTTTCTCTCTTTCCCAATGTCTACGGAATGATTGTAGCATAGAAAATATTGGCTTTCGAAAACTTATTAATGACTTCTTTTGAAATAACATGTATTTGTAAGATAGCATAAAAGCATTTTAAAGAAACAAATATTGAATTTGAATTCCCTCTCAGACAATGAGTCATCTAATATGCTTATTAGGATGAAACACATAGTGACATTTATTTAAAGGTACCCATTATATAACCAGTAGAAAGTAAAATATGTATATTTGAACTTAGTTGAACACAGCCCAGCCTCTTCAGATAGATTTTTTGACTGCATCAAGTTTGTGTAAGCTGAAGGCATCACATTGTATACATTACAGAATCTGGTTTCACTTTTGCCATTAATGAAAAAAACAAGCTAGTGGTCATAACATGGCAGCATGCATCATATGCTTACCATAATCTCAAATTTTAACTCTACATGAACTGAACCCATTATTTCTCAGATTTTTGAATGTGAGGCATGATTTAAAGCATCTTCTAGATGATAAAATAAATACCCCTTTACTCAAAAACTTACCAAATTCAGATTAGAATGCACAACTAAGTAACCTGATTTGGAATATTGTTCTTATTCTGTTTGTAATCATTTGAATATCAAATGATTTTTAAAAGAAGAAAGAAAAACAGCATTTTGCTCCATTTTTGGCCCTGGTTGCTACTAAATGACAATTAATTGTATATGTGTTTTTCACTCTTTGTTGTGAAAGATTTTATATGAATTTCAAGTAGCCTAGATACCAAAAATCCAATATCCTCTTTTAAAACAGAAATTTGAAATTGTTAAATATTAAGAGCAATCCCCTTAAGCAAGAGAGAAAGGGGAACCATTAGAAGAAATTCAGAGAAGAGTAACAGTCTTACTAAAGGGTCACAAGGGTTGACTTAGAAGATTAAAGAAAAAATGTAAAAAGGAGCGCTGGGTCTGTTGTAGGAAAATACCATGATAACCAAAGCTGTAGCAGGAATATAAACAATCTGAGCAGAGCAGTGTCACATTTTGCTGTAACATAAAACAAAGGGAGGAAGATGGCCCAGCTCTATTTGCTAAGGTAAGTATTATTAGATACAAAAGGTAGTCACTGAAAAGCAAGTACTTGGCTTTAAGTATTATTTAAAATATCTTTGAGAAATACAACTTAAAGTGAGAAAGAGTGATAATAGTCACATGAATGTAGAATTTTGAAAACTAGTTCTCTCAGTCCCTACTCCACTCACCCCAAATCTTTAAACAATGGAGAAAGAGCAACTTAGATACAGACATCTCAACTCTATATACCGTAACGGGGGACTCATTTTGTAGGACTGACCCAGAAATGCACACAGAGTGGTAAGATAATATGAAGAACAGGGTTGAGGGAAAGGAAATGCTCATTTTCAGAGGATAATAAAAGATTGTATGAAATATAAGAAGCCCCCTCATATCTGAGAGAAATTAAAAAGAGAAGTCAGGAATCTCATGCCGTTTCCCATTCCTCTTACCTGATTCTTCTTGCCACTTCACTGGTTAAGTTTTATAGGTTGCAATAACTGGCATGGAAGAGGTATGCCTGTCAGCTGTTCACAATGCAGAATCTTGAAAAGGTCAGCATAGTAGCACTATGACAGGCCATGTAAGTCATTATGTGACTTATAACTCATTTGTAAGTAGAATGAGAACTAGAGCAAATTAATGTAAACTCTGCCACAAGACCTCTGAAAACATGTTAGCTGTATCGAAAGCTAGGTTTTCCTTTCTATCTAGGAAGACGAATAGACGTTTCCCAGCAAACGCGTTGCCTGCCTAGGAGCAGGAGAAATGGGAAATAAGTTCAGTTTCCTGTGAAGAGACTTAAATAAAAGATATTAGCAGCAGCAGAAAGGCAGTTTGGAGAGTAGGTAGGTAATAAAATATAAATACAGGGGGTGTGTGTGTTTAGGTTCTGGTTGGTGCCATTTAGACCTCATTTCTTGATCAATAAAAATCTTGCCATTCAAAGCCCTATATATTTAAGGAATATTAAAGCAATATTATCAGGTAAGAAAATATATTTATGGGTTTCCATAGTTTTATTGGGATGGATCTGCTAATTGTGGAGCTTTGCCTTACATTAAAATAGGCATTATTTTATAACCCTGACAAAACATTGTTCTTTGCGTAAAAATTAGTAATGTAGTAAGGGCACACGTAGCACATTCTGTGGTATTGAGATGCCAAAGAAAGTTAGCAAACATGCTACAGGTGATTAATACAGAGTAGTGAAAGAGTTAATTATCCATAATACCTCCCCCCACCCCATTCAGACATCCCATTGCGCCTCTGTTACACACTTAGGCACAGTTCCTAATGACAAAATCTATTAGAATGCACAATATTCTCCCAAGGGGGGTAGTGGAAGTCCTGTCACTTGAGACACTTAAAACTATACTGGATAAAGCACTAGAGAGCTATGAGTGCATGTGCTCCAACCCTCAGGATAGAACACATGACCTAATGGGTGCTTTTCCATCCTCTAATGTCTCTGATTCACTGAGTTTTTTAATAGCTCCCTCATATTTAAGTGGATCTAGAACAACAGTCTATTTTTTCAATGGGGACTTGGTTTGGTCTATAAAGTGTCAAGACAGAGGTGACAAGACAAACCACAAGGGAATGGAGGAAGCCTCGTGGAAATTTAATTGATTTAGAGGAGGGTTGAGCAAACACAACAGTGTATTAGGGTTTAGCAAATGCCTCAACTTTTTTCAAATGTTTTCAGTTCAAGAAAACCCAAAACACATTTGGCTAAACACTTTTTCCTTGATTTTCAAACCCATGTGTATTTCAAGGGAAATTTAATCCATGTGTTTCTGATTCATTTACACTTAGCTCATCAAAATGTGGTTTCGTAAGACTCATTTGATGTCTAAGAAGCCTTGTGAGCTTTTTTATAAGCCTTTTTTCTTTGAACCAGGAAGTTGCTCTTTGCCAAGAGTCAATGGAACTTCAACCAGAAAAGAGTCAGTTTTGTTTGGGATTTTGGATCCTCAAAGTTGGTGGGAGGTAATGAGCAGAGAAGGGAGGGGGGCCACTGATTCAGATAGAATGGACATTCCTATTTCTACTATATTATCTATTTAAATGACTTGAAAAAAATCCCTTTCCCCCCTTTAATTTATAGTGGCAAATCCGTCTTAAATTCTTGAAAGCCTTGTAGAAAACACAAGGATGAATCTTATTTCAGGATGCAATATTGTCATGTGTTCTGATCATGGTCCACTAATGTGTCTCTTGGTGATGAGTAATCAAGGCAGTCATGTCATATTTATCTCAGAGGCAGTTATAAGAAGTGACTCAAAAAGGTGTTTAGATTGGCCATCACTCCGTATTAAAAGAAAAAAAAAAAAAAGCCCTCTGCCTAGTGTTTGTTGCTTTGTGCACAACACCACTGGCTCTTTAAACAAGAAATAAGACAAATAAGACTCACTGAATGTGCTGATTCAGGTGCACACAATCCCCTATCTCATTGCCGGTATTCTTAAAGAGCATCTGGGGTAAGGAAACATACATCCGGTCCATCCGTCAAGAGTCTATGAGAAAGCCAACAATGTTTGCACCTGCAGGATGAATTACATCTTTGGTGAGTGTGGGAAGCTACATAATGAGGCAGCTGAATGGCTGACACATTTCTTTCTCCTACTCCTACCGTACCTTCTTTTCCCACTACCTTCACTTTCCCTAATTCTTTCTCCCTCCTTTCCCCACCTTTACACGCTCACCACTACACAATAGAGCAAAAGTGTCACATTCATCCAAGGATGGGTTGACATGGTTTACACATTGCTTTCATTTGGTTGTTCTTTGGATGAATTCTTCGTTGAGAACAAGATAATGAAAACCATACGGTCATTGAACACAAAATCTGCCGTCACTTTGGCTGTTCTCTTACAGCCCATTTCATTTCATAAAAGCTGGTCCCTGAGTTTACTCCAGTGGAAGATCCCAACCAGGTGGAATCCTGCCCCCTATGGGTTTGGATAATTCAGCGAATGTGGCCAAATTAGTCCTTGCCTGTCACCCATACATCAGAGAGCTCATGCTAGCCTGACCCCGCTTTAGAAAAGTGGCCTTTCAAGTGTTCAGAGAGTTTTGTTCAGGACCTTCATTGTGGAAAGTGAAGACAGAAGGGGTTGGAGTCCTGAAGACAGGATAGGTGACAACTAAGAATTAAAAGAACATTGAAAGTTTGTGTAACTCATGCCGCCCACAGATTTTGAACCGCTGCCTAAAGGAAATGAATATTTAGAATGTCATGGTGAATGAAGGTGAACGTGGACACAATTTCTGGGCCGAGTTCTGACAGCACAGAGCAAAATTATAAATTTATAACTATGGCACCAAGGTCAGGCTACAGGTGTGAGGATAAAGAAGTCTTCGTCGATTCAGACCCCCCTATCGGCGAATGAAAAAGCTCAAAGCAATACAAAAAACAGATGAGGTCCCTGGCACTGGAACAAAAGAAGTTGATTTTCACTTTCTAATTTGTCACTTGTTTCGCACGGACACCAAAGAGACATCTCAGCTCCATAAAGCCAGCTCTGAGAACACAAAGGTTAAAAACTATGATTTGTGCTTGAAGATACAAAAAAAAAAAATGTTTTCAGGTTGACTGGGGAAGACTCTACTGTGCCGACAGAACTTAGAAAAATAAGTCCCAATCTATTCTGTCTAATTTCATTTCCTTTCTCAAAGACAAGTAACTGGGAAATAAAAACTGCAGGCCGTGCTCAACGTGCGACTCCCATGCATCTTTCCGATGCTGCAGAAACACCGTCAAGTCCTTTCTCGGTGCAAATATGTGTTTTGCTTTTAATTATCAGAAATCTTTGTCATTGATCAGGCAAAGCAAACTTTGTATAATAGAACATTATCTTATTATCTCTCCCCTATGAGCATAGAAATAGAAGCAAAGTGATTAACAGCAACATGGATAGATGGCTATAATTTGCGTTACTGAGAGGTAGAAAGGGATCTAGAAACATTTTTGTCCAAACTCCTAATTATTATGGGTGAAGAAATGAAAAGGCCAGAATGCTTAGGGGACTGGTTCCAAGTTGCCAGACTGGTGTATATCAGAGTGCATATTAGAGTTTAATAAATCTCTCTTAAATTTAACTAGTCCAGTGCTATTTTAATGCTCAAGACAACTTCTGTAGAAGAATATATTTCTGGGTAGGGCATAACAAATAAGACAAGGAAGATTCTTTGAATTTGAAAAGATCTTGCCATTTAGAATCTGCAGATTTAGAACAGATTAAAGTAGAATTCTCTCATTGAAATGGAGTTAGAGTTCTAGAGTCCTGTGTGTTTGCCTTCTTCACCCCTAAGGGACTCTGAGGCATCTTAGAAGAACACCAAGAGTTCCTTAAGACCATCAAACATCAAACATCTAGAAACCATCAAACGTTTCTGGAATTGTGGGCGACAGACACGAAGGTTGCCCCCAATGCACAAGCACACTGTATTAGTTTGCTGAGACTTCTATAACTAAATACAATAGCCTGGGTGGCTTAAACAATAGAAATTTATTTTTCACGATTCTAGAAGTTAGAGTCAGAGATCAAGGTGTCAGTCAGCAGGGTTGGTCTCTTCCGAAACCTCTCTCTTTGGCTTGTAGAGGGCCATCTTTGTGACTTCCTCTGGTTTTTCCTCTGTGCATGTCTGTCTCCTAATCTTATAAAGAAAGACAGCCGTCATGTCAGATTAGAGCACAAGCTAATCACTTCATTTTAACTTGCTTACATCTTTAAAGGCCCTGCATCCAAATACAGTCACATTTGTTGACCTGGGGTCAGACTTCAACAAATGAATTTTGGAGGAACACAATTCGATGATAACGCTCACTTTCTTATGTTCACACCTTTGAGAGTGGGTATGAACTTTGACTAGACTGTAACCAATGGACTATGGCAGAGGTGAGGGGAGTCACTTCCATGATTATGTAACATTTTATAATAACCTGCCTGTCTTTGCTGGCAGACTGGCTTTAGAAACTTCCTCTCTCATTGGCTTTGAAATAGTAAGAGGCCATCATTTTAGGAGGCCTAAATGGTAAGGAGCTAAGGCTAGCAAGAAGCTAGCTCCCTCGGTGTTATAGTTAAAATAAATATGAATTCTGCTATCAAACTAGGTAAACTTGGAAGTGAATTCTTCCTCAGTCAAACCTTCAAATGACAATCGCAGCCTTGATTGTGTGTCCTCACAGAGGACTCAGCCGAGACACACCTGAACTCCTGACCCACAGAATTAGTGAAGTAATAAATACATGGGGTTTGAAGCCACTAAGGTTGCAGTAATTTGTTACGTGGCATAGTAAACAAATAACTAAAAATCTGTGAGTGGCTTTGAACCATGCTATGGGGAGAGACAGGAGGAATTTTGATAAGCAGGATAGAAAATGCCTAGTTTGGGCAGATACCTGGACACAGGATGCTGTCACTGAGGGCTCACAACAAAGTGAAGAACACATTATTGAAACGTGGAAGAAGAGGGGTTCTTCTTATATAGTAGCAGAAAGCTCAGCAAAAGTGTCTCCCACAGTTATATGAAAAGCAGAAATGTAGGTGATAAATTTGGTTGTATGGCTGATTTCTAAGCAAACTGGTGGAGGTGTTGCTCTGTTTATTCTTGTTGATGGTAACAAAATGTGAGAAGACAGAAATTGAGGGAAAACTACTGAAAAAAAAAAAACCCAAGATTTGATGATTTTGAAAACTCTCAGTCTCTCTAGATTGAGGAAGGGGTGTAATCAACATTAAGAGATTCACTGTCAGGAATGCTTGCTTAGGAGAGAAATTGAGGCTATGACTGTAGAACCTTTTAACTAAAGCCTCAGAAAGATGAAAAGTTTAAGCTATTCAGTCAATAAAAGGGGGATCTATTAAGATTAACAATATGCCTTACAGGCTTTCCCAACCAAATCATAAACATTCTCCCAGATAAAGTGGGGTATCCCTTAGTCATTTTAGCAGGACACCAAGGTAGAGTGATTCTCCCAAAAAGATCATGGGTCTGTTTTTTTTCTTAAGATTTTATTTATTTATTCATGAGACGCACACACACACACACACACACACACACACACACAGAGGCACAGACACAGGAAGAAGCAGGCTCCATGCAGGGAGCCCGACGTTGGGACTCGATCCCGGGTCTCCAGGATCAAGCCCTGGGCTGAAGGTGGTGCTAAACCACCGAGCCCCCTGGGCTGCCCTGGGTCTGGTTTTTCTTGAATGATGTGGACTCTATTAAATTCCATAGGAGATTCAGAAAATACTTGAGAGAATTAGTTTGATAAAGAAGTCACTGTCACTATAGTTAAAAGTCTGATTCTTGGTTTGCCCCCTCTTTTTTTCCCCCTTTGCTCATTTGTTTCCTAAATTCCATATATGAGTGAAATCATATGGTATTTGACTTTCTCTGACTGATTTATTGTGCCTAGCATGATACTCTCTAACTCTATCCACATCATTGTAAATGGCAAGATTTCATTATGTTTATGGCTGAGTAATATTCCATTCTCTCTCTCTCTCTCTCTCTCTCTCTCTCTCTATATATATATATATATATATATATATATATATATATCACATCTTCTTTATCCATTCACAGTCAGTGCACACTTGGGCTATTTTCATAATTTGAATATTGTAGCTGGATGTGTTGAATCACTATGCTGTATACCTGAAATTAATATTACACTGTATATTAACTACTGGAATTTAAATAAAAACTTAATAAAAAAAAAGAAGTCACCATAAGCTTGGACAACAAACAAACATAAAAACAAAACGAATAAAACACACAAAAAGAAAGAAAAAACAAACAAACAAAAAGCAGAGTACAATATAAAACAAGAACGTCAGATCTCCACAATTTTACTGGCAGGATGTACTGATAGAACTACTCAGCTGAAAACCTGTGCATCTTTCATGAACAAGGAAGAATGACTCAAAAAGCAGAACTGAGAGCCCTAGGGTGAAGCCTAGAGTCACAGGGAATTATTCCCAGTCCTTGAAATCTAATCAAGGAACGCCAAACATCTGCTTGGCTGGTTTCAGGACTGACATGGATATTGACTTCTTTTTAACTTTCATTTTTCCCCCTTTTGCTCTGGAATGTCTATAGATGTTATTTCTGTGTGTCCTACCTTTTTTTTTTTTTTTTGTCCTACCATTTTATATTGAGTTTGTTGGAGGAAGAGAATTGTGCCTTTAGTGTTATAGGAGAGAAATGCCTCAAAGCTAGCTTTTCTCAACAATTATTCCCAGAAACTTCATTGTTACCTAGACCTAATTTAAATGATGAGCTTTTAAATTTTGAGCTGGTGCTACACTGGCATAAGACTATTGGAAACTTTAGACGGAGTGAATTTATTTTGCATGTTGGAAGGATGTTAATCACTGATGGCCAAATGGTGGACTGTGGTAGACAAGCTAAGATGACGGAAGAGTCCCATTTTCAAGCCCCAGTATAATCCCCTCTCCTTGATTGTGGGTGGGACCTGTAATTTGCTTTTAACCAATAGAATATTCACAAGGTGATGGGATGTCACTCCTAAGACTGTATTACATTACATTAGAATGATCTTGCTAAAAATATGTCAATAGTCTGAATCAATTTGTAAGTAGCTCTATCCCCAGGCAAGTTTTCAGGTGAAAAACACTTGTTTGTTTGTAAACCTTTTTTGTGTTAGTGTCCTGTAGCCTATATGTGGACATGTCTTCAAAGCCAGAAGATTCTGAACTTTTCAAATTAGGGACTATGGCTGTTATTTCTGCTCTCCCCTGGCACTTTGTAGGGTGGTAGTGGAATACAGTTGAGTGAGTAAATAAAAGTCAGAGTTAACTTGTTCAGTGGCAGGGACACCTGGGTGGTTCAGCCGTTGAGCAGCTACCTTTGGCTCAGGTTGTGATCCCGGAGTCCCTGGATCGAGTCCTCTCTGCATGGAATCTGTTTCTCCTCCCTCTGCCTATGTCTCTGCTTCTCTCTCTGCTTCTTTCTCTGTGTGTCTTTCATAAATAAATAAGTAAAATCTTAAAAAAAGAAAAAACTTGGTCAATGGCAGTTTTTCTTCTCTAGTAATCTCAGTAAGTTGGTTCTTTACATGCGTATAAAATGCCCTAGTTCCAGGTGTAAAATGGAGATAAAGTGGTATAGAGTGGAAGATGAGGATGTATTTCTTCTCTAATTTTCTTTTTATTAGCAAAGAAACACTTTCCAAAATCCCGTAAGATACATTTTCCATGTATCTCATTGGCCAGTCCTGGACCACATACATGCCTACCATTCCATGGGAAACAGACTGATAGGCCAATAGCAACCTGCTAAGACCAATTAATTACAATTCTCTTGAGTTGCTGGGGAAGAGATGGTGGATACATGTGAATAAGATCAAAATCTGCCAACATGAGAAGAAAGGTGAATTCTCTGTTGTCTAGACAAATAATCGTATCTTCAAGGAAACAACACAATTGTACAAATTACTGACGTATCTCCAAATATCAAGCACCTCCCATTGGCAGTACTCTGGAAGCTAGGGAGACATGACAATGAAGAGGCAGCTAGAGTTTCTTCTTCTACTTCACATAATAATGTCACATGTTAATGGAATAAAAGATGAAATTTGTGAATGGTTTGGCCAGGGTGCACATGGGCTTCTTTTTTTTTCCACATGGGCTTTTTTTATGTAGGTTGGCTGTGTGCACATCTATGGAAGAACTGCAAGTGACAGGATACAAGGTGACCTGAATTGATGCTTATTTAAATAAGAAGAGATGTCCCATTGTACCCCTGCAGCCCATCCTCCATTACACTTGTTTGAACATCTCTCTCTTTCCCTACTATCTCTAACCTATTGGCCACCTTCCATGAACACTTTGACACACCAAAGTCTCTCCTATTCTAAAAATGACTGAACCTACAAATAAACAGTAAGAGTACAGAGTACCACGGTCCAGGGCTGCCCTGTCTGTGCACTGCACAACTCCAGGGGGAACCAGACACAGACTACAGTGTAGGCAATTATAGTGTGGTGTCCTGAAATCTCCCTTCTACTTCAGATCCCTGCTGTAGCTATGGTCTTGTCTTCCGGTCTCCCCTCTCAGTGAAAAATTCTTTAAAATACTTTTCTGTACTAGTTGCGTCTTCATTTTTCTCAACTATTCGTTTCTAAAGCCACTGCCATCTGGCTCCCACTCCACCAGTCCTGCAAGATCCGCAACGGCGTCTTACTAAACCAAAAGACCTTCTTCAGTTTTCACGTTTGACCTTTTGACAACATTGGATCCTCTGTCTTGAAATATTCTCTCATCATTTCACATTCTCCCTAGCTCCGTCAGTCTCCCGGACTCTTCCTTCTCAGCCTTTCTGGAGATTTCCTGCAGTTCTGTGACGCGCTCTGTGTTCTTCCCTGGGCTTCCTTGTCTTCTCACCCCTGTGACGCACATAGAACAACACAGACTGGGTAATCAAAATCTTGTCGGCCTTTTTCTTTTACACGTTAAAAGTTATTGACATATTTTGGTTGTTTCAGGGCAGCTAAGCCATGTTCAGTTTAATCTAATCTTAAACTTTGCAGTTGATATTTTTGAAAGGGGGTAGATAGATAGATGGTAGAGATTGGTCTATTTATACTTGTATCTATATCTATATCTATATCTATGCAAAAATTAAGGACTACTTCACCGAAGACACTATGATCTGATACCTACCTGACATACATTAGGTACTGAATAAATTAGGGATCATAATTTTTTAGGGAAGATCATGGAAAATATAAAACCACGATCACAGGCTTTAAGATATAGAAGTGAGATAGTAAAATATCTGTGAAATGTGACTCAGTGATTTATTTTCCACCTCAAAATATTTTCTTAGGTGCCTATTTTGCATAAGTAATCTGGCACTTCGGGAGACTAAGATTCTACACGCGATGTGATGTGGACTATGTATTCTGTTCAGACTTGAGGTTAAAGATTCAACACTCCTTGTGTTTTGTGGCACATTCTTGGCCACAGTGATAAGAAGAGAAACATAAAAGTAAATAGGGCAGGGAGATTTGATTTTTGGGCATTTGGATATAAACTGCCAAATTAATAGAAGACACCAAATTACTCTACCGTTAACTTAGATTATTTCATTTATGTTTCATGAGCAAGAAAGATAAACTCACTGAGATATCAAAAGAAACAGAAAACTGAAAAAATTACATTCTTATGTTTTTTGAGCATAAAGAGGAAGAAAAATGATTCAGACTTCTCAACTTCCAGCCAAGCTTCCTAAGGGTCAGTTAGACATTTTTATTAAAAGAAAAAAAAAACCCACAACATAATACATCCATTATTCTTTCATTTCGCAAAATGTCAAACTCCATGTGATCCTTTTAATTTCTATGGGTGTTCTAAACAGATTCTAGCTAGAGATGGAGCTGATACACAGCTTGGCCTGTATAGATCAGACTGTGTATAAAAAGCCATCGTGACTAACACCACGGCATCACAAACAACCTTGAATTTGACAGATGTGATAAAGTGGAAGTTTTCTTTCTCTTGAATTTCCCATAGCTAACATGTCCACCTTGTGCCCAATTTTGTCTCACGAAAATGATTTTTTTGCGTGTCTAACGGGTACAGGATCCACAATGGATCTGTGCTACTCTTTCACCTCCTGGAGCTGAGCAAAGGTCACGAACAGTTCACTACTTATTCCTTTAAGTAGCCAGATTGGTATTATATCTGAAGTTGTTCATGAGAGTAAGACAACACGGTGGCAAGATTGGGTAGTTTCATCTGAAACGTGCGGCTTCCCTTCGTCTCTTCCCTGCCTGCCCAAGGCTGGAGGTCACCTACTTACGCTCATCCTAACGTGTGAGATTGTGAACAATTCTGAGATGCAGTGAACACACTGATCAAACGTATGTGTTTAAAAGTGAATAAACTTTATTCCGCCTCCATAGAAGGGAAAGCTCATGACTTAAATGGGGCGAGGTGGTTGTTTCTTCCCCCTTGCTTATCAAAGACCGCAAGGATTTCCTGTTTCATCATCCTCTACGTCTACCTAGAGTGGTCTAAAGGTGAAATGCCTGAATATTAAGCCATAATCAATCATGGTACACACACTAATTACTTTCTGTCCTCCCCTTTCCTTGTCATCATGGTCCAAAGCAGGTTTTTGAGACTGAGTACATTCATCTGAGCTGTTAGCTGCTACGCTCCACTGCATCCTTGTATGATCTGCGTGGTCCAGACCCCTGGAGAAAATTTGTGCATGCATACTGTATGTGAACTTTAGATAAATAAATAAACACGCGAAACAGCTTCCAGATAATTGAAAGTGAATGAAGGAGGGAGCCAAAAGAAAACAATTTCTCTGGGGATAAGCAGCTAAGGTGGCAGGTATGATTAAAATCCATATGATTTATGGGTAGGTGGATTACGAACATGACAACCCTGTTAGTGTTTGTTTGTTTTGGTGCGTTTGACAATAAAGTTTTGTTGTTGTTGTTGTGCTTGCTGTGGGTTTTGCTCAGGAGTTAGCCACTCAGGAATTCCTAGTGCCTGACTGAGCAGTAATTTAGCAAGCTCTCTTGTGCTCTTTTCCTGTCAGCATTAACATGTCAATTCATTTTAATAGTCTGGGCATGCTCAGTGGGCATGCATTTTCTCAGTAGGTATCCCAAGAGCCCACCCCGTGGTGCAGAAATGTGTTATAGCTTGTCTCAGACCTCCGAGACTTCAGCAGGTTTATTTTCATTATGGCCAAGTGTATTTGTTAAAACGAAGCCAAAATAATATATAAAATCAGGACCTTAACAAATGAAATAGGTTATGTATATTTGATTGGTAATTTAAGCCCTTTCAAAGATTAGGTTGTACAACCTTTCTTTACACAAAATTATTACATAGGAGAGCTTTAAAAAAAAAAAAAGTGTGCTGTCGCTGCCTCTAGTTTTTGGAAGTTAAATGATACTCTGTCACAATGGGAATTTTCTGTAATCATGATTAATAGTTGAAGTGGCTTTTATATAAAATGAGAATTTGCCTACTATCTGTCTCATTAAAGTGTTTTCAAAATAGATTTTTATCTAATGTTCTGTCTGGAAGTAAGTAGATGAATGAATGAAAAAAAATAAGTAAATAAGCACAGAAACAAACAGTATCTCTCTCTCACACACACACACACTCTCAAATCAAACTAGATTCCCATCAGGAATCTTGGTCTTCATAAATCTGGAGCTCAATTGTCAAACCAGGTCTCAATTTAAACCCAGATTTCAGATGTGTTAGGAAATACCTTGACAGACAGAAAGGAAGTGAAGGAAACCTCATTCTACAACCCAAACAACATTCAATTCACAATTGCAGGAGAGTTGACAATTTATGCCGTTTATACAAATTACTGCCTAAAAACACAAGACTCTGAGGGCACACTTTCAAGTAGCTAAAAAATTCAGTATGTGGTACCGTAGACACATTTTGGATCTCAGAGGTTTTCTGAACTGCTGGCCAATTCTGTAATACTCAGAGTAAAAGAAAAGTTGAGGAAAAAGATATCAGGGTCGAGAATTACATCCACTTTTTCTTTGAATTCTCCTTTTCAACCTTTTTTTTCCTTGCCACCCCTTTTTTCTTATCCCTGGGTGTCACGCTTTGTGTATTCGATTATGTAAGGGCAGAGCTGACTGTGATAGGCTCAGGTGCTTTTTCTGTGGTGCATTTGGTGGGAATGGCCAGGCATCGGTGCATCGTTACACGATCCAACAGACTTTTTGTTAGGATTTAGAGTTCCACAGACAGTACCGTAGCCTATGCCCTCATATCCCACTAAGCATTCTTCAAGACGTTTCAAAATAATACCTTTGTGAATTATTTTGCAAAAAAAAAAAAAAATTGAATTTCTTGACAACAAACTCAGACTTTCCCAGTTTCCATCTTTACCTCCTTTCTGGTTCAACGATGGATATTGACTAGCTACCCATCAACAAGAGTTCCCCTAACGCTTCAAATCTTCATGGATTCTGGAATCTAGACCTGGGATGTGAAAGCAGTGATCACTTTAAACATGGGTTATAAGATTTTAATGAAGATTTCATCATTCATAGAAAGCTACAACTACAGTGCTTTCTAAGGTCTAAAAATACCCACTGAACCCAGGAAGTAGCTGCTCATAAATGCTTATTCAGGTCAGGGAAGAGGTTTTCCATGTTCTGTATCTCAAGGCAAAGTGGAGTGGTAGAGGAGAAGAGGAAGGGACACGGAGCAGATTAGGGGGCTGTGAAGGCAGAGGTCAGAAAAGATGGAGCTGGGGATCCCTGGGTGGCGCAGCGGTTTGGCGCCTGCCTTTGGCCCAGGGCGCGATCCTGGAGACCAGGGATCGAGTCCCACGTCGGGCTCCCAGAGCATGGAGCCTGCTTCTCCCTCTGCCTGTGTCTCTGCCTCTCTCTCTCTCTCTGTGACTATCATAAATAAATAAAAATTTAAAAAAAAAAAAAAAAAAAAAAAGAAAAGATGGAGCTGCTCTCCTTCCGGACATGGTATCCTGTGGTTTACCCTCACTCTAGAGTTTTCTCCCAGCGACTCCTCTCGCTGTGCATACAGGTGCATCCCCGGGTGGGCATCGGTCTGTGCACGAGCACATTCACCTCAAGGAGATTAGAAACAAGAAAAATGAAGGTGCAAAATGTATCTCTTATCTTCTGAATCATAAATTATACTCACTCTTTACGGCCCCTCTGAAGTCTGCATACTGGGAAGAGCTTGAGTAGCATGTTGCCTTTTTGCCAAGATGCAAAATGACACTTTTGGCCTAAAATGGTGAATATACCTTAACTCACAAAAACTTTCTTCGTGTAAAATGTAGGGTAGAAAAAGCCCTTCATCCACAAAGAGCTTTCAGGTTCTCAATGAGAGGTACTCTATTTTCATGATTCAGTCTCCTTACGCATTCATTAATATTATTACAAAATATAATTATAATTTTAATAAAACAAAGTAGAGAATACATCCTGCCTGTCAACTCTTTCTGTGTTCAGTAGGCAATGGATTACCTGGTAGTAATCAATTCCCTGGCTTATATTTTTAGCCAAATACAGCACTTCCAATTTTTCAAATACAATTTTTGCAGACAGTTTATGTCTGTCTGTATAAGCTATGATTGATAATATTTCCTAATAAAACTCCAAATCCTTGTCTGTCTCTTACTCTGTCTCACATATACATGCACGTCCTCACACCCCCACCCTGCAGGCACACTCTTCAGGGCTCATTCTAATCTAATAAGGATTATTTTCAGGGCATTCCAGACATAATGTTCCAAATTATTATTCTATAATCCTTGTTCTTCTGCTGCAGATAAAAGGAGGGTGTGTTTAAAGAACCGTTGCTTGGAAGTCCCTTTTACTTAAATGTTAAAACAGTAAAAAAAAAAAAAAAAAAAAAAAATTAGCTGTGAAATATACAAGAAGGTTCCATGGGATTCTGAATGAATCCTTCTAACATTCAAAGCGTTTATATACGCTGTGTGTGACCAGAATAATGGAAGCGGTCGAGAATACCATATTTTAATCAATTTTCAGAATTATTTTGAATAGGACTTTAACTTTAGAACTAATAAAATGAGGCACATAAATGTCCAATAGCTAAAATATACTATCTAATCATTTGCTTTTTATGGAAATAGGGGTAGGAATAGTGAAATTATTATTTCCTTTACATATCTTTGTCAATTTCCTTTACTCCTAGAATTTATGGCTTCTCTTTTTACAATGAATCTACTTTTCAAAGAATTACTTATTCTTTGAAAACTTTACAAAGGCACCCTACATGATTTATTTTCATATTATTTACACCAAATGTGTAAATCATATACTAATGATGGTAGCATCTTTGTAGTTCTTTTTAAATATGGATGAAATATGAGGTTTCTTCCAAGGTACAGAACGTCATTAAGGGCTCAGGTGGTTAAAATCAACATGAAAAATACATGCTGCATTTTCTCCCCTTAAATGCAATAATGTAATCAGATTTCAAGTCATCTTACCTACCTCACTTACAGCTTTATGGAGATTAATTAGTTTTTAGACCCCAGTCACATGATCTTTCCTGACTGTCATTTAGCTGGCTGACTAGAACCTGTAAGCTGTCTCCTGCCCCAAAGGAGAGATTAAATTTTAGTATGTTTGTCTTCTTTCTTTGATTTAAAGGTGGATTTTCGAAGTTATGATTTAATTGTATTTTGTCGTTAATTGGAAATTTATTGTAGCCTTCTTTTGGTGGAAGGTAAATATTTAAATTGTAAATAGATGGTTCTAAAAAAAAGATGTTATCCCTATTTTGCTAGAAAGACTTTTACTACGCTGGCACCTAAAATCTAGCTTTTTATTATTTATGGTACAGATGTTACAGACATACAGATGAATTTTCTGCGGCAAATCTGCACCTTGCAGAGGAAGTTACTTGGGTAAGTTAAGAACACTGCTAACTGGTGGTCCCCAGGCACGTTTCTAAGGTCAAATGGAATGTGGGATTTTTAAAAATTACTTGGGAATCTACTAAGTACCCAACAAACACAAAAATTATGATTTGCCTGAGGGCAAGATTTCTGTTAAGAAACAATCCACGAACGCAGAAGACAACATTCAAGAACAACAACACCCTCATAATTACAAAGTTGTTACTCCTTAATAATACACGTCCTGTGATTAGCGTTACACGTATCACGCTGTTGCTGCCTCATCTGAGGATGCAACCCGAAAGACCACAGCCTTAGTTCTCCCATTAGGATGCTTGGCTGTGGATCCTCAATCTGGAGGAAAAACAGAAAACAAAACAAAACAAAACACGTTAATCTGCTTTACAATAAGTGATTAAAGACAGAAAAGAAAGCTTGTCTGCTACAGTTGTTAAAACATTGATATTTCTAGCTGGGGTCCTAATTAAGGTGTAATGAGAGATTTGAAGTGCACTGCCTTCCCCTCAGTCACGTCACTAAACCAGTGAACCACAACTACACTTAGAGTTTCCAGGAGACCCAGGACTGAGTGAATTAGTTATCCTGTAACTCCTGAGCAGTTGGTTCAGAACTGGAGCCACTGGAGCATAGATGCTCGGCGAATGTGTGCCTGTCTGGCTGCTAGTTGACTACAGATTTCCTTTCCTGGGTACTTAACAATAAACAGTCACTCCGCTCAGGAGAGAACTTGATTCCATAAGCACATGGAATTTCCTGGCTCTTGAATGGAGACACTGCAGGATTTTCACTGCTCAGGTGTTACTGGACCCAGTGCTGCTCCGGGAACCAAAATTATCTATTTCCCTTGCCTGTGGAGTTGGATCATTGCCTTTGGCAGTAACCCCAGACTCCTGCAAATGATGAAGACATCCCTCCATGCCTACGTAGGAAATAGCGCCAACATGGATACCATTAGAAATATTCAACTGAGTGTGTGCTGAGAAAATTGTGTCATCCATACCTTGCATGAAGAGGGAGGACTGAGAATACCAGTATAAGTTGAAGCCAGTTGCCTCAAATGATAATTATTGAGTCATATAAAATCTCTTCGAGGACACCGATACAGTATTTTCTGGCTGTTTTTTCTCCCACCACGCTGTTCATCCGCTTGTGCTCCCTGCCTGACTTTGGCAATGAGAAAATAATCACTCCACTCTATGCCTGCCTTCAAAGATTCTTTAAATAATTAGAAGAGAGATAAATCATGTGCGAGAATCTCAATACTCGTCCTGGAGCATTTGTATAAATAATAGATTTGATAAGCTTTATATTCATTTTCTCCATAATGCCTGTTGGAGAGTAAATTCCATTTCAGATTCCCATTTTGTAAATAACAAGACCCAAAGGCATGAGATTGGTAACAGGATAGTCAAAATCTTCTACGGGTTCGTTGGGCCCATCAATCTCTCTCTATTATTCTTAGAAAATGCATCGTTATGTCTGAGTTCTTTTACACTGGTTCATACATAGCCTACGACATTCTTTGGGTCCTGGGCATGGATAGTCTGCATGCCATTATCCTATGTTTAGGTTAAAAAATAATAGAAAAAATATTCTCCCGTTGTCAGATAAACATCACATATCTAATTATTTGTCTCCAGTGGTCGTGTAACTTGAGAGTTAAAGCTGCATAGTTATATTCTTTATTGGCACCTTTGAGCTTCCCCATCCTTCTCCCACAAGACAGACCTATTCCATCAGGGGTAGACAGTAAGCAACATCCCCCCCCCACCACCACCACCACACACACACACACCATCCATGGAAATTATCATAAATAAACAAATGCCTGAATATATCCATTTCTATCACCAGTAGGCAGCATTCCAAGCCGGGCATGTTGATCCTGGGTTTCTGTTCCATTGATAAAAGGGGATATGGCATTTTTGTTCCAGCCTAGAGCCGTCCAATGTGCTCTTGTAAGGCAAGTTTCCATGTTGAGTGAATAAGGATCATTGTTTCCTACATAATGAGCCTCCCTCTCCTTTGGCTCTCAGTGAAAGGCTGCCACCACACTGGCTAAGAAATAGTCCTGTTTAACCGCCAAGTGTCTGCTGAACACAGTGTGGTAATGGGAATGATTTTCTTATCCATCATTACATGACTGGCACGTGAATAATTTTGCCCACCAGGTCATCATGTCACATCATCCATGGTAACTAGGCTCGATCAAATGTAAAAACTACACTGCTCCCACAAAATGATCACTTTTACAGGAAAAATAAGGAAATGTCTCCATTTCTACTCCCCTCCACTTCTATATTGAAGATACTAGTTTCAGAGATGAGTGGATAAGGAAAGGCAATAAAGCACATTGACTGAATTCATATCATAATTTAAGATATGTATTTTTTTCAAGTTTTGCATCTGGTTTATACCTGTTTCTGGCTAGCATAGCCACACTAAAGGTCTAGATGTTATTACTAGATCCAGTTCACTAATATTTATTGCTCTAAATCCAATCTATATTAGCATGTCAGTCCTGTATCAAAGCAGAAGACAGCAGTATTTATGATTATTAGTACAATATTGAATCATCCTGAACCAATTACTGATCCAATTACTGTGTCATTATTATCTTCTGAATAGGGCTTGATTTGTCTGTGATAAATATGATGCAATTAAACCACCTTTTTACATAATAAAACACTGCAGGTGTTTATTCTTAAGAGTTCACAGATAGCAACAACCAATAGATTTAATTAAAAAAATCCTTGATATAAGTGTGAATTTCATTTAATTTTTCTAACTTTAATGTACATTTAAAGTGTATCTTATTGAAAGATACAATCGTGTAATCTCTTGTCTGGCTATTATTTAGAAACTATACTAACTGTCAGACCAAACAAAAATTAACATATTTGTTTAATATTCTGATTTAAAATGTCACTTATTCAAGGCATATAAACATTAACTCAATTAGTGAAAAAAGTTTTTAGAAATAGATACATTACAAAAAGAGACTGAGATATCAGCAATTGTATGCATGTGAATTTAAAACTAGTTTTTTTCTAACATATTTAAATATTCCGTTATTTGCATGACCCATACTTCAAAAAATCTGAACATTAATAACTCTGAAAATCTTCATATAAGGGACAATCATCATTAAATAGGAAACAGTGTTTAAAGTTATTATCTTTAACACTGGAAACAACCTGAGAAATTGTAGTTCTTGATGTATTTCTGCTCTTCACTCTTTCTAGCCCCAAATTTAAAAGCAACATTTATAACTAGAGGAATGGAAAGGAATGTTCAATAACAGGGTTACAATTCTTTTGGGATTTTACAAAAATATTTTGATGATTATAATAATCGGTTTGATATTATATTTTAAAGCACTATAATTCAAGTTAAATTGGGGATTTTTTTTTTTTTTGCAGAGGTAAACAACATCAACTATCAATTTTCTAAGACCTTACATAAATCAGAATTTCACGACCTTATTAAAAAATCGTATTAAAAATGATAGATTCAAGAACAAAACTACCTTGACAGGCTCAATTTATTGCCAAATGGACTTATTATTATACTATTTCTATCCTATATTTCTATTGATACCTTTTGGGGCAAGACAATTTGAGACAAATCTTAATCTAAACCTATCAGGCTTGTAGCTGTTTAACTAATTTCACTGAGCAATGAAACAGTGGTTGGCCACCAATACCTTTTATGGTGTTCTTCTATATGTGGTTATGTAATGTGTGTCAGTATTTACTGACTGCATTATTGCAATTAGCCAGGAATTTCAAAGTGGTTGCTAACATATAGCTTTTATCGTGCACCTCGCTCTTGGCCTGTCTAGGTAATTATAGAAAGTTTGTTTTGGCCTTAAGGCTATAATTGTACAAATTACAGTTTTTATCCTCTTTCATCTTCTCCCTGTCTCTACCTCCGTCTCTGATTCTCCCTCCCCCTCCCTCCCCATTTCCATGAGAAGTTCTAAATAGGAAGGAGTTCCCATTTTTATTGCCAGCATTTCAATAATTGTAGATGTGCTCGTGTAGAAATCAATTGATAATTCTGAACACCTACCATCAATAACCAATTTTCTTCATATTTTTAAAAGGCAAGAATGAACTCAAATCCATTCCAAGCAGATTAACAAAAATGCACTTAAAAAAAAAAAAAAAAAACCTCCAGAGCATATAGGGGAGGGAAGAGTCTGTTGTGCCTTGCATAAGGAAATATTAAAGATTAAAATAAACATTTTCGTTAGTGCAGACTAAAATTTACTTCTGTAACTACAGAAATTCAATATAAACTAAGAGTTTGTAAAAAGAAAAAATAAAAACTGAAAATGGGTACTAAGATTCCAGACCATATTAAATTTATCCTAAGCGTTAAAATAAAAGCTATAACACTGAGAATAAATTAATGAACTACAATTAATTATATTTACAGTAAGTGGTTCGGGTTTGAAACACCTACTCTCTGCACTGATAAAATAAAACCTACATCCTGCAGGAGCTAAAGTAAGTTAAATGAAGATGCTTTTAACAAGGTTATTACTTAAAGCAATGACAGGTTTACAGATTTTAGCACCACTGGGTTTTCACGGGAGCTATAGCAAGTGCTAAAATAACACACACCTTCGGGTTCATTAAATTCACCAGTGTGATGAAATAACTGATATTTTGCTATATTACTCTCGTCCTTCAAAGAACCATCTATAAATAAGATACACTAATAACAACTGTTTGTGCTGGTAAAACAATGAAATAATTCTTCCGAGGTTTATCTGAGAGGGGAAAAAAATAGTGTTTAAGCAGTACTAGTAGCAATATCTAGTAATTTTGGTTTCTTTGGAGTCTCATATTTATCTGTTTACCTAAAAATAGGTAGGTTCTGTGAAAGGTTTCCCGTGGGGCTGCACTCAGAAGGAAACTTGTAAAAAAGGTGGTGTATATTAAGAGGAAATCGACTGAGTCTCACCCCCAAATATTTACTTTATTGTCTGATGTTTACTAGGATATTTATGGAGGCTGTTTTATTTAAAAGAACTTATAAAATTCCGATAACCACTAGAAACAGCAGCATCTCTGATAAATCCTTTACCATAGTCTGTTGTGAGATGAGCCAAAAACATAAATAGTGGGTTTCTAATAAATCAATGGAAGCTGGCCTTTGGAGACCTAGAAGACATATGGACAGTAATAGAGTATCTCAGGTTGTCTCATGAGTGATTCCATCTGGATGAAGTCTTGGTGTTATTCACAGCCTACTTCTCCCCTAAAACACCTTCAATCTTATCCACAGCCTCCATCTCAAATGTCAGACCACCTGGGATATGCAGCTGTCGGGCTGAAAGGGGAGCTGCCTGGGACTGGCCCCGGCCTGCTCATCAAGGAGATACTGTCACCAGCCAGCAGGCAATGCTAGGTGCACAGGGGTGCCAGCACCGCCGAAAGCCAGAGATACGCCTGGCTCAGGATTTGAGATTTTTAAGGAAGAAAAATAAAGAACTTAGCTGAAACTATGGATATTTCTACCAAAGAGCTGGGTCTGAGGTGGTATTCTTTCCTTCTAGATGTTTCCTTTCTTCTTGTCGATATTCATGTAGAGATCAATACATTTGACTATAAATGAATCAAAATGTATAATAGTCACAAGCATATTGCTTTATCCTGCAGATTATTTTCAAGGGTTTCTTTTGCCATATACTCATATTGATATTCATATTTTCTCTTATTTTTTAAAAATATTTTACTGAGAAAGTGAGGGAGCACATGCACGGGGAGGGGAGGGAAAGAGAGGGAGGGAAAGAGAGTCTTAAGCAGACTCCAGGTGCTGAGGATGGAGCCCTTCGCCAGGCTGGATCTCAAGACCCTGAGATCACCACCTGAGCCCAAACCAGGAGTCAGTCACTTAATGGACTGCGCCACTCAGGCACCCCTTCATATTTTCTGTTATTAAACCAATTTAGCTTGGTCAATGCGTGTCCTCTGAGAGAAACGTTTATTTACCATCCATGCTTGCTAGTTCCTTTTCCCTTCTCCTGTGCCTCCTTACCCCCCTGGGGTCAGGTTTGTGCTCCTACAGTCTGGGAGAGAGCAGCAGCCTGACACAGAGAGGACTTTCAGTGTGAGATGCGACTAGTAAGAACCCAGTCAATGGAATATTTAGTGGTCCCTTCTTCTGTCTTGTGAACCCTCCCTTTAAGAAGTTAGCAAACAGAATTCCTGTTGCAACTTCAATAAATTGCACTCCTTCTCCTTAAACTTGAATTATGTGACTGTGATCCCGATTTTTTGGGAGAAGTGTACTGAAGTTCGCTTAACCCCACTGAAAATAGTCCAGGTCAATCGCTAATGATGGTTTCCACAAGGGGGCAAAGGCCACATCTAGCTTATTTGCCTATATGCCTAAGTTTTAGCCGTCGTTCTTGACACTCCAATGTATCCGATGAATGAATGAATTTGTATTTTCTGATTTTACTATGAAAGAGAAATTGTCTTCATGGATCATCAAGATCCAATGTAAACTCTTATTTGCCTTAAAATTTCTCTTTCCTAATTTCTTTCCCAGGCACAGTTTGTTAAAATCCTTTTGTTCCCTGTAAATACCATGCTGTGCTTAGCTATCATTTCTGCTTCCTTTTTCTAGCACCTTATTATCTACTATATCTGGTTTTAAGATAATCTCTGCCAGTTAAATAAGTTATTTGCTGGTTGACTGGCTTTATGAAAAATAAGTCACTTTTTTTTTTTTCTTCAGAGAGGCAGCATAGGGTAAAAGCATGGCTTCTGGAGTCAGGTGGAATGAATTTCAAACACAGCCCTACCACAAACAGCTGGCACTGCAGTGTGTGCTTACGTTGTTCATAATAAGGACACAATATGACCTGCCTTTTGGGGTGCTGGAAGAATTCATTGCGACAAGTGTTGAGGCACATGTCACATAGTTCAGTGTTACCATTACATGGTATTTACACTTTGTCTTGCTGTGTAAGTTAGATATTGTTGTCCTCATTTTACTCTTAGAAAACAAAACCATGAGACCGTTAAGTAATTTGCCTGATAGCACATTAATGGTGCAATGGGATTTGGATCAAGGTTAATCTGACCCTAATGCTCTATGTTTTCTGCAGGTTGCTTGGGGGGCAACTCCGATGCCTCTTTTTTTTTAGTTTGCCCTCCCTGAACTTAAACAGGCTCTTCCTTCAAAACAGGTCTAGAATCTGACCACGTGTCTCTCCCTCCACTACTACCACCTGATCTCAGCCTCCATCATCTCTTGCTTGGGATCTCTATTGGCCTCTTAACAAGTCTCCCTAGTTCTATCCTTGCTCCTTACCTTGTCTTAACACAGCCTCCCAAGTTATCTTTGAAAGCTCTAAGTCCTATCATGCTGTTGTTCTGCTGAAAACCCCACACTAAAACTTCATTTCACCGATTGCACCCCATAAGACCCAATGTCCTTACAAAGACCAAGGATGTCACACCAAGCTTCAACAATTTTGGCCTGCACGTCAAATCTGCCCAACTCATTTTAATAGCCTGCAAGCCAAGAATAATGCTACGTATATAGTTTTATATACTACATATAATATATGTAGTATAAATACATATATATATATATATATATTTAAATATTTATTTATTATCTTAGAAAGGAGGGAAGGGCAGAGGGGGAGAGAAAATCCTGAAGCAGACTTCCCACTGAGCACAGAATGTGATGTGGGGCTTGAACCCAGGGCCCTGAGATCATGACCCAGGGCCCTGAGCTGAAACCAAGAGTCAACCACCCAACCAAGTCACCCAGTTGCCCCTAGTGTTTTGTTTTTAAACAGTTAAAATAAATTTTATACTATACAATGTATGAAAATTATACAAAATTTAACTTTCAGTTTCCATAACTAAAGTTAATTGGATTGTAGCCACTCGCATTCACTGATGTTTTGCCTATGACCGAATTGGCTCTACATAAGTAGGATTGAGTAGTTTCACCATGTGAGTTGCAAAGTCTAAAATACTTATTATTGGGCTCTTTGCCATAAAGTTTGCTGACCTTGACCTAAAATATCTGGTCCCTATCACCTCTGTAACCTCATACAGTCCTCCCCTCCACTCACCATGCTTTAGCTGCACTGACATTCCTGCCCCATGGCCTTTGCACTTTTTCTTCTTCTTGGAATACCCTTCTCCTATATCTCTCCTTTGGTAATTTCCTTGACCCTTTTGGATATCTCCTATTGAATGACGTGAGCTGCACCGAGCACCCCATGTGATACTGTAATGTATACCCTATCCTTTGTGGTCTAATTCCTCCTTAACTCGCTCTATTCTTTTTTCCTTCATGCCACATACCACCTTTTGACAGGCCATGTAATCTGCTTACTTACTACATTTCGTTTTCTATTTTCTGACTCTTCCTATTAGAATCTAGGACCCATGAAGGAAAAGATATTGTTTTGTCCAATGATATATCCTAAGTGCCTGAAATATAAGTTTTTTGTTGACTGTTGAATGTGCTATTACCTCTTACTAAAAAGAATAGTTTAATATTTGACCTCTGTTACCTCACTAGAGCTGCTATTTTGATTTAATATTTTCTCTTGGTTCATTAACCATAAAGGAAAATGTCCTTAATTATGTAGTTAACTAAGTAAATTGACTATGGCCATATTAAACACTATTCTCACTTTACCAGGAAGAAACTCATCTCTCTACTACTTTACTAAAAAACACAATGGAACAATTTTAAATTCTTAAATATGTGAATATTCCTGATAATTAATGTTTGTATAGTTTTGAGTTGTATATGTAGTTACTTTAATGTCCTTTATGTAAGAAATAAGATTATCTTATTGTCTTTTATAAGTATTCATAAGGAAATACATTAACACAAATTATTTCTATGTTTTGAATAGTATAGATATTATAGATACTCATCTTGACAAAAATTTTTAAAAATGATAAAGAAGGACTAAATAATGTCTGGTTGATTTTAAATGAAACTTTATAAAGTACTTAGGGAAAAAGAAAGTTTTTCCGAAATAACATTTCCTTCATTGCCTTTATAAGGCTTTTAAATTTAATTTTGGTCTGTGTTAAGAGAAATTAACTCAGTATAACATAAGATTTTAAGTGGAAATCTTAGCTTTTTTCTGTAAATTTAATTCAATGGACTAATTTTTGTTGAATGCTGCCTTACACAGTCCAAAATGAACAGAAAATTTACACATGCCCAGAGTAAAAGCACCTGATAATTGCATACAGAAGCATGTTTAATGTAAGAATATGGACAATTTCTTTCAACCAAGAAGCCTAAGACAGAAAACACAAATTACATTAATTTAATTATTTTCAAAATGTTAAAAGCAGAAAATATAGCTACAGCATCTACCAAGGAAAAAAAAACCACTTTAACCTCCTGTCTGCCCATATGTAGCAGAATAAGATTTGATATTCAAAATGATAACTGAGAAATTTTAAAATCCTACAAGACGATTTGAATCATCTCATTACACTATTTTTACTACCTTAGTCAATTTTCTTTCTTTCCTTTCACTTGAAAGTTAGCCAAATACTTTAAAATAAATAAAAGTGTTTTAGACAGAATGCCTACCAATATGAGCAAGAAAGAAGACATATTCATATTACACTAATCTTGTCAGAATTTTACCACTGGCCTATGAATTGGTAATAATCTACTTCTGCCGCCATTCAAATGGTCTACTCGAATGCTTGAGTAGAGCATTCAAGGTGAATGCTCGAATTACTTTCAAACAATTGATTGGCACTTCACATCCAGGTATGATAAAAATGTGGGCTAGGGAGAAGAGTGACTCATTTGGCAAACTGGACAGTTGCTAGAATCTTGAAGAAATGGGCCCAGATAGCTTGGGACTGTAGTTAGTGTGCATTTTACTCTAGTTATAACTTGAGTTGACAGGATATGCTGTCCTAGATCATTGGCTTTCTGGTTGATACTGAAAGTCTGTGACCCGGAGTTTATTTCAGTTTATGAACAAGTTCTCGCAAGTCCCCTACCTCTGAAGAAAGCAAACAAACCTCCCCCCAAAGTTGAAGAACCTATTTTTCCAAAAAGAGGACATAAAGATTCTAAAGTCAGGTTTCAAGAGAATAGGTGTTACAAAAACAATTCTTATGCAAAAAAGTAAAAGAAACGTCCAGGAAAATGTTGATCTCATTTAGTTGTTCAAGGTATTTTTATATGGATGGTGTAGAAAAGACCATGACCTTATATCTGGAGGATATAATAAAGAACTGTAGCACTGCACACATATGGGAAATGACTCGATTCTGGTTGTACAACTTCCTGGATACTTGTGATTGGCCAAGAGAGATAAACACCTAAAACTGGGGCTGGTTTGGAGGAACTGAGTCATGGAATAGACAATGGGAAATGCCAACTGTGGCATGAAAGAATGAATGAAGCAGGAGACACTATGGGCACATACCCTCAAAGCCTCATACATAGAGAAGGGTCTTAACAACTTTGGAAAGCTTAGGAAATCTACACAGAGTTGCCAGGGGAAGAACCAGAAAACCATTCCAGTTTTGCAGTTATCATAAATCAAAGAGATTCTCTACAGCAGATAGAAGCCTACGATGCTTCAGGAAGGATAACCAGATCACATATGTTTCAATCCAGTGGCTACCATCAACTTCAACTTCTTCAAAATGCACTCGACCATAAAATACTGCTTTTTAATATTTTTAGAGAGCTATCCTTTATAGCTTTGATCTTTAAATGCATTGTACCTTTTATAGCAGATTTGTAGGGAAATTTTGCTTGGTATCAGAGTTCTATTAAAATTGAGATTGTACTGTTAACAAAGGTCTTCTTTGGGAATGGGCCCCTTGGTGGATGGATCTCCAAAAATGTTTTTATGTAAAATGCTGAAGTAGCTTTGGAATGTGTGATTGAGTTGAAGAGATTGGAATTGTTTTCTTTGAATATTTCTGTGCATATTTTCTTATTCTCCTCAATGTTCTGTGTGTAGTATTTTCTAGAAAAATCCATTTGTCTAATTTTCTAAGCTACGATTTGCTTTAGGACATTGGTTTCCTTTGAAGTAAATGAAGCTGATGTCCATTTTCCACACCTCAGTATACGCTGAGGTCCTTCTTTCGCCTGCCCTTCTCCACCTCAGAGGCAAAGGGGTGTCCTTGAGCAGACTAGTAGGAAAGGGACTACAGTAAGCAGGCAGTTATTCCACAAGTTATTTTTGTAACCTCTGGTGAAAAGAGTGATTAGCAGAGCATGGAAATTACCTTAAAGACTAGGTATTTTGTGGGAGCTACTGACCACAATCTTTATGATCGCCAAATAGATTCCAGGGCACTAATTTCTTTGGAAAGGAAACAATTCATTAGTAGTTCTTTCAATGTTTCTTTCATTTGTTTGTTTATCTGTTTCCAGGAAATACAATTTAATGTCCAATGTAAAATATTTCATCCCTGAACTCCTAATTTTTGCTTTGCTTTTTTGGTGTGGTTTCATCCCCTTTATTTGGCAGAATTTCATAAAAACTGGGTCACCCCCTCCTGAGAGGCACCCATTGTGATATGTTTGCACCAATCCATCTCAGTGTCACCCAGTCCTATCATACATGTAGAAGACTGTAAAAGATAGAATGATAAAATTGTGTATAGTGGAAATAGGATAAATTCAAGGAATGCACTTAAGTGACATTTCAAAAGTTTCAAAAAATATCAGTAATGGATAATTAATTGTTAAAGTCACCATGTAGCTATTTGTTTTTGATGACCTGTTCACCTACTATTGTCCTAAATTTCGATTTTATTGAAGCTCCACATTCCCATGAGCTTTGTGACATGTTTGATCTCTTCTGTTTTTCTACCTATTCTAATCTGCTTCTAAGTAAATTTTGGTATTTTTCAACTTAAAAACATCCTCACTTTTACATTTTTATTATAGATATCTTGTTCAATTATGTTGTAATTAATGCCTTCATTTAGTGTTCTCTCAGTTGCTATTGCTACCTAATTATAGATGATATAGAATGTTGTTTGTATTTCTTTTAAAAAGGACAACTTAGTCTAGGAAAAGCGCACCCTTGCATTGAAATAGTCAATCCCTAAATATGTATTCGCATTTTGAAAAACAAAAATGGATTACTGATGGTAAATATGTGAGATACACACACATACACACACACACACACAAGAATAGAGCGGATCCATATCTAGCATTTATATTTGAGAAGTTTTTTTTGGAAATGTTTTTGAAAATATCTTCTTTAGAACCAGTTTGTCTTTATTCTTTCAGTGCCACATACTGGGTATGATGGAATGTCATATCAAATTTATATCCAGCTCCTCAGGTCCTGAAGATTCAGAACTCTACCTGACAAGCCCAAATTAGTTATATTGAGAAAAGTTGAGACCAACATTTAACAATGGATTTCATATTCTCTGACTTTGATAGGTATGATTTTTTAAATACACTCAAATAATTGTAAAAATTTGTAAAAAATTTGTAAATATACCATAATGTACAATTATACATAATATAACATAGTATTTAAATAATGCATGTTGAATTTTTAATATCATGTTTGGCCTACAATAGGTATTCAATAGATGGTAATAATGGTGTGGTGCTAATAGTGATTGTGAGTGATTATGATGATGATGAATAGTTCATGGAATCAGATTATAATTCATGAGAAACTAATAGTTAAGGCAATTTATTGTAATATCAATAACTAGTATATAAGTAGAATAAATATAATAGGTATGAAAGACTTGGATCTATAGACTTAATATATACTGCAACAAGGCACCTGGGTGTCTTAGTCAGTTAAGTGTCTACCTTTGGCTCAGGTCATAATCACAGGATCCTGAGTTCGAGTCCCATGTCAGGCTCCCTGCTCAGCAGGGAGTCTGCTTCTCCTTCTCCCTTCCTGTCCTCTCCCTGTTCCTGTGCTTTCTCTCTCTCCCTCTTTCTCTCTCTCCCTCTCTCTCTCTCATGCTCTCTCTCAAATAAATAAATGAAATCTTGAAAAGATAGATATCCTGCAATAGACATTTTATTCTTATTTTATTTATGCTAGAGGTCAACTTCAAGAGAAAGTTACGATCATTCATATAGCAAGTTACAATACTTAGGTGAAAATTAAGACCCGTGGCTTAACTTTCTGATCTGACTTTAAAAATCCATTAAATTAGCTTAAATAACTCTTAACACATTAGGTAGTAAAATAGCTACAATATCATTTATCTCTTCATTCATCTTACGGCATTTTTTTTTAATTTTTATTTTTTATTTATTTATGATAGTCACAGAGAGAGGGAGAGAAAGAGAGACAGGCAGAGGGAGAAGCAGGCTCCATGCACCGGGAGCCCGATGTGGGATTCGATCCAGGATCTCCAGGATCGCGCCCTGGGCCAAAGGCAGGCGCCAAACCGCTGCGCCACCCAGGGGTCCCCATCTTACGGCATTTTTATTTGAAAGAATGTTACAAAGATAACTAAGATCAGGGCCATGTCTATCCAGAGCCAAGCCATCAGTGGAAAAGGGAAAGGAAAGGAGGCCATCTCTGGGCCTTTGGTCTTTGTGAATGATCCCACGTACTCAGATACTTAGAAATTTTAATAGGATTAATATAGCATTTGGATGACTGCAAACATTGCTCTCTTTACATAGAAATATTTGAATATTTTTCTTGGCTTATCCAAAATACCAGTGGTGTAGGGTTACATGTCAAAGATATATTTGGCCTTGGTATGGCCCATGTGTTCAATTGCCTGGTATGATGGTGACTTCAGTTCTTGAGATATATGTTTGCCCACACCTTCAACTATGTCAGCAGAGTGGACTTGTGATTCCATTCTGGCAGCCTAACTCACTGTAAACCCATGAAAACCAGGCACAAAGGTTTGCAGAGAATGATGGCATGGATGGAATGCCACACAAATTCATGTCGCACCTGTTCTCGGAAATAAAGTGGCCTGTCTTTGCATCTTTCAATACAGCACCTTTCACTGATAAATTTGTTGATCATTTTTTTTAAACAGAAGAATTAAACAAACAAGAAAATAAGGTGCCTGCGACACCCCCTGATGAAAGCTCATTACTTATTCTGCTTGAATGATTTTATATTGGATAAATCTAGTATAAAGTGAGAACCCTATTTCCAGCTGAGGCTTAAAGATGTTTTACTAAAACATGCTTAAGCAAATGCATCGGATGCCTCACAAGGAAGATACACACAGAGCTATCTTTGAAGAAATTCAATAAATTGTGTATCAGCAGCTGAAGAAAGATACTCTGATTTGCACTCATAGATTTGCATTGGCTTCATTGAAAATTCATGGTATGCATAGTGGAAATGGTCAAATATGACGTTTGGATGATACCTAACAAGGAAAAGCAACTTTTTCCTTCCTGTTCGGTAGTTAGCCATGCTGCTGAAACTCCACAGGCACGCTCCAAAACCGTACTTTTAACAGAAGTTCCCTTCGCCATGTGAGTCAGTGAAAGACGGCGGAACGGCACCTTCCACTGGCATCTCTCCACCTTACAGGATCCCCAAAAGCTTTCAACTCCACCTCAAGCCCAGGCAGTGGCAAAGAGAGAGGAATTGAAGAAGCAAAAATAAATATTAAAGTACACAAGAATCAAATATTACCTATTTAAATAGCAATTATGCAGTTGAAAACAAGATCATCACACCTGTACAAGAAAAGGCATGCAAGCCAAAAACATCTGCTTGGATCCACCTGCCAGGCACCTGTTTTGCTGTTTCAATGCCATTTGATTGCTGGAGATGTAGAGGCTCTTGTGAGGTAATGAGTGATTTTACATTATGCATGATTGAAAACAGGTGTTCTAATGCTGTACAATTCTATGCATGAATAATTCAGTTTGTTTAGAGCAAGATCTTTAAAAGAAGTACTGCATGGGCTTTATTATTTCTATAAACATGAAGGTTATTTTTTTTAATGTACAACAATTGTTCCTTTTCAGTCAGCTTGTTTATGGCAATTTTTGTGTAATTTTATGGATGACGAATAATATCTTGAAAGGTAAAATTGATCATACTTAAAACATGTAAGAAGTAAAATTGAAAGGTCTGTTAGCAAGAGGAAAAACGGTATTAAAATTCAATGTTCTAAGTGAAAATGCCTGATTATTTCCTTCCTGCTTTGCCTGCTTTCTGATGGTAACAAAACATTCGTCTGAGAGCTATAATTAAGGAGGGGTGAACTATTTGGGAAAATAGAGAAATTGTTTTGTGTCTCAGCCCAAACACCAAGCAGAGCCCAGACTTCCTTAAAGATAGAACTGATGTGAGCAGCCTTTCTTTTCTACTTACATATCAAGAGTTCACACCCTCTTATAATCCACTGTAGGATACCACTGAGAGAGACAATCTCTTTTGCTCCAATTCCCACTTCAAGTTTTGTCTACCCTGGTCTTCTGGAGGCAGAAGTGTTATTATCGGGATGTTGTGTTTCAAACAGCAAGTAAAATCCCTAAACTCCCAATGTTAAGATTTAGAACCTCACCAAGAAGATATGAGACTTGTTCTCTTAAAGACCAAAGACACTATGGTGTCTCAACCGCATGTCATTAAATTTTAAAAATATTCCGAGGTGTGAGCGACAGAAAACATATTTGCTTCAATTAATACTATCTAAGTAATGGCAAGACAAAGGAGACAGAATTATAGTCATAATCACGACGCTGTTAGTAATTTACATTTGTTGAGTGTTTCATACCATATAAACCATAGTATAAGAGAGTTATTGACACATAATAACTCCTTCCTAAAATATACCACCTCAGCAAGTAGTCAGCTTTGAGCTTTGAGGTTTGGCTCCCTTCCCTCATTTTAAGAGCTGTGGGGAGCTTCACAGGGGAATCTATTATTGAAAAGCCTTTCTGTTAGAAGTGAATTGTAAGACAGGTCCTTCATGTGGGGAGCAACAGTGGGAAAGTCACAAGGAAAAATAGAAGACTTGGTATGAAGGAGAACACTTTCATTGCTATTGACACAGTGAATTGACCTTATTCCCTCCCATGGGGATAAGGTTGGCGAGCAGGCCTTTACAAGTATTCACCAAATATAAGCACTGGCCTCATAAACTTAGAGAATCAATGCTAAGAAGGGCTTCAGGGACCTGCACTTAGCGATATAAGTAAGCAGAAGATAGAAATGTTGGTCTGGCAATTCTGGGCTTGCACAAAATGACCTTTTTTATTCTCTAAAAGTTAAGATAGCAGAGCTTTCTTTCTGACTCTGCTAAATATTTATCTAAAATTCTTTTTTTTTTTTTTTTTTTTTTGGCCACTGCACATCTCAATGCTGATGAATGCTGATGGACACCCAAAACTTTAAGCTGAATCATGAAATTGCAATTTTTGTTGGTCAAAGCTGGTTAAATTTTAGACATTTCATACAGTTCCATCTATCTCTGCTAAAGGTCCCTCAGTCGGGGGCATTCCTTCTTCATGAATACAATAAACCATAACTTTCATTGTATGAAATGCATAACTAGAAAAAAATAAAACCATTGCATTCTGATAGAAGGCAACCACTTTATGACAAGGCCTCGCAACCATGATAGAGGTTGGTGCCCTACCTCATACCAACAGGTGGAGTCTACTCTCCTTGTTAATCAGCTGCTCTTAATGACCAATAGGCTTATCAGAGCTCTCAACCAATTGCCAACATCAGTTTGCAATCACATGAGGGAGCCAACTTGGCTGTCCCGCCCAAATGAGCCTTCAAATGCCTCCAGCCCAAGCTACCATCTGACTGCATGTGCTTAATTGATTATATAGGGGGCAGACATTTTATTGATGGACTATAGCTGCAAATGCTTTGACATTGCTCCCACCAAGCGGTGGGGCCCATTTCCCCTCTTAGTATATTTAGGCAGCCATGGACTGCCTTGACCATCAAAGTAAGACAGAGGTTCCCAGGCAACATGAAAGAGGAACGCTAGCTTCTGACTCTTCTCTGGGAATGCTTGTTCCTAAAAGTCTGATTCAGCACAAGAAATGAGACTCCTCAACCCACTATGCACTGAGAAGCCCAAGCTACCTTGAGAGGCTCTGGACATGGACATGATAAGTATCACGGATGCAACAAATATAAGGGAAGAAGCCACCCAGAAGGTAAATTCATTACTCTGTGCTGCTCCATATGATGCCACCTGGATCAGAGATGAACCCAGCCAAACCCTTCCCATGTGCCAGACCCATCCATTTGTGAGTAAAATGGTTATTTTAAGCTGCTAAGTTGTGTGGAAATTTGCTGTTAGGGAATAGATAGCCAAACTTGCTTTACAAAATAATACACATTGAGTCTGAAGCAGGTATGTGGATTTTGAGAAAATTAGTTAACCTCACAGCCTCAATTTCACATCTCAAAAATAGGGTACTGATATCATCTGCTCCCAGGGGTTGTTTTGAGAAAATGTGAAGTCTTCAGAACAGTGCCTAACATAAACCCCCCAAATTTGTGAGCCATTATTTATTATCCAGGGTTTTACAAAGAAATAAGATATGTAGGGAATGTAGGAAAGTTTTTTTTTTTTTTTGACAACTGAGATTTTTAAATTTATTTTTTATTATTTAAGTTTTAGGTATTTAACATCAGTGCAATATTGGTCTTTGGAGTAGAATTCAGTGATTCATCACCTACATACAACACCCAGTGCTCACCCCCACAGATGCCCTCCTTAATACCCGTTACTCATCGAGCCCATCCCCCACCAACCTCCTCCATCCACCTCAGTTTGTTCTCTATCAGTAAGAGTTTCTTATGGTTTGTTTCTCTCTCTCTCTTTTTTTTTCTTTTCCTCCATCACTTGATGGAGATTTAGGTTTTCTCCATAGTTTGGCTATTATTGATAATGCTACTGTTAACATTGGGGTGCATGTACCCTTCAAATCTGTATCTTTGGGATAAATACCTAGTAGTGCAACTGCTGGACCTCATGGTTATTCTATTTTTAACATTTTGAGGATCCTCCATACTGTTCACGAGAGAGGCTGTACCAGTTTGCATTCCCACCAACAGTGCAAGAGGGTTTCCCTTTCTCTGCGTCCTTCCCAACACCTTTTATTTTTTGTGTTTTTAATTTTAGCTGTCCTGACAGGTGTGAGACGGTATCTCATCATGGTTTTGATTTCTATTTCCCTGATGATGAGTGATGTTGGGCATCTTTTCATGTGTCAGCCATCTGGATTATCTTTTTTGGAGAAGTTTCTGTTCATGTCTTCTTCCTGTTAACTGGGTTGAGCCTCCTTAGTACTTGGGTGGGAAAATTCTTTACCAGAATGTCCAAGTCACTCCCTAAAGAGATGCAAAATTCCTTGAGGTAATCGCAACTTGCTATCTTCTGCTTTCTGGCATGACAATTGTAGGTTTCAACTAGCAGAAATTCACCTTGGTTGTCAGAAAATCTGGAGTGGAGAGTAGTTAGGCACTATGCAAATATAAATCCTTACTTTAAATGGCAAATTTCACTCAGAGCACAAGTTTATGGTAATTATTTTTGCTTGAATGAGGTGTTCAAAAGGGTAGATACTAGAGAAGGATATTGAAAGATGGAGAAGTTGGCAAAGACAAGTTTGTATCCTAGTTTTCTTTGGGCCCAGAATCCTTTGAGACACCTGGTATGTCCCCATGAGCTGAATGGTTAGCAAGCCTATGTCTTTAGTGTGTGGTGATCCACATTTAGTAAGGCTCAACATCAGCCAGATGTATGGTCATTGCTTTGAAGGCAGAGCATCAATGGTCAGTTGAAGCAGGTGAGTATTAATGATCATTTGATTGGAAGCATCTGTACTAAATTGTCAGTGCTTTAGTACTGACTACCATTAAGATCATTGGAAAGTGCCGGGCATGATCCCGGGGTCCTGGGATCGAGTCCCACATTGAGCTCCCTGCATGGAACCTGCTTCTCCCTCTGCCTAGGTCTCTGCCTTTCTCTGTCTCTCATGGATAAATAAATAAAATCTTAAAAAAAATCATTGGAAAGTGTTATTTTATGTTGGTATATATTAACATGAAAAGGTAAGATAAGACAGAGCTACACAAAGTCATGGTCACTTAAAATGATTCAAATTAAACTGGATTCTTCAGTATTGGCAAATGTGGTACAGTTATTGCAATTTGGAAGCAAATCTAACCACAGGCTTCATATTTCTAAGTTTAAAAAAACTCCTATGAAGTCCATACAATTGAAAACTTCAGAGAAGTGTGTTATAAAATTAAACTATAGCAGCAAGATTTTATAGTCCTGGGTGAGGTAGTTTTGAAAAGAGTTTGGAAGAAATACAAAAATAAAATGCCCCATCCTTGGGGCACCTGGGGGCTAAGTCGGTTGAGTGATGAATTCTTGATTTCAGCTCAGGTCATAATCTCAGGGTTACAATATAGAGCCCTTGGGTCAGGCTCCATGCTTAGTGCTGGAGTCTGCTTGAGATTCTCCCCCTGTCCCTTCCCCTGCTTCCTGGTTCTCACATGTGTATGCTCTCTCTTCCTCTCTCTTTCAAATAAATAAATCTGGGCAGCCCAGGTGGCCCAGTGGTTTAGCCCCTGCCTTCAGCCCAGGGCATGATCCTGGAGACCCAGGGTCAAGTCCCACGTCGGGCTCCCTGCATGGAGCCTGCTTCTCCCTCTCCTGTGTCTCTGCCTCTCTCTCTCTCCCTCTCTCTGTCTCTCATGAATGAATAAATAAAATCTTTTAAAAATATATAAATAAATAATAAAAATAAAATGCCCCATCCTGAATTGTTAGGGGTCAGTTGAAGAATGAGGATCAAAATATTTAAGTCATCCCAAGAATAGTATAGGCATGACCAGTTCAAGAAAAGGCTAGAATAACTTTTGGAGCAAATTCATACATGGGATGAGGAGTCTACAAATTGAAAGAAAAATGTCCTTTAGCTGTCCTACCCAGAGTGGGTGACAAAGAAATAAGCACACTTGTTTAAAATTAAGTGTGAAATCTCTAAGTCTACCATCTAGTCCACTTAAGAGAAATACCTGCTCATTAAATTGGTCCTACTCCCCATGCCAGTCTGGCTAACAACTTCCTTCCTATTCTTGAATCATCTGTCCTTTCCTAGTTGATTGCTTTCCTTGAAAACCATCTCAGACTGCACTTCTTTTAATTTGCTTCTACATTGTGGATTATATCTGTATCTACATCTATGAAAAGTAAAACTTTGGTGTATAGTAGGCATGAATGCCAAGTCACAAATTGAAGTGTGTAAGGAATTTAATTTTTCTGTAACTGAATTTATTTTCTTTTGAGATTCCTTTCACTATGTATTGCAAATTAAATTCTTACTGAATAAAGTTCCCCATCGCCAAACTCCATTCTTTTTTTTTTTTTCTTTTTAAGATTTTATTTATTTTAGAGAGTGAAAAGAAGACTGCATGCCTGTGTGTGTGTGTGGGGGTGGTGCACGGGAGCAGCGGGAGAGAGAATCTCCAGACTCTGTGCTCAGTGTGGAGCCCCACACAGGGCTCTATCCTGGGACCCTGAGATCATGACCTGAGCCCAAATCAAGTCCAATGCTCAACTGAGCCACCCAGGATGCTTCCTAAACTCAGTTCTTGAGAAAGGAATACCTAATGTTAAGACCCTATGGTAAGAGATGGATGGGGCAAGAAGGAGCTGGTCCAGGTTGTCCACATCTAATCACAGTGACCTCATTTGAGACTTAGATCACTAAAGTGACTTCTATTCCTCAGCACATGAATGTTGATCTTTTCTCCTTTTTGTAAACCTCTGGCCTCTCCAGGCCAGCTCCCTTGCAAGAGACCCCAAGCTCTTCTCTAACTTTTAGCTGCTTCTGCTATAGAATTCCTGGAAACTTGGCGCAGCCAAGGTCTGTCTTTCTAGACGTTCCATGAAGCCAATTCTATGTCACTGCCCCTTTATAATACTGGGTAATGGGAAACTCTGGGTCTTGCTGGCTCCCTGGACTTGATTTAGACTTTAAGGCACATTCATCTTTGACACCCCAACCTTAATGCAAGGTTTGAATCATCCCTACCTTCTCTGCCCTTCCTCAACCTGTAATTTTTTTGTTGTTATCCAAGGAGAACTTTTACTAGGGATCAGTCCAAGTCTTCCTTATTAAAATTTTATTGCACAATATTTTAATGTTCACAAACACAATAATCTGATATCCTCTGACATTCCAGAGCCCTTCTGAAAGTGATATTTTCTGTTCTGATTGATCAACCCTCTTCTGGCAGAACTGTGCCTCATAGCCCAGCAAACAAGGGAAAGGTCATTGATTCCAGGAGATACCAGAGGAAGCATATCTGTTAATATTAAAAGCTTAGCCATCTATTTGTAAATAAGCAAATCCTAATATTTCTGGACCTGGCTATAAATGGACTTCCTCACAATCTCTCCTCCATATTTTCTAAAGCTTCTGGAGCTCTCAGCATGAATCTTACTCCATGGCTTTGTGCCTTTACTCATGTGACTCCTATCCCAAACAACCTTCCTCTTCCTCTTTGCCTGGGCAATTCCACATTTACACAGTAAAGCTTAATGGAAAAGAGCATGGTCTTAGGTCAGACCTCAGAGACTTAGCTTTACCACTTACTCCATGTGAAGTGATAGACAAATTACTTCCCCCTACCCAACTTTCTTCATCTGCAAAATGAGTATAAGAGTGCCTTTCTCAAGGGTTTGTTATGGGAAGTAAATAAAATAATATATATGTAGTACTTAAAATTGTATCTAGTGAATAGTAAGCCCTCAATAGGCTTTGGCCATTTTCACTCACCTTTCAAGACTCACTCATGCTCACCTTTCCACTACTCCTGTTCTTTTGCCCCTGGTAACCATTAAGGCCAGAGGCCATACTTTAGCTCCTCAAGGTGGAGAAAAAAGGATCAAGGGCATTGACTGGAAAGGGTTCAGAGTGCACTTTCTCAGAGAGCAGACTTGTACACTCTGTAGAGTAACCTTTTAATAATATATCTGCTACAGCTCTGTTAAGTCTGTTTCCTTCTACAACCGCACATGATATTATAAATCCCACTTCGACGTTAGCACAGCAGGAGTGGTGGAGGAGTGAATGTGGAAGGAAGAGAGATTTGTACCAAAATGCTACTAAAACTAGTACTGCTGTCCCTATTTTTTCAAATATAAAGGGGAAAAACGGTTAATGGAGACAGAATGACATATTCAAGTTTATAGGCCACATGATAAGTAGTAAAATCATGACTCAGTCCAGCTCTTAAGACTTCTATCATCTTGGTGTTTAAATGTAATTCCACTTCTCATGGGAATGTACCTTCTCTGAAGAATATAAGTGGTATCTAGTCATAGAAGACAGAGAGGATTTTGGTTCTAGAAATTGGACCCTGGCTTCTCTCACTGCTCTGCAGGACCTGCCTGGCTTCTTTGGGTTGTAATCCCAGTTTCTTAAAGGCTTACTATTAAACTTATTGACTTGAATCTTGTCCCAAGGTCTCAAATTTCTTGCCTCAGATAGTTTTTATCTTAAGGCAAATCCTTCATTTTCTTTGTCTGCACAAAATTCCAGGGCCTGGATATCATCTCGTCTTTGGGTAACATCTTCCAGATTTGTTTTAAGCTGATTACATGTTGCTGAACAATCAGATTTTCTGCCCTAAGCAGCACAAAACCAAGTGATGACAGCGCTGGCTTCTGGCCACCAGCAATGTGATGATGCAGCATGGGTCTTTGATAGTCATGATTTGATCTTGGGTGTTCTCAAATGGCTACATACCCCTAAAGAGTGGGAAAGGGAGTCTCCCTCACGTTGTGACACATGGTGTGGAAGCTCATCTGTGTTGTGGCTGTTTATGCTATTCCTGTTCCCCCCTCTTCTACACCCAATCTACCTTTTTCACAACCCTACATTATATAAGCTGATATTTCTCATTGAGACCCGTTAAGTGTCTTAACAAAATGACTTTAAAAAATGGAGTGCCAGTGGGAATGTAGGCAGAACTTGGCATACGTGTTTGGGAAATATGAAACCTAAAATGTGAAAAATCTTGATCGGTTTTATTTTCTGGTCTAAATGTTCCCTTCAAGTTTTCTTCCCTCATTTTTAGTCTGTCGTCTCCTGAACTGCAATTACTGATGCTGTATGCCAGTGCCCACTGGTGATTCCTGCAATTTGATTTTTCTCAATCTACCATAATAGGGGCTATCTGTGGAGGCAGGAACGTGTACTAAAACAATCAGCTTTATTCAGCCACCCTGTACCTGGAAGCAGGATTCTGGGAAATCCTAGTGGTTTTCACTACACCGAATGGAGCCCTACCAGAAGAGAACATGGGGAATGAGAAAGTGACAGTCAAGCAAAAGGTTCACTGAGCTTTATTAAACACATACCAGGAGTAGTGTTCTGGGATAGAAAATGCAAAGGATACCAAATGGAAGACACATCCCCCAACTTTCAGAATTTCAGTTTGAGGAAAACCAGCATAATGAAAGCTCACTGGAAATACTGAACATGAGCTACAAAGAATCAAGTTAGTTCTAGAAGAAACTATTTCTGTAAAAGACTTAGAAAGTTAAGACGGTTTGAAATGATAGGATACTTATAAAGTCTGGAACCTAAACTGGGCTGTGATGAGCGAGCAGAGATGAGATATATTGGAAGCAGAGAAAAGGACATTCCAAGTAGAAGGAGACAAGAGCAAGATTTCTGAACAGAGAAGCTTGAAGGGTGTGTGGGGAAAACTGAGGGATTAAGTTTGGTTAAAGGGCTCACAGGTGACCGTGCCTGCTACGCAGTAGGATTCAAGAAGCATTTGTGAAATGAATGGGAGGGGGGGTGGTTAAAAATTTGGGTTGATGTCACATTATGATATCTGGCTATTTTCTCTGTACTTTTTTTTAGTTAAAGTGATTGTTGATGTGATTGAAGTTAAACCTGGAATCTGAGTTTAGGGTTTCTGAATATGTGCTAAACCTTAATCTTCATCAGCCATGTACAGAAAAGGTGTTATAGTCATAAAGGGAACTGGATGGGACTAAGTGTATGGGTGCGATTAGAGGCATCTGCTTTTGCTGGAAAAGAATGGAGGGATGTGAGTAACATCTAGAACACCTGCCTGTAAACGGGCCCAGTGAAAGCCAACACTCTGGAAATGACATTCTTTTCAGTTTTGCTAATGAGTGGGCCAACATTTGACTGCAAAAGGAAGAGGGAGGACCCTGCACTAGCCTGGCCTGTTTGACCCTCTTCTCCACTGGATCAAGGTGGGAACTATCTTCAACGTTGTAACCCTAGCACCTGGCCACCTACTCGGTTCTCACTAGGGATGTGTTGCTTGAGTTGATTTATTAAAAAAACATGTAGTTCTTGGAGAGCAAGTCAAAGTTCTCTAATTGGATCAAGTCAATAAAGTGACAAACTGAGTTGAACTAAGTTTAAACAATGGATAGGACTAGATTACCTTTTGTATGAATTAAACTATAAACAACCAGAACTTACCAACTTACCACCAATTTTGTCACCAATTTTTCCTCAGGTGTGGATGAAAGGATAATATCTAGTTTGGACCCATCTGCATTTCTCTACTTGGTATATTTCTGAGAAATTGTTGATTCTATTTCTGGTTCAGAAAGGGGTCATTCCCCTATGTTTGCAGATTTTCCAGATTTTTATAAATGCTCAAAGTTTATTTTTAGAACATTCTTGAAATTCCAAGGCATTTTGTTCTCTCCAGTCCCCTGCAACATAATTTTTATTAATCTCTATTGCCCTCTAAATGACCAATTTGTTTCTGTATGGCAACAGCCTTCACCTCAAATATGTGTAATTACCATAACATTCCTAGTATTGTTTTTTGGAGCAGGTTTTGTTATATATATACAAAAGGTTTTGTTATATCTTGACCCTTTTCTTCACAAAACAATTTCTTGATTGGAGCTTAAAGATGATATCTAGCATGCTTTCCAATCATCTAAATGTGATGCAAAAAGCATTTAGAAAAAATGACTAGGGCAAAACAAAACAAAAAACCCTGCAAAATATTCTTTTTTTTTTTTTTTTTTTTAAGATTTTTAATTTATTCATGAGAGAGGCAGAGTCCTGTGCTCTATGCCAGGAGTCTGACTTGGGACTTGATCTTGGGTCTCCAGGATCATGCCTGGGCTGAAGGTGGCATGAGCCACCTTTACCACTTGAGCCACCTGGGCTGCCCAAATATTCTTATATATAATACATCTCTTTATTTAAAAAGATAGATCTTATTATAATAGATTCAAATAAATAAATAAACATACCCCCCAAAACCAAACAAGAATCAACAACAACAAAACCCTGGAAATGTTAAAGTTGCTGAAGTCCAAATGCATTTTATTTTTTATTTTTATTCACTTATAGTTAATATACAATGTCACATTCATTTCCCAGGTATAATGGGGATTTGACAATTCCATACACACTCGATCACCATAAGTGGGGTCACATCTGTTACCATACATTATTTCAATATTATTTTAAGATGTTTTTTTCAAAAGATTTATTATTTATTTATTCATTCATTCATTCATTCATGAGAGACCCAGAGATAGATGCAGAGACCTAGGCAGAGGGAGAAGCAGGCTCCCTCTGAGCAGGGACCCCGATTCAGGACTCGATCCCAGGACTCTAGGAACACTCCCTGTGCCAGAAGCATGCACTCAACCAGGAGCCACCCAGGTGTCCCCACTATAACAATATTATTGGCTATTTTCTCTATGCTGTACTTTTCATCTCCATGACTTAATCATCTTATAACTGAAAGTTTCTACTTCTTTGTCCACATCACCTATTTCACCCGTTCTCCACCCACCTCCTCTCTGGCAACTGCCATTTGTTTTGTGTATTCAAGAGTGTGTTTTTGGTTTTAGTTTCTACATATAAGTGAAATCATATGGTATTTCTGACTTCCCTTAGCATAATATCCTTTAGGCCCATCCATGTTGTCAGAAATGGCGAGATTTCATTCTTCTTTATGGCTGAATAATATTCCTGTGTTTATGTGTTTATATATCACATTTTCTTATCCACTCATCTATCTATGAACACTTGGGTTGCTTCCATATCTTGGTTATTGTAAATAATCCTGCTATAAATAGAAAACATCTTTTTTATTAAATATTTTCATTTTCTCTGGGTAATATTCTATACTGGAATTATTGGATCATACAGTATTTCTATTTTTATCTTTTTAAAAGAAACTTCTATACTGTGTCCACAGCAGTTAGGTCAATTTATATTCCTATCAACAGTGCACGAGGTTTCCTTTTTTTCCACGTTTTCTCCAATACTTATTTCTTGTCTTTCTGATACTAGCCATTCTGACAAGTATGAAGTGATATCTCATTGTGGTTCTGATTTGCTTTTTCCTGATGATTAAGATGTTGAGCATTTTTTCATGTGTCTGTTGGCCATAAGCACTCCTTGGGTCTATTCAGAATCTCTTTGGGTCTATTTTTTGTATCCTACAACTTTACTGAATTCATTCTGATAGTCTTTTTGGTTATATCTTTAGGGCTTTCTTTTTTTTTTTTTAACACATTTTTTTTTTTTAATTTATTTATGATAGTCACACAGAGAGAGAGAGAGAGGCAGAGACACAGGCAGAGGGAGAAGCAGGCTCCATGCACTGGGAGCCCGATGTGGGATTCGATCCCAGGTCTCCAGGATCGCGCCCTGGGCCAAAGGCAGGTGCCAAACTGCTGCGCCACCCAGGGATCCCTTTTTTTTTTTTTTTTTTAAACACATTTTTTTTTAATTTATTTATGATAGTCACAGAGAGAGAGAGAGAGAGAGAGGCAGAGACACAGGCAGAGGGAGATCTTTAGGGCTTTCTATGTATAGTATCATGTCATCTGCAAATGGTGACAGTTTTGCTTCTTCATTACCAATTTGTATGCCTTTTCTTGTCTGATTGCTGTATCTAGAACTTCTACTCATGCGTAGAATCTGGAAATTTTTTTTCCTCTTCTATTTTTAGAATAGTGTTAGAAGAACAGGTATTAGCTTTTTAAATGTTTAGTGGATTTCAAATAGGAAGTCATCTGGATCTGGGTTTTTGTTTGTTGGGAAATATTTGATTACTGATTCAATTTCATTACTAGCAGTCAGTCTGTACAAATTTTCCATCTCTTCCTGTTGAGTTTTGGGAGATTGTATGTTTCTAGGAATTTATCCATTTCTTCCAGATTGTCCTCTTTCTTGGAATATAACTCTTTATAACATTTTTATAATCCTTTATAGATCTGTGGTGTCAGTTATTTCTCTTCATTAATTTTTTTTTTCTTGACAAGTTTGGCTGAAGGATATCAATTTTGTTTATATTTTCAAAGAAAGAGCTCTTGATCTTTCCTTTTTTGTCATTATTTCATTTATTTCTCCTCTGACCTTTGTTATTTCCTTGCTCCTATTAGTTTGGGTCTTTGTTCTTTTTTTTTTTTTTTTTTTTTTTTTCTTAGCTCCTTTGGGCTAAGGATTAAATTATTCATTTGAGATTTTTCTTGTTTCTTGAGGTAGGCTTGGGTCACTATAAATTCACCTCTTAAAACTACTTTTGCTGCACCCCAAAGTTTTTGGACTGTTGTTTTCATTTGTCTTCATTGTTCATATATATACATATATATAATTTATTGTTGTTGTTGTTAACCCTTCATTATTTAGTAACAGTTGTTTAGCCTTCATGTGTTTGTATTCTTTCCAGACTTTTTCTTGTAATTTCTAGTTTCATACCATTTAGTTTAGATTCCTTTCATACAGTCATTACATGCATGAAGATACTTGATAGGATTTTAATCTTTTTTACGTTTGTTGAAACTTGTTTTGTTTCCTAACATGTGATCTATCCTGGAGACTGTTTCATATGCAGTTAAAAGAATGTGTACTTTGGGTCACCTGGGTGGCTCAGCAGTTGAGCATCTGCCTTTAGCTCAGGGCGTGATCCTGGGGTCCTGGGATTAAGTCCCACATCCGGCTACCTGCATAGAGCCTACTTCTCCCTCTGCCTAGGTCTCTGCCTCTCTTTCTGTGTCTCTCATGAGTAAATAATCTTTAAAAATAATAAAATAAAGAATGTGTATTTTACTCTTTTTGGACAGAATGTTCTCTCTATATCTGTTGGGTCCATCTTGTCTAAAGTGTCATTCAAAGCCACTGTTTCCTTGTTATTTTCTGTCTGGATGAGTGACCTGTTGATGTAAGTGGAGGACTAAAGTCCCCTCCTATCCTTGTACTACCCATTTCTCCCTTTAGGTCTATTAATAAACTGCTTTATATAGTCAAGTTTTCCAGTGCTGGGAGGATAGACATTTACAATTGTTATATCTTCTTGTTTGATGCTTTATCATTATGTGGTACCCTGTGTCTCTTGCTATAATCTTTGTTTTAAAGTCTATTTTATCTAGGTATTGCCACCCTGTGTTTGCTTTTTTTCCACTCATGGTAAATATGTCTATTCTTCACTTTCAGTCTGTGAAAGTGACTTTATATCTTTATAGCTATAATAAATTTCTTATAGGCAGCGTGCATTTAGGTTTGGGTCTTTTATCCATTTAGTCATGCTACGTATTTTGAGAGCATTTAGTCGATTTACATTTATTTTTCTTGATTTACATTTAAAGTAATTATTGATAGGTATGTACTTATAGCCATTTTTTTTACTTATTTTCTGGTTGTGTTTGTAGTTCTTTTCTATTCCTCATTTCTCTTGTTCCCTTCTCTTGTGGTTTGATGGTTCTCTTTAGTGTTATGCTTGGATTCCTTTCTCCTTTTTTTTTAAATGTATCACAGTTTTTTGATTTGTGGTTACTATCAGGCTCATATTTAATATCTTATGTGTATAGCAGTCTGTATTAAGTTAATAGTTGTTCATGGGCAGCCCAGGTGGCTCAGCAGTTTAGTGCCGCCTTCAGCCCAGGGCCTGATCCTGAGACCCAGGATCGAGTCCCATGTCGAGCTCCCTGCATGGAGCCTGCTTCTCCCTCTGCCTGTGTCTCTGCCTCTCTTTCTCTCTGTGTCTCTCATGAATAAATAAGTAAAATCTTAAAAAAAAAAAAAAAAAAAAGTTGTTCATGTTCAAACATATTCCAGAAGTATGGAATTTTACTCCCCCCCCCCACCTTTTATGTATATGATATCCTATTTTATGCCTTTTTATTTTATTTCCTTTGACTGATTTTTGTAGATATAATCTTGCCCCCCCCCCTTTTTTTTTGTTTTTGTTTTTTGTTGTTTAAACCTCCACACTGGTTTGTAAGTGATTAGTCTTCCTTTTATTCTATGTTTGCTTTTACCATAATTGTTTTCTTTCATAATTTTCCTCTAGTTATGGCATTTTCTCTTCACTTAAAAAATTCCCCTTAACATTTCTTATAAGATTGGCTTAGTGGTGATAAACTCTTTTAACATTTGTTTGGGAAATTATTTCTTTCCTTCAGTTCTGAATGATAACTTTGCGGGGTATTTTTTGTTTTGTTTTCTTTGTAGAACTTTTTTCTTTGTAAAACTTTAAATATACCATGCCACTCCCTTCTGGCCTGCAAAGTTATGCTGAAAATCAGCTAATAGACTTAAGGGGTTTCCTTTGTAAATATTATCATTCTCTTGATGTTTTAAAATTTTTCTTTATCATTACTTTTTGCCCTTTTAATTATTGCGCATTTTGGTGTGGACCTCTTTGGGTTCATCTTCTTGGGCGCTCTCTGTGATTCTTAGATCTGGATTTGTTTCCTACCCCAGATTAGGGAAACTTCTGTTATTTGTTCAAATTTCTGCCTCCTTCTCTCTCTTCTTTTGGTATCCCAATAATGTGAATGTTACTACACTTGTTGATATCATTGAGTTCTCTTTCTGTTTTTTTGTTTTTGTTTTTGCTTTTGCTTTTGCTTTTCAGCTTGGTTGCTTTCCATTACAGTGTCTTCCAGATTGCTGAGTTGTTCTGGATCCTCTAATCTTCTGATTCCCTTTAGTGCATTTTTACAATTTCAGTTATTGAATTATTCATTGATTTGTTTTTTTTTAGATTTTTTTCTATCTCTTCACCAAAGTTCTCCCTGAGATCATCCACTCTTAAGTCCAATGGGCATCCTTGTGACCACTATGAATTCTTTATCATGTGTTTTGCTTATCTCCAGTTAATTTAGCTTCTCTGTGGTGATTTTGTTCTATTCTTTCATTTGGGACATGTTCTTCTTTCTCCTCACTTTGTCACTCTGTGTTTGTTTCTATGTATTTGGTATTTCAGCCACATCTGTTTTTGAGAATAGTGGCCTTGTGTAGAAAAAGTTCTGTAATCCTCTGTAGCTCAATCCCTCTGGTCTCCAGAATTAGGTGCTCTATAGTGGTGTCCCTTCTGTGGACTGTGTAGGTCCTACTGTTGTGACTGAGCCGTGATCACCTTCAGCCCACCTGGCTCTGATGACCGTCTTGCCTGTGTTGGTGCAATTGGCAGGATTTGGCCCCTGTACCATTGAGGGGTCTGTTAGGATGCTCTTTGGTTGGAGGGGCCAGCAATCTGATTAGGCATCTATAATTAGCATTCTTGCCACAACTGCAAGTACCCCAAAGGGCAGGGCTTATTCTCTGCACTGCCAGCGGGAGTCTGGGATGTGGGAATTGTGGGCACATTGAGATGTGGGGTTATTTGCCTTCCTTCCCAGGGCAAAAGTCATTTTGTTGTGCCATTGGTCCTAACTAGGGCTGTTCTCAGGATGTGGCAGGGCAGGAGCAGTTCTGGAGGGATGCCTATCAACAGTAGTTTAGGGGGCTCATCCACAAGGGAATGCCAGGGCAGGGCATAGTGTCATACAGCACAGCATATGGTTAGAGGGTTAGAATTGGCTCCAGCAAGAAGAGTCTGGCTATCTAGGCTGGGGGGCGGAAAGAGAAATGGCACTTGCCAACACTTATATTCCTGAAGAAATCTCCTGAAGATCTCTCCCCCTCCTACGTGCATTCTAAGATTAGTCAATAAATTTACTTCACATGTACAGCAGGTACTCCTCAGATTGCTGCTTTTATGCTGTATCTCAGGTCAAGTTAGTTTTTCTGATTCTTCCAGGGTAGGAGCTCAGTTTTCTATTGCCCTTTGGCTCTCTGGACACTAAACTTCCTGGTTTTTAAAGCCTGATATTATGGGGACTTGTATTCCCAGTGTGAGTCCCCAGTGCCAAAGATGACTGGTGTGAGATCTGATTCTCTCAAGTTCTCCATGCTTATGATATCCCTCCTATTTGTGGTCACTCCTGTGGGGGATTTGGTTTCCAACCATGTCTCACCCTTTGTACTCTTTCTTGATGTGGCCTCCTCTCTATGATTAATTGGGAAATGTCTGTTCTGTTAATCTTCAGGTCATTTTTAGAGTTGATTTTATAGATGTAGCTGTTATCTCAGCACATCTGTGGGACAAGATGAGCTCTCAACCCTTCTACTCTTCCATCTTTTCTTAACTACCTATGAATGTATTTTGAATCACCCTTAGACATACAAATTATTAAAAATATCTTAAGTAAATCTTACAAAAATTAAGAAACTAAGGTCAATATATTAAAATACACGAGAAAAGGAAGAAAAATGAAGATGTACTTTTTTGACCTACTACCTACCTACTTTGGCTCTTAATGTCTTTAAATTGTAAGTAATTATGTGACATTAAAATCAACTTCATTACACAATGAAATTCTCAGTTATTTCAAAATAGGTTTACATTTAAGTTTATTGAAATTTAAATGATTCTTTCACCACAGTTCATTTTTGAGTTATTTATTTGGAACTAACTCTTGATTGGCTTGAACCAAAAAAACACTCATGGGTGCTGAATTTTCTGAGCATTTTAATGTTGGAGAGTGGGATTTTTTTGTCGTCTTTTCTGCTATATTTAAATAGTATTGGATCTGCATTTAATATTAGAACTTTTACACATTGTTCCACTGTCTTTCGGCATTAAATTAGTGAGAAAATAAACTCTATGAGGGCAGATAGTTTTGTCTTTTTTTTTTTTTTTCCTTGTGACCTGAACAAAGCCTTATTCAGGGATGTCCTCCAAAAGCATTTGTGGAATGAATAAATGAATACTAGCTTATAGTAGCCTCCCTTTTATTCCTATTAAGGTGCCTAAAAATTGTTTAATAATTCTTAAATTTCAGTAGCTTAACCAGAATGTATTCTAGGATTGACTTTTTCTGTATACTTATTACTGCAACACCAATGGGCCTTTCTTATATTTGAAGAAAATACTCCTCCTTGCTGTTAAATATAAAGTTAGACAATTTCGTCTATAAAAAAAATGGGATAAGGGCAGCCCCAGTAGCCCAGCAGTTTAGCACCGCCTTCAGCCCAAGGCATGATCCTGGTAGACCTGGGATCAAATCCTGCATCAGGCTCCCTGCATGGAGCCAGCTTCTCCCTCTGCCTGTGTCTCTGTGCGCGCCTCTCTCTCTCTCTCTCTCTCTCTCTCTGTTTATGAATGAATAAATAAATTCCTTTTAAAAAACTGAGATAAAAGTATCTATTCTGTATATTTAAATGTGTTAATACAAATAAATATTACATGATTATACTTCTTTGATCTGATATATAATATCAATATGATTATCAGATTTCATACTGTTACTATGTGAATGGTATTAACAAAACCTCTACATAGGAAACTAAGATTTTTTTTTTTTTGTCTTGAACAAAAGTTGAACAAACAACTTAGTGTTTTCCCTGGAGTTAATGATTATCTTTTTATTTCCTTAATTTTTCACTTATTAATTACTAATTCTTCTCCAAAATCTTACCCTACTGAAACCTCATTTCAATTATGTCCAAACGCAACAGTTGTCTATCAATTGCATAGTCTTTAGGACATCCCTCCCTGAGCCTACTAACCTGGATTAGATGTTTATTCTTCATGCTTGCTACACCGCTATCATCCTAGGTCCCCCTCACCATCTGTCTGAAGATTCAATTTGCCTTCCTTTATTAGATTTTGTGTCTTTCTTGGATTACTCTCTTGTTTGCCCATCTTTCAGTAATTTCCTGAGAAGGTTTACTTAAATGGTCTTGTCCATTTTGCTAGTTGCCCTTAATGTTTAATGCCTGTAAGTTGCTCAATTGTAGTTTTCTTCACTTAGATTTCATTTGTATACAGGGTAATCTAGCTATATCCACCATATGCATTTAACTTGCCTCAGTTTACCTTTTTATTGAATTGATAAAACCTGACATAAATTTGTGTATATAACTAAATGTCATTAACTGGAAAGTTTTGTTAAATCATTGAGCACTTTATGTTCACATCTCTAATTTAGTAGTACTAAATATTCTTGTATTATCTGTAGGTTTTTTACTTTATTATTTCTTCAATAGCCTCATCTCTTTGCAATCAGATTTTATGAAGCCTCCCTCAACTGTTAGCAGTATGGGTTACATACACATTCTCTTATTTTGTTTACATTTATTTATAGTCATTTACTCCTAGCTATGCAAAATTTTCAGCTATTAAGTCCTTCTGACTTGCTCCAGTTTAAATTCCTCTGTAGTGTGAATCGCTTATAGGATAAGTTATTTGGATCTTTGTGTTTATATTTTCTCCTAGACTGAGGTCTTCATCTGCTTTTTTTTTCATGTTATATTCCTTTATTTTTTTTTTTACTTTAACATCTTTTTGTATACTTTGCCTTCCATTTCATTTTTTTTTTTCTTGCTTTGGCTTAACAGAGTCTTTATTTTAAGCTTTTACTTTGTTTTAATATAATGATAAATTCCCTTGTATCCTTGGCCATCTTATTTAAGGATAGGTTGTCTTCACCTTCACAATATGCTTTCTCTGTAGTCAGAGGTGTTAAGAGTAGTTCTGTGTCAGAAAGTGTGTGTGTGTGTGTGTGTGTGTGTGTGGTGTATCAGAGGGAGTAGAGGACTGAAGGGGAGAGGGCAGAGGTCATTTGGGGTATGTATGTGTTGCTGGAGGTTGTAGATTCTGCTCTTAGATTTTGATGCAGCGATAGTAGGGAACATGGGAGCAATGATCTAGGACATTGAGCCAATCAAACGCTCTCCCCTTTTCCCCTGTTGCCCCTCTTTCTTTTCCTGGTTGAACTTAAAGCATGTTTCTATCATGAAACCAGATCTGCTTGTTAAGATCTTCTGTTTCTTTGATACTTGAAGTATTTATGGACCGGCAACACAAGTATCACATGGCACCCTGTTGGGAATGCAGCATCCCAGGCCTCACCCTGGATTTCCTGAACCTGAATCTGTATCAAATAGGGAATATATTAGGATGCTTACGGCACCAATGTTGACCGCTGGGGAAGAGGAGGTCACATGGCATCTGGGGCTTTTTATATGCCCTCCCGTGTTATATTCTTCCAAAAATATTATCTTATTTCTCTTTATATTCCAAAAATATTATTTCTCTTTATATTCCATTCTAATTCCACTTTACATGAGATATTTAGCTTCCTTTGAATTTTTTAAAAAGATCTTTTTTTTTTTTTTTAAAAAGATCTTTTACATGATCTCTACACTCAACATGGGGCTCAAACTCACAACTCCAAGACCAAGAGTCCCATGCTATACTGACTAAACCAGCCAGGCACCCCCAAATTGTTTACTATCTTTTATGATTTCACCAAACCCAAATCGGGTTTTACATAATTGGGGAAGGCCAGATGGTCCTTATACCTTGTCCTCTGAGATCTTGTCACGATAGGTAGAAACTTCTCCCAGTAGCTTTTCTGTGATCCTCTCTGACCCAGGCAGCTAGTCATACCTTCAGTCTAAGTTGGACAGTTTCTTTAAATTCTGTGCACTCACGTTGTCTCTGCAGCACTATCTCTGCGTAATGAGGAAGAAGGCATAGCAGCCCAGCAAAACTGCAAGTTATACAAAAATCTTGCATTTTCTATCCTTGGCTTCCATATCACACTTAACCTTTTTTTATATTATTGTTGAGGTGGTGGAAGTTTTCCTCTTTTTTCCAGGAGCAGAAAGGAGATACTGTGGGAAAGAGGCACTATATTTTTAGTTTTACTCTATCTTTACCCTTAAGTCCCATCTAAACTCATTTTGAAATTAATGTTTTCTTGTTTTTTGTTTTTTTTTTATGGAAACAGTAGTATTAAGACAAATGAATGTTTTAAGTGTTCTTCCCAAAGAACAGTGAAATAAAAGAGAAAAGATGCATCTTGAATTTGAAATCTTAAGTGTTTCATCTTAGAGCACTTTGGCAATTGAATAATTCTGGTATTTTTAAGGCTTATGTATTGATGGCACCCCATAACTATGGGTTTTGCTGGCAGGTACTTTTTACTTCTATCTCCTCCCTACACTCCTTTCAGCCTACTCAAAAATGCCCAGTGAGCTGCCCTTACTAAAGTTGTGCAGTATTCACAGCCTGGTAAGCTGTAAGCAATATTAGCATGAGCTTCCATACATTTCTTTCAACCTTTACCAGGAAGGGCAAACCTCCTAGGGTGAAAGATAATTCTGTTTTTATGATCACTCCTGCTGAATTGTGCTGTATTACGTGTGATCTGACTGGAATGGTGCAAATCAGTAATGTGGCACAAGATCTCTAATGTGGACTAACAGAACACAAAAGGACAAACAAAAAATTAATGTTGTTTAGAGGAAAAATAGACCCAAGGGCTGTATACTATAGACCTAGCATATACATGGAATTGTAGCAATTCAGGATAACATTAGGTAGCTCAGGGATTTCATGTTCTTCATTAACTAGCTAGGAAAACAACTAATTTCAAAATAAGTGCTGTTAGGAAAGGGAGGTGAGGGAAAAGGAAAGGGAAAAGGAGGAGGGGACAGGAAGAGATAGTCAGCATTTTTAAAGCTTATTTGGTTGGATGATCATACTCTACGTCAGAGTGCAAATAAACTTACGCAAAATTTGCAATCAGAAATCATAAATTCTTATACTGCTACTTCTCTGGATTAAGATTAATTTATCAAAATTGAATTTTAAAAAATTATTGAGGCAGAGTTGATGTACAGTATTAGTTTCAGATGTATACAACTTAGTGATATAAAAATTCCATACATCATGCAATGCTGACCATGTAAGTGTAGTCAGTCTGTCACCATACAGTGTTATTACAATATTACTGAATATATTCCCAATGCTGTTCTTTTCATCTCTGTCACTAATTTTATAACCGGAAGTCTACATATCTTAATCTTCGACTATTTTGCACATTCCCCCCACTCTCCCTTCTCTGGTAACCACCACTCTGTTCTCTAGATTTGTGAGTCTTTCTGGGGTTTGGTTTTTGTTCTTCAGATTCCATGTATTAGTGAAATTGTATGGTATTTGTCTGTCCCTGCCTGACTTATTTCATTGTAGCATTATACCTTCTAGGTCCATCCATGTTGTTGGAAATGGCAAAAACTGTGTGTGTGTGTGTGTGTGTGTGTGTGTGTGTGTGTGTGTGCGACATGCCATTTTGTTTATATGCCACAACTCTTTGTATATATACCACAACTTTTTCATCTATTCATCCATCAATAGATACTTAGGTTGCTTCCATATCTTGGCTATTATAAATAATGCTGTAATAAACATCAGGGGTACATCTATCTTTTTAAATTGGTTTTCCTTTTCTTTGAGTAAGGATGTAGTAGTGGAATTATTGGATCACTTGATATCTCTACTTCTAAATTTAGGAGGAATCTCCAGACCATTTTATACTGTAGTTGCACCAGCCATACATCCTACCAACAGTATATAAGGAATCCCTTTTCTTCACTTCCTAGTCAACATTTATTCATTTGATATTCATGCTCTAACTGGTATGAAATGATACTTCATTTGCATTTCCCTAGTGATTAGTGATGTTGAGCATTTTTTTCAGAAACACTGAATTTTTTAGAATTAGCAGGGTCATTTTGGTGGCAATATTCCTTTTCAAGATTATTTTAACTTAAAGGTGTCTCTTCATTTTGTTGAAATGGATATGTAGATATGAAATAGTTTGGATCTCTTTACATCTTAAACTTCCTAATACAATTGTATGTTGTAGAAGAATCACAAACTTCCCTATGTATCTGATAAAGCAGGCAAAAGGTCAGAGTAAACAGAAGAGATTTTTAGTAGATTTTATGTAAAATCAAAGCATTTTGAGAATTTCAATTTTCCCTCTGGGCTCAACTTCCAAATTCAGCTCTTCCCTAAATGGAAGAGTAATGATCTATCTGCAGACATTTAATCAATTTAGCCAAGGTTGTCTTATCAAGTAGATAGGTTGGTCATGAGAGTAGCCACTGATTTCACTAACCACTCAGCCCTGATCACTAACATTTCAGAGCTGAGCTTATAGGCAAATAGTTCTACTTGCTCAGAATATGTCCAGAGTGAAGGGAGGGAACTTTCCTCATCCCCCCAGAAAAATGTATCATCTAAAATCACAGAAGATGATTCCTCAATAACAGTGTGAAATATCTTATTTCATGTTAAAAACATTCATTGAATACCTTTTAGCTTCTAGAAACCAGAACTAATGAGCTCACCCTTTGGATCACCCTTAAATCAGAATATTAGAATAAAAGGCAGAACTACTATATTTTCCATATAATTAAATAATCGGAAAATGTATTGATACCAAAAGCCCATATAAATGTACTTTTATCGATTGCTTTGTGTATCAGATTATTTGTGTATATTATTAAAGTATAACTGACACACAAGGTTGCATTAGTTTTAGCAAAGTTTATACAACTATACAACATAAAGATCTGACAACCAATACATGCTTGCCATAATAAATTCAGTCACCTCACCAAATACCATTATTACAGTATTCCTGTTATTACCTATGTTGTACTTTCATCCTAGTAGCTTATTTTATAACCGGAAGTTTGTAACTTTTAATTCCCTTTATTTTATCCATCCCCCCACCCACCTCTCCTCTGCCGACTACTGGTTTGTTCTTCGTATCTGAGCCTGTTCAGTTGTTTTGCTTCTTAGATTTCTTATAAGTGAAATCATATGGTATTTATATTTCTCTGACTTACTTCACTTAGCATACACAAGTGTATGGACCTCCTGTAGGTCCATTCACGTTGCCACAAATGACAAGGTTTCATTCTTCTTTATGGCTGAGCAATATTCCACTGCACACACCTCCCCACATCTTCTTTATCCATTGATCTATCTAGGACACTTGTGTTGCTTCCTTGTCTTGCCTATTACAAATGATACTGAAATCTTGAATTAGTGTTTCTATTTTATTTGGGTAAAGATTATTTGGTAGTTATATATAATTTTTTGAGGAACATTCATATTGTGTTCCACAGTGGATGCGTGAATTTGTATTCCAACCAATTCTGCACAAGATTTTCTTTTCTCCACACTCTTGTCAACCCTGTTCTCCTTTTGATACTAGTCATTCCAAGAGCAGTAAGGTTGTTACTTTAGGATCATTCTAATTCTGTGAAAAACCGTTAGTATTTTGATAGACCTTGCATAAGTTGCTTTGGGTAATATGGACATTTTAACAGTATTCTTCTAATTCTGATCACGGAATAACTTTCCATTTGTTTGTATCATCTTCAATTTTTTTCATCAGTGTCTTAAGGTTTTCAGAGTATAGATCTTTTACCGCCTTGTTTTTTTTTGTTTGTTTGTTTTTTCCTGGATATTTTATTCTTCTGGTGCACCTATAGATATAATTGCTTTCTTAATTTCTTACTGCTACTTCATTGCTAGTGTATAAAAACAGATTTCTGTATATTGATTTTTGTATCCTGTGACTTCCATGAATTCATTAAAAACTCCACCAAAAAACTATTAAGAGTTTTCTATATATAGTATGCAATATGAAATAGTGACAGTTCTACTTCCTCTTTACCAATCTGGATCCCTTGTCTGATTGCTGTGGCTAAAACTTCCAATATTATTTTGAATAAAAGTGATGAGCATGGACAGCCCTGTCGTGTTCCTGATCTTAGAGCAAAAACCGTCAGGTTTTCCACCATTGAGTATGATGTTGGCTGTGGGTTTTTCATATGATTTTTTTATTATGTTGAGGTATGTTCCTTCTAATTCCCTTTCTTGGGCAGCCCAGGTGGCTCAGTGGTTTAGTACCACCTTCGGCCCAGGGCGTGATCCTGGAGACCCGGGATCCAGTCCCACATCGGGCTCCCTGCATGGAGCCTGCTTCTCCCTCTGCCTGTGTCTCTGCCTCTGCCTCTCTTTCTCTCTCTCTCTCTCTCTCATGAATAAAATCTTAAAAAAAAAAAAACTCCTTTGTTGAGGTTTTTATGAATGGATCTATTTGTGTATAATAGGTCTTTTAGTTAGTTCTCCCCCCCCCACCCTTTGTGGATTTCCATAAAAAAAAAAAAAGACAAGATTCATAGGTTTACCAGTGTCAGAGATAGAAGGAACCCAGAAGATCATTTCATCTAGTCTATTTCACAAATTGGTTAAGAGGTGACACCAATTAGGGACCCAGGAATAGGGAAGTCTTCAGGGAGTGCTAAAGTACTCCAAGAATAGATCAGAGAAGGAAGTGCTGCAAGATGGAACTGACCAGAAGTAGCCAGTGGAAACGTGGGAAGATAGTATATTGGCTATCTGGATTTCATTTGTTAAATATCCAACCTTTGCTAAGTGTCTTTTCTCAGCCTTGCTGGCTAACTTACATTACCTAATTATGCTCTAAGTCAATCAGGAAACGATTGACATTTGGGACTGAAGGATTCTTTGTTACAGGGGCTGTCCTGCACATTGTAGGATGTTTTGTAGCATCCTTGGTTTCAGCTCACTAGATACAAGCAGCAGCTCCCAGTTGTGACAACCAAAAATGTCTCCAGACATTGCTAAATATCCAGAGGAGAGAATCACCCCAATTGAGAATCACTGCTCTAAAATAAGATGTAGTTGCATTGATTCCTACTAACTAAAGGGACAGAAGAATCTGAAAATAGGTTTCTAGTCTTCTAGCAAAATTTATTGAATTACTTTGGAAATGTTTTATGGCTTAATACTATATCAATAAGTATAATGTGTATTTTTCTATATACCTAGTAATTGCATTAGTGTATAGTTCTATAAGCTCGTGTAGAACATTTGAAACAGAAGCAAAATATTTTTGGCTGCCGCTATCCCTTTAAAGTTTATTTAGTGACTGGGAAAGGCTTTCTCTGACTAGAGAATTTCCAGCAAGTCCATTTCTCCTCTGGGTATTCACTGATCATAAAACTCCTCTGGGTGCTCTAAGTCACAAACCTAGTCTCGATTCAGAAAATAGAACACTCGTTCTTCGTAATAATCCTGATTCTTAAATTGATCTGACACTAAATCTTCTCTCCCCGAGCCCAGGGTTTACTTGTGGCAAAAAGAGAAAGTAGGGCAGTCCAGGCTTCTTGTTGGTTTTTTCCCCCGCCATCCATGTCTCCTTCTCCCCTAGCATCGTTACTCCTGACCCCTTGTAGGTCCATATGAGATGCATGGCACTGTGGGGAGTAGTCGAGTCCCATGTGGCAGGTGCATTGTCTATCAGCATCGAGACCCTCTGGTGGGCAGATTTGTGACTCTGTCATTTCCTGGGCACATCTATTCTTCCTGCCTTGTAGGGCTCCTCTGACAATATTTTGGGGTGTGGATATTGTATCTCTATTCCTTTGCCCCTTCTCTTTCCAAAGTCCACTACTCCCAAACTCTTCATGCTGGAGCCCATGCTCTGCCAGGACTTGCCCTGGTCTTCAACAGGAATCCCAAAGGCCATGTGTGGGCCCTCATCTCCATGTGGACCCCCCCAGGTATCCCCATTGGAATATTCACCTCCTCTGACCCAGGAACGCTGGAAGTGCAGCTCCAACCTGTGCCCACTCACAAATCTTGACGGCAAGGGTGAACAGTCATTAAACAGCCATAGGCACCAGTGTTCTGGATCTCTCAAAGAAGGACTCTTATGTATATAAGGTCTTACTAGGCTTGAGGCCAACACCCCCAACCCAGTTCCCAGGAAAAGTATTTAATGGCAGTTCAGCAGCTCTTTTTAAAGATGTGCTATAAAATACTACCTTCATTGTGAACACCTGACTCTGTTTTGAATCACAAAGATTGTTGACGAATTACCAACCATCTAGTAACTGGGTCCTGGATAACCATTTCAACGGTTTTTGAGGGACCTGTCTCTGACTATATCATACTTGTTATTTTGACCTTTTGATCTAGCTATGTTTTTGTAAATTTAAGTTTCATCCTAATATAGACCTTTAGCTCTGTGATTTTCAAAAATCCATTAAAATCTGTCTTGATCTCTATGTAGCCGTCTGTAAAATGATTGAGTTGTATCCATCTGTACCTGACATGGACCAAGAACCATGCTTTTGAGTATGTGAATGTGCTGTACAGCTTAATTATTTCAATATTTTTAAAAAATACATCCATTTCTTAACATTCCCCAGTATTAGGATCAATCAACCTGCCCTAAAAAGTGCCTTACAATGATAGGGAGACATCTCATGTGAAAGTACAATGATCCTATTGCCAAAGGCTCTAAATTTTTAGGACCTACATAGAGTTGTAATCTTTATTAACTAAAGCTGTCACTGGAAGTTGCTAATTCTTCTAACGGTTACAACAGTTACTTCCTGGAGATGTTGTTTGGGGAATATTTTTCTAATTTCCCCAATTTTATGTTCCATATTTATTGCCGTGGTGTATAGTAAGGAGAACCAAATAATGAAACTAATGGCTTGAATGGAATTACTCCGTTTTCATTAAAAGCGAATCAGTTCCATCCCAGGAAAATGTGGACCACTTAAATTCACCTCTATTTTTCTCCAGAGGCAAAGCAAGCTAAAGAGCTCATCTTCCCATTTTGACATTGTGAAAATTCTAGACCTGCCATTCAGATCTACTTCTGGGAGATTCTAGAGGGAAAAAAAGGCTATCTCAGGAGAAAAAGGTAAGTTTTCATGTCTAAAATTTTAGTTTTCACACACTGAGCCACAGGATTCTTCATATCATTCCACATCATTCCTCATATACTTTTCCTAAATAAAACTTTAATGATAGCTAATATGTATTGAGAGCTTAATATTTTATTGTATATTATTATAACAGCTTCTTGTAGATATTATGCCCAATTCCATACTGTCTTGAATATTCAACTCATTTGTTTTCATGTTGATGTCACATTTATGCAACTTAACCAGGGTTATGACCATGCAGTCAGCACAGCTTTAGGCTCAGAGGCTTCACTGAGGAATTGCTTCTATGGGTTCTTCGGGACTATTATGAGGGGAGTTGGGGTGGCCAGGAACTATTGATCAGGAAGTGTGTAGAAGAACATATAATGCAGCAGAGAATAGAACCGTTTGAAGCTCTGGTCCTTTGGGATGCTATCCCCCAGAAGAAACCTAAAATATATACATAAAGAAAATAACTTTCTCTTTACATATTAATATCTTTTCTTGATCCCTGTAGAAATTATAGTTACAAAATATAAGATGATCTAAATAACCAAACTACCAAGATATTTGTTAATTTTGTTACTAGACCTTTCACGGGTTTCAGAGACCTCTTTGATCTACCTCTAGCGTGCCTATATGGATTACTGCTGTTTGTTTCATTGCCCCTGGTAGTCTGTTAGAGGATGGCCCTGACCCCATGACTCTGCTGTGACACCTTCTATACAAGAGCTGGTCTGTGGGCTGGGGAATAATTGAGAACTTGGTCAGTATTCACATTTAAGTCCCTTTATTTCTATGAAAAGTTAGAGGAATGGGGTAAGACTGGGGGAAAGGGGAAGAATAAACTCTGTATTCGTGACAATTTGGTTTTGGCATATGGATTACCAGAGTCTTCCCACCTGCCTTCTCACAACCTGTTCCCACTTCCTCTTTGGAGGTTTTTTAAAATTAATCACTCTTTAAACCTTGACTCCCCCCCCCCCTCCTCTTCTTTCTCCTTTCCCTCCCCTCCCTATCCCTTCTTTCTTCTTCTTCCTTTTTCTTTTCCATTAAACTCCTTCCCTTCCCCTGCTTTTATTTCTCCTATGGATACTATAATTGGTAATTGGACATTTTCTCCCATTACCAATTTATTTTTTAGACTTTGCCTCTGCAATAGGTGAAATTCCCTCTATGTAAGAACAGATCGGTCTTAAGCAGAGCATGTAAAACAGCAGCTCTACTAGGGTAAAAAAAAAAAGAAAAAAAAAAAAAAAAACAAGAATAGAATTTCTTCCAGGGCAAGTGAGCAGATTAACTTGGTTGCTGAATAATTAGTGGCCACCTTTTGTCTGAACAGAGTCTTGCTTCCCCATCACCTACTGGAAACAAGTGGTTCAGGTAGGAATTGATAAGTGAATATATTCCTTACTTGATTGGTTGTGAATAAAGGCTCTCTCCAATGGAAACCTTGAATCCTGTCTCCTATGGATTTTGATGCTTGTGCCAGAGGCATTTATTCCTCATCTTGAGCATGGTGGTGACCGAGATCAGTACTTACATCTATTGTACATCATTGGAAAAAGAGACCACACACATGAGAAAGCAGTTAGAGAACACTTTGCAAGGCAACATGTCAACAAGTTGAAATCAATTTGGCGCAGTACAAATTGAATACAGAAATCCCCTTACCTGCATTATTTACAATGAAATGGCTCCAGTGAGTCAAGAGAGTACAGCAAATGTTACAATCACTGCATTAGTTAGGGTTACCGTTTATTGAAGAGAAAATAATGGAATTTGGTAGCGAAAGTGCCATGTTCAAATCCTGTTTAGCTATGAAAACTTTGATAATTAAATTTCAAGTTGATAATTGGCGAAAGAAAAGTAACAAAAGCAGCACTGTTAAAGTAATGTAAATCTTTGCTAATGCATCATGTGGGATAAAGGAGAGAATTCTAAAATGCTGACTTAAGAAATGATGAGTAAATGCACAGCAACTAAGGGCAATATTATGTCTTCATTCTTTTTTGCAGATTTGATATTTAAATTTTTAATCATAATAGCCTTTTAAACAATGATTTATGAAATTTGATTTATACTATACACTCAACTTTCTCATGTGGGAAAATTTTCCTAAAATGTGAGTAAATATTTTCTTTATTCTATAAGGTAAATAAATAACTGCCACCAGGAATTAACTTTTATTATAAAGAATCCTATGGTGACACTTTTTCTAGAATAAGCCTACTGCTTAGTTCTTGCTTTTTTCTAGATCAACTTTTCTCCAAGTTAGTGTGGAGCTAATGCTGCAACACCCATAAATAGCTTAACAATAAAAAAAAATAAAAAATAAAAAAATAAAAAAAAAAACTACCAATTTGCCACAGTATGGGCTCTTGTTTTAAATGAAATGGGTTAAGTCACTTTAAAATAGCATTTTAGAAATTGCCATGTATCAACTTTCCAAATCCTAATATTTCTACAGAATATTCAGACATGGAGGTAAAACTGGCATCATACAAAGAAAAAACTCTAGTTGAAATCCTTATTGAGCAGTGTGGGAGGAGATGGACTACAAATCTTAATTTTCAGATAATCATGTTTAAATGTAGCTAAAGAGATCACTGTACAGTCAGTGTGAAGGTGGCTCCCAGTAGATCTGTAGCAAAGACAATACTACAGTGTAGTGGCAAATAGCTACTTCATCAATTTTTAAGTACCTTAAGTTAAAATAGTACCATACAAGGCAGGTACAACTCATACACCCAGTGTCTTTCTCAATACATTGCATATCCAGCATGTGTAGTTTCTGGAGGGAAATAATGGATTTTTTTTTTTTTTTTTAAGACCAAGCAGATAAAGTTGCTGTTAAAAGTTATGGATGTGTATCAAGGCCATTATAGTCACAGATACCAAGTTTGTATCCTGCACTATGTGAAAGTATTTTTGTAGCATTTCTTTTTGATATTATCATTTCCTTAAAGATAAAGTTTGTAACCCAGAGAAAGGACCTATAAAGGGGGAAGTAAGGAGGATGCCACTTGTAACTAAGATGCTCACGTTTGTAATCTGCATACTTCTAAATATCCCCAAGTGTTGGCCTACAATGTATAGAAGCATCAAGTTCTAATAAGTTTTAAGAGAAATGGCAATATAATCTCTTTAGAAGTTTAACGAAATACATAGTAATGGCCAAAGTCTGCTGCTTAAAGCCTTGTGCTAATTCTGAAAAGGGGGTTATGACCATAAGCACTGAAAGTATGGAATGTCCATTACAAGTTGATGCCATTTAATGTTTTAAGGTGGACTTGCATTTGTAGGATAAGGTTTTCAGTGCAGTTCAATATTCTGGGAAGATTTTAATTTATAACATCTCGCCTCCATTTTATTTATTTATTTTTTATTTTTATTTTTTTTTCTCCATTTTAATTGTAATAAGTTAACAGGGTCATTTGACTTTGAAGACTCTGTCCAGCTGGGCTTTTGCATAGTCAGAGATTTGTTCCAAAGGGTCAGACGCTGAGCACCCCGCCTGATGGCATGAACCAGGTGTTAAAAACGGAGGCTGGCTGTGTAGTTGAGCTCTTGAATGCAATGGCCATTGCTGTCAGCTGCTGGGATTGACTATGCTACTTGTTTAAGTTGTTCTTTCCCAGAAGGCTCCTTGAGGATTACTTTGTGGTCCTTATTGACACCTTTAAACTTTCAATAGCCATTATACTTACACTTTTTTTTTTATCCTGTCATAACATTTTCCATCAGAATTATATTGATTTCTTTTTGTGAAAAATAATCCTCATAGTGACTGAATTTTTCTATTTCTGCCAGGGGGAAAAAAAAAAGCTATTAAAACGCTTGCACATCTCTCAAAGTGATACTACGCATTTAAAATACTTTTGTAATAATAAATACCACACAGACATATGTATCCAGTAAAGGGTTTCCATTTTTATGACACTTGCTTCTCAAGAACAGACATATTCTTTAAAGGGAAAAAAAAAAAGTTGCCAGCTCTGAATTGATTGACATTTGTTTACTTAACTCTCTCCTTTTGAAAGCCTGCACACCTATTTCAACCTTGAACAGTTTCCAACTGTGGTATACTGGAACATTTTTTCATTTATTAAGTTCAGTGTTGCCAACCCAAACAAAGTATAATCAGCGATGATCCGAGCAGACCAAGCTGTCTAGCACCATACAATGTATCTGCATACTAATTTCCAAATTCCCTCACATTTCCAGAGAACTAATGGGATCATTTTCATTCTGTTACAGCAACTCAACAGTTACTGAATCACCATCTGTGTTTTCGTTAACCTGAATCAGATATGAATTCTGTTATTGCAAGGTAGAGCAGCTTGTTTAATGATTCTTAATCTTTTCTTTAATTAAATCATGCAGCCAACCTGAAAAATCTATCTTAATGCAAATTAGGAGCTTTTTTGGCATTCGCTTACAGTAATGCACTAATAAGGTTAATTTATGAAGGTTCTCTTCCAGTCTGTACAGATGATATTTGTTCACTGCATATTTTTAGCATATTGTCCCTTTTTGTAATATTTTAAGTAATAAAAACATAGTTATTTTTCACTTACACAAATGAGAGATACTGTAAGCAGCACTCTGTTAACCAAAACTAAGTACAAAAAATATAAAGAATTCTAGGTAAGGGGATAATACATTTTGTTGCATTTCAAATGCCAGTTCTCTGAAAATAATGGTCTCTCTTTAACCATTTTCAGTTTCTCAGATAGGAGAAGAGAGAGAGCTGAATAATTAGATGAGTCCCCTAGAACTTTTCTAAAAATCCTCTTGGAGAGAAGTTAAGATTATTATTCTCTTTACTTTTTGTATTACTATCAACTCATACCAAAATCCAACTCAGAAGTTGTAGAACTGATAATTTTAAAATTTCTAAATTCTATTCAACTAGATATTAATATTTTTTTAAATACTAAATTCAGGATAAACACACAATTACATAGCTGGAAAAGATTATAAGAAATAGTACAGGATAAAATGAAATAGCAACTTGTAAGAACAGTGGGATTAAAAGTTAATAAATGAAAGAATAATACTAACCTTATCATTCTAATTACCTAGGAGGCTTTTCTTCATGACCCTGGCTCTAATCATATTATGTGCCAAATCATGTCATGTCATGATCAAGACTTACAGTTGGTTGCTGTATTTACTGAGTCTCTTCTACATCCACACGGAATAAAAATCATTTGCATAAGTTTGTCATGGTAACTATGAATTTCAGAACCACATATATGCAAAGTATGTTACATACATGTAAAACGGTGAATATAAACAAGGTAGGATATCTACCCTCAGACTAAAATTTACCTTTGCTCTCACAAGCTTTTCTAATGTGGTTTGAATTCTGTGATATCAGTATTTCCGGAAGCATTTATATCTTCCTTGCATGCTTTGGCCAATGTGCATGATTTCTTTCTAGCCAAATGGCCATTCACAATAGAACTTTTATTTATTTTTATTTTTTTTAAGATTTTTATTTATTCATGAGAGAGAGAGAGACAGACACAGGCAGAGAGAGAAGCAGCCTCCATGCAGGGAGCCTGATGTAGGACTCAATCCTGGGACTCCAAGATCAGGCGCTGAACTGCTGAGCCACCCAGGGATCCCCAAGAATGGAACTTTTAATAAGATTGGCTTTTGTTTCACAGTACACTTTGAAAATGTTCTATATAGGATATCGTGTTTTTTGTTTGTTTGTTTTGATCCCATCATTCATTTGCAGGCATTTATATGCAATCTCTAAATGATTATCTGATTAAATACATTTTAATATCACAACCTATTTCTTTAGAACATCACTGGGTATAGGCTATTTCCAAAGTGAGATTTCCTTATTTGTTACTTATGTGGAAAACTAAAGTTAACTTTGCTTTAAGTGCATTTTGGGAGATTTCATTATGAAATTCTGAAGTATGAGTATGTCATCCAACCCCCTAAGCACTGGGAGGTAATGTAAGTAAAAGATGAGTGCTGTGGCCTTAAAAAAAGTAATAAATTGTAGAACACATTGCTTTGGTTATGACTAGGCCCCTAAGCTTACCTCCTTTATCTATAGTATAAATATATGCAAATCTTGACCCATGGTTTTATTTCTCCTAGACTTTGAAAAGATAAAAACAAGCTGATTAATGAGGTAACAAATGTATTATTGCCTTTAACTTCCAAAGTCCAGTATGGATGTTGACTATATTTATTATACCTCCAGGTAAGTTTCAGTCCAGAGGGAACTGAGCCCAACAGAAAGCATCAGCCATTTGAAGAATAATTACATAGCTTAATTATAATTAGAATCAAAGCAAGACACTAGTATTCAATTGCCACCAGCAAGTGGGATAAAGTATTTCAAATACTTTGGGTCAGAGATTAGAAGTTACATCGGCATCAGAGTAGAGATGTTCTTTGGCATGAGTGAGGTTCTTCTATTTGAAACCAATGACACAGAAATAGCTTTATGTAGCAAATTGGTAAGTTCCATTGCCTTTTTGCGTCTTTGAATCTATAAAATACTGAATTATTACCTTATAGCAAAGCTGCTATTTTAAGAATTTTAAACTAATATTGACTGCTGTCAAATCAGTTTCTAGATTTATTGACTTAAGAAGTAGATATAAGCTGAGGTGAAGGCAAGGTCAGGTCAATATTTATCTTGTGAATCAATAGATTTTGATACTAACGAAAAATGAAGCTCAATAAATATGTGGTTGATACGAAGAAGAGAAATTGGATCAAAAAGTTTGTAATTCTGAAATTTCCTAAGCAAATTTAACTTGCCAGTTCCAAATATTATGGGATAATATATGCCCTAGAGGTACACAGGAGAAATTCTGACAAGTAGTCCTGAGAACTTAAGCTACGTACCAGACCTGTGCAATGTTCTGCTTCCCTAAGACCAATGTCTTTCAATCCTATTGTCTTATTAGTTATTAAGCCCATTCCCCATTTTAGCTTTTATATATCTGCCTCAGAAAAAGAAACAAGAATGTTTCATTGGATTAAGAATGTAAAGTGGGATTTTGTTCAATATTTAACCTAATGGAACTTGAAATGTGGTTCTTAGAATAAACTAGGATTACTTGGTTTACTTATATTTTAATTCCTCTTGTAGCTCCTGTGTGCTTCAGGGTACCTGTCTTAGACTATTACGGCTTCTCTAACAAGCTTCTAGAGAGCAGACACCTGTTTCTCACCGTTCTGGAGGCTGGCAGTCTGAGATCGGGATGCCAGCAGGGTCAGGTAAGGTCCCTCCTCTAGGCTGTAGCTTTCTCCTAGTGCAAGTGGCAGCCCCCTGTGGTCTCTTTTACAAGGATACTAATTTTATTCATGAGGTCTCTGCTCTCGTGACCTAATCACCACCCAAAGCTCTACTAACGAGTATCACATTGGGTTAGGATTTTAACATGAATTTGAAGGGACCATAAAAATTCAGATCTTAGCCCCGGCATACTGTAATAAAAAGCTCTAATTAGGGAACAGATTTATTATTTTCCCATAATTTCTGACTTTAGATTAAGAGCCATCAATCCCTCAAATCAGTTCCAGACAATAGAAAGTTGGCCTGATCCATTGAAGGCATGAGTGAGGAAATATATAAATACATAAATTAATTGTATATTAAATATATAAAACATAAGGTCTCTGTTCTCCAGGTTCTTGCCATCTAATGTGAGATGACTGAGCAGACCAGACATTAAAGACTGTTTCTGAAGGATTATGTAGTTAAATAGGAATCATATTATAGATTTGTGCATGAGACCCAGAGATATGAAGTATGGTCACAGCAGGGGAGATTTTTTTGGGTCTTAAATAAAATGAATTGGGAGTAGGCCCCTATTCTAATCTGTATCAAATGAAACCTAAGATAACAGAAGAAATGAGTGAATCATATTATCTTTGTCAGAACATTTATGAAATATTTTGGATAGGGAATTATCACAGAAAAATATGCTCAGACAAATCTATACTATTTTTTAAAAGTCTGAGCTGGAATATAACCTTCAATAGTCTGGAAGGTCACAGTTTTCCCCAGCCCATAGGAAATCTGTCTTAAATCTTATATCCTGTTAACAAAGCTCTTCTTTTTATGTAAACCATCTTCTATTTTGTATATTATGGGCCAACTCTCAACTTTTTGAGGGCAGAGAATGATGTCCTAATTCTATCACCTTCAGGGCCAAGTAGAGCGCACATAGTGGGGCCTTCTTAAGCGAATGCGAGTTAAATTATAATTGTTCATGAAGTCTTATTCATCACTACTGTCCTCAACTGGAATTTGTTGTCAATGTATTCCCCGACAAAATTTTCCATTACCTAGATGTCCATGAAAAAGATAGTGCTGCATTTCTCGGAATAAAAATTAAATGAGTTAACCATTTTGTGTGTCCCTATAGCATTTTCCACATGACTCCATAGTGTATCACAATTTAAACAAATATTTGTGTGCTATACTAGATTACATTTTTTTAAATTTTTTTTATTTATTTATGATAGTCACAGAGAGAGAGAGAGGCAGAGACACAGGCAGAGGGAGAAGCAGGCTCCATGCACCGGGAGCCCGATGTGGGATTCGATCCCGGGTCTCCAGGATCGCGCCCTGGGCCAAAGGCAGGCACCAAACCGCTGCGCCACCCAGGGATCCCTAGATTACATTTTTGAGAGTGGACTATATTTTCCTTTTTTGGCACCTATAGTTACGATCCATATAGTGGGAACTCAGAATCCTTATAGAAAAATTCATAATAAATGAATTCTTGTAATAAAATTTATCAAATGAGGGAAAGCATTCAGGACTGCTTCTCTTTGCTGCCATGATAGTCACTTCGTGAAAAGTAGGAGGTAAAGGTAGGCTTTTTAACATGTATCTTATTTTGCTTCTATTGACATTTATCAGGGTCTTTTGCACAAAGCAGATTTACAATACAAAAAATTCTTCTAGGTTTACAGGTTCAAGAACCCCATGTTTTGGTGTGGATGCTAATAACTTTAAAGTCCATGCTTATTTGCATAATCCAAACACAAAGTAATGAGGTTTGAATGAACTTTTAAAGAGAAGGAACATGGCAACCTGGACAGTGATTAAGAGTCACCAAGAAGGAAGGAAGGAAGGAAGAAACCCTGGAAGAAGACAGCCAGTTCAAGGTGCAGAAGTTTATTGCTAATCTGACAATCCTTTCTAGTCCACAACATCCACGTGCTTCTTACAACTTGGGAGTTATGGTTCACCAGGAGGCACAGATTTTGCATTTCCCAAAGTGGGTTCCATCGGTAGGGTGACCACATCGTCAATCATGAAAACCTAATGTTTACTATTAGTATTAGGAGTAATGATGGGACTGTCTATTCAGCCGAGATCGATCATCACTGAGCGGGCCACTTGTACTAGAATTATTATTTGAGGTCCTTATTTTACAGTATGAATTCTGGGCTCTAGTCTCACTAGCTCAGACAATCTAAAACTGGGCTGGGATTCCACATTTTAACAAGCCCCTGGAGTAGTACCGATGTATATTTATGTTGGGGAAGTTGGAGTTGCAGCGACAGATCAAAAGAGTGAATTCGCAGAGGCAGTTTGCAAAACTTCACACTCACCCAAGGACAATTTTACTCCTTACCACACCTGACCCTGTTACACTCCTGAGCCTGTAAGAGTTGCAAGATAGGAATGTATAGTGGAGCTGTCAACAAATCTCCTATTTTGCAAATATGGTTCATAAAACAAGCTGAGTAAAGAGAAACTCGAACCTTCATACAAACTAGTGCTTTTGCTGGACACTATAAATGCCTCCTGGTGACTAACCCAAGAACAGATATGGGAATGAAACAGGTGGGATTTGAATAAACTGCTTTACTATCACCCCAAACCCCAATCTTAGGAGCCCATAACAATACAGATGCATTTTTAAAAAGACAAAAACTTGTGTCTTTCAAGTAAGACAAACAGTAAAGATTTTTGAAAACAAGTGTTTTTAACTTAAAATATATTCAAATAGATTCAAGGAAAATGTATTCTCAGAAAAAATTTTCAGAGTCCCTGATTATTGCACCCATCATTTTACTATGGTGAATTCTGACCTGCAAAAGGCAGAGTATGGTTTTGACCAGAATCAAACAAATCATTTATATTCCATTTTTCCAAAGCATGACTTTCATGGTGGCTTTTCTTAAGAATGCTCATCCGCTAAGAAACAAGCCAGGGTATGTAAAAACCAAGTATAAAAAGAAGGTTTTTATCAATTGTGATACAGACAGATTTCTATGCCTAACAAATACAATCATAACTTAAATGCTTAAATATTTGACCCAAACTTAAAAAAAAAATCAAAAATGGTTTCTCAAAGCTGAAAGAACTATTTCTCATCTAGAACAAAAAAGGCACCATTTGTTTGATATTCTGATGAATTATTAATTTTATCACAGCTAAGATGACAGCTAATATTAGAACATTGAATTATTAATTTTCAAATGTGCAATAAAAAGCAGAATAAACATAAACTGAGATGTTTTACGTATGGCTTCCATTGCTTACATATTCTATTTAAGAAAAATATCAAAGGAAACAGAAGGAATTAAAAATCTTGTCAACACTTCTGATGAATTCTTTTACTCAGTACTTTCTGTGCCACTTTAAAATATAAGGCACAAATAAAATGATCTGATAATAAATGTGATTATTGAATGCTAAAGATCAACATTATCCATAGCTCACATCTTTCCTTTTTTAATCTCACATATTTGTGTACTAATTCCAAGCAGGAGAGCTAAATTACAAAGCAATAATGAGAACTATCTGGTCTTAAAGAATTCACCTCTAATCTTCAAAGGATTACTTTGAGAAATGGAAACTATCTCTTCACAATAGCTTTGGTTTTGTTTGTATCAGCCATTCTAGTTTTGCCATGACCATTATCCTTGTTACTTCACGTAACAAAACTCAGGTCTCAGTCTTCCCCAAATGTACAATGTTGAAGGTTCAGTCCAAAAACAAGAACAGACTCTATACAGCTCTGTTGGCTTGGGGGCCAAGGCTCTTGTCCTGTCAAATATCTCCTCCCGAGCCTTCAAAGCCTTAACACTTAACTCCTGAATAAGAAAATGTTTCCATAGTGTTGGTGTCATAAGCATTTAAGCAGTATGGAGTAGAACCACTGCTCAGAGAAAAACGACGACTAGGGGACATCTGAGAAGTGGCTGTAAGGCACACAGACTGATGAACATTTTTAAGGTATAATTTCTTGTTAGGAAAAAGCAGTTGTTTGTTCTTGATCTGAGGGATTTAATCCAGATAAAAAAGGAACACAAAATTTAATGGATGCAGATTCATTCATTATGTCACTTACTACTTGGACACATGGGTCAGGGGTTGCCAAAAAGCTTATAGTCCTGAAATAGGACCCCAAGTACAAAATGATTTGACTTATGCCTCATCTAGGTTAGACAAGAATGTAACCAGAAATGCTTTTCTGATAATATTCAAAATGGTAATGTTTAATCACTAGTTTTATACTCTGCATCGCCATGTATGCTTCCACTCAGGGATCCATGTAAGCTACTAGATTTTATTAAATTGTATTATGGTATCTGATTAAAACACGGGTCTTATTTGGTATATACATCAAGTGACAAATTTACTAATAATCCAAATCACATATGAAGCAAAACCTAGGACTTCTCATCAACTCTTAGTTATTACAGATGCATCTATTTTTAAAAGATTGAATAACTTGCCTAGTATTGGATAACTGGGAAGAAACAGAGATAGGATTCAAATTTCTTTTCTTTTTCAGACAATACACCACAATCTATGTTAAAGTATCTGAGAACTTCATCTTAATTTAGACTTTGTTTCAGTGGCTTCAAATTATTAACTAAATCCTCACAATAACCCCTGAACTCTGTGCAGTTACCTAAGTTTTACCTGAAAGTGGGGCTGAGATAAGAGATGTTGTTCATCACTCATAGGGCTGGATTTTGAACACAGGATGTCTGACTCTCTCAACTGTGGTGCTGTATTATGCTCACTAATAGATTATGTAGTATGTGGTATTCTGTACGCCTAATTTTGAAAATATTAAAAATTAGAGGCTAGAGAGATTGCCAGGCTCTGTAGCGCCTGAAACCAGCAGGTAGAGCTTTTGGTTGTTTTCTTCAAATGGAAATGAGAATGGAGTCGATTCTCTTCTAGCATGTGGTGGGTTCTATTTCCTCTTCCTTTTCAATAACTGGGTCCAGCCTCTCCCTCTTCTCAGACCCTGACACAAGTCAACAAGGAACCCCAGTACACTGAGTGTTCTAGAAAGACCTTTGCTAGCTTTACCTTTAATAGGCTCACCATTAATTTGGTCCCGATGGTCTCAAGACCTACTCTTCAGTGGCCTTTATTCACATCTGGGTCAGTTACCATAGCGAACTGAGGTTCTGATTCCCTCCCTTGCAGTCCGCATCTGTCTGCATATCTGCCCCCATTACTATCCTTCCTGATTTCTGAAATCCTTCCACTGGGCCCTCTTTGACTCATGGCCAGTCTTCCTGACCCTTCCTCTAGACCTAACCTCATCCTCTTCTTTGAATGTTCCTTTTTCCTTCTTGTTAGAGAGGAACTCCAACTCTCTCCTGAGAGTGTTTTTCCTCAAGTGGTACCTGATTTGTCTCCCACACTCATTTTATCATTGGGTATGAAGCCAATGGGTTGGGTATGTATTTTCCTTGTTCTGCTACTAAACTGTATTCCCTCCCACTTCCCAGGAAACCCCCAGCTTTGAGTCTTAGATCTGACTCTCACTGAGGACCTCTACAGATGCTATGGGTCCCTCTCTCTCACTGATTAAAGGTTTAATTTGTAAGCATGCTCTCATTTTCTTCAACTCTTCCAACATCATTCCTGAGGATTTCAATGTCTATATAGTCCTAGAGGATTCTTCCAATACCCTGGCCTAGCCATTCCTTGGCCTCCTCTCTTCCAGTGACTTTTGGCCTCTGTCTTTCCTCAGTCACCCACTCTCAAGGTCCTAAGCTAGATCTTGTCATTACCAATAACTCAACTCCTTCCCTAGTATTAAGTTAAAGCCTTTCACTCTTGCATCACCATGGCCCAGCTTTACAGCTAGTTTCTCAATTCTGACAGTTCTTCATATGTGTTCACATCCCATCATGTTTTCCTTTTCATCACACCCTTCAGCCCTGATTATCTTATCCAGCTTAATTCCATGCCCATTACCATAATCACTCCCTTACATATGCCCTCATTTCTCTTGCCCTTTTCTCTCCTCATGGCACTTAATTGGCAAAGTCACCACCTTAGTTAAATCCAGTAAGGCCCTAACTGTTGTCAGTCATACCTCTCCTATTCCTAAATGACTATTTATGACCTTCTCCTGTTTGCTCAACTTCCAACAACTCATGCCCATGTATAACCTTGCTTCCTATTTCATTACAAAAACTGCAGGAACCTGAAGAGCATTTCCAGAGACTCCCATTGCCATATTTATTTACATACCTACAATCTTTCCTTTTGTTTCTATGAATGAACTTTTGGTGCTTTGGCTAAGGCCAAATCCTTGGCTTGTGCATTAGATCTCATACCCTCTGGAATAATGAAGGGTCTCCAGCATGCTCTCCTCACTCTTCTTAATGATGATCTTTTTCTCTTCACTCTGGACAATTTCTAGCAACATGTAAACGTGGGCTTATTTGCCCCATTTACCTATAAACAAGCAAACACTTCTTTTTACTTTGCCTTCCAACTACTTTATTATATATTTATAGATAAATTCATCAAGAAGGATGCCTATCTTCACTGTCTCGAACATTTCTCCTCTTTTAAACCTACTCAAATCAGGCTATTACACCCACCATTCTACCAGAATGAAATATCAATGACCTTTGCCTATCTAAATCTGGCATCTGATTCCTAAACCTCTCATTAAATCTGTTAGTGACAATAAACATTTTTCTATTTTCCTTGGATTACTTTCATTTGACTTCCAGAGCACCATATCTCCTATTTTTTTCTCACCTCAATAGGTTTCTTGTTTACTATATTGATTCTTTGTCTTTTCCCAAATTCTTTTTGAACCCCATTTGTCTCCATCTATATACTTTCTCAAGATTTATGGCTTCTAATACTATGATTAACCATCACCACATTTTTAAAGATTTTATTTATTTACTCATGAGAGACATAGGCAGAGAGAGAAGCCTGCTCCCTGCGGGGAGCCATGTGGGACTTGATCCTGGGATCACGACCTGAGCCAAAGGCAGATGCTTAACCACTGAGCCACCCAGGAGTCCCTCATCAAATGTTTACATCCATCCAAGACCTGTCATGTACTGAAGACTGAAGCCCAACTGCGTGGTGTTTATCTGTCCTTACATATCTTCCAGGCACATTATATTTAATATGCCCAATTGAAATTCCTTATCTCCTAGTTACTTACTCTATACTTTTCCTCATTTCTCTTATGGAAATTTGGTTAATATTTATTCTTCCCCACCCCCTTTAAAAATCTTTTACTCCACCTCTAACCCTTTAACATATCAGTGCTATATTCAAAATATATCCATATTACAGTTGCTTCCTTTCTTAGGCTTTAAGTCTAATCCCTATTTATTATCACATATGTTGTTATAGTGGCCTCAAAACTGATTTTCCTGCCTTTGTTCTTGTTTCCTATGTCAGAAATTGCTAGACATATATTTTATTTGAAGTTGGGTGCCAACCAAGGACTAAAATTCTCAACCTTCTAGGACATAGGTGGAATCCTGTGAATAATTCTAGCCAATGGAAGGCAACTGAATAGGTCACACTTCTGAGGTGAAGTTATTAATTATGCACTACTCATTTCTCCTGTTCCCTTCCCCAGATACCATGGAGGTTCATTGTGGGAGATGACTATTATCACAAGATGGTAGGAGTATGGATCCTTATGTCACTAATTAGAAGAGAGTAATCTCAGCAAGCTACCCATCCAGGAACATCTACGTTGGGTATTGTGTGAACAATAAACACATAATTTTAGGGACGCCTGGGTGGTTCAGTGTTTGAGTATCTACCTTTGATTCAGGGTGTGATCCTGGGTCCTGGGATCGAGTCCCACATTGGGCTTCCTGCATGGAGCCTGCTTCTCCCTCTATGTCTCTCATGAATAAATAAAAATCTTTAAAAACACATTTTAATAAACCTCTGATATTTTTAGATTGTTACAACATATATGCTATCTGACATTTCCCTACAGCCTATTCTCTACCAAGCTGACAGATATTTTATTAAAACATAGCTCAAAGTACATCAGCCTCTTGCTCACATATTTTAGTCACACAGGCCTCCTAGCTACTCCTAGAATGCACCGACCACTATTCCACTTCAGGGCTTTCTACTCATTCTTTGCTATGCCTAGAGTGCTCCACCACTATTTTTTGTATACTTGCTTCCTCATCTATTTTGTCACCCTCTTAGCCTTTCTTTGGCCAACTTATTTAAAATGAAACCTCTTAACATCTTACATTGTCTTTCCTGTTTGAATTTTTACCAGAGGACCAACTAGTATCTCTCACCATATTTTATCTATTTGTATTTTGTCTGTTTGAATTTCCACACCTAGAAACCTACCTAGAACATTGCAGGAGATTAGTATTTGTTAAATGGAAGAATGAATTGATTCAACAAATTCATTACAGTTTTAATCTACTCAAACATTCAACATTAATTGAGTTCAGTATATGTCAAGTTCTCTGGCTTAGAGAACCCTAACCCTGGGATCCCTGGGTGGCTCAGTGGTTGAGCATCTGCCTTTGGCTCAGGGTGTGATCTTGGTGTCCTGGGATCAGGCCCCATATTAGGCTTCCTACAGGGAGCCTGCTTTTCTCACTCTGCTGGTGTCTCTGCCTCTCTCTGTGTGTCTCTCATGAATAAATAAATCTTAAGAGAACCCTAACCCACACACATATACACACCGTATTCTTTATCTCTCACTAACCTTTTGGGTATCAATTTAAGTAACCCTTCCTAAAACCAGAAGCTCGGTTCTCCTTTTTTGATGCCTTTCTTCTATTATCTACTATGCTCTGCTCATGCTATCACACAAACTTTATTATATAATAGCTTGTCTGTATGTATTCCCAACTATATTTACTTTCCATAAAGCAGGAATCATGATTATTGTTCAATCTTGCATCTCTATCATTTGTCATAGTTTATGGTACCTAAAATAATAACTCGTTAAACTTTGCACAGATTTAAAGCAGCACTATTGCTTTGAATTTGGCAATTTAGAGATTTCTGGTACTTATATGGTTTAGTTTCATGGTATGAGGAATGATAGGAAAAAGCCAGAATATTAAGGAGTAAATTTTTACAGAGGAATAGAAGCTGTTCTCTTCAAGCTTATATGTCCTGAGGCATGAATCAAGGATGATTTCATAAAAATGTTTATAGTGAGCAAGGAGAGTGTGGGCTAAGGGAAAAGATAGTCTCATTTTCTCTCTGAAGACACAAAGGGACCCTAAGTACATGTGTCTAAACCTCTTAGAGACAAGCTTAACCAGTATTGAGACCCTATAAAAAAAAAATCACCCTGGTACTACTTTCTTTGAAAACCTGATTGTTATCCATAAGTTTGTTCATGTAGTCATTTATTTTTCAGCATATATTTATTCCCTCCTTATCCCCAACTTAATTCTCTAGTCTTATGGTGGACAGCATGTAGTTTCCTACTCCTTGACTCATTTTGACAACATAGCTATTAGACTAGGACATGGTATGACGTTTGGAATGTGCTTACATTGTCTGACTTGTGTTCTTATACTCCTGTATTTCAGTATGAAAGTAACATGCCTTAAATACATATTATTGCTGGTCCAAAGAAGAGAGATATATGGAATAGATCTGAATCCAACCCACACACTGAAGCAAAGTCCCATTAAGCCTAGCCTAGATTAACCTAACTTTAGAAACCTACAGCTTGTGAATGAGAAATAAGTCACTGAGTTTAGAGATGGTTTTTATGTGTAATTATTATGAAAAGAACTAACTTATAGAGAATTAACTATCCTTTTTTTTCTTCCTTTCTTTCCAAAAAAATTTTGAAAATAAACAGGGCCAGGCAAAGGAAAAAGTTTCACTTCTATATTCCTGATGAAAATACTAGAAATATAGGAGGTCAGGGAATATGGCAGAGTGGGAGGATCCTGAGCTTACTTTGTCCTATGGTTCTATGTATACACCAAGACAATTGCTATGTTACAACTATCTCTGAAAATGACCTGAATGCTGGCAGAGCAGATTTTCTATAACTAGTCATAGAGAGAAGGCCACATAGCCCAGATAGCTAGATGCTTGTGGGAACTAGTTCTAACACTCTCCATTTACATTGCTGGCTCTATGTGAATTGCCCTGATGTTCGCTTTCAGATCTGTCCCACCCAACCTGCATGCCTTGGCAGGTTACCCTCAAAAGTGGCTCCTGCCCCACCACACCAGCAGGCATCCCCAGCTGGTACTGGTGTCCCCCTCCAAAAGGATTCCTGCCCTGGGTGTTGGAAGACGACCCATTTAAAAAAAATTATTTATGATAGTCACACAGAGAGAGAGAAAGAGAGAGGCAGAGACACAGGCAGAGGGAGAAGCAGGCTCCATGCACCAGGAGCCCGACATGGGATTCAAACCCGGGTCTCCAGGATCGCGCCCTGGGCCAAAGGCAGGTGCCAAACCACTGTGCCACCCAGGGATCATGGAAGATAACCCATTATACCAACATGCACACAGTTCCTGCACTCAGGCCCCTTAGCGGGCTGAACAGGGATCAAGCCCTACCCTAAAGTGCACCATAGCTGTCAGAGGTGCTGAATACAAACCGCCAGGATGTGAGCCAGGCTTGAACACTCACAATCTCATGGCTCCTATATCTGGGTTTTAACAATGCAAGGAAATAACTGACCAGTATGTCCACAGCAGGCAAAGCAGGTCACTGCAGCCAGCATGGTCAAGACCCAGCCCCAACAATGTGCCCACAGCAACAACAGGGGGATACGTGCAGCCCACAAAGGGGACACCCCTGGAGCTCCTAATTCTGGAGACTAGGGGACTGAGTTAAAGGGCATCACAGAAATTCTACACAAAGTCACTACTTTCAAGACCAGGAGGACATAGCTGAACTACCTTATATGCAGAAACATAGAGACAAAATGAAGAGACAGGAATATGTCCCAAATGAAAGAACAACCAGAAAATCACAGAAAAATACCAAACATCATGAAGATAAGCAGCAAGACTGAAAGAGTTCTAAACAATGGTCATAACAGACCCACTGAATTTGAGGAAAGAGTAGATAAACTCAGAATTTCAACAAAGAAAAAATTTAAAAATCAAGAGCTGTAGGATTCAGTAACAAATGAAAATATGCTAGAGGTAATCAAAAGCAGATTAGAGGATGCAGAACAAATCAGTGATGTGGAAGACAGGGTAATGGAAAGCAACCAAGCTGGACAGAAAATATAAAAATTAACAAACGAAAATAAGTTATAGGAACTCAGAAATCTCACTAAGCACAATAAACTTCATATTATAGAACTCTCAGAAGGATGGGCACCTTGGTGGCTCAGTGGCTGAGCATCTGCCTTTGACTCAGGGTGTGATCCTGAAGTCCCGGGATCAAGTCCCACATCAGGCTCCCCACAAGGAGCCTGCTTCTCCCTCTGCCTATGTTTCTGCCTCTCTCTCTGTGTCTCTCATGAATAAACAAACAAAATCTTTAAAAAAAAAAAAAAAAAGAAAAGCAAAAAGTTATTTGAACATATAGCAGCTAGAAAATTCCCTTAACAGGGCAAAGGAATAGGTTCAGGAATCACAGTCCCTAAAAAAGTTGAAGCCAAGAAGGTTGGCACCAAAACACATAATAATTAAAATGTCAGAAAGTAATGATAGAGAATCTTAACAGCACCAAGAGAGAAGCAATAGGTAATAAACAAGGGAAATTCCACAAGGTACCACCTAATTTTTTAGAAGAAAATGCTGGCCAGAAGAGAATGGCAAATAATTTTAAAAGTGTTGAAAGGACAAACAAAACAAAACAAAAACCTACAACTAAGAATTCTACACCTGGCAAGGTTAATCATTCAGAATTGAAGGATAAATAGTTTTCCAGGGACACCTGGGTGGCTCAGCGGTTGAGCACCTGCCTTCTGCCAGAGGCATGATCCTGGAGTCTGGGATGGAGTCCCGCATTAGGCTCCTCGGAGGAAGCCTGCTTCTCTCTCTGTGTATCTTATGAATAAATAAATAAAATATTTAAAATAAAATAGAGTTTTCCAGGTAAACAAAAGTTAAAGGAGCCCATCATAACTAAACCATCCTTAAAAAATGTTAAAGATAATCCTTTAAGGGTAGCTCGGGTGGCCCAGCAGTTTAGCGCCAGCTTCCACCCAGGGTGTGATCCTGGGAACCCAGGATCGAGTCCCACGTCAGGCTCCCTGCATGGAGCCTGCTTCTTTCTCTGCCTGTGTCTCTGCCCCCACCCCCCTCTGTGTCTCTCATGAATAAATAAATAAAATATTTTTTAAAAAGATAATCCTTTAAATAGAAAGAAAAGGCCATAGCTGGGAAAAAATTATAAAGGAAAAAATCCACAGGTAAAAGCAAGCATAGAAAAAGATTAAGTACTTATAAAGCCAGTATGGAAACTAAAAGACAAAAATGGTAAAATTAAGTATATTCATAAAAATAATTCAAGGAATACACAAAGTGAAAACATGTAAAGTATTGTATGTGCATAATACGTGAAGGGGGGATAAAAATTTAGCCCTTTATAATGTGTTCAAACTAAGACCATCAACATAAATTGCTATACCGAGAGGATATTATATGTGAACCTCATCATAATCACAAATCAAAAATCTGTGATACACACACACATAAAGAGAAAGTAATCCAACCACAACAATAAAGAAAGCCATCAACCCATAAGGAAAAAGAAGAAAAAACAAAATTACAAAAACAACCAGGTAACAATTCATAAAATAGCAGTGAGCGCATCCCTCTCAATAATTACTTTAAATGTTACTAGTCTAAATGCTCCAATAAAATCACATACAATGATAGAATATGTTTTATTTTTAAAGGTCCCATGTACATGCTTTTAGCTGGGGACCACTTCACACTAAAGATGTAAAGAGACTGAAAATGAAAAGATGGAGAAGGATATTCCATGAAAACGTCAGGAAAAAAAAAGAGGAAATACTTTAAAACAGACTGTAACAAGAAACAAGGGTGTTATATGGTGATTAAATAGGTCAGTTGAATAAGAGGATATAACAATCATAAATATCTATGCACCCAAAATGAGGGGACCTAAATATGTAAAGCAAATATTAATGGACACAAAGGAAGAAATTGACAGTAATACAATAATAGTAGGGAATTAAAACACCCTATTTACATCAGTGGATCATTTAGCCAGAAAAAAAAATCAATAAACAGTGTCTTTAAACAACACATTAGACCAGCTGAACATAATAGATACAAACTGAAATTCCATCCAAAAAACAACAGAACATGCATTAGATTCAAGGACACATGTGACATTTTCCAGGATAGATCATATGTTAGGCTACAAATAAGTGAATAAATTTAAGAAGACTAAATTATATCAAGTATCTTTTGTGACCATGAGAGTTATAAAACTAGAAATCAATCAGAAGAAAAATAAATGAAAAAATCAACAAACATGCAAGCTAAATAACATACTGTAAAATAGCTAATGGGTCAATGAAGAAATCAACAGGAATTCAAAAAAATACATTGAGACAAATGAAAGTGAAAAGTATCTGAAATCTTTGATATAAAGCTAAAGTAGTTATAAGAGGGAAATTTATAGCTATATAGGCCTAATTCAAGAAACAATAAAATCTCAATCTAACCTTACACCTAAAGGAAATAGAAAAAGAAGAACAAAGACCAAAATCAGTAGAAGGAAGAAAATAATGTTAGAGCAAAAATAAATGGCAGCTAAAAAATCATTGAAAGGATCAATGAAACCAAGAGATGTTTCTTTGAAAAGATAAACAAAATGTATAAACCTTTAGCCAGACTCACCAAGAAAAAGAGGACCCAAATACAAATTAGAAATTAAAGAAAAGTAATATCTAACACTACATAAAAATAGAGAACTATAAGAAACCACTGTAAACAATTATATTGCAAATAATTGGACATCTTAGAAAAAATAAATTTCTAGAAATATACATAAACAATCTGAAAAGAGTATTACCAGCGGTAAAATTACATAAAAGAAAAAAAAAACATCCAAAAGACCCCCAAACCCCCCAAAAGAAACCATATCCAACAAAGACAATTCCAGACCTAAACAACATCATAAGTGAATTCTACCAAATATTTAAAGAAGAATTAACACCTACTCTTCTCAAACTATTCAAAAAATAAATGTTGAAGGAAAGCTTCCAAATACATTCTACAAGGCCTGATGCTAGCATAAAACAGACCACAAAAAAAACTACAGTAAAATATCCCTAATGAAAATAGATACAAAAACCCTTAACAAAATATTAGCAAACTGCACTCATCAATGCCTTAAATGGATCATTCACCATGATCAATCAGGATTTATTTCAAGGATGCAAGGATGGTTCAATACTCATGAAACAATCACCAGGAAACATCACATTAACAAGAGGAACAATAAAAACCATGAGATCATCTCATCTCAACAAATGCAAAAAAAGCATTTGATAATATTCAAATGACAGTTCCACGGTCATTCATGACATAAACCCTCCATAAGTATGAGAAACCCATAACAAACATCATGCTCACAGCTTTTCCTTTAAATCAGGAACAAGACAAGGATGTCCACTCTCACCACTTTTATCAACATAGTACTAAAAATCTTAGGCAAATCAACTCAGCAACATACATACATACACATATGCCTCCCCTATTAGAAAGTAAGAAGTTAAATTGTTAATATTTTCAGATAACATGATACAATACATAGAAAACTCTAAAAACTTTACAAAAAAAACTATTAGAAGTAACAAATGAATTCAGTGAATTTACAGGATACAAATACAGAAAAACTGGTTGTATTTCTATACACTAGTGACAAAGTAGTGAGAAAAGAAATTAAAACAATTCCATTTACCATCAAACTAAAAAAGAATGATATTCCCAGAAATAAACTTAACCAAGGAAGGGATAGGCCTATACTTTGAAAACTATAAAACATTGATGAAAAAAAATGAAGATAACACAAACAAATGGAAACATCTCATGATCAGGATTGAAGAATTAGTATTGTTAAAATGCCCATACTATCCAAAGATATCTGTAGATACACAATCCCAGATTTTAAGACATACTACAAAGATGTAGTAATCAATACAATATGGTACCAGCAAAAAACAACAAACCAATGGAACATAATGGAGAGTTCAGTAACAAACGCACATTTATATGGTCAATTAATCTATGATAAAGGAGAAAAGAACAAACCATGAGGAAAAGATAGTCCCTTCAATAAATGGTGCTGAGAAAACTGGACAACTACATGCCAAAGCATGATACTGGACCACTTTCTTACACTATACACAAAATGAGCTCAAAATAAAGATCTAAATGTGAGACCTGAAACCATAAAACTCCTAGAAGAGAACACAAGCAGTAATTTCACTGGCAATGGATAATGTAACATTTTTTAGAGACAGCTCTCCTCAGGCAAGGGAAACAATAGCAAAAATAAACTACTGGGACTATTTCAAAATAAAGAGGTTTTGCGTAGTGAAGGAAATCATCAACAACAATCAAAAGGCAACCTACTGAATGGGAGACGTTATTGCAAATAACATATCTGATAAGAGGTTAATATTCAAAATATAGAAGAACTCATACAACTCAATACCAAAAAAAAAAAAATCTGATTAAAAATGAGCAGAGAACTTGAACAGACAGGTTTCTAATGAAGACATATAAATGATCAATAGATGCAAAAAGATGCTCAACACCAACAATCATAAACACCAAATCCATCCACAATGAGACATCATCCTACACCTTTCTCAATGGCTAGAATAAAAAAGACAAGAAATAACAAATGTTGGCAAGGTTGTGGAGCAAAAAGGAACCTTTGTACACTGTTGATTGGGAAGTAAATTGGTGAAGCCACTGTGGAAAACAGTATGGATATTCCTCCAAAAAATAAAAAATAGAATTACCATATGATCCAGTAGTTCCACTACTTGGTATTTACCTCTAAAAAACAAAAACAAAACACTAATTCAAATAAATATATTCACCCCTGTTTCTTGCATTATTTACAACAGCTAAGATATGAAAGCCACTGAAGTGTCCACTGATGGATGAATCAACAAATTTACACATATGTGTCTGCATGTACACACACATACACACATGCTGGAATACTGCTCAGCTATAAAAAAAGGATGAAATCTTGCTATTTGTGATAATACAGATGGACCCAGAGGGTATTATCCTAAGTGAAATAAGTCAAAGAAAGACAAATAGCATGTGATTTCATTTATATGTGAAATCTAAAATCAGACAAATAAACAAACAGCAGTATCAGACCTGTAGAGAACAAACTGATAGTTGCCAGAGGTAGGGGGAAAAGGGAGGGGGAAGATACATGCTTTCAATTTTGGAATGAATAAGTCAAGGGAATAAAAGGCACAGCACAAGGAACAATGATCATGATAGTTTAATAGTATAGTATGGTGCCAGATGGCAACTACACTTGCGGTGAGCATAGCATAATCTATAGTTATTGAATCACTATGTTGTACACCTGAAACGAATGCAAATTGTGTGTCAACTATAATCAAATACAAATAAATATAAAAAATAAATTTAAAAATGCCTTAAAAATATTTAAGTAGAAATGCCATATGATCCAGTAATTCCACTTTTTACTCAAAGAAAAAAAAATCCCCGTAACTTGAAAAGAGATGTATCCTTCTGTTTATTGTAACAGTATTTACATTTGCCAAGATATGGGAGCAACCTAAGTGTCCATCTACAGATGAATTGAAAAAAAAATGTGGTGTGTATATATACACACACATACACACACCTATACATACATACAATGGAGTATTACATGGCCATAAAAATGAATGACATCTTGCCATTTGCCACAACGTGGATGGGAGTAGAGGGTATTATGCTAAGTGAAATAATTCAGAGAAAGACAAATACCATTTGATTTCACTTGTATTTGGAACCTAAGAAACAAAACAGAAATAGACTCATAAAAGTGAAGAATGATAGTGGTTGCCAGAGAAAAGGGGATTGAGAGGATGGGCAAAATAGGTGAAGGAATTCAAGAGGTACAAACTTCCAGTTATAAAATAAATAAGTCTTGGAGATGAAAAGTACAACATCTGCAATAAATCTATAATATAATAAATCTATAATATCGCACCGGGTGCCCTCTGTGCAAATAATATTTTAATAATGTATGGTGAGTATACTTAGTGTGGTAAGAACTGAGTAATGTAAAGAATTGTCAAGTCACTATGATGTACACCTGATACTAAATTCAACATTAAATGTCAACTGCAGTTTAATAATAAAAAATACTAAAAATTTTACTGTTTTTAATGCTAAATCACTGAGGAATGGGGGAAAAATTGGGATAAGTCACCTATGGATCCTTTAATTTGTATAAAACTCTCTTAAATACCCCTTCTGTGAAATTGTTCCAATCAACATATCCATTAAGATGGCTAAACAGGTTTCCACTTAAAACACGAGAGCAAATTTTTTCTACTTGTGACCAAAACCCACATGTATCCTTTGGAACTGGGGATCAACAGAGTGAAAGCACTCAGTTGAAGCTTATAAATGTTGTCAGTTCCTGAAGTTGCTGGCTGCACTCTGGGAGTCCAGGAATGTTTCAGGATAATAGCTAACTGCATGGAAAATTGAAAAGTAAAGACTAAACTTCTCTTAAACATGGTACAGTGTTTGTGAGAACAGCCTATCATTTATTTCCTCAAATGCGTTCAATACGCTTTTGCAGCCGAGGTACCTTTAGCCATGCAAAGCGGGATGTTATTCTCTTATATCTGCTGCCAGAGGGACTAGAAGAGCAACAGCCTTAAAGGAAATGTAAACATCTTTCATTTAGCTAAATGGAGTGTGAACTAGAGTAGCTATGTTAAAGAAGGAGCCAAATTAGACAAACATACACACACATGCAAACACGCATGTGCATACATACACACAACACACTCTTCTGGCTCTCTCTTTTGATTCTATGAAAATTTGAAAGACAAACTCACAATTCTATTAGTTTGTCTTTTTCTACTGTATGAAGAATACCTTATTGGAATTTACTCTCGTCATGTGATTCTCATATTTCAAAATAGCATTTATATAGGCCTTGCTATATGCGAGTCATTGTTCTAAGCATTTTATTACTAATTCACATTATTTTCAACATAACCCTATAAGGGAAGTAATTTTATTGTCCTCATACAACTCTTGGTGGAACTACAGCACAGAGAACTTAAGTGATTTATCCAACACACATAGTAAATGATAGAAGATTTGTTTCTAGAATTCATGTTCAGAAAACTGAAAAGCTTGTGCATATTAAATCAATGCAAAAAAATCAGACAAGCTGCAGTTTTTAAAATGTGATTTATTTAAGAATGATGATTTCAGATCTCATTCTGTATACAACTTAGTAAAAACAAAACAATTCAAAGGCTAGGATTCTTTTATCCCTCTACTCATTGATTACTCTGTCTTATTTAAGTGTAATTATGAAAACTGTTTACCGTTTTCTGTGCACATCTTATTTAACTAGCTGTAATGTGAATTCACACACCTAGAGAAATCCTCATTTGAGGTAGCAAGAGTGGGGTGGGAAAGAAAAGAGAAAAAAAATGCTGCCCAAATTAAGAAAGACAAATTACACAATAGTTATTTGTAAAACAGATCAATTTTCCCAAGTACTATAAAGTCAAAGGAAAGATAAAAGACAGTAAGATAAATTCAGCCAGGCTTTAGCAATAACTGCTATTATCTTTAGGTCATTATTGGAGACTTAGCTCTATCTGAAGAGTGCAAATGCGTATATAAGAAACTTATTTATAGGTAGTTGAACATTCAGTATTTCAGATATGGTAAGTATTTTACACATGAAGTGGAATTCAAAGATAAAGCTGCAAGGATTAAATGAGAATTCTGGTCCAAGATGGCAATGTAGGAAGACCTTTATTCACTTTCTCCATGGACATACCAAACCATCACTGGATTTTTTTTTTCTTTTTTTTTTTTTTTAATTTTTTTTTTCTTTTTATCACTGGATTTATAGGCCAATTCCTCCTGAAGAAAAACTGAAGGCTGACTGAACAGTTTCTGCACAACCAAAGGTAGACCACACGAAGAACAGGGAGAAATATAGAGGTGCGGTAATGAAGAAAACCTTCAGTCCTGAAGCTGCCAACTACTGTGGGGAAGGATAGTGCTGATGGACCCTGAGCAGATTCACTCACTCTGGGGCACAAAAACAAAAGCTACTCTTTCATATAGTAATTGGTATATAAAAGATTCAGCCTTAGAATTCCACCAAATAGCAGGGAAGCTGCTGGAAATCTCTGGGTCAGAGGAGCTGGCAAGAACCGCAGTTTATGTTCTCCTATCTTAATAGGGCAGAGGAGAGCAGTGTTCTGGGTGCCATCGCTGGACTGCCACCCCACCAAGCGGCAGACTTCTAGCCCACATCAGTCTCAGCCATAACACAAAGGCAGTTACAGAATGGAACACACCAGGACGCACCTCCACCCCTTGTCAGTGCTCATTACACATCATAGCCCCAGTCATTGTGTCAAGGTAAAAGAAACACAGAGCACCTCAGAATACTCCAGGCCCATACCACTTTGGCTCCAACAGCTTGCTAGGGCACCCTAGCACACAGCATTCTGAGACCTCCTGGCCCATGAATGCTTTGGCTCCAGCTACCTGGCCAAGGTGCCTCTTCTGTAGAGCACCCCAGGATCCCCATCCTGTACTCCACTTTGGCCCCAGCTAATTAACAAAGGTGCCCTAGGACACCTCAGGCCATGCTGCCTTGCCTCCAATCACACTGCCAGGGGGCCCTCTGCACTAAGGACCCAAGGGTACCTTGGCTTGTACCCACTCCAGCTTCAGCTGTCCCTCCAGGGTACCCTCTGGGTGGAGAGCATTGGCAATGCCACAAACAGTGCCTAATTCAGCTATAGCTGGCCTTCCAGGGTGCCACCTGCATGGAGAACGGTGCCTTGGTTCAACTTGCTCTAGCAGGGTACCTAGTGTACAGAGCATTAGGTACCCCCTGGCTCAGGGCCTGCCTCGGCTTCAGATACCATACCAGTGTGTCCTTTGTGTAGAGATCCATGAAATATTCTGGGTTGCATCCTCTTCAGCTTCATATATACTGCCAGGGCACCCTCTGTGTGGAGAAACCAGGGACTTCCTTGGTGCATGCCCACTTTCACTTCACCTGTACTGCCAGGGCACACTCTATGCTGAGAGCCCTAGACCCCTGGCCTTACACCTTCAACTTACACCCTTACACCTTCAACTTCAGCTATCCTGCCAGGGTATCCCCTGTGAAAAGAGCCCTGATTGCCCCAGTCCATGCTCACTTCAGTCTGGCCATCCCATCAGAGAAGCCCCAACATGGAGTGACCCAGGACCCCCTAGCCCACCAAGGCCACAGCTCCCATCACCCCGCTAAACTCTGCTGGCAGACACACTGTATACAGGGGTTGATCATGCATTAGACTATTCTTTCACATTTAGGAAAAGTAATTATTCTACCTAATTCACAACTATAGATAGTCAAGCAAAATAGAAAGACAGATGAATATGTTCCAAAAGAACAACACAAAACCCCAGAAAAATAAAGAAAATGAAGATAGCATTATGTTTGATGAAGTATTTCAAGTAATGATCATAAAGATGCTCACAAGACTGGAGAGAAAAGTGGAGGATCTCAGAAATTCAACATGAGATTGCAAATATAAGAAAGATCCAATCAGAGTTGAAGAATTTTATTTTATTTTTTTTAATTTTTTTTAAAGATTTTATTTATTTATTCATGATAGTCACACAGAGAGAGAGAGAGAGAGGCAGAGACACAGACAGAGGGAGAAGCAGGCTCCACGCAGGGAGCCCCACGTGGGATTCGATCCCGGGTCTCCAGGATCGCACCCTGGGCCAAAGGCAGGCGCCAAACCACTGCGCCACCCAGGGATCCCCAGAGTTGAAGAATTTTATAACTAAAATTAAAAAAAAATACAGTATAAAGAATCAATAGACTGGTCGATGCGGAAGAATAGATCTTTATTCTGGAAGACAGGGTGGTAGAAAGCACCCAAGCTAAACAGTATTATGAAAAGAGAATTAAAAAAAAAAAAAGTGAAGATAGGGTAAGGGATCTCTTGGACAACTTCAAGCAAACAAACATTCACATTATAGGGGTCCCAGAATGAGAGAAAGGGACAGAAAAGTTATATAAGGAAATAATAGCTAAAAATTTCCCTTTCTGGGGAAGGAAATAGACCTCTAGGTCCAAGAAGCTAAGAAACTTTCAAAAAGATAAATCCAAGGAATTCCACATCTAGGTATATAATAATTAAATGCCAAAGGTCAATGCTAAAACGAATTTTTAAAAAATTGGTAAGAGAGAGCAAATGTTATATAGAAGGGAAATCCCATAAGGCTATCAACTAATTTATCAGCAAAAACTTTGAAGGCCTGAAGAAAATGGTATGTTATATTCTAAGACCAGAAAGGGAACCAAACCAAAACCAAAACAAACAAAACCAAGAAACTCTGCCCAGGATGATAATCATTTAAAATTGATAAAGGATAAATCGTTTCCCAAACAAAAACTGAGTATTCATCACAAAAAACACCAGCCTTACAAGAAATGTTAAAGGGACTTTAAGTAGAAAAGAAAGGCCATAAATAGAAGAAAATTATGACTAGAAAAATATAAAATGACTTAGGCACAAAACTGGAAGGAGGGAGTAAAAAAGTTCTTTTAGACTGTGTTCAAATTTAATGACCATCAACTTAATACAGACTGCTATATATGTAGGATTATATATAGGAAACTTATGGGAACCATAAACCCAAACTCTAACAGATCTAGAAAAAATAAATAGAAATTCAGGCATAACAATAATGAAAGCCAACAAACCACAGGAAAGAGAGCAAAAGAAAAAAAGAAACAGAATAACTACAAAAATAATCAGAAAACAATATGAGAATAAATGCATACCTAGCAATAATTACTTTAAACATAACTGATCTAAATCACCAGTCAACATATACAGAATGGCAGAAGAAATAAAACCCAAAACTTATCTATATGCTGCCTCAAGACACTCACTTCCGACCTAAAGACACATATAAAGTGAAAGGGAAAAAAAAAAAAAAAACATATACCACGTATGTAGAAGCAAAAACAAAAACAAAATAGCAATACTTAGGTCACACAAATAGACTTTAACACAGGGTTAAACAAGAAATAAAGAGCACATTAAATAATGATAAAAAAATAATCCAATGAGAGGATTTAAGAATTGTAAATATCTATACATCTAGTATGGGAGCATTTAAATACATAAAGTAAATAATAACGAATATAAAGGGAGAGATTGAGAGTAAAAATAATAGTAGGGGAGTTAACACCCCATTCACATCAATGGATAGATTATCCAGCAGAATATCAACAAGGAAACAGTATCTTTGAAGGACACATTAGACCAGATGAACTTAACAGATATATGCACAACATTCCATCCCTAAACAACAGAATACACGTCATTTGCATGAAATATTTTCCAGGATAGATCACTGAGCAAGTCTCCATAAATTTATGAAGACTGAGATGTATTGTAGATCTTTTCTGATTACAATTATATGAAACTAGAAATCAATCACAAGAAAAAAAAAAAAACTGGGAAAAATAAATACGTGTAGGCTAAACAACATGGTGCCAAAGGGTCAATGAAGATCAGAGTAAATAAAAACTACATGGAGACAAATGAAAATGAAAATATAACTATCCAAAATCTTTGGAATACAGCTAATTCAATTTTAAGGGGAAATTTATAGCAATGCAGATATAATTCAAGAAATAAGAAAAAGTATCAATCTAATGCTTCCAGGAAGTAGAAAAAGGAAAACAAGGTCCAAAGTCAATAGAAGTAAGGAAATAATAAAGATCATAGAAGAAATAAATGGAGATTTTTAAAAGTTAGAAAAAATAAAAACAAAAGCTGATACTTTGAGAAGATAAACAAAATTTATAAACCTTTAAACAGACTCATCGAAAAACAGGATTCCAAAAAACAAATTCAGAAATGAAAAAGAAGTAACAACTTATAGCATAGAAATACAGTGGATTTTAAGAGAATACTACAAAAACTTACATGTTAAAACTGGGCAACTTAGAAGAAATGGATAATTCCTAGAAATATACAATTTTCTTTTTTTTAATTTATTTATGATAGTCACAGAGAAAGAGAGAGAGAGAGAGAGACAGGCAGAGGGAGAAGCAGGCTCCATGCAGGGAGCCCGACGTGGGATTCGATTCCGGGTCTCCAGGATCGCACCCTGGGCCAAAGGCAGGCGCTAAACCGTTGTGCCACCCAGGGATCCCAGAAATATACAATTTTCTAACACTGAATCAGAAAGAGAAAATCTAAAGAGATTATTACTAGAAATAAAATTGAATTGATAATCAAAAACTCCCAATAATCAAATGTCCAGGATCAGATAGAATTCATGTGGGAATTTACTAAATATTTAAAGAAGAGTTAAGCTTCTTCTCCCCAAACTATTGAAAAAAATAGAAGGGGAAGGAAAACTTGCAAATACATTCCATAGGCCAACATTATTTTGGCCAAAACCAGGCACAAACACAAGAAGGAGAAGAAGAGAAAGAAGAAGGAGAAAAAGGAGAAAGAAGAAGGAGGAGGAGAAAGAAGAAGGAGAAGATGGAGAAAGAAAGAGAAGAAGAAAATTGCAGTGAGTATCCTCATGAAAATAAATGCAAAAATCATCAACAAAATATAAGCAAACCATATTCAACAGTACATTTAAAGAATAATGCACCACAATCAAATGGTATTTTTTCTGGGGATATAAGGATGATTCAATATTCAGGAAGCAACCTACAAGATACACCACATCCAGAAAACAAAGGATACAAATTATATGGTCATCTCAATAAATGCAGAAAAAGTATTTGACAAGATTTAATAGCCATTCATGATAAAAAAAAAAAACCCTCCACCACTATGAGTTACCCATAGCAAACATCATACTTAATGGTGAATATCTGATAGCTTTTCTCCTAAGATCAGAAAGAAGAAAACAATGTCCACTCTCACCACTTTTACTTATCATAGTCCTGGAAAGTCCTAGCCATAGCAATCACATAAGAAATAAAAGCATTCGAATTAGAGAGGAAGAAGTTCAACAGTAGATGTTAAACATTTGCAGATAACATGATGCTATAGGTAGAAAACCCTAAAGATTCCATCAAAAAAACACAAAACATCAGAAGTATTCAATTGATTAGGTAAGTTGTAGGATACAACATTAGTTCAGAAAAACCATCTATGTTTCTCTACACTAAGAATGAAGTAGAAGAGGAATTAAGAAAATAATTCCATTTATAATTGTACCAAAAAGTAAAATATCTAGGAATAGAGGTGAAATATCTAAAAACTGTAAAACACTGATGAAAGAAATTGAAGTGCACACAAACAAATGAGAAGGCACCCACATTCATAGATTAGGAAAATTAGTATTGTTAAAAAAGCCATATTACCCAAAGTAATCTACAGACTCAACACAAAGTATCAAAACATTGATAGCATTTTTCACAGAACAGCATCAAAACTACTAAAAATTGTTGTATATAACTACACAAGGCTCCAAATAGCCAAAGGAATCTTGAGAAACAAAAATAAAGCTGGAGGTATCACAATCCCAAATTTCAAGATATACTACAAAGATGTAGTCATTAAAACCATATGATACCAGCACAAAAATAAACCCATAGACTACTGGAATAGAATAGTGAGGCTAGAAATAAACCCACACCCATGGTTAATTAATCCATGACAAAGGAGGCAAGAATATACCATGGGGAAGAGACAGTCCCTTCAATGAATGGTGCTGGGAAAAATCAGACAGCTACGTGGAGAAGAATGAAATTGAATCACTTCCTTATACCATATACAAAACTAGACTCAAAGTGGATTACATATCTAAATGTGAGACCTGAAACCATAAAATTCCTGCAAGAGAATACGGACAGTGAATTAATTAATACTGTCCATGGCAATATTTTTATAGAGCTATCTTCTCAGAAAAGGGAAACAGGCAAAAATATACTATTGGAACTATGTCAAAATAAAAAGTTTTTGCACAGTGAAGGAAACCATCCAAAAAACAAAAGGCAACAATCAACAAAACAAAAACTGAATAGGAGATATTTGCAAATTATATATCCAATAAGGAGTTAATAGCAAAATATATGAAAAACTTATACAATCCAAAAACAAAACAAAACAAAAAATCAAACCCTTATACAACCCAATACCAAAAGCCAAATAATTAAACCATTAAAAAATGGACAGAGTACTTAAATAGACAAATTTCCAAAGACAACAGACAGGTGGCCAGCAGACACATGAAAAGATGGTCACCATTACCAATCATGAGACAAAGGCAACTAGAAACCACGAAGAGATTTCACTTTTTACCTTTTAGAATTGCTAGAATCAAGACATAAAATAAAAATGTTGGTGAGGTATGTGGGGGAACAAATGAACCTTTGTGCAGTGTTAATGGGAATGTAATGTTGGTGAAACCACTGTGGAAAACAGTATGGAGTTCTCTTAAATAATTAAAAATAGAAATACCATATGACACAGTAATTCTACTACTGGATATTTACGCAAAGAAAACAAAAACATTTTTTTTAACAAAAACATTTCTTTAAAAAGATATGTGCACTCCTATTTATTGCAGCATTATTTACAATAGCCCGGATATGAAAGCAACCCAAGTGTCCATCTATAAGTGAACGGATAAAGGAGATGGAGTGCACGCGCGTGCACATAGACACACACACAGACACACACACATACACACAGGAATATTACTCAACCATAAAAAAGAATGCAAATTTGCCAATTGAAACAACATGGGTGGATCTAAATGGTATTAACACTAAGTGAAATGAGTCAGACAGAAAAAGCTAAATACCATATGATTTCACTTACATCTAAAAAAAAAAATTCCACACACAAAAAAACAATAAGTAGAATATAATCAGACCTATAAATATGGAGAACAAACTGAGGACTGCCAGTGGGTGGGTAAGCAAAATGGGGAAGAGAAGGAGGAAATACAGGTTTCCAGTTATGGAATGAATAAAGTCACCAAGAATAAAAAGTGCAGCACAGGGAGCATAGACACTGATATCCTAACAACACTGCATAGTGACAGACGGGAGCTACCCTTGTGGTAAGCACAGGGTAAGGTATGGACTCGTCAAATTACGCTATATACCTGAAACTAATGTTAACTTTGTGTGTCAACTATATTTCAATTAAAATAAATTTTAAAAGTAACGTTACCTTGGTTTGGGGGGGGGTGTTCAGATGTGTGTGTGGGGGGGTCTTTTAGGTGTGACCTCTCATCCCACACTGGCTGAGTAGAAAGCTTCTCTAATGCTATGATTTGAGTAATTTCAAAAAGCAATAATCACTAAGATTTCTTGGAAACTAGTTTGCATGGAGTACCTTTCCTTACATATATTTGCTCATTCGATCATTACAACAGCCCAGCAAGGTAAATGCTGCTGCTATTGTTCTCATTTTACAGAGAAGGAAGTTGAGGCCACGTGCAGGTTAACAGGATCCTCGAGTTAATACTGTACACCCAAGGCAATTTTGTTCCAGAAGTTGTGATTGTGACATCGTGCTATCTCTTTTTCCAAGCTCTTCCTACTCTGTTCCTTGCCAGAGGGACTGCATTTTTCAGTGCCAGTGCTTTAAAACCATGGCAAAGAGACATCTGCTGAATGCAAATATTTCACTAAAGAGAAAGATGTCTGAGAAGTATGCAATTCTATAGCGGAGAACTAACTTGGGAAAAGTCAACTTGGGCTTCCAGAATGGTGCATTAAGGCAGCAAAGTCAAATGAGAAGAACTGATAAAGGCAATTTTCCCCATCCCATAATTACTTCCATGCTTGGCCTTCATAGTCATTGAAATCCTTTTGGGCAGCGACCTTTGGCTCTCTCAAGGCCTGTGCCACAATCATCAGCCAGAATGGCAGTCAGCTTCAGCTTCAGCTCTCCTGCCAACTGAGGGCAGAATTAAGTTTTCAGCCCTTAGAATATTAGTTGTGTCTGTGGGGAAGGCAGGGAACCCATCAGCCAATGGAACTGGATCTTTCCCTGATGCCACTCTTCCCCCACTAGGATTACACATTCTTTATGTGAGTTTGCCTGATTTCCAAATTTACTGCAGTCAACGCATCCCTGGGGAAATGAAGCATTGCTTCGAACTTCATCACTTAACTGCTCCTTCTAGGAGTCTTTCAAAGAAGCACACAGCCTCTTTCTGCCGTCTTACCTCTTCCTACAGTCCAGCCAGCTATCGAGAATCCAATCTTCCTCCAAACTAACCACCTCAAAATGTAATTCACTTCATGGCTCAGTTTTGAGCGTTTCTTCTGCTGGGCAAATGTTGTCTTTTATCACTTACCAGATCATTCTCCTTGGAAAAGAGACCACATAAAATGTTATCTAGGTTCTCAAAGGAGAGCTGAACCTGCATCACAGGGAACAGACATGTGGGTTGTCTTAGTTTCTGGTTTCTGATGGTTTCTCTTTTATTCTCATCCTCCATGCCTCCTCTGGTTCCTTATTTGGGTCCCCAAGTACCTCGAGAGTGCTGAGCCCACACAAGCCGTGACAAGCTTCTCTTCTAACTGGAAACATACAGAAAATCTACACTGAAGGAAACCTTTTCAAGTTGAACTTCTGTCAAGCAATTGGAAGAGCATGTGGTTTTGTGGTAAGATTTGTCAGAGTGAGTTGTGGAAGTGGCTAAGTGTTGTGTGTAGTAAATGACTAGTTCTGTGCTCACAGAGCTGTGTGAAGGGTGCTTTGCTCTTTACCCATCATTTTCTGATCTCTTCCGAAGCTTAGAAAAATCCCTCAGTTTTTAACAATATCATATGCTTTTTATTTAAAAAAGTATGGTTATATGTAGAATAAGAATTATCATGCACTGGTATTAAAACTGCAGTTTTCTGATGTAAATGATTTGAGGAAAAGCTCATGTGTTTGGTCAGTGTAGGACCTTTTTTGGTAAAAAATCTCAATGCAATTATCTTTCATCAGTTAATTCAATAAAAAAAGAACAGATTGTATGCTAGAGGCCTACATGTTGGGGACAATAAACAATTATACACCTAAGTTCTCAGATGATCAAGTTAAATCACAGATGACAAGTAGACAAAGGAAGAAATCTGTGTGAGAGAGTCTGATAAATTGGAACAATTAGAAGAATTTCAATATGGCTAGAGAAGGAGGGTGAGTGACAGTGACCACGTGATCTAAGAGGAGACAATGCTCAAGAGAGTGTGTGAGAGCTAGGGACAGTTTCCTGGTCAATGAAAAACTAATTTAAAGTTTTAGTCAGTAGCATGATATAATCAGATTTTATTTAACTATAAAGGATTATGTTAGTTTCATTAAGGGGATAGGTAAGAGTAGCGAGGAAAGAGATGTAGTGGCTTTGACCAGGTTGGTGACAGAGGATATATATTTTTAAAAAAACATGAAAGGAGAGAATAGGACAATTGGACAGAATGGACATTCTTCAGGAGGTTAAATCTTTTAAATATAAAGGGTCCCCATTCCCATCATTCATAGCAAACATACCTCACCAGTTTCAACTAAGACCAAGTCTGTCCCTCCACTCATTCTGGTCCAACCACAATGAGCTTCTTTCAGTTCCTCAACCTAGAGATCTTGCCATTCTTGGTCTTTCTCATATAGGTTCCCTCTGCCTAGAATGCTTTCTTCACCCCCGTTGCTCCAACTTAAGGTCATCCTTCCAAGAATATTGTCCAGAGTCCCTAGAGTTGATATTCCCACCACAGATTAATGTGTGTGTGTGTGTGTGTGTGTGTGTGTGTCTTAAGTAGTTTATTATGGGGCAGGATAGTTGCTCTTCCATTACAGTAGGACCCTTATCGCCCTTACCTCTTACTGGGCTTCCAGTACCAGGACATTGCTCACACAAAGTAGACACCCAATATGTGTTTGTTAAACAATAAAAATTCAACCAGCTACTAAAGTCTCTTAAATATGCCCACACCATTGTAATATCAGTGTGACAAAAACATTTGTTCTACTTGAATTACTGCTGGAAATAGATGCTTGATGGTGATTGTCTCCTGTATACAGGTGGCGATCATAAACTTTAATTGGTAATATAGCAACTTGGTCTACATTTCTGTGGTCCTCCATTGTGGCTGCACGGTTGCAGAACTTGGGGAGATTTTAGGAGTACTATTGCCTAGGTCTCATCTCAGAGCAACTGAAACAATTTCTTAGGGTGGAAGGTACTAGTATGTTTTAGATGATCACAATGATTCCAATATGCGTGAGAGGTCACTACTGGATAACGTATACTCAGCTGTATCTGGGAAAACACCATGGATATACAGATCTAGTGTCAAAATATATTGCTTTAACCTATTATATTCACAAAACCAGGGGCTGCATCCCTGGTTGACTGTGTAATTCATTTGTTCAACCATTCTCAAACATTTATTGGGTAGCTGTTATGCACCATGAGTACATTAGGTATTCAAGATGCAGATAGTTTCAGGACCAAGAGCAACCAGAACTACTATTCATTTCCTACCTGGAATAACAAGACATTCTGGCTCCCAGATCCATAAAATGTCTGACTTGGGTATGCAAAACCACTTCATTTATCAATAGTCCCATTGATGCACTTTGAAAGCCTTTGTTTTTATGTTTTGTCCTTTTTTAAAAAAAAAAAGATTTTATTCATTTATTCATGAGAGACACAGAGAAAGAGGCAGAGACATAGAGGAAGAAGCAGGCTCCCTGTAGGGAGCCTAATGTGGGACTTGATCCCAGGACCCGGGATCACGCCCTGAGCCAAAGGCAGACACTCAACCACTGACCACCCAGGTGCCCCTATGTTTTGTCTTCTAAGTCAGTGATGCTTAAGTTTATTTTTTTCTGCTTGCCTGTGCTTTTGCCATATTTCTATGAAATATATTATCTTTTTAAATGTTTTTACATTACATGTAATCATAAAAGAATGTCTGCTAAGATTCATCAGTCTGTTCCTGTGATTTTTCCCTTATTTAAACTATGATGGAGGTTACAAATAAATTACTGAGAACAGTTGTTACATATAGGAGAAAAATGTAGCTTATACTTCTGCACAGAAAATGCCTTATTAGAATATGGAGAAAAACTGTGGAGTCCACTTTTGGCATTTGCTAATCAACTTTCTACTCCTCAGTGCTAATTTCCACTCAAATACAAGGAACTCAAAGCTGTACTGATTCACTTTGTTTATAAACGGTTACTCTGCAAATGAATCTCGGATGCATAGCAAAAGTATTGGATCTTTACAAGAAGTTTTGTCTTTTTAAATTTGACTTAACTGTGTGTTAGTAAGTAGGTAAGAAGGTTTTCAAGTTGCAACTGATTTGCAAACATCATTACCAATCTTTACCAACATTTTGGGGGCCTGTCCAGTACTACTATGCAAAACAAAGATGTACTCCTTACCCTTCCACGTCATTTTGCTGATGATTTTATCCAACTGAACAAATTCTCAGGCCTTGCTTCCATTCAGAAACCTGTCTCATTAATTCCTTCAGGCCATTTTTTGTTTCTTTTGGTCATGTGAATTCACTTCGTGGGATGGCACTAAAGGTTAACTGTAATTATAAAAGTAATAGGCACCATCTTTTCATTTTTTAGGGCTTTATGCAAATTTCTGCCAAGTTACAGAGAATTATCTTGACCAATGGGTGTTTTCTAAATGTTTTAAAAATTTTTACAGTTCTCTTTATTCTTTACATCAATTATTAGTAAGAGTTCTAGTATAAGAAGTATAGAAATGATGGCTCTATGTCAACTAAATTGAATGAAAAAATTCATTCAACTACACAAATTAACATTTAAAAAACACTTTTAAATAGAATTCCAGGGATCCCTGGGTGGCTCAGCAGTTTAGTGCCTGCCTTTGGCCCAGGGCGCGATCCTGGAGTCTCGGGATCGAATTCTGCATCGGGTTTCTGGCCTGGAGCCTGCTTCTCTCTCTGCCTGTGTCTTTGCCTCTCTTTCTTTCTCTGTGTCTGTCGTGAATAAATAAATAAAATCATAAATAAATAAATAAATAAATAAATAAATAAATAAATAAATACCAAAAAAAAATCACAATTTAATAAAATGAGAATATACTACTGAGAAAAGAAATAGGGCTTAGAAGCACCAAGGACTGAGTCCAGTTTCTGCCAATTGCTATATCTAAAGCTTTGGGCAAAGTATCCCAGCTGTTCTTCCTAAACTTCACCTTGCTCATCTGTAAAAAATCTAAACAAAACAAACCTATGTTTCATAATAAAATATATGTATTTTTTAAATTTGCAAAATCACAAGTGTAAGGAAAAATTGCTCTGTAATTGTTTAAGTAGATTTATTTTACTATGGCTGTGGGTTATTTTATCAAAGTATGATGAGAGAATATATATCATATAGAAGTAGAACAATAAATGGCCTAAGTATTCATTCGAAAACTATTTAATGAGGCATTTTTACTTATAAGTCATTCTTCTTAAAAACTAGAAATATAGGGATGCCTGGGTGGCTCTGCAGTTGAGCACCTGCCTTCAGCCCAGGGCATGATCCTGGAGTCTTAGGATGGAGTCCCACTTTGGGCTCCCTAAATGGAGCCTGCTTCTCTCTGTGTGTGTGTCTAGAAATAGAAAATAGAAAAACACTAGAAATAGATAGATCAGTGCCACACATGATCCCTGACTCATGGATCTTATATTAATATTGGGGAAACAATCTATTAAACTCTCTATTTTTTCAGCTTCACTTTCAGCTATTAGGTTTTCTTTGTGCTGTATTTTTCAGGTCAAGATTTAACGGAGAAGCAGAGTCAGCTGAAGCGCACCTACCCTCTTTACAGTTCTATCACTGTTCAATATAATAATCTCTACCTAGTTTTCAGGAGAATTTTGAGTATTAATAAGACAATGTCTAGGAGATGAACTCCTCTGAGAAAGCAGAATATAAATTCAAGAAGTTACAATTTATTGCTTCTCAAATGTTATATGATAGGAGGTATTCAACTGGATCTACGCTATTAATTAAAAAAAGTAAAGCTTTACAATAAAAAAGTCAGAATGGGGAAATGTTTAGAATTTTTATGGAGACTAATTTTTAGAAGTCATTCTATCTTCATGAGGTACTTTGTCAAGATGGAGATTCTGGAAAAAAAGTGCATGAACATTGAGATATATGTTGAGGCTTTTATGCAGCAAAGGAACAGAAAACTATTTTGAAGTCTTTGGATATATTAAAGTTGAACCATATGTAATTACTGAGGCAATCATTTTTGATCTTCTAAATTATCTATTTCATTTAATTTGTTTATGCTTAAAAACTGCTTTGATTTATCTTTCATTCAGAGAAATGTTGAGCTAGGGGTGCCTGGGTGGCTTAGTTGTTGAGCAGCTGACTCTTGGTGGTTTCAGTTCAGGTCATGGTTTCTGGGTCATGAGATCAAGCCCCACGTCATGGTGGGGGGGGACATGCTCAGTGGGGAATCTGCTTGAGATTCTCTCCCTTTCTCTCTACACCTCTCCCTGCTGTCATGTTCTCTCTCAAATAAATCTTTTAAAATATATTCAGCTGAACTGATACTACATTATGAACAAATTGATAGTCATCAAGACCAATTATACCGATTAATAAGTATAACTATAAGTTACCAAGAGATTTTATGAAAATATCAACTTATGAAAGATGTTATCTATTGGATAGACTCTCAATTGACATTGTTCATGGATTTTATTCAAACCTTTGCTTAAAGTATAATATCTGGGAAGTCCAAACAAAAGAGAGAAGGTCTGCATGGGTAAAGCAGCTTTATCAATTATTCTCTGAAACCAATTACAGAAGTGAAAACCCCTTTAAAGTATTTATGAAACCAATTTCCATGACTGGGAAAAGTCCACAGTTGAAATTTTTTTCTACCATATCTAACATTAGTGACCAAAAACTGTAGACAATCTAAATTTCTGCAGGTTTCCCAGATCAGAGGCAGACTTAGAATTAAGTAGGTCATGGTTCTACGTAGCACACTTATATTCCAATCATACATATGTTTTAAAACAATTATATCCCAAGATATCATGTAATAAGTAGTCTTGAAAAGTATTCAGATCATTAGCAAGAGGTTGTGGCATTTTGATGCCATCATTGCCAAGAATAGGGACACAAAGACATAATATTTGATTCCTCTGGAGTTCCTTTAAGGAAAGATATATTAAGAGGTAAAAAAGAGTTGCCTAGAGGGAAAAAATGAGACTTGCTCCCACTGCATTATGTAAACTCAGTAGTGTAACTTTTTATTTAAAAATTATGAGTTGATTCAAAATATAGCATGATAACGAGGTGTACATTAACTGCTGAGTAAAAGAAGAGTGTTAAAGAAAAGCATATCTTTTGGCCTATATTTTACAAAGGAGGCTTAAACTCTTTTTTGAGCTAAGAGGTAGTGTGTCAGGAGTTGGGAGTAATTCCCTTCATTATAAACGGTCATTAAGCAAGTTGCAAAAACACTCCTTTATATCCCCTTTAAGTTATAGTCATCAAGAACAGTCCTCATTAATTCATTCAACTAATAGTCGTGAAAATTAAATAAATTCTTTCATGTTATCTTTGTAACAGCCATGGGGGATGGGAACAAATATTACCATTTTACAGAGAGGACAACCAAGAATTAAGTGATTTTCCCCATAGTTGACAGACTGTAAAGAGCAAAGTCACATACTCACATTCTTGTGTTCACTTCAATATCAAGTCTGTCTTCCTGGTCTCTCATTCTTCATTTCCATATTTCACAGCATTGTTTAGAATAAGTCCTTGGATATCAGAGACAACCTTTTTTTTTTCTTCTTAGTCAACCTCTATTCAAAATCTTCCATTACAAAAAAAAAAAAAAAAGTAAAAATTGCATCAGTCTTAATCTCCCCCCTCATAGTAAATCACTATCTTCTTGCTGCTTCTTCTGATCCCTCCCCTATATAATCATTAGCTTAAGATCATACCATTAAATTGGTTTGAATTGTCACAACAGAGGAGCCTTCTGTTATTTTTGCCATTTTAAAACATTTCAAAGTAAGGGGAAGGTCTTCATGGGCTACACAACATCCTTCAAATCTGATTCACTATTGTGCATATTTAGTTCTTGGTACCAGATTTTTAAGAGAAGAGGATAAGGATAATCAAACTCTGTCTTAAATAAGATATATAAGGTATTTAGAGCCAAGAACACTGTCACGTGAAATTTATCATCATAGCCCATAGATTACCTAGGGTGACTTAGCATTCAGAGGTGAATAGGATCTTGGTCTCTATGCCAAATTCTGAGGAGTTCAATGGCATCCCCCCAAGTTCTAAAACTTCCCAGGGCCTTTGGTTCTTATGACCCCCTTTGGATGGATTCCAGCTGTTGAAACTGTAAACTCTTGTTTCCATACACATGTCAATTCCCATGGCTTATTTCTACTCTCTATTAGATGCTGAAAGCTAGACATGGGACTCAGCTGCTTGTGCTCGATTTTCTTTTGTACAGTTTACAGAGATCATCCATACATGAAGAAGTGTTTACTAAAGATTTGGGGAGATAATGGAGAATTAAATTACAAATAGCAAAAATAATAAATAATTCTTAAAATTCTTTTGGCCTCACCTCAGCACCATTGGCTATATTTCTTTGTATGCTTTAGATAGATTACAACATTGTTGTTATCTCCCCTTTCCCATTGTTGTTTGGAAACACTGTTGTTGTTTCTCCTGCTAACACTCCGCCCCAAATTTCTCTTTTCTAATGCAGAGTGATGTATCCGTGGCTTTCTTCTCATAAACCATGACTTTTAGGTCTCACCATCTGTATCCAAGGTTGAATATCACGTGTTTTTCTTCAAAGCGAATCGTTCTCCTAAGAGCAACTGTGGTAAATGATGTATTTTCATATAGTTATAGATTTTGGCCAGTGGACAGAGGGAATGTGTTTATGAATTTAATAAGTTGTCAATATATAAATTGTGGAAGTTTTCATAAAAATCTATATTTTCTGCTTTGGAAAGCAGATGCTCTGGCATCACCAATCTCCTATATTTGTATGAGAACAATTATATTATGCTAAATAGAGACTGCCCTGTTAAATGGAGCATACCTTCTCTGATTTTCCAAAGACTTCACCATTCCTAGTCTCCTAGGAGGGCTCTTTCTCAGTTACATTTCTGACCTATAATGCTTAACAGTTTGCATGTCCTAGTTTAGAACCACTGAGAAAATGGATATACCTATAAGAGCTTTGTAATAGGCAATCCATGATGAAAGTGAGTCAATATCCAACTAATACGGTAAACTCTTTGAAAAGAAAACAAACTAGAACATGAGTGATGGCTGATAAAGCTTCAAGTATTGCTTATATCAAGAATGCAATACCCTACACATGCCTGCACGCCAAATCAGGAGGAACTGGGAAGCGTTTTAAACATACCAGATTACCAAACTGAATCTGTAGAGATTCTAAATTTAGAACATGTAGATTGAGGCCTCAGAATTAGTGTTCCCAATGCATTCACCAAGTGATTTTTGATGTTCAGCCAGGAATTGAATATGCCATAGGCTTATAGTACCTAACGTATCAACAAGTATTTATTGGGCATTGCACCTACTATCAATAGTAACTACATTTTCTGAGAAGTACATAGACCCTTTTACATAAAGTTTCCAGCCAACTGGTCTGCTAAAGAAGAATGATTGCGCCATATGACCCGTGGGCAACTGAACAACAGAATGGCAGAAATCCTACATTGTGATGTGGCTCAAAACAATTAACTAGACCAATGAGATCCTCTCACTCTGGCATTTGGATTAACAAATGGGAAAAGAACAATGGGGATATCCACATGCACTAAACATGAGAAGTCATAACAGAGACCCTGGGAAGGCTCTGATTGGGCCACATGTGGTCAGAATTCAGGAGAGAACACAAACCATAGTTAAATTAAAAATTACGTTGAGCTGGAGGAGAAAATACATACACAAACATACACATGAAGCATTGATTAAGGACCAGTTAAGAGAATAAATATGAATGAGTTGAGGAGCAGGCTCACCAACACACAAATAGTGACTGCCCAACTGGGAGATCCAGTAACTCCAAAGGCTGAGTCCTCCAGTATTTATTTTAATCCAGAACTATGCTGATATTTCTTATCTGGGATCCTACATATGTGTATCCTTATATATTATTTGACAAAACTAAAATGTGTCCTTATTCTCAATAAGCAATTATTAATAATATATATCCATTATACACACATATAAGGAAGAGAAGGAAAATTTTAGATAACCCAGCCAGCCTATTCATGAAATTTAAACCCTCAGCAATGCTATCGATTCCTAACACCTATACCACTTTATATATGATAATACCTTCCTGGTAATGTGTGAAAATTAATGTTTTTATTTTTTTTCTAGGTAACTAGGCAATTAAAGTTAGTAAATTTGTTTTGAGTGCTTATTATGGCATTATGCTAATCATTTTTAAGAGTAGCCTCACTTTATTACAAAGTGCCATCATGGGTTAAGGTATTAAATGGCATGAACAATGCCCTGAGAATTCAGTAAGAGAAACAGACTTGATTTAAAAAAAAAAAAAAAAAGAAAGAAAGAAAGAAAGAAAGAAAGAAAGAAAGAAAGAAAGAAAAGAAAAGAAAGATTTAGTTGAGAGAGAATATGAGGGGGAGAGAGAGAAGCAGAGGAACCCAACACAGGGCTCGATTCCAGGACCCTGACATCATGATCTGAGCAGGAAGACACTTATCCAACTGAGCCACTCATGTGTCCTAAGAGATAAATTTGAAACTGGAGTGAGACCCACAGACTTAGTTTCAAAGATGGGAGGAATTATGGGGTTACATTCCCTGTTGGGTACATTACTTGCAAAGAGACCTTTTGGAAACATTCGAATAGTCCCCTCCAGTGAGTATAATCAAAACGACTATATTAAAATGTCATATACTCAGAGTATTTAAAAATTCAATACCCAAGTGTATATTCAATCAGAGGAGAGCGAGCTCCATTTCCCTCTCATCTCTACCACACAACACCTCTTCTCTTCACAGGTTAACTTTTAAAAAAATGAAAGAAAGCTCAACATTTACTACGTCCTTTTTTGTACCTCATGTCTTCTCTACCACCCCTTCCAACTCAGTCTCTGCCCTTATTACTACACGAAACAGCTCTTAGTAATGTCAACAGTATTGTCAATATCATGCAATTCAGTTCATACATTTTACTTTTTTTTAGCATGCCTCTTCCTTGACAACCTTGTTTCAGTAAACACCTTCCTCCTTTGACTTCATGACCCAATTGTTCTGAGAGATTCTCTCAGCATGCTATAGTTCAGATTTACCCTCATCTATCCAGCCACGAAATTTGGGAATTCATCTTGGTTTAGTCCCAGATCTCCTTATCCTCTCACTTTTTTTTTTTATCCTTTAGTAATCTTATCTATGCATATAGCTTTAATGACCATCTCTGTATACTGATGCTTCTCAACCTCTATCTCCAGTCAGACATCTTTTATTCTGCTAGTTCAAGCAGCTAATTCAGAATGTAAAACTACTTCAAACTCAACATATCTAACTCCTAATTCATGAATGTTCCTCCACCTATCCTTTTCTATGTTTATTCCAAAACTGGTAACCTCAATTTAGTTATATTAGCCATAACTCTCAGAGTCATCTACAATGTTAACCTTTCTTTTATCCTTGTATATAAATCATCACCAATTCCTGTTAATTGGACTTCTAAATATTTCTCCATTTTCACTACCAAACTACAAATCCAAATCAAAACTAGTGGCATGTATACAATGGAATATTACTCAGCCATTAGAAATGACAAATACCCACCATTTGCTTGGACGTGGATGGAACTGGAAGGTATTATGCTGAGTGAAATAAGTCAATCAGAGAAGGACAAACATTATATGGTCTCATTAATTTGGGGAATATAAAAAATAGTGAAAGGGAATAAAGGGTAAAGGAGAAAAAATGAGTGGGAAATATCAGAAAGGGAGACAGAACATGAGAGACTCCTAACTCTGGGAAACGAACAAGGGGTAGTGGAAGGGGAGGTGGGCAGGGGTGGGGGTGACTGGGTGACGGGCACTGAGGGGAGCGCTTGATGGGATGAGCACTGGGTGTTATTCTATATGTTGGCAAATTGAACACCAATAAAAAATAAATTTTATATATATATATATATAAACAGTGGCATTTCTTGGCTAGGAGTACTGTAATTCACAACTAATTTTTCCACCACATCTAATCTGATCTCCACCAATACCTCTTCAACACAGCAGCCAGAATAATATTTTCAAAATACTAAAGTGATTATCACCAAGTCATTGCTTCTAATTCCTTCTATTGCATTCCGTTATTCTTAAATAAATTCCAAATTATTTAATGCCCTTAAATGTATGGTCTGGCCCTAGATATCTCCCCTATTACATATTATATCATATGCTACTTAGTTTTTCACTCTAGCCTTATTTTTATAACTTTAGTTCCCATATCACTTGGGTTTCTCTAGGACAGGGAATTTTTGGAGCTCCTTTTCCCTTTTCTTAAAATTAAAAATTACGAAACTCCGAAGCTCCTCTCCTTTCTTTCCAAATTCATGCCGACTTTTCTTCAGATACCAGCTGAAATGTCATGCTCTCAAAGGAGCCTTTCATCCTGAAACTACATCAACTTTTTTTGTACAAACACTCACAGAAAAAATGCTCTTTTATTTTGTTGCCCTTCTCACTATTCACTATTATTGAATAACTTAGTAGAATTGATATTTCCTCACTAAATCCCAAATTCAGGAGATAAGAGGCTATATTTTTGTTCAAAATCATCACCCTTGGCTTAGAAGAATGCTTGGCTCCCAGTGGGGATTCAAATACTGGTGAAAAAATGCCCAGTGAATAGAAGTGATTATTAAAAATGTGAAGGCAGTAGTAAACACAGATGAGCATAGCCACAAGAAATGTGGAGAGAGTTTCTTCTAATGTTTTTATTCAAGGCCTTCAATTGTGAGAAATAGTACCTCACAAACATAAACCAGCTTAATCAACAAGATTAAGAGGTTAGAGAACTAAATATCAGGGAACAACAGCATCCCTTGGAATCCAAAACCAGGAAGGACACCTGGGCTTCAATGGACACACAAAAAAAAACAGGGATGAAAAAAATAACAAATTGAGATTGACCTCTCTATCTTTTGGTGCTTACATCATTTAAAAAGACTTTTTTTATTCTCATTTTTTTTAAAAGACTGACTTTCTCTGACTCAAGCTCCTTTTGCAAGTTTATAACAATGTAACATTTCATTTTCAATGAACTACAGTGACTGATAAAACTACTTCTCACAGTCTTGAGAGAAGATTGTGGTGTAGTTGAAGTAGGCTATCTATACCAGAGCCAGTAAGTTGTAACCACAGAGCTAAAATCAGCAGTGTCTGCCCATTTCCCCTTCCAGAATAGATTATGGAATCATTATAGAGTTGTAGGTTGGGCAACTAACACTGAAGAATCTGCTTTGCTGTACTTGGCAACAGAATGGACATGGGGGATGCTAGAGAGTTGGGGTGGAGTCTAACATTGACAGGTTGAATGATTATAAAAATTACAGAACTGGTGGCAGAGCTAGGAAGTTAAATGAAAGAACTGGTTTGGAGAGGAGAACTAGTTTGTTGGATACTGTGAGTTTAGAGAAAATGGAGTCATTTATCATTGAGTCATAAGTTTTTTGATATGTGAGAAAATAACTAATTAAAGCTTTGTCTCAATAAAAGGCCCTTCATATCTGCATTCTTTCTTCTAACCTACTAACTTTTCTTTTCTTCAAAATTTATGTAGATAAACTTGATAAAAATTTTCCTCTGTCTTTCCTTTCAGGCATAATTTCCAAAGCTCATTGATTGACATTTGAAATTAAACAACAGATATGGGTGTGCGAATTTAAGCACAATACAAATGTTAAGACAATTCTCTGAAATGAAAAATGGTGGCTTAGTAAACTTATACTAATGGCAAGATTACATCTTTGTGCCATAGCTCTAAACTTACAATGGGCTCAAAAATTTAATCTAGAGAAACTAAACCACAGTAGAAACCATGCTTATTTTCCTTAAAAGTGTTTTTAATTGCTAATTATAGATAAGTGCCAAAAATGTTTGACTTGGCAGTCAAATTGTATATGCTATGAAAAGCTGGGCTGTAGGACTCCTGACTTACAATTTTATGAGTTTTAAAGAATAAGATTCATAAATGCAATTGCAATGCAATTGTTGGACAATCTAGGATAGGAAAGTATCAAATATTATTGTCACACTTCTTATTTTTTATGGAGCTTAACATTATACTATATTCATATTCAAGCTAAGAGAGTATTAGTTGTGCCCATTTTCTAAACCAACCAAGGCAAAAATAAATAAATAAATAAGTCATCACAGAATTAAATAACATGACAAAGTATGTCAGAAATTGAGATATGAGAAATTATACACCATAGCATGTGTTTTGTGGGTAGTGATAGCCCACTGAAATCTAATTTAATCAAATATTTAAAGAGGTAGATAATTAATTTTTAAAGAATTGAATTGAACCATAACTAGAAAAAAATGTTTATTTTTAATGCCAGAACAGTATTCCTGATGCAATTTTAATATTTCATTAAGGCAGTAACTTTCATATTGTGGGTTTTATCCCAGGTTTTTATGTTTGAAGATATATTTTTTCTTCCTAAAAAAAGAGTTGGAATTTTATTGCATAGCAGTGGTGGATGATGGGGAGTATTCTTTGCCTATCCATTTGAATTTGTTCTATTATCACTAAATTACTAGGTCTTAAGCAAATTAAGGAAAGTATATTGGCTTATGTTAGAAACATAACATAACCATGCACAGTGCTCCATATTTTATGAGAATTATGCAGAAACATTTTGCTGGATGTTTTTCTTCAAAACTTTTCTTATGCTGGATAGCTCTTAGGTAAAGTTTAATTTACAATGGGAATGTACTTTAAAATTTGTCTTGCATGTTTTCATTAGTTTCAGAACTCAGTATATTTTTCATATTTTGAGCATTTGCCTCTGAATTTGGGGAAATTTATTTAAGTCTCTCTTGTTTCAGCCATGGTTAAATGTGTGAACTACTAAAATTGAAAGGGTATACACACATTAACATGGCTGTGGAAATAGTATTTGGCAGAAGGATGTATGCTAAATAAATGTTTGACAAAAAGCTTTTTCAATTTAACAAAATGAAAAATATTCCTCAATATGATGGCTGAAGACACATATACTTGCAGTTTTTATTTGTAAGATTTAAGAAGCCATGCACACAGAATTATACTCATTTTTAGTCTTTTCTCCCCCACACTTTACTCTGACTCCAACTAGTGACTTTTTTGTTTTATCAATGGTACATTTATATTCTGCTAGACTTGAAAACTTAGTCATCTGTGACTCCTCTTACTGTTTCAAGCTCTGTAACCAATGTCATAAATCTCTTTATTTTATTCAAAGAGATGTTATTCTTTCATAGGACACTGGTAGAGTTCTGAGAACAGTCTTTCTCAGTAGTGGAAAATAATTAGTCCTGGATAGGGTACTGCTTTTGTTCTGCTTAATAAACCTTAAAAGTAAGAACCAAAAGTATCAGACTATTTCTAAGAAACTTGGCTGTTTCAGAACTATAATATTTATGGCAATACAAAAAATATCCAGCAGCCATCAAGTTAAGAGTCACAGTGTAGTCCATCCAATAAAAATGACCAAGAATCTAGAATATATAACTTATATGGTACTGAACGGGTGAGCTGAAAGTGACTCAACACTGATACAGATATTAAATTGTCATCAATACTTTATTCCAAATGTTTAAAAAATTGAATTGTGACATGAAAGAGTAGAAAATATAAAGATGACCCAACTTGGAACTCTTAAATAAGAACTACAATATGTGAGGCAGATAGGATTAATGACATACCAAATACTAAAGAAAAAAGTGGTGAATTTGAAGATATAATAGGAATGATCCAAAATGAAATGGAGAAAGATAATAATTTTAATATGAACAGAATATCAGGTGTTTGTTATTTCAAAAGTTCTAATATATATTTAATTGGAGTCCTTGAAACCCATACACCCAGTCACCCACCTACACCCACACACAGAAAATAAAACTACAACACAGCACATCACAACCAATGGCTTAAAAATAAAGAAAACAAAACAAACAACTAGAAAGAAAAAAAATATGAAGAATATTAAGATTGGGAGATTTTTTGTTAAAAACAAGGCAAGTGAGAAAATAGTGGAACAACATGTTTATAGTATTTAAAGAAAAAAAAAAAGAAAAGGTAAGGTCAACCTAGAATTCTACACCCAGCAAAAATATCTTTCAAAACCAAAGGCAAATAAAGATATTTTAAGACCTAAAAATTTATCACCAGAAGACTGACACTATCGGTAATATTAAAACACAGTCAATTGACAGAAAGTGATAAGAAATAAAATCTACATCTACAAAAAAAAAAGACCAAACAACATCAAGAATGATAACTTAGAAAATATGTATGCTATGACCCCTAAAACAATCATTAAGATAGTATTATAGCAGTTAATCCAACTAAGAAAATAAAATAAAAAAAATAATATGTTGAAAGCATTTTTTGTTAAGCCAATATTTTAAAAGAGATAAGAGCTCAATTAGACACTTAAGACAAAAAAGAAACCACAAAGGACACCACAGCTTAAAATACAGAGTCAGGTACAGAATTCAATGAGGGAAACATGATCCAAGAAAACAACAACAACAAAGAGACAACATAAGGGGAAAGGATGGGTAACCCAGGGTCTGGGATTAGCTGAAGATTGCATTGAGTAGGTTTCTTTCAATCGCTTCTTAAAAACTATGAATTTTTTTTTCCATATCAGAAAGAATAGGTAGAAAACAGACGTTTCTATCAATCACATTAAAGGTAAATGATCCAATTCCCAATTCAGAGTTATTAATGGCTTGACTGGAGATGGAAATAAGACCCAAACTACTTATTGCCTATAAGAGAAATATACTTCGAACACACAGAAAAAATAGGATAAAAGTAAAATAAAGAAAAAAATTATGGTATGCTTACAAGACAGCTCAAGTACCTGTTAACTGTCAGTCAAAGCAGATTTAAAAGCTGAGATAAAGAATATCACTTAATAATAAATGGGGCAATTTATTAAAGATATGACAAATCTAAATATTTATGCATCTAATAATTTTTGTTTCAAAATATATGAAGCAAAAACTGAAAACTATAAAGGAACAATGCATAAATACATATTTCAATAGCCTTCAATCAATACAACATAAAAATAGAAAAATCAGTATGGGAAGAAAAGATTTGGATAGCAGTATGAATCAACTGGACCTAATCGCCATTTAGACAACACTCCACCTAACAGTAGCAAAATACATACTTTTCTCCAAGTGCATACAAACATTACAAAGATAGACCATTTTATGCACCATAAGTCAAGTTTCAGTAACTTTTAATGAGTTTGTGTCATGCAAAGCATGCTCTCTCACCTCAATGAAATTAAATAAATCATTAAACAGATAATGATCTGTTTAATCCCCAATATTTATAAATTAAAGGACACATGATTAAATAGTCCATGGGTCACAAAGGAAATCAAGAGAAATTACAAAGTATTTGATTGAAACAAAAATTAATATGCAATATATTCAAATTTGTGGGTACTACAAAAGCAGTACTGGGAAAAATTGTAGCACTAGAAAGAGAAAGTTCTTAAATAAATGACCTCAGGTTTCATATTAAGAAATCAGATCAAACCTAACATAAATAAAATAAAGGAAATCTTACAGTCTAGACACAAAAAGTCAGTGAAAGAGAAAAATGAATAGGTTAATTCAGTGGAACCAAAACCTAGTTCTTGTGGGGAAAAAAACAAAAAACAAAAAACAAACAAACAAACAAAAAACACTAAAATTGAGAAACTTTAGCCACATGGACAAGAAACAGAAAGAAGACACAACTTACCAATAATAGATATGAGAGAAGTGACATATATTTTAATATGGAAAACTTCATACCAACAAATTCAAGTTAGACAAGATGAAGAGTTCCTTAAATGACAAGAACTACCAAAGCCTACTCAAAAAGAAATGGATAATCTGCATATTGAACTCTACAAAATAGTGCTTAATAAATGAAGACAGAGAGATCATGAACATGTATTAAAGTTCCCAATAATAAAGATGTTATTTCTCTTAAAAGTTTTATGGATATAGTTAAAAACATCCTAGTAGACTTTTGGGGCAAAAGCTGACAAATCGATTCTAACATTTATATGGAAATACAAAGGACTTGGAATAGCCAAAATCATCCTTAAAGGACAAGACAAATTTGGAGAAGTAGGGCCACCAGATTTCAAGACCTTGTAAAGCTACACTAAAAGGATTGTGATATTGGCATAAAATTAGAAAAAAAAATAGATTCATGGAGAGAACAGAAAGCCTAGAAATAAACATATGTAAATATAAGCAACTGATTTTCAATGGAACAAAGGTAATTTAATGTAGAAGATACTTCATGAAAAATGAATTCTAAAAACTAAAAAAAAAAAAAAAAAAAAATAAAAAATAAAAATAAACTGCAATACATACCTTTCACTGTGTATAATAATTTAGGTCAAAATGAAATAAACATTTTAATAAAATATTTAAATGATATAACTGTTTTAGAAAATAGTTTAGTAGTTTTTCTTTCTCCCCCCCCACCACTGCCCCCAGTTTGGCAGTTTCTTAGACAGTTAAATAAACATCTACCTTATGATCTAACCATTCCACCTCAAGTATTCACCAAAAGAAAGAATATGTTTATGCAGAGTTTTATAAGAATATTTATATCTGTTTTGTTTCTAATAACCAAAACCTGAAAAAAAAAAAAATCTATCAACGGGTGAATACATACTATAAAACTACTCAACAACAGCAAAATAAATTATCAAAATATGCTACGACATGGATGGATCTCAAAATAATTATGGCATATGAAAAAATCCAGATGGAGGAAAAGCACCTAATTTATGATACCATGTATTTTTTTAAAAGTTTAAGACATGGAAACTTATGTATATTGATGGAAGCAGACCAGTGTTCACTAAATTTTGTAGGGGATGGCGTGCTGAGGAATAAGAGGGAGGGATTACGGAAAGTTAAAATGAAAATATTCTAGGTAATAGAATATATTCATTATCTTGATTGTGATGATGATTTCACAGGAACATATATATGTCCAGATTTTTTAAAATTATGCATTTTATATATGTGTGTGTACTTTACTGTATTTCAATATATCTCAATAATGCAGTTTTAAAAAGGAAATAGAACTGAGTAGACTCAGAAGAATACTCACTTGAAACACATGGACTTGGAAGTTTACACTACAATGGATGATCTTCAACCATCTTCCCTATTCTTTGTCCTTTTTCTTCAGAGTCAAATTCAGAGACAGACACATAGATACAAATGCAGAGGCTCACAGAGAGAAAGAGATGCACGCACAGAGAGAGAGAGTACACGTGCACACAGGGGGAGATGGACAGACGTGGAGAGACACAGAGAGACAGACATACACACAAAGAGGCACAGAGAACAGAGGGAGGGAAGAGGACAGAGATGGACAGACAGAGCCAGTGACAGAGAGACAACCAGACAGTGTGAAAAAGACTGAGTGGGTGGGGGGATGGGGGACGGGAGGGCATTTGAAGGAGGGACCGGAGGGAAGAGTTGTGACAGAGGTGGGGGAGGGAGGGACAGCAATAGAGAGGCAGGGACGGGGACTTGGGGGGGGGAGATAGGGAAACAGGAGGAGGAGGGACGAGGGGGAGGAACAGAGGGAGGAATGGAGGGACATACACACAAAATGCACAGAGAAAGGAGAGGTGCAGACACACATGCTCACAGATAACACGTGCACAGAGACAAGTGACAGACAACTATGTTTCTGACTCACATCATTTGCTTAGAAGAGGGCGCACTACTTTGGTTTGAAGACCCCATGCACATTAGAGAAAGATTTTATTTTTGCAAAAAAATAAAAAATAAAAAAGTGGGATATTATGAAAAGAGGAATGAGTTCCCACATTAAATATATTTTATTTAAGCAAATACATTTCATTTATTCCAATTCACATTCAATATTTATTGATTGCCTGCTCCATCCATGACAGGCAGGAAACCCGGGTTTGAGAGCACACTGGCGGAAAGGCAGACAATCATCCTTCTTAAGAAGTGGTACAGTGGGGGAAATGTATATTAAAGAGGTCATTTGAATACTCATATGGGCTCTTCCCTTTTAAATATCAGGTTCTACCCAAATTCACAAAATCACCTCACTGCGTAAGTCAGTACCTATTGGGAGAATGTGAAGGGAAAGTAGCAAGGCCATAAAAATAGAGGCTGCATTGCAGGGAGTGGGGGTGGGGGATGGGGGGGTGATGAACACCTGGCAGCAGGCATTCAGCAAAGAAGAGTAGAGTCAAGCAGGGCACCTGGGTGGCTCAGGTCGGTTAAATGGCTCCCTTCAGTTCAGGTCATCGTTTCAAGATCCTGGGATCGAGCTCTCTGCTGGGCAGGGAGTCTGCTTCTCCCTCTCCCTTTACGCTCACCCTGACCCCCACTCTGTCTCTCAAATAAATTAATTAAATCTTTTTTTAAAAAAAGAGTGAAGTAAAGCAAGCTCCATTAAATATAGTTAAAAACAGAGTGAGTGATTGCAAACCAAAAATTTAAGTACTTTCTGCAAATAGTAAAATCACCCAACCAACCTTCCTACAATAAAGAAGAGCATAGCATAGGCCAAAGTCAGTTCGGGATCAGAAGCTGGGAAGGAAAGAAGCATTATCTGCGGCAGACCGGGATGGATTTCTAGAGACTTTACCAGTTCATTTAACAGGAAGAATTATGTACTAGGTCAGCACATAATACCAGTAGCAGGAAAACCTAGGCTGCGAACTTCTCTGTCACTATGGGCGTGACAATTTGCCTAGACGTTCTCTCCTCACGTTCTGATCTATTTAGCGTTGAGGATATTAGTAGCTACCTTATGTGTAGTATTAGGAATGCACGACACAATGTGCATAAAGCCCTTAATACTTTAGTCAATGAAAGGTAAAAATAGGTTAGAAATTATTATTAGAGCTTCACTCTACATCGTCTGCAGTTTGTTCATTCTAATTATATTTATATCAGCTATGTAGTAACTCACAGATCTTAATCTTTTTTCTTATATCCATACAATATCTATTAAAGAAACTCTCCAGTTATGGTCACTGTAGATATCCATCCTATAAGGAGCACGAGGACAGGATTCCTCACTTCCTTGTTCCTCACTTTCTCCCCAGCACCCAAGGAAAGTGTGCGGCACGTATTTATTGAATAACATGAATGCTTTGGGTGAATTCCATCTGAATATAGCAGTCAGGATTCCAGTGGTCAGCATCAAAAGATCAGTCATCCAACAGCGGGCGCAGTATCACCTAATTACCTGACCAATTTATTCCTAATTAATTTTAACAATGACATAAGGCCACTAGGATTTCTAACATGTAGAAATCTATAAGCTTGAAGCTTCTTTTTGGCCTCTGATGTGATTGATGTCCTCCTATATGTTTTAACAGTGTTTTTTAAAGAACAATTTTCCTCTTATTTTACAGATAGAAATGTATATTTATCTGGGTATGTTTATAAATATCAATATATATCACATATTGATATGGATATTTAATATATATCATATATATAAAATATATATTTATATTAATATATATTATATGTATCACGCCATATATATATATATGTATCTTACAATGAGTCAGTTAAAAAATAAGCCAATAAATCACCATTTTGCTTTCCTTGAACCCTGGGAGATTGTCACGTGATACATGCAACAGATAACTAGACTGAGTCTTTGTGTGAACAAATGCAGTAAGATATAGGATATGCTCAGAGTGAGACAGTCCATTCTTATACTTATTCAATGTTTTAGTTTTATATTTTTGAAAATAGTATGTATTGCTTTTTCAAGTTACATATACCAAGTTAATACATGTAATTATTGCATGTTTTATTATTAGAAGTCTATAATAACGCAAACAGTAAAGTCTTAGCTGGTGAACTTTTTTCCCCTATAGTTTTTATGGAGACCCCTCTCTCTAATCAGGATTTTGAGCCCTTCAATTGCTGAACTAGCAAACTGTTTGTAAGTTACATATGGTCCTAGCCGAAACTGCAGACTTTGCAAGACTTTCCAAGAATTTCAGCAATGGCACAAAAGAAAATATTAAGTGTATCCAGTAGTAAAGGTATGATGAGGAAGACACAGTCAATGGCAGAGTAAATTTGTTCAGAAAAAGAGCAGCACAGGCAATCAAGATAACCAGTGTTACCACATTACCCCGAGAAAGGTATTGAAAATTCTGGCCTCCATCTTTGCTAGAGATAAACTCATCACTTCACAGCTCAAGCCATCCAAAATAGAAAATGCTTGATTCTTACTCTCTCACAAATGGGTGAAATAACAAACTGAGTAAAGGAAGGCTTTTTCAATGGCCAGAAAAGCCACCTTCTACCGTCCCTCACCCCCTCTTCACAGAAATCCTTCAAACCAATCCATGCACCATATGAAATGAGATGCATTAAATTTATTTTTCACGATCTCCATAATAGCTTTGGACCAACAACTTAGCAAACTAATGAAAGTAACTTCTGACTCGGAAGCACTTCTTTCCATTTGGAAATATTGCAGCCAAGGAATTTTTTTTTTAATATAGAAGGCAAATAATGTCATAAGAGAAGTGAATTGTAATTAAAATAGCATCCTGATGACGAAGAGGAAAGATGCATGCTTGACTTTGCCAGAGCCTATGCAGCAGGGGCCTTCTTGGAAGTTGGATATGATTGGATTGGCCGGAGTTCATTTTGTTGTGCATGGAGCTTCCTGTTGGCTGGCCTGACATAGGGTGTTATTAAGCAATTTGGGCTGGAGCATCATTATTCTCCATGAAGAATTTAAAGAAGATCTTGACTTGAGCCTATTGCAAGAGGAATCATGCTGTGCCATGCAGTATAAAAATATCATCAGTCTTATGCCACTGGCACATTCAGACACCTAGTGGGATGAGCCAGGCACCAATGTTCAAGGTTTTATATAAGGTAACAGCTGCTTTGGTCAGACAGTTAATTAAATATGTTAATTTCCCATACAACCAACAGTAGCGACAACAGATCAAAGAGGGATTTTATGACATTTCTGGGTTCCCTCCTATACCCAGGAGGATGGATTGTGCCCACATCATCTCCCAGTCTCCTTTGTGCAGTAATGCTGCTTTTCCCTTTGGAAACAGCCCTGTTCTATGACACTGCAAATATTGTACATGCTTTGGTACCACACTAACCATTGCCAATTGTCACCACTCCAGTCTTGAAAGGCTATTTGGGTCTGATCCCATGCTAGTGTTTGGTTAGTCAGTAAATATCACAAATCATGCTGAAGGTGGGGAATGGGCTGTTTCTCCATTTGTGTCATTCTGGCCTGGCATTTATGTTTTATCTTTGTGGAACCGAGAGAGCACAGATTATAAATCACATAAGAGTAATGGCTAGATGCCATCCTTGGTAATGAGGAAGCACCAAAAGATTGAGGAGATAGCGTTATGAGGTAACTACATGGAGTGCCCAAAACTGTGAGTATATTGATTGAACATAATATGCAGATATGCTTTCTGGCAGTATGTGACACCACGAAAGGAAGAAAATATCTCAATTTATGAAAAGAAGTAATCATAATATCTAAGAGTGGTAAATGGAACAGTGACACCTAACTATGGAACCATCTGTCATATATGAATCTTTGACAATTGCTAGGAAGATGGCATTCGCGTTGCGGTAAGGCTACTGCTCTTATGTACCTAAATGAAAGGTTCAGAGAAAGACTATTGAGGGGTAACTGGAGCAATTTAGCCATTGATTGGGCGATTGGAATTTGGGCAGAAATATTTATCAGCCTCCAGGTTTCTCAAGGAACTTCAAAATGCTTATGGTTGTTGATTAGGATGTCAGAATACTTCTATTCTCATGCCTAATGTTACTTTTTTGGGATGTTTTGTATAGCACAGGTATTGTCCTTATTGCTTAACAATATCTACATATATCATTAAATCTGAATATAAAGTGATAAGGTAGAAAAAGCTAACAAATCATGATTTTGGTCACAGTTGCCAGCCTGTCTCTATGTTCTGACTTGTAAAATGAGGGGTTTGAAAAATTAAACGTTGAGAGCACATCCTGGTCTAATTTTCTATTGATAAAATGCAATAGCATTAAAACATTTTGACCTATCCCCAACCAGCTACTGACTGAGCAATTTAACTACCCGGGGCCTCCAAAATTCAGTGTATGTAAGGACATAGTATATGTGAATAGGATTCGTGAATTGCAATGTGTTCTACAATATTGGTTATGAGATTCTTTGTTTTGGATGTATGGTTCATTCTTTCCATAAAAAAAGCACAGTTTTATTTCAAAATCTCAGAATAATGTTATTGGCATAATTTAATCCAAGCCCAAAGGCCTGAGAACCAGAAGCTCTGATGCCAAAGTCAGGAAAAGATGGGCATCCTAGCTGAAGACAGGGAAAATTTGCCTTTCACTCTGCTGTTCTACTTGAGCCCCAGTGGAGTAGATGTGCCTGCCCACATAGGTGGGGCACATCACGTTACTCTGTCTACTGAATCAAATGCCAATCCCTTCCAGAACACCCATGCAGACAAACCCAGAAATAATGTTTTGCCACGTATCTGGGCATCCTTTTGCCCATTTTAGTAAAGACAAAATTAGCCATCGCAAGTGACTATTAGCTTCTCTTCCTTTTCCTAAGGTCATCAAGAGGATCAGGGAAAATTCAAGTATAATCAACACTGTAGGGTTAAGGAGAACTTCCACGGCACATGAGGAGAGAAAAGTCCAACATCTATTTGCTTAATTTGATTTCAAACCCTAGGTCCACTGTAGGGGGTTCTCCTGAGGGAACAAATATGTTATAGTCATAGATTCTAACTATGACTACAGAATATATTAAATATCTCACTCTCTGGTTGGGAGAGTGAGAAGGGTGATTCTTAAAATTATATAATTATAACCTGCAAGTCCATTTTCAGCATAATATAGAGTTTATAAAGCTATTGGGAAAAAACAGTGATGATAGATGTGAAACTGTCTACTCTTTCCTGAATGGGCATCTGGAAGATGGGAGCCCATGCAGCTAGCGGTTTCCCAGCCTATGTTGGAGTATTAGTCAAGGGTCTCCAGAGAAACCAAATCAATAGATTTTATATATATTTAAAATGAATTTATTATAAGGCATTATGGAGGCTGAGAAGTCCCATGACTGGCTTGCTCTCTGCAAACTGGAGACCCAAGAAAGCCTGTGGTTATAGTTCAAAGGTCTGAGAACCAGAGAGCCAATGGTACAGATGTCAGTCCAGGTTTGAAAGCCTAAGACCAATGGCAACAGGAACAGAAGATTGATGTCTCAGCTCATTAGTCTGGCAGGGTTAATTCAAACTTCATCTGCATTTCTATTCTATTCTATTCAGGCAGTAACAGATTGCATGATACCCACCTTGGTTGGGGAGAACCATCTGCTTTATACTCAGTCCACCAATTCAAATGTTAATCTCTTCTGGAAACACCCTTACAGACACGGAAATGTTTAACCAAGTATCTGGACTTCCCCTGGCCCAGTCAAGTTGACGATAAAATTAACCGTCACAGTTGGGCATATGGATCCAAGGCATACTGATTCAACAAAGCAAAGTATAGGCTTTCCAGGTCAGTACCAAGGTAACCCACGCAAACATACCAAAGGAAAGGATGATTAAAAGTGGCAAAAATTCCACAACTGCCAAAGCAGGAGATTTCAGTTCATGAGTAAGAATTTGTACAGGGTTGAGAGGTTTCCTCAGGCTTTTTATGTAGTGACTACTCTCTCAAGTGTAGGTCTCCAAGAAGAGGAATGAAAGAACAAAATCACTCTTGTGCATTCACTGACAAAGTTTCATGATCCTTTCACCTCATTTGCAGTTTGAGATGTTAGGAAAATGCCACAGAAAACATCCTTGCCTTTTATCTGATGCTGTACACTATCTCAAAGCGTTGAAATGAACATAACACTTCTTTGGAACAAGTTTAGAGTAAGTAAGATCCAAATTAAGTATCAGTCATTTCCTTATCCCTCTCTCCTCCCTTTTTTTTTTTTTTTTTATTTTCTTTCTCCACAATTTTTTTTTTAAGTTAATAAATCTAAAGTACCAGTGCCAGGTACATATTACTTCTGACAAAACGTATGCCAATTTTATAAGGAAAGTAACTTTCCTTCCAGGGAAAGAATATTTCACTGATGAAGAACCCTGGATGTGCAGGTTTAAAATAACTTGTCCAAGGTCACTTAGCCAGGGAGTGACTTAAGATTCCAACCCAAGATTATTTGGCTTCTTAAACAATGTTCATAACATTCCTCCTCCCAACTTCCAAAGGCTGAAACGAGAGAACTCAACAAGCAGGACTTGGTAGAAAGTAGATCAAATAAAATTATTACTACATTAGAATGGAGCCTTAGGTATAATTAATCCAACAGCCTTATATTGTTCTTGCAGAGGAGGGGAAATATAGATCCTGGGTCTTGGAGAGCAAGTATAGAAAAGGAAAATGGACTTGGAGAGAGGGCTCTAGTGAGTAAAGCACTTGGTCCTTCATTCCCAAGTTATTCCTTAAAAAAAAAAAAAAAAAAATGGTTGTAGTCAAATATAAAGAAGAATCATTGTTTTCCAGTTTACAGAGTATTTTAAAGTAGGTCCCCTTATTTTATTTGATCCCTACAGAAAGTCTATATAGTTGAGGGTGATGTTATAATCTCAAGTTGATGGATAAAAACCTAAGATTTTAATTACAGAATTACCTTGAAATGGCAATAACTAGCATATCTAAGCACAAATGTTTATTGCTTTTTTGGTTTGCTTCTAACTGTAAATGCAATGTTCTTCCGAACCACGTTATCCCTTTGAGATAAAATCAGGTTACCAAGTGCATATGTAACAAATACAAAAAGAAGTTTGATACATTTATGATTACCTTAAAAGTGTTAAACTCAAATCAGAAACAGCGGAAATGAATTGAATACAAATAAACGTAAAAGCCACATTTAGATTTAAAAAGAGGCATTGGACTGAATTAAGGGAATTTCTTTGTCACAAGCTTTGCTGTGGATCAACAGTGGATATAATTGTTCAGAAATCGTTAATGAAAGCAAGACAAAATTAGGTGAAATACATTGTTCTGGGGAATGGGAGTGACAACTTTGTGTTCTCAGCATTGGTCAGAACACATCTAGAGTTTTGAGTTCAGTGATTGTTAGGACATTTAAGAGGGATACTGGCAAGCAATGTCCAGAGCAGGTGACTAAGTGGTGAAGTGGAGTCAGGGAACAGAGGAGTCTCTTGGGTGAGGCAACTCAGGGCATGACCCAGTACCACAGGTAGAGTTCTAAAGGATCCTCAAACTACATTATTGTTGTCTCCTCATAACCATCTTTAATAATAGAAACTAGACTTATTCCCATTTCACGGATGAGAAAAGTGCAAAGTGACCATTTCAATACTCAGGAATAAGCTGGAAAACAGTTATTTTGCCATGAAAGAATTTAAGGATGCACTAGTGAAAGTATGCAGTTATGTTAGAGAAATCCTAACGTCATCTAGATCCTACATTTACCTGCCCTGGTGTTAAAGTTTATTTACCTTTGTTAGCATAAACATTAATAGCGATATTAATGTAAGTATGAAATATGTATATAATGTATTATATAATATAAAATACAGATAACTATAAATTTAAATGGTGCTCTCAATTAGCCTAACCATTTTATAGATCATGAAATTTTGAAAACCTAGATTTCAGCACCTTCACAATGTATTTTCCTATTTCATTACTTGAAATAACTAAATCCTTTCTTAGCTTTTACTATTTTCATTTTTTTTTTCAATTTTTGATTGATTTCTAAAAGAAAAAGAAAAGAAAAAAAAACCTGAACTATTAGAAGCACCTGTGTGGCTCAGTCAGTTAAACATGCAGCTCTTGGCTTCAGTTCAGGCCATGGTCTCAGGGTCCTGAGATCCACACTCAGCATGGAATCTGCTTGTCCCTCTACCTTTGCTCTTCCCTTCTTCCCCACACTGTCTCAGTCTCTCACTCTCTCAGATAAAAAAATGTTTTAAAAAACTGAACCATCAGGTAAACAAAAATAAGCCTAAAAAGAAAATTTCATCACTGCTCTGATGCCAATTCTCTGATACCAACTGGGGGTTCTGCAATTTAATTCATCTCTGATGCTAACCATTCATGCCTGGTACCACAGGTTAAAGGCAAATACCTCCACAAGACTGTCCTCAGTTTAGATGCCACCACCTGTCTTAAGTGACCTCTTGTGCTTCTGATTGACAAGCTATAAATTGTGTTCCTACAATCCCCTTGAGTTGGAGAGCTTTCTAGAACTCCCAGAACTCACCAAAAACATTATACTTATGATTACAGTTTTATTAGAAAAGATACAAATCAGGAACAACTACGTGGAGAGATGCATAGGCAAGGTCCTGGGTGAGGGAGCTCTTAAAGCAGAGCTTCTAGGACCTCTATTGTGAGATCCAGGCACATCACCTTCCCAAGCACATCAAGGGGTTTATCAACCCGGAAGCTCCACCAAGTTCATGGTCCAGAGTTTTTACTGGGGTTTCTTTAATTATAATTAAATCATTGGCCACGTGACTGACCTCAGTCTCCAGCCTTCCTCCTCTCTCCATCTGAAAGCAAGGCTGGTTGAAAGTTCCAAACTTCTAATCACAAGGCTGGTGTTTTTGGTGACAGGCTCTGATCCTGAAAGTCCCTCCCTCTCAAGTCCCTTCATTAGCATAACAAAGACACTTCTATCACTCAGGAAATTCCAAGGATTTTTGAAGCTTTGTTCCAGGGGCCAGGGACAAAGACAAAATATATTCCTTTCCTGTTATTTATCCATCCCTCTCTCTATCCATCCAGTGGTCTGTCAATAACTTAAGCAGTTTATTGTCATTTACAACAAAAATGGGCAATCCTTTTCATAGAATTATATTTAAACTTCAGGAAAACGTTTAGTAGATTTAGATTAGTTACTGTCAAGTGCAGGAAAATTTCAGCTTAAACATTTTTGCCCCCTTTGCTGATCATTAAAGAAGAAATTAAGGAATAGCTTTTATTGATTAAGCATGCTCAGGATGATTTTGATGACTTCCCAATACCTTGTATCCTTTAGATGTTGTTATCCTAAGTTAAGGACTTACTGTTCACAGGTAGTGAATCTAAGTTGCATGACTGGAAGGCATTTGGAATTTCCCAACTTTACTGCAAATGAAGCAGTGGCTTTAAGCTTTTTCCTTACTAAAAAGCATTTAACTGTGATATTTTAATTAAGTAGCTCTGTTTAGCCAACAACTCAATCTGATGCTTTTCATGGGGATTTTTTTGGGGGTCTAAATATATCTCTAGGAGAAAAGATATATTATCATTTATGTCAGAAAGTGACATGATCTTCCTACTTTTTAATCCATAAATAAGGATACGTCTATCACAGGCAGAGAAAACGAAGGGGTGGGGCGAGAAACAATGCATAGCAGCAGGGTTTCTGTGTGTGTCTAGCGGAGCATGAGAAAATGAGGATGATGCTGGTTTAGCTTTCATTCTATTCATCACTGAACTTGTGAGGATATTATGCATAGATATCATAGTTCCTTTAAGTCAATATAATGTACATGTACTTTATAAGATTTATGGGTTTACCAAGGTTTTGTGGCAACATTTATAGGAACTTCAGAACAATTCCAGAGTCCAAAGCGAATGATATCCCTGAGAGTCCCACTACGCGGGACGGAGATAAAAAACACCCGAGTTTTGACACAAATGCTGGAATGGCAGGTAGGGAGAGGAGGATTACCATTGTCTGCTCCTAGTCCCTAAAATGATATCTCTTGGATAAACCACCCCGCCAGGGAGAAACAACTATCTGGTATTTTGACAAGGAAGAGTTTATAAACACTAGAGAAAACTTGGACCTTCAGCCAAGGAGGGATTATGGGGGGGTGGGGTGGGACAAAGAGTCAAACCAAGAATGTCTGGATGGAAAGAAGCTAGTGCTAAACCACATGGCTGAAGAAACAAATGATCAGAGTTTTAGCTGCAGAGAAAGCTGAGTAGGAGGTTAGGGCATCATTTACCTATTTCTGTTATCATGCTGTTATAAAAAATTGAATTTCTAATAAAAATCATTTGGAATAATCTCTAAGTTGAGACACTGAAGAAGGAGGAGACTTAAATTACAGGTACGTCTTTTTATCTTGGGAAGAAATATGTTCATAAGCACAGAGTCGCCATGAGTGATTTCAGCTACCCACCTGGCTATAGAATTTCTGTAGCTGCTGCTCATTAGGAGGAAAGAAGAGGAAAGCAGGGCTGTGAGAGGGCCCTGTGTGAGCCTCAAGTAGGCTACAAAGGGGCAAAGCTACCTTGGCAACACTTGCAGTATCTTATATTGAAAGGTTCTCATTTCACTTGCTGCATATCCTTCTGTGTCACCTAGCTACTGTAAAGGGTTCATTACTCATTAAATAAGTGATGAATATATACAAAAATTGCAGCCACATGCGCTGCACAAATGCATTTTCATATTATTAACATGTTGCCAACTTGCAACTCTTCGAAGTCTGAGTAAATGTTTTGACAAGAGGAGACAGTAAGGACAAATAAGAAGTAGCGGTCTTGAAGAAATTCAGCCCCACTTCTAACAGCTTTAAAGTCTTAAGAGTGTTTTCACTGGGGCAGTACCAGATAAATTGCTCTTATATGTGCATGCAAGAGGCTGAAATTCCTTTGAAAGTTTATAATTTCTCATGGGAAAACACAACATAAAAGTTACTTTTACTCATAGAAAAACAAAACCATATTTTCCTGTCAACCTTTGCTGTTGGGAATTTCAAACTTTTTACATTTTTTTCCTGTGATTCTTAGCTGGCCCAAGGGACAGGCGTTTACAACATAATTTACTTTCAACGTGTCTCTGTAAATCATTGTAATACTCTATTGCTTGTGGAGAGGGGGGAAAAAAAAAAGCTCCCAATGGGACTTCTTGTCCCACTTTCCCTAGACTCCAACCGCCCAAACACGAACAGAAACTTTCCCTTTTAATGTCCAGCCTCAAAGACAAATGTACACAAAGAAAACATCGTACAATGAGTACAGGTAAAGACAGAACCATGGGCAGACTTCCAGGGAAAGGTTATATTTTAAGATTAATTAGGAGAGGGGAGACTTGCCATAGGTGATGTGGAAATTGTAGAAATGTTCGAGTCATTTTAGAGTAGGTGGGTTGCCCTCAGCCAAATGACTTAAAATCTTTTTTCATAAAATCCTAAGGACCTGTAGCATACTTTTGCCAAGCTATTAATATCAAGGATCATTCAGTTTTACATGAGAATTTGATGACTTATACACTGGTTGAACTTTCACCTTTTACAACCTTAATGGGAATTTATTAGCTATTTCACAGTGTGTAAATTTGAATCTAGGTCAGATGAGGAAGAAAAATAGGGCATATCCAGGCCTAAAGAGTAACCTGAAAAATAATATATCAGAGCAAAAAAAAAGAAAAAAAAGAAGATAAGGTACAAAATTAAACAGATGATTAAAAGTGTCTTAAGCAAGTGGAGATTTGAAGACAGAACCTAATAAATTAGGACTCTATATAGACTATTTGAGCCAAATTCACGTGGCTAGTGAGTGAGCTTGATTCCTACACAAGTGCTGCAGATGAAGGAGTTAAAAGATCATATTAACCTGCTTCTGCTAACTGTCCATAACAGGAAATGTAACCCAGGTGGGTTTGATATTCACAAGATTAAAGCGTATGTCTACCATCAAATGGTCACCACATTAAAGCTGTTTTAATGAGGACTTGGAAAGATAATGAATGAATATCGCTAATTCGCTACAGAGAAGACAGCCTGACCTCCTCCTGACCTCTTTGCCGCCAGGTATCTCAAACAACATATTAGTTCTGCTTAAAGCCAAAATGGGACGGTCCGTAAGATAAAAACAAGCCAAATGCTAAGGAGAATGACTTTTGCTGGTGTTAAAGCCAGAAAAAAATTTCTCCCTGGAGTCCTTATAAAAAGAACACTGTGTAACAGGATGAAAATCATCCTCACTGACACCTTTATCTCAGACAGAGCCCTCAGCTACATCAGGCTGTTTCCTACAGTGCCCCTCAATGCTGTCCAGTGACATCATGCCAGGAAAATACTAGGTAAAGGCAGGGGTGGAGAACTATTATTTAAGGATATAACTCTCTGCTGGTTTAACTTAATCCTGAGTAAATTTTAGAGGATTTAGAGGGACTGCTTATCTCTCAGGTAAGCCTTCATAAATATCAAGCATTTGATAGATTTACAACAGCAGTGTGTTAGAGATTGTACTTGCTAGAAAATACTCAGGGCTCAGCCAATTTACTGTAATTCCACTTGTTTTTCCAGGCAGCAAGAGTAGGGGGTAGGTCCTTATAGGAACTGAGGACCTACTGACAGTTTTTCCCAAATAAAAGACGATTTGTCTTCTGCTAAGAGATGAACCAAAGAGTAGCTCCGATTAGGGATGAGAGACAGGAATGACTCTAGTGCCTATTTCGGTCACTGGGTACAAGAACTGTCAAATAGGGTAAAGCGAATACAGGTGAGAATTCACTTTAAGACTTGGTCAACAAAGATATGGTGAGGAAGTACATGACAGTGGTCCCAGATGTTTTTCTGGAAGAAAAGAAACCTGTTGGATGGAACTGGAGTTTACGTGAGCCTTGTGTTGGGTTATTTTCTCCTAAATAAGCTTATCAGGAAAGCCTACAGATGTAGTGAATGCGTACAGGGGTTTGTCTGTATGCACACAGCCTCAGCTTTTTAAGGGTGTCTTTAGTTCAAAATACTGAAGAAAATTTAAGCAAGCGGGGAAAATCCTCAAAATTATTTTCCAGGCCAGATTTATTTTGGCAGTCACATTCAGGAAACTATGTATGTACCAAGTTTTGAGTATTGTATTTGGACACTAATCCATAACTGTAGTCATCAGTTTACTGACAACCATCTGCTTGGACACTACTCCCACGTTTTAATAAGTAATGTTAAATTAAAATGGCAACAGGCAATTTTGGCAACAAAAGAAAAAGTGGTAACAGCACCCTTGAACCCATGCAAAGAATTGGGAGTCGAACAGCAATACTACTCATGATTATCCAAACACGTTCAGGTAAAGCGTGCTATCTTTTTTTTTTTTTTTACAACCAAGATTCTTAAGAGAATGATCTGTGCCCATCTTTGCTTCTTTATCGGTCACTTTGCTACCCGTAGCAACCTTGCTTTGCCAGTGCATTCCAGTGAGGACTTCTGGCTATCAACTCAAACTTAATTTTCTGTCATTATCTAACTTTTCCTGAGCCATTCGATGTCCTGGAGGTAAAAATATGGCTTCATAAATGTTGGACAACTCTGTGCTCTAGTGTTCTCCTAGTCCAGCTACCATACATATGTCGGTGACTACCCAGTGCCCACATTTAGCCTAGACCTCTTAGAGGAAGTATAGACCTACATAATCAATGACCCACAAGGTTATTTCCTTATAACCGTTGCACAGATATAGTCAAATAAAAACGTTCAAAGCCAAACATACTTCCGTCCATACTACCCAACCCTACACCACATTCACCAAACCTGCCATTCTCTTTAATTTTGTTAAGGATCTCAGGGAAAAGAACCATTGCCCATGCCAAAAACCTAGAGTCCTTGGTGATTTCTCCTCCTATATTTTTCATAAAACAAATAAAATATTCTGCATGCTAGGTTACAAGGGACCCGGAATACAACATAAATTCGCTCAAAAAAATAGAAAGAACAAAAAAATGATTGGCTCATCTACATGAAAAGTTCAGTCCTAATTGGCTCCATGGCTGAAATTCTTAGGCCTTCTCAAGAGTCTTTCCAACTCTTAGCTTTGCTTCTCTCTGGATTGTTTCCATCACTGGTAAGCTCACCAATGAGTGGGGCCAGATAGCTGCTGACAGCTCTCGACTCACAGCCCATTCTCTCAGCCGTTCCAGTTAACAGTGTCCCTTCCTCAAAGTTTCAAACAAAAAAGTCGGGGAATTTCATCTTAGAGTCTTTCCTTTGACTCAGAGGAAGTGCTTATCTCTGATCCAAAGGGCGTGGGTGGGGGGAGGCACAAACTGATTGGTTAGACTGAATTACGCATCTACACCTCGAATAGGGGTGAGGTGGGGACCACCTAAGGCACAAGAATGAGAACTGTGAAGTATTCAGAGCACAAAAGTCAGGGTGCTTCACCAACAGAGGGAAGAGGGTGCTCACAGAATAGTCCAAGAATATGCTTTTTCTTCTTTTTTTTTCCGAAACATGAGCAAAACATAGAAAAATAAAAATGTGAATGTGTTCAACTTTAACCTCGATATAATGTTACCTCTGCTAAGTAGGAACTTGTGAAAGGCAGGCATATTTCGGACATCATCTGAGTCCCCTTGGAAAGCTTCTTTCTGTCTGTATTTATTTCCTGAGCCTGCAGTGATTTTTATGTATAGAAAGGCTTAATGGTTTTACTCTTTTGAAATGAGTTATGGATTTTAAAAATAGATAATTGATTTGGATTTTCATAGCTTAAATAGTATAATAATAGTTCACGAGAGAGGCTGAAGAGGAAAAGGTGGGTTTTCTTTTGTTGTTGTTCTTTTTTAGTTTGAAGAAAAAAACTCAGGAAGTACTTAAATCATGGACATTAAGTACATAAAGATTTTTCATACTAATTTTACTCACCAGCTGTTCCTTTCCACTGCAAACTAAACAAAGAGGGGAGAGCTTAATTTCCAGAAGAGGATTTAGATGAGGTACAAGGAGTCTGATGTTGCTGTGCATACTGAATGTACCTGTAGCGAGAGCAGACCTCCAGGTAGCTGTGGCAGGGAGGCCTGCTGGGCTTGCTGCACTGGCATAAAGGTTGGCTTTACACCCCATGCTCTTCTCTATCCTTTCTGGTTAAGGAGGTGGAGAAGCACTGAGTTGGGGGCTAAAATGCAGGCACCAGGGGCAGGACGTTATGCCTTTCTCTCCTGCCACAGTTCTATTAAGCTGTGAAAGATGCTATCTGCCTGGATTGATTTGTGTCACAAAGGTCTCAAAATTCAAGAACTGGAATCACCTGAAGGGCTTGTTAAGCTCTGAAGGTCTAGGCCCCAACTGGCACAATCTGACTCAGTCAGCCCACCCTCAGTCAGTGGGCTTGGGAATGGTCATTGCTAAAAATTTTCCAGATGATGCTGAAGCTGATGCTCCAGGTATCACACTTTGAGAATCACTAGCTTCAACATTGCCCTATTGTGGCAAAGAGAGAGAGAGAGAGAGAGAGAGAGAGAGAGGGAAACTTGTGGATTCTTTTAAAACTAGGTGGCTTTGAAATACAAGTGCCCAGGTCATTCTCTAAAGTCGATGAATTAATTGTAAGCCTCATTTAAGCAGTATTTTCTTAGGATTTTTTTTTTAAATCAAACTGGGGTCATATAGAAGAGTTTTCTCAATTTTTCTTCAAGTTTTAGGGGACTGGAAATCTTCTAGGGAAATCTAGCCTGTATTTTTTCCACAGTGACTGAGTATTTTTCTATCTCTGAGCTGCACCCTTTCCCTGACATGTCACCAGCCAACCTACTTGCCATCCTCACCCGAGAAACATCAGAATTCCAGAGAATAAGGCTTGGATTTTTATATTTTTACAAGCCCTCACACCCAGGGAATATGAAATGTGTGATGGGCCTCATGTCTCTCTGGTGAGTCCTTGTGGCTAAATATAATATATCCAGCAGCAGTGTTGTACAGAGATTCAAAAGTGCTGCATCTCAAGCAGCTTAGATGGAAGTAGAGATGCAATACTTTGGAAAGCTCTAAGTTTTCTGAAAAGTGGCTCTAGTTATGAGGAAGATACTGCAGTCAAAAAATCATACAGGGAACCCAGGGGTGCCCAGGTGGCTCGGTGAGTTGAGCATCAGACCCTTGGTTTTGAATCAGATCATGATCTCAGGGTTGTGAGATGGAGCCCCACCTCGAGCTCCCATTGGGCTCTGCCCTTAGCTGGGAGTATGCTTAACATTCTCTCTCTCCTTCTCCCTCTCCACCTATTCTCTCTCAAAAAATAATAAATAAATAAATCTTTTAAAAAAAATACTATTTAAAAAAAATCATACAGGGAATCTGAATATATTTGTTTCATGACTTGTGAGCATGGGATAAGAGCAGTATTTCTAAATATGCATTTGATAGAAAAGGTGATTTTATTAAATATGCATGAAAATTATATTTATTATATATAACTATAAATCGATATATTAAAATTATAAATTAGACCAAACAATGAGAAAAACAATTCTCTAAGTGAACTCTCTTTTCTCTTGAATGAACTGGCTCCTTGGTTAGCTTGAGTAGTTCACTTCAGAACTTATGAACTGCTCAAGATAGCTCCAAAGTTCCAAGGCATGTAACCACATAGTGTAAGTTCCTTTTGGGTTTGAGGAAATGTGAGAATCCATCTACTTTAAGTAGGTAAAATTCTTCCCTTACATTTTTTGTCTGAAGTGCAGCAGTTAGACTTTTGCTAAAGATGCAGACAAGAGATTTTGGAATGATTAAACCCACTGTTTTCTTGTCCTCACATCCCTTAACTTTGGAGGTCCCAGGGTCTCATTTTATTGATAACACCTTAGTTTTAACAGAGAAGGCTTCCATCAGTTTGGAATGAGCCTATTTAAATGGGCAAAAATGAGCTTATTTCCACTGCCCATTTTATGTATGAGGAAATTAAGGCTCAGAAAAATCACGGAGATAATGCAGATAGAGCACTCGCTTCAGGGGCCGGCACGTGGTAAGCTGCTAGCCTACATAAAGCATGGTACTTTTTCAGGAATTTATACAGATTGGACATGTAAACATTCCCTGGTGATAAGTTCTAGGACTAGGTGTGAGAGCAACGGACCAGACAGTAACCAACTCAGGAGGGAGAGGCTACATACAGTGAGGTTCTCAGAAGATAGGTCCCTTGAAGCCAATGTGGGAGTTCAGCACATGGTCCAAACACCACATTTATGGATACATGGGAACGTAGATGATTTCATCCTTGAAATTCAGATAAAATAAGACTTCATTCTGAAGTCTGCAATGTAACTAGATTTGATCAGAACTCCTTTGTTGTTTTCTTTTTCATTTTTGGTTGAATTGTAACGTGCATTCAGTGGTTCTCCAAGCCGGTGATTCATGAAAACAATATTGGAGCTGCTAATAAACACACACACTCCATACTTTGGAAGTTCCAATTACATTTCATAGATAGGAAAGAGGGTGGGGTAGCGTAGCAAAGGGCTCCCCACTTTCAAAAGCTCCCTGGTGTTTCTGGTTATTAGCAAGGTCTGGAGACCATTGGGTTCGTACAACTGTTCTCCTCACTGACTCAACACTGGGAACACCTGAGGCCCTTTTAAAACTGTCCAAACCTAAGCCCTGCCCTAGTCACCCATATTTTATTTTTTTTAAGTTCTCCAGGTAATTGTAATGTGCAACCAAGGTTGAAGCCACTAGTTAAAGCCGATCAGTATATGGCACTTAGCAAATGGAGGGTGGATGGGCAGATGTTGAGAGTAATAATAATAAAAAAAAAATGTTAGACATAACAAGGCACTGCTGTGGAGGTTTTAGTATGAATTCAAAGTACTTTAAATCTGCTTTTGTTGTTATTGTTTTACAACAATTCAACTCTCGAATCTTGTAAAGACACAGGGGAAGGTAGATACTAGTTCTGTTGCGAGTTTCCACAACCCATTTTAGCCTGAACTGTTTCTTTTAATAAGTACGGGTAGCGTCCCTAAAAAAAGTAAAGACGCATTCTTCATTGCATCCTCATCTAAGATGAAGTGAACATCTTATCTGTCCTTTGATAAGAAATAGTATAGTTTACCAAGTCCTTTTGCCATGTTAATTACAGTGGGTGGGTAATCCCGATTTTCATGTGTTCAAAAACATTTTTGGAGGAAAATATCCTAAAATTTCAGAATTCTTTTTTTGAATGTAACGTGTCAAATTAATTTAAAAAAAAAAGAAAGACAGACAAGGTGAGAGATAAATCAAACAATCATCATTCTCTCAGTTTGCAAGTTCTGAAACTCAAGAGGACAGCAGCTTTAGAAGGGGTCATAATTCACTGATGGTGGACATTTCTATTTTAACTACATAGACCTAACCATTGAGAGCAAATCCTTCAATGAGTTGAGTCCTTGATGGTTCCTCATTTGGGCTGTTCTCATGGAGGCTTTCCTTCACTGTCTGTTGGTTAGCATATGCAAATCCCTGAAGCCTTTGAATAAGAGGAAATTAGATATTCTACATAAGATTAAGGCCAAATTTTAATTAACTTTGGGTTCAAATGTTACCATGAAACAGAAACGTGAAGTTATTTCCAACAAGGTATATCTTCTGTAATTCCGGAGAGTGGGATAAACTGTAAGTAGATACAAGCAGTAGAATGACTTTAATTTTTAATGTTTATGGTATAGGGAGGTTTGTGACAATATTTCCAAGGTGCATGATTAAGACTAAAGATAAACATGATGCCATTAATCTTTCATTGAAATAGTATGATTCTTTCTTCCTGTTTTTGGAGAAAATTTGCCAGTGGTTTGTCCCTGGCAATTAGCTGACAGAGTTTTAAAGTTAGAGAATCATGGTGTGTGTGCGTGTGTGTGTGTGTGTGTGTGTGTGAATTATCCATATATTTGTTTATACAAGGTCTTTCCTCTAAGCATTCTTTCTCCTTATCTTACTCTGTTTTGTATAACACGAGTGTCTATCTGTGTAACAGCACTATTTTAATCCAACTAAAATCTGAGATAGAATAACATTCTTTTGGTTTCCATCTGAACATGATTTTGATGTTTCTGCTTAATGAGCATACACTTTTTAAGTTTTAAAGCAAAGAAATGCGGGGCACCTGGGTGGCTTGGTGGTTGAGTGTCTGCTGTTGGCTCAGGCTGTGATCCCAGGGTCCTGACTCCCCATGGGTATCCTCCTTCTCCCTCTGCCTATGTCCTGGCTCTCTCTGTGTGTCTCTCATGACTAAATAAATAAAATCTTTAAATAAATAAATAAATAAATAAATAAATAAATAAATAAATAAATAAATAAATAAAATAAAGCAAAGAAGTACTCTTGTGTGTATTTTGCATTAAATGCCAAAAATCTTTCACATAGGTCATAGACTAAGCCCATGTTGAGGCCATTAGTTATTAAGCGATCATAGTTATACCATATATCATTTATTTATAATATATGAATGTTTTATGTTGTGTGGTGGTACTATAGCTGCTTCCTGGTTCATCCTCCATGATTAAATTTCCTGCACTGTATTGTGGAGTATGACATGACTCCAATGAGTAGAAACTGTTATCTAAGTCATGAATCCTATCCCACCTCAATCCACTTATTATCCTATTTCTCTTCAAGGAGCTCCTTATATCCCTTTAAATAATTAAAGAGAAGGGTTGATTTATTTTGCTTTCCTGTATCTATAATGACCTTAAAAGAGGAAGGCGAGAAGGGAAACAGAATGTTGATCCTGTTAATAACTACATGCAGTCTTTTACCATGGTGTGCTGGAGCAAGAAAAGAGATCTCAATTTTCTTCTTCCTTAGCAGGCCCCATGGGGTGGGGAAGGCACTCCAGATTGGACCTAAAAAGCATCCTTTTGTTTTCAGCAGGTGCCAGATTATTTTGACATATTGTCCATGTCCATACAGATGGATGCATATATATGCAAGGACGTGTGTGTGTCACGTATATATATAATTTGCCTTTATAGAGAAACCAAATATCAGGTAAGCATTGAGAGGAAAATCAGATCATGATACTGGTATGATCAACATTCTTTCTTTCAAAGAACGCATAAGTGCATACATTCTGTCTCATAATAGGCTAGCATTGAGAATCTTTTCAAGATTCCACATCCTCAAGTATTATATATATTATTACATTTTATGAAAATTTAAAAATAAATGAGAGTATATAATTAGGCCACAATATACTATGAATATTGATAATAAATTTTATATTTTGTGTAATACCACCTCTCTCCAAAGGTTGTGAAATTCTTCGGAGTCTTTCTTTTTTCCTACTCAGAAATTTACCACTACATCAAATCTGGGTAAAATGTTAGTTTTGCTTTGATTGGGCATTGTGTAAAATGAGCTCTTAGCCACTCAGGACCATCAGTGCCTAAAGTTTTACCTCCTTTCTGAAGCTTTGCTAGATAGTACTTATTCATTCACTATTTTTCATGTAACAAATACATATTAAATAAACGTGAACTCTGTCCTTTCCTGGTGGAAAACTTGAACTTATGCTCCTGAGATGCATAGTCACTTTTGTTTCTTCTATAAACAAAAGCTCTGGGAAAAGTAAGCAGGCAGACAAACAAACAAACGAAAGCTCCAACAATTCCATTTGTTGAATTTTATGCCATCGCTGTACTATTGCTGTCTTTCACTCACCTATGTTAATTTTCTTAAATTGCTTCTTTTTTTATTTTATTTATTTTCATTTCTATATTTTTAATTGAAGTATAGTTGACACAAAATATTATGTTTCAGGTGTGTGACATAGTGATTCCACAAGTCTATATGTTATGGTATATTTACAAGGGTAGCTACCTACTGTCACCATATAACACTACTGCAGTACCATTGACCATAGCCCCTATGCTGTACCTTTTATTCCCCTGATTATTCCTTCCATAACTGAAAGCCTGTAACTCCCATTTTGCCATCCCCCCAACCGGTTCACCTCTAGCAACTATCAATGTATTCTCCATATTTGCAGATCTGATTCTGCTCTTTACCTGTTTTGTTATTTTAGATTTCACATAAAAGTGAAATCTTACAGTATTTGTCTTTCTTAGTCTGATTTATTTCACCTAGAATAATATTTAGGTCCATCCATATTGTTGCAAATGGCAAGATTTCATTCCTTTTATTCTATTTATTTATTTTTTTTATTTCATTCCTTTTAATGGAAGATTAATATTCCATTGTCTATATATACCACATCATCTTTATTCACTCGTCTATTAATGGACACTTGGGCTGCTTTCAGGCTGCTTCTTTGGAAGTCTACCACACTGTTAAAATGTACCTCTCAGATGTTCATGGGATAGGAGGTTCTTCATAAAGCCTTAGATTGCTATTATGCTCTGTTACTATGATTAGGCCTCACTGTTAAGTAGACCCCCAAACTCATAACAATGGAAACTTCCTGTCCCAATTTCCCGGGGCTGCTGTAACAGAGTACCACAAATGGGGTGGGTAGGGGGTAGTTCTTAAACAACAGAAATTCATTATGTCACAGTTTTGAAGGCTGAGGTCAAGGGATTGTCAGGGTTTTGTTTTGTTCTGTTTTATTTTTGTGTGTGTGTGGGGTGGGGGGGGCTATGAGGAAGACTCTGTTCCATGCATTTCCCATAGCTTCTGGTGGTTTGTTGGCAATCTTTGACATTACTTGGCTTGTAGACATATCACCTCTTTCTGTGCTGTCACGTTCACATGACATTCTGTGTGTCTGTGCCCAAACTTCCCTAGTCACATTGGTTTAGGGCCCTCCCTCTACTCGGGTATGGCCTCATCAGAACTAATTATATCTGCAATGACCCTATTTCTAAATGAAGTTATATTCTGAGGGACTGAGAGTTAGGACTTCAAAATGTGAACTTCAGGGGGCACATGATTCAGCCTATAACACCTTCCTATCAATTGTGGATCATAAGAAATTGGAGGAGAGACAGATTTACAAAATGACCTCTATGTTCATTCTCATTCCCCTCTTCCCACTCTCCTTCTATATCCTACTGAGTCTGGTCAAGGCCTAAATTTTCTCACAATTTTGAAGAGAAGTAAAAAATATATATACTCTAATAGGAAGGAAGGTGACTGGAGGTTATGCTCTGTTTGAAGAGAGAGATTACAGCTTGAGACATATGACAATGTCTATATAGATGTGTCACTTTTGATCTTATAATTTGTGTTTTAATGAAAAATTTCTATTGGATAGAATTTCTATTATTGCTTATAAAATAAAAGCATATGTTCATGGTTACATGTGTAAGCTTGAAGAAATGTAGTAGTAGGCACATATCATGCTTATTATGTCATTATTTTTGCCTAATTCATATGATCCTAGAAGCTGCAGAATGGAGAGGGGATTTAGGAACGTAGGGTTGCACCGCTACTTTAGGAGTTACTTATTGAGACATCCAAAATAACTAAAGGATTGCTACTTGTTTTGCTCAACTTTATGTGAAAACTTGGTTATTCTGGGAGTTGGTATCCAGTAGGGTTTTGAGTGTTTGACTTCATTGACTTCCTTGTGGATTCAACACTACAAAGTAATAATCCAATAAAAAATTAACTTTAATCTTATACTTTTATCTCCATTGTCTCCAGTAGCAGCAGGGTATGTTAGTACCAGGTGATTATTCTAAGATACCTTCCAGAAATGTTGAAATAGGGCAGCCCAGGTCGCTCAGCAGTTTAGCACCTCCTTCAGCCCAGGGCATGATCCTGGAGACCCACATCAGGCTCCCTGCATGGAGCCTGCTTCTCCCTCTGCCTGTGTCTCTGCCTCTCTCTCTCTCTCTCTCTCTCTCATGAATGAATGAATGAATGAATGAATGAATAAATAAATGAATAAATAAATAATCTTTAAAAAATGAAATGTTGAAATAATTTTACATGATTCTTTTCTAGTTCGGACTTTGTGGATTGCCATTGATTGTGTGTTTATGTGTGTGAGAGAGAAACTAAGTTTACATGGCCATTTGTTGAGAATTACAAACCACAAAGAAAGATGTTTCTCCATAGATTTTTTTTAAGATTTTATTTATTTATTCATGAGACTCACAGACAGGCAGAGACACAGGCAGAGAGAGAAGCAGGCTCCCTGCGGGGAGCCCGGTGCCAGACTCGATTCCAGGACCTCAGGATCATAACCTGAGCCAAAGGCAGACACTCAACCTCTGAGGCACCCAAGCATCCCTCTCTAATTTTTTGTACTTTCTTTTGTATGTATCTAAATTCACGATATTTGGGGATTTTGCATGACTCTTTGTCCACCCAGGGCTAAAAATATCTAGCTGTTACAGTCTTTATCCTGTTCATAATCTTCCCGTTTAAAAAAAGCGGGGGTCGGGGGAACATACTGGACTCACATGGATGTAGCTGCAGTATAGGGGATTGTTTCTTGCGTTGCAGTAAACCAATGGTTGAAATCTGTCTGGCTGGAAACATTTCAATGGAAAATAAGGCTGCAGGTTTCTGAAAACAAATCTGCAGTACACCATGCTTGGTGGGTAACATAATGATTGTGTTAGGTGAGGATCTTAGAAAATGTGTATGTGTCTGCAAGCAGTTGGATAGTTCTTTCCAATTATTCCAGACAGATTGGCTTCACTACATTTTTACAGTTTGAAAGATTTTTTTTTTTCAAGGTAAGATACCACCGTTCTAATACCTTTTTTGGCACTGAGCAATGCATGTCTTCTCAAGAGCTTTGGAGTCTGTCTCATTGTCGTACCTTATAAATGGTATTAACATGGAGACTAGGAACTAGGGGGAAACTAAGGGAGAACTAGGGGATACAGTTTGTAATAGTTCAGAACATCTTCTGGAAGCATAAGAAAGGTAAGAAAATCTTCTTGTGAAACTTGTCCCCTGACCCAAAACTTTTCTGTCCCCACCCCAGTAAGTTAAACCACAGATTCTGAACTAAGCCTAAGCTTTCTCGTTCTATTTTCAGCTTTTAAGATTTGCATAGTAAAATCTTTCATTCGAACAATAAAAGGAGAGGATGCAAGCTACTTTAAGGAGCATGTGCTCTGGGTTTATTTCTTTGTTTGCTAGATTTATATAGCACCTTTGACCCAAGGTCTAGGACACCTTCTTAGGTCAGCTCCTTCCCCACCTTTTTAAAATTGATCACTTGAGATGTAACCTGTGAATCACCCCAGCGACTCCCTCTGAGCTCTCCCTGGCATCATGCAGTGGCTGCTCATGTCAGAGCCACAGAAAACTCCAGCAAGTCAGAGCTAGGCAAGGCCAGCTCTCTGCGGAGAAAGGCATCCGTCAATGTCTTATTGCAACTGATGTCCTCTTTGGGAATTTTTTGTTGTAGAACTGTGGCTGTGAGACCAATAATAATAATTAAAAAAAAAAAGTCTGCACATATACAAAAAGGTGTCATCGGTGGTTATTTTTACCGCTTTTGATTTCAACCAAAAAATACACATCAGAACAGAAAATGTACGCCAGGTTACTTCTCTAACCCTCACACACATCTTCAAAGAGAGCAGATTCAGTTGAAATCAAGTAAGAAGAGACAAATCAGGGATCCGGGAAGAGGGCAGTGATGGCAAAGCCAGTGCAGGTTTACTTCTCAGGGCAAAGCTACTTTTCTGATGAGTAAGCTTTCTCCCAAGCCCCTCAGTTTAAAAAAAGGGAAGGATGATGGAAACCGCCTTGGTTAATTGTCAGCTCACACCTTTCTTTAATGAGTTTCCTTGAAGTTTAGGTTAAGTTACCCTGGTGACTCAGGTAGGGTTTCCTTCAACTCCAGCTGAGGCTGTCACAATAGGAAAATGGGGGTCCGTTTTCTGATTAATGAAAATAATAATTATGTACAGATGAAAGCAAAGAGAGAAAGCAAAAGAGCTTCCATGTTACTTTAAACAAAGAAGAGTTAAGGCCTTATCTTAACTATGCATTGGCACCGCAATGCGAAATGGTCATGCAAAATTAATTTTTAATGTGTTCAATTTATATTAAAAATTTCTGCAAGTGTGTGAATTTTTTTTCCAAGGCTGGAGTGCTACTTCATTTACAATATTCCCTGAAGGTGTTTTTTTTTAAAGAGACTCTTAAACTGAAGCCATTTTAAGGGTTTTATGAGACATTATGTGAGCTTTCATATGCAAGTTAGTCGTTAAGTACCAGATATTATATTCTGTAATATGCTTAAGTGATATTAGAGGCTGTATATAGCCTGCAGTAATGGCTATTGCTGCTTTTTTAATTTATCAAGAAAATGTTGCTTAAATAAGGAGCAAATCAATGCTGGGTTGTACAAAATATAAATGTAAGGAAGTAACGGTATTTTTTTATATACTTGCTTCTTCCAGCTTCACTGAAAGGGAAAAAATACAACCTACTTTCAGGACTTATAGTGACAGAAATTGTCAAAAAATAAAATAAAATAGCATATTTAGAATTAGAAAGCTGCTACGAATACACAGTATGACATTGAACAATGGATATCCATTGCTACTCAGTGCTTCGTGATGGATATAAAGATGAATTTTATGCCCTTGATAATTGTTGTTTTTTTTTTTTTTTTTGTATGCTTTCTGGCATTCAGACAAAGTAAAATCTCTTACTTGGATTTAAACCAGTTAAGGCTTTCACTATTCTGCCTACAAAGGGAAATATTTGTATTAAGCTGGATTCATTGGTCAAGCTTTGAAAAGCATGGACAAAGCCCCCACCTGGTGAGTAAAATTGACTTAAAAAAAAATTAAAGACAGATTCCTGTGCAAGACTCCTAGTCTGCAACCCAACCACCACCACCACCACCACCACCACCACCACCACCATCACTGCCGCCACCTATTTTAGGAATGTTGATAATTTGTCGGATGGACGTTTAAACAGTCTTTTAACTGGGTCCTAAATTGAACTTTTTATTTGTCAAAAAATAAGACACGACCTGTTATTGACAAGCCGTCTATTGTATACAAGGGATTATCATTATGCAAACAGAGGTTGGGCCTAAAAATAAGTCACTTCTCACTAAAATAAAGAATCTCAAAATAGAGAATAACCCTAAGCAAAACAACGATTCTCTCAACTTGGCAGTATGAAATGTATGTTCTATTTAGATTTTCATATTAAAAGCAAATGATTCCTTAGTTGGGATTATTCCCTTAAACAACTTGCCCCATTATGGGCACTATCAACACACACTTATATATATCTTCTGAGTTTCTTAAATCGTATCTAAAATATCATCAGTGTGCTGTGGAAATTTCACACTTTAAACTCACATTACTCAGAATGCCAAAAAAAAAAAAAAAAAAAAAGTTCAACTGAGTTTTTCTTGACACTTGTTTTGTGAGACAAATAAAATAATAAGCAATACACAAAACAGCTTTCAGAGAATACTGTAGGCTCAGTACATGTTTTGTCCTTTCACGTCTAAAATATGGGTTAATGATTATTTATTGATTTTTATTTCCCTTCCACAAACATTTACCAAGCCCAACTGTACTGACATAATGTTCTGAGAGCCCCTCAACTGCCTTTAAAATCATCAACTGAGAAAGTACATTATATTCACTATAATTTCAATGATCACTGTAGTTTTAGTTTCCTAATTCTTAAAGAATGATAACAAAACTCTTTTATAGGAGAGATAACTATCAGATAGTCAGAATGTTTGTTTTTATTAGAGCACTCTACCGCCAACACTTCCTTGAGTTTTCTGCTGCTTTTTCAATCCTGGGATTAATCTCATTATATTTACCAACTATCCTTATTATCATCCCCCCACCCCGACTTCACGTGAACATGGGCAGGCCGGGTTTTCTGTCTGCAGCTCCACCTTCAAGGTGTAAAATCTTCCTATGTATTCACAAGTTTCCCGGTCCCCCTGGCTTCCAGTAAAGCCAAAGCTGCGTATTTGAAAGAAAGACAAGATTCCAGCTCAGCCCTCTGCCTTCCTTGGCTCAGCTGCAGATCTCCTTCGTTCTCCACTTTGCATTATGATTAAATACATTTAAAATCAAAATCATCTTTTCCACTCGCCTTCCCTCTCCCAGCTGCTGGTTCCCACCCGATCCCTCTTTTGGAGTCAGAATTAATACGAATATTTAAAATCAAAATCATCTTCTGTTTCCTTGCCCTAGCCTAGCAGCTGCACATTTCTGCTCCCGGTACTGTTCTCAGACTGTAGCTCACCAAAATGTTTCTCAGAAAAAGAATAGGAAGTTGGGTTTTCCTTCCAAAACGCCTAGTGCTTCCATGGCCCTTATGGAACCTGTTTTCTTTCACAAGGGTGGTGACCGTGATCTTGCCAGAAGCGAAGGGTGTCAAACTGTGGGTGTGTATGTCAGGGGGTGAGCTTGCCCTCTATTAATTAATGCTAGGACAAAATGGCATGTGGGGCTCTCTGCGCCATGCATTGTTATCGAGCATGTTCAAACACATATGCACGTACTGTACATTTTTGACCAATGCAGGAAAATAAATCTGAATCGGGCTTAGCTCCACCAGTTCTTAAAATAAACATTCAGGAGAAATAAGCAAATAAAGTTTTTTTGGCAGAGAGTTTATTTATTTAGCAACAGCGATGCAGTTGCTTACACTTTCTACAAATGTTTTATCTCTTTTTCCGTAGCACCTGTCCCTGAGTGAATAGAACCACATCTGTCTCATCTTGGCATAACAAGTACACATCTACATCTGTGAATGATGATTCCATTTTTGAAGGAAACAGTGTATACTTTGCACTCCTGCAGAGTCTGGTTAAAAAAATGTGTATATATGTGTATATATATATATATGTATATATATATATGTATACATATATATATATATCTTGCACAATGGATTTTGTGTCTTCCAGGAAGGCTTCTAAATAGTGAATAGGAAGTTTGGAACTGGCAAAGAAATATTGAATTTGCAATTCAGGAAAGCTACGAATTTTACCTGTATCTGCGTATGCACATTGTACATGCACGTATTATTCGATACACACAAAATATCAGGTAAAGAGGAATTCACTTAGCAGAAGATATAATTCGGAAAAGAAAATGCTCTAGTAAACAATATTTCACAAGCTCATAAGATGGTAATGCTTTGCATATCGCTTCAGAAACATTTTCTGACAGAAAAAAGATTAATTTTAGGTGGGAAAGAATTCAGGGTCTTAATTGATACCAATTAGAGTAACTGACTGGGATAATTTAGGGCATTTTGTATTTTGCACACTTCAATTTTAATACAAATAACCAATCTCTATGCAGAATGCTCTAATAATTAATGGAAGGGTTGAGAGGAGGTGGAGAATCCCGGAAGCCGTATCTTCAGACAGACCCAAAGCAGAAGCCACGGCTTGGAAGACGCACACTTTTTCTTTCCCCCAAGACTACACTAATTGCTGTGGTCTCTCTCTGAAACCACAAATGTGGCCTTCACCCTTTCTCTAGTTGTCCGCTCTTTTCCCCACATCCACTCCAATCGCCCAGCCTTAGTTCATTTCACTCCATTCTCCCACCATCTTGTTGCAATTTGCCATCATTGCTTTTCTGGATTTTGCCAAAGCTTCCAAACTGACCTCTCAGCCTCAGGATTATCTTCTCTCCAACCTCTGCTCTCACTGCATCCAGAAGGAACGTTTTGAACTTTATCTCTGATGCTGGATGTCCCTGATTAACACCCTCCAGTGGCTCCCTACTGCCCGCATGAGAAAGCCCAAACCCAACCTCTTACCTTGTTTCCAAGAAGCTCTGGAAGAGTCTTTGTGAGGCCCGAGTCTCATCTCTTCCCACATCCTTCTGCCTTTCCCCACTCAGCACTCCTACCTCCAACCATTGCTGAATTATTTTCACATGTTGAAACCCTTCCTATGGTACCCTTCTCCCCCTTCCTCCTCCTCCCCAGCCTTGAGGGGGTTTCTCCTTGGACCTGCCACAGTTCCTCCTACCCCTTCCCTGACAGCCCTCCACACTACTTTTCTGCGCAGTGAGAGAAGCAGGTGGGCAGAGATCTATCACAGGTAGGAACTCAGGGGGGTACAGGAATTATGAACTCCAACTTCATGACTTTCCCATTTTTATATTTGTGGTGGATGCCCATTAACTGAGTGCAAAGCACTGACTTGTGGGAATATTTTTAAAATACCACTCAAAAGTTTGATAATGTACTTAGGAAAATTTGATACACGCGGTGCGTGCTCATATACAAAATAGAAATGACACAGGCAAGATGTACCGGAAAGACATGATTTTGCTGTTTGGTGCAAAGAGTGAAGTCAAAATTTATTTGACATATTATACCTTGATATGCCATTACCTCATTTTTTTTTTTTCAGAAAGAAAATACACCAGGTTTTTAATAATGCTGATATAATGATTTGAGGCTTTTAAAGATAATCCTTTAGGTGATTCCATAATCTCCCTTGTTACCATTTCCCAGAGTTTCACAGGTCTTACATTTATGAATCTCAGCTTTATTTCCTTCTGCTTCTCTGGAAGTCTATTTATTTTTTCTTGATCACTCCACGGTGAGAAGCAAGAACAGCTGCTCTCCTCGGCTGGGTCTGTTCATTTCACTAAAGAGCACTGGATCTCACCCTACCTTTCAAATAGCAATTGGTTCTCGAAGGAAAAACTGCGTCTGCAAACTTAACTGGGTTTTATTTTTATTTCAAGGACGGTGCTTGTCCCAGGGTGGTCGCTGCACTATTCCATTACTGTCTCCTAACTTTTCTGTGAAGACTCCCGGATGGTTCTTAGGTCTGCTATCCCTTACCTTGCACCTCGGCTTGGAACTGCTTGGGGGTGGCTGCAGGGCTGAGCTTTGGCACACACCTTCCTAAATACCTTTTTTTTTTTTTTTTCCATCTGAAGGTGAGAAGAGCAAGCTGCACAATTTACCATCACTTCCTGGGTGGCCACACCTTCCTTTTCTCTCCTGTCTGGCCTAACCCAGCTGCCATCTGTTCTCCTAAGCACCCCAGGCCCTCCTGTCCAGGCTGGACAATGCGCTGCAGTGTTACAGGCAGAATGAGCTGTGATAGAAATCTGAAATTCTTTCCCCATCTATAGTGTATCCAATTTCCTGTGTTTTGTTGGTTGCAGCCAGTTTGTGTATATACACTTCTAAGTTTCCTTTTGCTTAGTTTTATTCCAAAGGAAAAAAAAAAATTCTTAAGAATCAACCAAGATGGTTATTTAATGTGTTTTATTTATTGATAGGACTCTGAATATTAGATAAAACTATAGGCAGGCAATTTTTAAGAACATATTCACCCAAGAGAATAAAAGGAGTTGTTTGAGTCCAGTGGGAAGATTATATATTTGGGGAAATTTCCAAAATATGTTACTCCATCAGTTTTACAGGTCAATGGAGCCTGAATTTAGATGCGTTAAGGAGATATATTAAAAAGGATATAGATAAGAAAGATTTTTAAATCTTTTGGCTATGTTTTCTCTTTCTAATTTTGGACGTGCCTATCATTTACAAATTCCCCAGATTTGATATGATTTGATTCCTGTTATAATCAGAGTTAACAGTAACATATAGAAAAAAAAATCTGCAAGAAGATACCCAATAATGAACAATGAGCATTTAAAGGTTGCAGCAGATACTTTAGGTCAAGTCTTTAATATTAAGTCAACAGAATTTTACTCCTCTGAGGAAAAGCAGCCTTAATGACAAAAAAGTACCACATATACATGTTCCCTATAAATATTTTTTTAAAGATTTTATTGATGTATTCATGAGAGACACAGAGAGAGAGGCAGAGACACAGGCAGAGGGAGAAGCAGGCTTCCCGTAGGGAGCCTGACCTGGGACTCCATCCCAGGACCCTGGGATCATGATCTGAGCCAAAGGCAGATGCTCAATGGCTGATCCACCCAGGTGTCCCCCTATTAATTATTTTTAACATCAAATACACTGATTTCAATCAATTCAAGTTTACTATATCCTCAAACCATAGAAATGATCTATCCAATTTCATTGAAAAAAGTCTTATATTTCTGACTGTTTCATGATTTTTTTTTTCTTTTTTGCCAATTTGGATAGTCAGTAAAAATTTAGAATGACTGACATTCAAATTCTGGATCTAGGGCTATAATAAAGGAATAATAAAGAAATAAAGAAAGAAATAAAGAAATAGTCTCCTTGTTTTTTTTTTTTTTTTCCTTCTCAGTGAAAGTAAGTTGGGCTTATGAAATGTTGAATGTATATTTACTTTGTCTGTAACTTCTGGAAAGGAGATGGTAAAGAACAGGAAAAATTAAAATCAGAACTAAGTTAGTCAAGGCTGGAAAATATTAGAGTGCTCTTAAAGGAAAATAAAGTGAAATCCTTCTGTTTGTGGCCATGAAATAGTCTTCATTTGATATTATATTTGCCAGCAGTGTAAGTGGAAATAGTATATATTTATCCATATGTCCAAGGCACTTATAAACTAGCTAACACTACAGTGACATTTCTAGTTATAGTTTACTCTATAGGGCTTGTTAGAAATGCTCTGTATTTATTTCCTGTTACATGACTTCCCAAATTTAACTGCAATTGGTTTATTCTTGCTAAGTTCTACATGGTTGACTGAAGTCCTGTGCTGCTTACTAGGATATAAATTTGGCAGATTTACTTAATTTCTCTAAGTTTTAACTTCCTCTTCCGTAAATGGAAATGATATAAGTTCTACTTAGATCAAATCAGGGACCAGCAAACAATAACCCACAGACCGAATTCAATTTGCAGCCAGGTGTTTAATTTGTGATGGGTTATGAAAACAACAAAAGCAGTGAAGACTATGTAACAGAGACCCTGTGTGACTGCAAAGGCTAATATATTCGCTATCTGGCCCTTCATAGATAAGTTTTCCAACGTCTAAAGTATATCAGGGAGTTTATCTTAAAGATTAAATGAGATAATGCATGTAAAGAGCTTAAGCAGGATATCAGGCGTACGGAAAGGGCTTAGTAAATGTCACTTGTCACTGTTTTTAGTAATACTAGTAAGAAATGATACCATTATTCTTAACGGGGCCACCAACTGGTCAAGTCCCATTTTTTCTGAGTCATCTTTCTTTACTATCGTAAATACTCTCTTGTGTTAGGTAAAAGTGAAAACCATTCTTTTTTGTAAAGATGTAAAATGTTCTACTTTTTATTTTTTTAAAAGGCTCTACTTTTTAAAGAAAGCTTAACAATATACATTTTCGGATTCATTTTTATTAAGGAATTAATTAATTTTATTATTTTTTAATCCTACTCTGATGTGAGGAGCTGTATCTTGGGAGAAGGGAAGTCTGGAGATATGTTCATAAAAAAACATGTCAAAGATCACTGGAAAGGAAGTCACTTAATGTTCTCTCTTTGTGTGTGTGTTATTTTTATTTCTCTTGCAAAAGAAAGAATGTTAGTCACTTGATTTCTCCTTTTCTGAAAGAGTCTTCAATTTGGAAAGAGTGATGTTTTCCCAAAGGGATGAAAAAAAATTAAAAAAAAATTGGAAGGAAAGATACAAAAGGGAAATAAGTTTATTGTTTTGTTTTGTTTTACCTTCAGAGACTGCAGAGCATTAAATCCCATGCTTTCAGGATGCCCTGAGAATCTTGGGTAAACCCACCGCAAGCTAAGGTTCATACAAGTAAACATCCCCCTCCTTCCTTAAGCATTAGATTAAAATGCATTAAAAAAATAAACCTTTGTCAGCAGTCCTGATAGTGGAATGCTATGGATCCCAGCCAATGGGACCTTGGGAATGCCATCACAAGGGGCCCTAGCCAGCTGAGGAACAGAGCTGTGGAATTCACTGGGGGCAGTCTTATTTGGCCTCAAGCTTGAGTTCAGCCAAGTGTGTGGGAAAGAAAATTGAGGATCCCCTCTGCAAAAATAAATAAATAAATAAATAAAGTAGGAAAACCAGTAGGGGTTCAAGTTAAAAGGGAGGGCCTTATAAACAGACCCTATTTAGTCAGGCAGCAGCAGGATTCATGAGGGCCATGGGTGGGTAGAAATGAAATAGGCCATGAATTCTCCACCAAATTCCTGTGTGAACAGGATTTTGGCTTTCTTACTAGGGCTTTCCTTGTTCCTCCACATCTGGATAGCCAAGTCACAGGATTCTAGAGCCCTCAGCTAAAAAAGAATGATCACAAGCCGATGAACACTTAATAGTAAAAGACATCCATCAGACTCCCTATTAAAGCACTAATGTGTGAACATTTTCATTACGAACTTTCCCACAGAAGGAAAGAAAAATGAAAAAAGAAAAAAAGAAAAAAATTAAAAAAAAAGAAAAATGATAGATTGTTTTCAATAAGATGGAGAAAATAATCTCATATTTCTATGATTTGGGTGTTAGTGTCAGTTCTACAAATGCACTCTGGCCAGTCTCCTTAAAGACAAAGCCAGTTTGAGGAGAAGCAAGATGAGTTGGAGGGAGCCTCACAGGTAGAGATCAAGTCTCAAAAGAAGGGAGGCTGACAGAAACAAACTGTCGTGGTAGTCATCCAGGGTACCTGCCAAAAGGACTGGAGGGAAAACCTGCGCTAAAGCCTTGCTGGATAAGGTCAACCCCCACTGATGTAACCCACCTTCAAAGTGACAAACCGCAATTTCTCCAATTGCTGCTAAATCTATCCCATTCAGTTCTTAAACTGAAGAACAGATGCACATTTCTGAAGATTCTTCATTGCTTCTCACCAAATCTGACTTGAACTCACAGGATGATTCTTAAAAATTCTTCCAGTACAAAACTATCACTTCTAGAGATATTTTAAGAGAACAGTGCTGATCAACTTGGTAACAGTAATTACTTATTTTTCAGACCATTATGTAAATAGATCGGCTAAAGCGCATTTGAAATCAAGATATTGTTATGTGATCTCATTTTGTATCCTGAAAACTTATTTTTACCTGCAATGTCATCTCTTCTGGTTCCAGCTGATGACCTGGCAAATGTCACCCAAGAGTCTTCTCTATTAGGACACACAAGGCTCTTTCTCCTGTTACGAATACGTTAGAAATATACCGGCGGGGACAGAAGAGGGATACTTTGAAGAAATAAAACGGCTAGTGCACTCACCTAATACTAGAAACCCTGCCCCTTTGAAATGAGAACATTTAAATTTCATTTCCAACCTACTAGTAACCTCTAAAGATATCTATATATGTTGCTTCTATATAAAGAGAGTTCCAGGAATAGTCTGGACTTACGTCAAACATTGTAGCAAAAAATATTTCCTACTAAGCCCTCCTTGAGAATCTGAAATATGCCTCCAGAAATACCTCGGAGGCTTTCTCTTTAAGAAAATTCTTTTTCCGATATGTCATTAAATTGTTCTAATAAGTAAACAAATCCAGGAATATAACCAAGGTCTAAAATGCTAAGTATTGGGTTGTTTATTTGCTGTAGCCTCAAAAAAAAAAAGAAAAAAAAAGAAAAGAAAAGAACAAGCAGGGGGTGGTGGGTTAGGGGAGTAAAAAACTAGATGTTCCTTCAACATATAACATCTGTGAAATGGTCACATTGGCCAAAACACTTAAGAAAGAGTTGTTCATTTCTCAAAAATGTCAATTTGCAACAGCATGTGTGGCCTGGCAGCAGGTACTGTCTCAAAGCAATCAACCAAGAACTCCCTCTATGTTCTGTGTGTGTCTTCTGTGAATATCAGGCCAGAACTGGAATGACCTGTCAGTATCCTTGCAAAATGCAAATCCTTTTCTTTTTCTTTTTCATCTTTCCATCCTATGGTTACTAGTTTTCTTCCTTCCTTCCTTCCTTCCTTCCTTCCTTCCTTCCTTCCTTCCTCCCTCCTTCCCTCCCTCCCTCCCTCCCTCCCTTCCTTCCTTCCTTCCTTCCTTCCTTCCTTCCTTCCTTCCTTCCTTCCTTCCTTCCTTCCTTCCTTCCTTCTTTCCTCTTCTTTAAATTTTCTGTGATTTAAAAAGTGGGGTGTAATGCTCAGAGAATTGAAACCCGGAAAACATTGATTTTTTTTTTTTTTTTAACTTTTACTTTCTATGTTTGGTATGATCCATGAACTTGTAAGAGAGTAGCACTGCAGGTGCAAAAGTTATAAAGAGAACAATCATTCATTAACTGGTGGTTAAGTGCCAGGAATAGAGCTCATCGTTTCTATAGATATTATTGTACATAATGATCACACTGACTCCATGAGGTAAGTAGTATATTTTTCTTTATTAAGTAAAGGAAAAGTTTGTGTTTGTTTTAGGGAGTTTTTTGAGAAAAGTTTTGAAATTACAAACACGCCAAGATCATGGAATTTGTAAGTAGCAGAGGTGAATAGGAATCTAAGTCTGTCTAATTCCAAATTCTGTGGTCTTTCAGGAAAATATATATATAGGAAGGTGAGGCAAAAATGAGTTTTCAGACAAAAGAATGTTGGGAAATTCCATGAAATATATCACGTCTTATTTCTTAGTATAATAAACAGCTTAAATTCTGCTACATGCCAGGCTCTGTGTTAACATCATTAATGTAATGTAAAACAAAGGAGCTTACTTACATTCTAACAGGGTAGATAAAGAATGGGTAATTAAATAATTAATAATTTCATAATTAATTAATTTTGGATCATAACAGGAAGTAAATAAGGTGAGATGCTAAACAGTAATTGGAGGGGAGGGCCACAGAAGATCTTTCTAAGGAGATAACATTTATTCTGAGGCCCTGAATAACAAAAAGGAGCCAACCTTGCAAGAGTTAGAAGATGAATGTCCCAAGTGGAGATAAGAGAAGACCAAGGTGGAAGAGATAAAGCAAACAAAGGAGAGAGATGTACTCTAAGAGACTGAGGAAAATGGTGGGAGTTGATGATGCTGACATTGTGTGCACCTTAATACATTTGGTATTTATTCTAAGTATAATGAAGCAATTGAAGAATTTCATACAGAGTAGTGATATGATAGGATTTGAATTAAAAAGAAATCTATCTGGCTGTTGAATCCATCTGTCTAGCCCTCTAGGAAGGGAAAATATGTCTAAAAGCTCCATGTTATAAGACATCTGAGAGGATGGAAACAGATTAGGAATTTTACTTTCTTTCCTTATCTCAGATACATTATTTAATTTGAAAGCCATTGTTCTCTCTTATCCATGTAACAGTGGAAAAGCAATAGTTTTATCATTTATGAGATTGTAAGATTTAGTTCAAAATGCCATTGTCTCTTTCTTATCTGTGTGGGAAGTAAGCAACAGCCATCACCTTTGTGTTGGTCAGGGTCTCTGCATAATTTATGGGAAAGAGCCACTACAGTTGTTTAGTTCCACAGTCCTGTCAATAACATTATTTATTGATCAAAACATGATGTAGCATAATTGGTAAGAGAATTATTCTGGAACCACACTGTTTTAGTTTGAATTCTGGTTCTGCCAATTATTATTAGCTGGGGCTCTATAGGTGAGTTAGTTAACTTCTCTAAGCTCAGGTTTCTCACCTCTCACATGGATATGGATATAGTGATAGTACTTGATGAAAACTCTGGGATGGAGGGGGGCACCTGGCTGGCTCAGTCAGTAGAGCATGCAACTATTGATCTCTGGGTCATAAATTCAAGCCCTCCCTTGGGTGTGGAGCCTACTTAAAACACAGCAACAAAACATGATCATAGCAATAGATGCAGAAAGAGTTTGACAAAATACAGCATCGTCTCCTGATATAAACTGTCAACAAAATGGGTTTACAGAGAACACACCTTGACATAATAGAGGCAATATATGAAAAATCTACAGCTAACATCACACTCAATTGTGAAAAACTGAGTTTTCCTCTAATATCAGAAGCAAGACAAGAATATCCACTCTTGTTTTTATTCAACATAGTACTAGAAGCCCTAACTCCAGCAATCAGATAAGAAAAACAAATAATAGGCATCCAAATTGGTAAGGAAAAAGTAAAATAGTCACTATTCGCAGATGAAATGATACTACATATAGAAAACACCAAAGATTTCAACAAAAAACTATTGGAAGTGATAAATTCCATAAAGTTGTAGGATACAAAATTAATATATGAAAATCTATTGCATTTTTATATACTAGTAATGGAGAAACAGAAAGAGAAATTAAGAAAACTATCTTATTCATAATTGCACCAAAAAGAGTAAAATACTCAGAAAGAAATTTAACCAAGGCATTCAAACACCTGTACTCTAAAACTATAAAACACTGGTGAAAGGAACTGAAGATGATACAAACAAATGGAAAGATATAGCATGCTCATGAATTGGAAGAATTAATGTTGTTAAAATGTCTATGCTACCCAAATAAATCTACAGATTCATTGGAATTTCTATTGAAATCCCAAAAGCATTTTTCACAGAACTAGAACACGTACTCCTAAAATTGATACAGAGCCACAAAAGATCTCAAGTAACCAAAGCAATACTGAGAAAGAACAAAGTTAGAGGCATCACAATCCCAATCTCAAGATATATTACAAAGGTGTGATAATCAAAATGGTATGGTATTGCCACAAAAATAAATATACAGATTAGCAGAATAGAATAGAGTCCAGAAATAAACCCACACCCATGTGGTCAAATAGTCTGCAAAAAAAGAGCTGAGAATACACAATGGGGAAAAGACAGTCTTTTCAATAAACGGTGTGGAAAACTGGAAAGATACATGCAGAAGAATGAAGCTGGACCATTTTATCACACCATATACAAGAATAAACTCAAAATAAGTTAAAGATCTAAATTAAAACCTAAAGCCATAGCACTTCTAGAAGAAAACATAGGTATTAATTTTTTGGACATTGGCCTTGGCAATATGTTTATGGATAAGTCTCCTCAGGAAAGGGAATAAAAGAAAAAAATAAATGAATAAGACTACACCTAAATTAGAATCTTTTACACAGTGAAGTAAACCATCAAAAAGAAAAAGAAAAGGCAACCTACTGAATGGAAGAAGATATTTGCAAATCCTACATTTGATAAGGAGTTATACAACTCAACACCAAAAAATTAGATTACAAAATGAACAGAGAACCTAAATAGACATTTTCCCAAAGAAGACATCTAGATTGACAGCAGACACAGGAAAACATGCTCAACATCACAAATCATCAAAGAAATGCAAATCAAACCATAATTAGGCATCATTTCATGGCAATCAGAATGGCTACTATCAAAAAGACAAGAAATAACATATGTTGGCAAAGATGTGGAGAAAAGGGAACCTTTGTGCCCTGTTGGTGGGAATTTGAATTCGTCCAACTGCTATGGAAAACTGTATGGTGATTCATATAAGTGTGGTCTAAAAAACAAAGAAATGCATGAACACACTCTTAAATACAGAGAACAAACTGATGGATGCTAGAGGGCTGGTAGGGTAGGTGTGGGAAAATTGGTGAAGGAGATTAAGAGGTACAAATTTCCCATTATAAAATATATCACAGAGATGAAAAGTACAACATAGGAGAATATAGCCAACAGCATAATAATGCTATATGGTAACTACATTTATTGTGGTGAGCATAATGCATTGCATTTTGGAATTTCTGTGCCTCATACTTGAAATTGATATAACTTTATATGTCCACTCTACTTCAGTAATAAATTAAAAAATAATAGTAATTATCCCATGTGATTATTATGAGGAGTAAGTGGTTTAAAAGTTACATAGCACTCGGAACAGTGCTTGGAATTTAGCAATGTATTAATAAGGGCTGTCTCGAATATTGTCAAATTCAAGTGGGAATTAGGCTTACTCTTTGAGGTAGTTTACCAAAACTTGTTTTATTTATCCTTTCACAAGTGAGCAAGAAGATAAACATTCCTCTTCCAATATGTGTGTATTAATGAAGTGTTTATAGGTCAGTGAGTTTGGGGATATTAGGAGAACCACTTGAAAAAAAAAAAAGAAGTAAAATGAAACAGGACTTTAAAGAACATCAAAATTTAAGAAACGGAAAGGAAAGGCAATAAAAATAGACCACCAGAAAGAATGTCCTAAACAGGTAGAAGGACAGGTGAGAGTAGAATTGGAGTAGCAAGGGATAACAAGCCAACAGTGGTAAAGGGATCAGCATGATGATGGTTGAAAATAGGTGCCCCCTATTATACTATTAGGATAATATTGACCTTTGTTTGATTGATTTTAGGGTAGAATTGCAACAAGAAGTTGGTTTGTAGCCAGAGGTTAGACCTAAATATAAGGTGAAGGATTATCAACAACTCTTCTGATAGGAAAAGAGAAGGAGTAGGGGAAGTGATAGCTTTGAAAGGAGGCTGGAACTGTAAGAATGAGAACACGGTTGTAATGTGGGAATATAACATAATGGAAACGAGAATGCATAGATCTAAACTTAAGAATAAATTGGGTTGAATGAGTTTCCTAAAGGAAGATATAATGGATTCTGAGTACTAGGAAGGCAGTTAAGAACATCTTGCAGGTTTCTATCTTATCTCCAGCATTTCCTAGCTGTAGCCATGAGCATGTGCTTGAGGCTCTCTGTGCTTTAGTTCTACATCTGTAAAATTGGGAAAATAGTAGGACCTACCTCAGGTGGCTGTGGTGATGGATTATTACTATATGTGTCTCCAGCATGAGAGCAATGAAAGTAATAACTGTTGTTATAAAGAAAGTGAAATACCATTTTCTTTGAGATTAAGGGAGGTCAGACAAAGGAATAATGCAATTGTGAAAGGGGAAGGAATTTGAGAAAATTCTTTACAGAAATACATTTACTGGAGAAATCAGAGAAAAGTTCTAACAATTAGGAGGGCAGGCATGGCAACATTTGGAGAAAGTGGTGAAATTGAACATTAGTTTTGGAAAATGAAAAAGAGGAAACAAAAAGATGATTCAGGAAGACTGAAGGGGTGCCCAGGTGGCTCAGGTGATTAAGCACTGACTCTTGGTTTTGACTCAGGTCATGATCTCAGGGGTCATGAGATCAAGCCCAGCATTGGGCTCCATGCTCAATGGGGAGTCTGCTTGAAGATTCTCTCTCTTTGCCCCTCCTGCCCTCAAATACATAAATAAATCTTTAAAAAAGGGGGGTGGTGGTGGTTACTGAGAGTCTGGCTGACAGTAATATGAAGACACTTTTCAAGGAATCAAGGTTCAGCTTGTGAGATTTTCTCAAATAGATTTAGCGGCTGATGGATGCTATAGTCACCATTTTATGAGGACTATGCAGGTCAGAAAAAGAGATAGAAATGGGGTGAGAGATCCAGTCCCATAATCATTCAGTCAGACATTCTATCAGGCAGGCTATCATCTTCTAATTTTTTTATTATTGTATTATTTTAAAATATTCTATTATTTTGTTATTCCTTTTTTTATGGAAAATATACACAGTATCAAATTTAACCATTTCAAGTGTACAACTTAGTGACACTAAGTGCACATTGTTTTACAAAAACTACCAGAATCTATCTGCAGAACTTTTTCATCATCCACACAGAAACTATGTACCATTCACTCCCCATTATCCCCTGCTCCTAGGCCCTGGTAAACACTATTCTACTCTCTTGTCTTTATGAATTTGACTCTTCTAGTACCTCATATAAGTAGAGCCATACTTTTTTTTTTTTTTCTTTTTAGTCTGGGTTATTTAACTTAGCATAATGTTTTCAAGGTTCATCCATGTTGTGCCATGTACTAGAATTTCATTCTTTTTTGAGGCCAAATAATTTTCCATTGTCATAGCATATGTCTCACATGCTATTTATATATCACATCTATCCCTGGACATATAGATTATTCCTAACTTTTAGGTATTGTAAATAATGCTGCTATGAATATTAGTATACAGATATATGTTCTAGTTCCTGCTTTCAATTATCTTGGATTTATACCTAGAAATGGAATTGCTGAACCATATGGTAGTTCTATGTTTAATTCTTTGAGGATCTGCTGTAATGTTTTCCACAGGGCTTGTTCCATTTTTTATTCTCTTCAGCAGTGCTTATATATGTATATCTATCCACCAAGACCAAGTGGACTTCATCTTAGAAATGCAAGGTTGGTTTAATAGCTAAGAATCAACTGAATCATTTCACCATATTAGCAGAAAGCAAAAAACAAAAAATAAAAATCCATTGACCTCTTAGTAGATGCAGAAGAAACATTTTACTAAATTTGATATTCATTCATGAAGGGGAAAAAAAAGTGGACAGGAAACTAGTAACAATAAAGAAAACACTGTAATCTGATAAAAATCATCTATATAAAAATCAACATCTTTTTTTATTTGTAAAATATTGGATGGTTTTCTAGTAAGATTAGACACAAGGCAACAATTTATTTCTACTAGTGTTTTTTTTTTTTTTTTTTTTTAGGATTTTATTTATTCAGAAGACATAGAAAGAGGTAGAGATATAGGCAGAGCAGGGTCCCTATGGGAAGCCTGATGCGGGACTCAATCTCAGGACCCCAGGATCACAACCTGAGATGAAGGCAGATGCTCAACCACTGAGCCACCCAGGTGCCCTTCTACTACTGTTTTATTAGAGATTCTAACAATTGTAGTAAGGTAAGAAAATAATAGAAAGTTTGATGATTGTAAGGAAAGAGTAAAATTCTTTCTTTTCAGATGATATGATCATGTTGTCGAAAATCTCAGGTAGTCTATAGAATACAACTGAAAATAATAAGTGATTTTAGCAAAGCCAAGAATACAAGGTCACTGAAATAAAACAGTTGTATTTTCATAATAAACATAATTGAAAAATTGTCACAAGTGTTTGGAAAGTAAAACATAATTTGTATTAATAACTACAAAACATGTGGAATTAAATGAACCTTTCACTGGTTTTCTCCCAAGCTCCAGCTATATTAAATGTGGGTGATTTGGAAATGGATTATATCCTTTTATGTTTCTGTACCTTCGCATAGACTTCTCTGGAAAGTCCTCTCATCGACACTGACTCCATCAAAATCCAAGTAAGTTAACTAACTTGTCTTGGGAAGCCTTAGTTTACCCTGTTCTGGGTATGCCTCCTTGCAGTGAGTTATGCTTATTGTCACAAGTGTCATTTTGTCTTTTTACCTGCTGGATTGTAAACTCCTTTAGAAAGGGATTACAACAATCTCTGGATTCTAATTGCTAATCCAGGGCCTGACCTGTTACAAACAAACAGTAAATATTTGTTGACCGAACGTTTCATGAGAAATACTTACAAAGTAACCAAACCTTGCTTGAAATCTTGAAATGTGGCATGTGTGCATGTGTGTGTTTGCTTCATTTTGTTTTATTTTTGGTCTTATCCCTTTATTTACAAACATATACACACATGGGAAACCATTAACAAATGTTATTGAGGGAAGGTGCCAAGAGAAGTAAAACGTATGGGTGTTTCTCTGGAGTTGAACATTCTTGCTTTTTATTTTCCATGAGAGAGATGGCGACACAACCATCCTCATTGTAAGTAACTAACGAAGTCAAAACTGGCTTTACCCCAGGAACCCTACTGGTCAAAGTAGAGAGACCAGTTAATATTCGTGTAGGAAGATGATTTTCCTTCATTCCCGTTCACTTGTGAGCGAATCGCTGGCCCACGTTGAACACGATGAGGACAAGAGGGAGGTTTTGGTTGGTATCAAAATTAAAGTCTAAAGTCTGCATTTAAATGATGAGTTGCTTGCTTGTGAGAAATTCCCTAACTGGGACTGCTTCCAAACTCACTTCACTGTAGCTTCATGGAATTTTCTCAACTGTTTTATTTGTTCCTTCTCCACACCTCCTCCCTGGTGCACAGAGGCACATCTGTCTGTTTTCTGCCTTATGGAGCATGCATCTACATCTGTGAGGAAAACCCCACTTCCTCGGCTCAAAACCTGTATCTGATTGTGGTAATAAAGCTCTACTTCCTCAGTTCAAAACATACATCAGACAAGACCAATTACTTCAAATGACTCATAGTAACAGGCGAGGCAATAGTCGTCTTTGCAAAGCCTTTGAACTTCTGCTGCTTCAAAGGTGTACTGAAATGTGGTTATGAGGCGATTGTCTAAAATTGCCAAATTACCAGTTTCCAAGCTTTGACATTTGTTATTTTGCATAACTAGACAAAGGAAATCAGTGAGATTACCTACCAGGAGGAAAGCAAAAAAGACCAAAAAAAAAAAAAAAAAAAAAAAAAGAAGACGACACACCCCATACCCCACCACCAAATAAATAAATAAATAAATAAATAAATAAATAAATAAATAACAGGGGGAAAAAAAAAAAACAAGTAGCCACAACATAGGTGAGAAGCTGAGGCTGTGATGCTTCCTTCGCAGAGGAGACAGGAAAAGGCTTCAAGTTACTGTTGAGAGAATTAGAATACTAACTTAAACAGATATTTTTCATTCTTACCATTGCTCTAATAAGCATACAAATGGATTATTCTGACAATGATCAGCAAGTAGGATTTTTCTCAAAGGAAGTCCCTGTCCAGAAGGACTGCCTGGTACTTCGCATTGCGCCAGAGAATTTCCAAAAGCTTGCTGGTGTGTCAGAAATGTCAGTAGCGGTGAACAGTTGTCAAAATGCACACTTGCCTGCCAGCAGCTTGGGGACTCGTGTGAATTGAATTTGTGGCCATACCTGTTCCTGCCCTTCCTTCAGGTGTGACTTTAGCCTGACTTCCTTCAAGGGAAGTATTTTCTAGATGTTTATTGCCTTCCAGACACACTTTTCAATAGGATAAAAGGCTTTCTATTTTACTTTTTGTAAACCTCTTAAAAAATGTCAATCTTCCTTACAAAACTTCTTCTGAAGCCGAATACAGAGAAGGGCAGCAGAGTCTAGTGGTTATAGGCAACTTCTCTAGAGCCAGATGCTTCCGTTCAAATCCTGCCTTTTTCTGTGTCTTCAGCTGATGACTTTGGGCAGGTTACTTATTTCTCTCTGTCTTGATTTCTGCATCCATGAAATGGAGATAATATAATTATATCTATGTCGGTGGGTTGCTGTATTAAATTCAGTGGGTTGCTGTTTAAATATATTAATATTTATAAGGTATTTCAGGGGCACCTGGGTGACTCAGTCTGTTGAGTACCCCTCTGACTCTTGGTTTCAACCCAGGTCATGATCTCGCAAGGGTAGGATTGAGCCCTGAGCCGGGCTCTGCGCTCAGTGTGGAGTCTGCTTCAAATTATTTTCCCCTCTCCCTCTGCCACTCTCCACTTGTACTTTCCCTCTCTCCCTGTCTCTCTCAAATAGATAAATAAAATCTTTTTTAAAAATCAAGTATTTCGGGACACCTCGGTGGCTCAGTGGTGGAGCAGCTGCCTTCTGCTCAGGTCATGATCCTGGGGTTTTGGGATTGGGCTCCCTGCAGGGAGCCTGCTTCTCCTTCTGCCTATGTCTCCACCTCTCTCTCTGTGTCTCTCATGAAAAAATAAAATCTCAAAAAATAAAATAAAATAAAATAAAATAAAATAAAATAGTAAAATAAAATAAATAAAATAAAATAAAATAAAATAATCTAGTATTTCAAATAGTACCTGGCACATGGTAAACATTATGTGTTTTGTGAAATATTTTTAAAAGATGAAATGTATGTATTTAATTTACTTTTTAGAATTTGATTAAATTCATAACATAATGATTTTGTTTTAAAAAGTGAGAATATGTGATTGATGAAGATAAATTCTAAACCCTACTTCCTGAATCTGAGGAGAATCAGTTGGCAGCTGAAACCAGCCAGCTTCTTTTGTAATCTGCACTACAGTAAATCACTAAAACAGCTAAAAGTCCTAGCTCAAGTCCAGAGATCCTTACTGAACTTAGCGAACTAAGCCTTGCCTCCAAATATCTTTGCTTATTTTCTTAGTTTGTCATCCCTCTTAAAATAAGGAGAAAAAAAAATAAAAATAATAAAAAAATAATAAAATCCCAACCTTTGAAAGCATAACCTTTCTTAGCAATAAATGAGCAAGTTTGATGAAGTGATATTATTCACACTTTATAAATACCTAGCAGCCAGGCATGGTGCTACCACCAATACTTAGAAATTTAGATCAAGAGAGGCACCTTAGGTTATTTAGTTCAAGCCTCTCACTTTACAGAAGAAGAAAGAGACTTCAATGAAACAGACATACACAGTCTTTCCAAGATTATAGTCAATTAGCGATGGATTTGGGTGGTCGCTGTGGAGAGTGTGACTTCTGGAGTCAGACAGCGCTGAGTTCAGTTTCCAACTATTTCGTTTCCACACCACTGAAGACATTTTAATCTTAGTTTCCTCAACCCCGAAAAAGATAATGAGATAACATTTGTGGAGGAGATAATAATTGTAAAGCAATTAGCACATTGGCTGGCTTGTAACAAACTCTCAATAAATTGCACCTATTTTTATTGTTATTTGTATTATTTCCTTGTCTCTCGTGTGACTTCCATCATAAGAGACCAAATACCAGATGCTAAAGTAAATACTGGTCTCCTCCAATTCATCGTTGTCAGGTCAAACTCAATGCAAAATGCTCACCTTCGTAGTCTGTTCATCATAAGGCGTAGTTCGCGAATGCACACACAGCACCATAATTTGTTGGCCAAATGGCAACTGAGTCAAACTTTCATAGTCATCTCTAAATATAGCACAGATCCTGTAAATAAACCTGCAGAGTCAAGTTTTATCTTGTCCACTTTGTGTTATCCAGCTCTTGTACAGGAAATGGAGTGTATTTAATATTGATGACTCTGTATGTGTCATTTAATCGTCTCTATTGATTGGATTTCATCAGAGTGTGGGGCTTGGACAGAGCTTTGATTAGACTGTAAGGATTCTTTGCCGTTTTCTTTTAGCCGACACCATATCAATGTACCTTCTGGTGTGATATCACTTTCACAATCAATATCTGAAAAAAGCCCTGCACGCAGGCCTCCAGGAAGAGAAGGCACTGCCTTTAAGTCTCCTTATACACATAGATTAAACCTCTCCAATTGAAAAAGGTTTATTGCATGTTTTAGAGCAAGATAGAAGAGAAGAAAGGACTAAAGGAGTCTCCGTAGGTTTCTTGTGTAATTTGTGCATCATTTTTTATTTAAAAGTGTCAAATTCTCCCTTTTAATGTTGGTTGACATTTGAGAATGGATCATTTTTATCAGTGAAATTTTACAGTTTCAATCTAGTGCTTTTTTTCCCTAGATGTAATAATAGTCTATAAATATATTATTTGGGCAAATTGATATCTTAGACAGACCATTCTTGTCCAAATTCATTTTGCATGGATTTTACTGCTGTGAAATGTCCACTGGGCCTCCCTGACTAATCTTCCACTGAGGCAAAGTTTATTTTTCTATTTGCCAAAGTTGCTCCACCACGAAGTCACAGAGCTCAGGCTCTAGATTGAAAGAACACAAATGAAGTAGCATTAAGCAGCACATGTGTCTCTTTATGCTAGGTTCATGGAGTTTGTGGTGGTGCCTTCATGCTGGCTGTGGAAAGGGCTGGGACAAAATGCTTATTTATCTCTCCTTTGAAACATGGAATTTTCTCAGAGGTCAGCTGCCAGGATTGTGGTGGTCAGGGCTGAACAGAAACTCCTGGAAGGAGATAGGGCAACTTCAATGATTTCAGACTATTTTAAGTATCCAGACCCCAGAGATTGGAAATAATATACTCTGTCACATAAAATGTAAATTCCCAATAATACAAGTTACCTGGATCAGCACACCCAGTGTTACATCCCGAGATGGAATTTTTTGGCCATAGAGTGATAGGCATAAGTGGATACAGAATATGAATGCCATTTTTTTATTACCACTTTCTTTTTTGTGTTTGGTTCCTCTTATTTCTATTACTTTATCATCTCCTCCTACATATTCTTTTGATCCTTATGTGTTTTTTTTCCCTTTGTCTTATTATTTATTTATTTATAGAAAGAGAGAGTGTGTGAGTGAGGGTGGGGAGGCATAGAGCGGAAGAGAGAGAGAGAGAGAATCTTAAGAAGACTTCATGTTCAGCAAGGAGTCCAACCTGGGGTTCTATCTCATGACCCTGAGATTACGACCTGAATGGAAATCAAGAGCCAGACACTTAAAAACCGAGCTACCCAGGTGTCCCTGTTCCTCCTTTTGTTTTCTGTTACTTTAGAACAGTGCCTGGAAAACTAAGGCCATGAGCTAAATCTGTCTGCTTATTGTGTAAATAAATAAAGTTTTATTGAGGCACAGCCACACCCATTTGTTTAAATCCTGCCTATGACTTCCTTCCCTTTGTAACGGCAGAGAAGAGTAGTTGCCCAGAGACTATCTGGACAGCAAAGCCTAAGACATTTTCTTTCTAGATCCTTGCAGATAATGTTTCTAAACTCCTGTGCTAGATCAATATGTTTCCATAGTGAAAGAACAATTTTATATAGGACAATTTGAAGGGAAAATACCATCCTGTTCTCCGGTAATAATTGTATTTTCTTTACCCCATTTCTAAAGTTCTAAGTACCGGATCGTCATTTCTGCTTATATTCTGTATAATGTTCTCAGTGTAGGAAATACTGAGTTGAAAACTGAGTTTTCATTTTCCAGAACCTGAGAAATACAAATGTACATTTTGCTATTGTGTGTTCCCTGATGACATCATAAATTCACCCTTAATATATATCCTCCTGACTCCTCACCCCCATAGAATATTAAAGTATGAGGTTGCCTCTGAAGAGAGAAGGCATATATTTTTATATATCCGTATTTTTAATGTTTTGAATTTTGCTTTTTATAATCATGTGCACAAATGTATTTGCTTAATACACATTTTAAAATTAATCTTCCCCAAAGAGTTTATTCCAGATCCTAGTCAATATATTTTTACCAAGTATAGACTTTTCTACATTTAGCAAAATAGGATAATATATAAAAGTCAGTTTGTAACACAGTAATTTTTACATAAATATATATATTTAAACTCTTCCACATTTAGAATCAATGAACAACAGGCAAGAAAATTATAACTTAGTTTAACTAAAGCAATGATTCTTACGCATGACCTTTCCCAAACTGTTTTAGAATTTAATGGAAGTAACCACTATTTACTGAGCACTTATTAAGTATCAAGGGTTTAAGGTACAACACTTCAGTTATTCTCCATGTCAATTCTGTGAGGAGGGTTGGATATGAGGAGGCAAAGTCTCAGAATTTAAGTTACTAGAGATTCATAGGCAGGTCTGTTGACTCTGTAGCTCAAGGTCCTTCCACACAACCAGGTGCTTCAACTGAGGGCAGATCTCTGTGGCATGCAGACTTTAAATGCCTCCTGGAGACCAATTTCATTAAGGCTAGGGATTCAAGGACAGAGACCAATGTTCTCTTAGCAGCTTGATTATTCCATTGAAAATCTAATTAGTTCAACTTGGGAACAAAAAATCATTTTGCTTTGCTGTGGGCCGTTGGGGTTTGGAACCTTGGGGTATAAGTATCCTATGCAATTTAAGAGAAACAAGAAGGACCCCCAAGTGAAGTTTTCATTTTCCACCACCTGAGCACAGGTTCAGAGTGCTCACCCTTCCATGGCCCAGGGCCGAAGTCATCAGTGAAGATGCTACTGCTATAAAGTGGAGTGTCAGTGACTCCAAGTCATGGAAGTTTGTTCTCATGGGGCCCAGAGGGATCTGGGCCAGAAAAAAATTGGGCATCCATTCTTGATCTGCCATCCTGACATAAGTTATGTTTAGTAAAATTTGCTAAAACTTTATTCTGACCAGGTCACTTCCTTCCCTCCTTATCAACTTTCCAAAAACAAGGAATAAAGTTAAAATGCCTAGTGCTCCCAGGCACGCATCTCCTTGGCTATGTCTTTCACAACTTGTCTTCCTTCTAAAAGGGAAGAGGGACATTTCCTGAAATGAGAGACATTTCTGAAAATCAAGAGTTTTGAAGTTTGACAGCAGAAGTTGTCACCTAAAGACTACCAGTGGGGGTGGATCATGGTCTTTGTTTTTTGTTTGTTGGTTAGGTTTTAAATTTTTCTGAAAGGGCCATTTCTTCAAGCTCTATCAAAATAATATACTTTTCCCAAAATAATCTCATTTTTTCCAAATATCTGCATGATAAATGATAAAGGTGGATAGGCAGGATTACTTCTCTGCAGGTTATGTCTTTCTCTGGAGAATATGGTCTCTGTGCATGTAAACAGTCTTTGCCATGTATCAGAGAGTTCATGCATACCTGCTATGTGTGTATCTGTGTGTGTTTATGTCTGTGTCTAAGCTCTTGTTGATCAGCCCCAGCAGGTGATGAGAACCTGAGGACAGAGTACAGCAGAAAGGTTATGGAAAAAGATCCTCACTGTAGGGTGGAGGTGGGACATAGAAAGGGGGCTGGCTAGAGTTGCGAGCTTGTTCTAGCTTAGGACTGGGACGGTCTAATTTCAGATGAAAAACTCTACAATGCCCTGGTTTGGAAGGAGAGTCAGATCCAGGTTCAGAGGTACCTGAAACTCACACACTTTTGGGGGGGGGTGGCCCTAAGAATACAAGACACAAAACTAACAATGAAAAATTACATCCAGAGTCTTGGAAGAGGCCTTGAATCTTAGGTTTCCTCTTTTTCATAGTAGATCTGCTTCTGGCCTAAATTATAACTTAATTTTCCAGTTGAGACCAAATGCCCTGGTGGGCAAATGAGCCTGTCAGACATCCTGGAAAGAGGAAGTTGTATCCTCGACTGTGTGAGAGATGAAATCTGCCTTTTTTCTCAGATCTCTGGAGGCTGGTCCAGATGCCAAGCCTCGACACACTAGAACTGGCCATGGAGCTGGGCTGAGTTTCGTCACCTGGACAAAGACTGGGGTCTAAGCAGGCCAGTGCCACATACAGACCCAGAGGCCCAATCTAAGCCTGCAGCTCTGAGAGCCGCTGCCAAGGAAACGACGGTGACTCCGTGCTGATCTTCTCTGTCATTATCCTCCAACTTGAGGAATGTCGAGGTGAGTGGCAGGTTAACTTCTGTTCTCCTGTGAAGAATCCAGGGGAGAGCATGCTTTGTGCTTTGGATGTGTGGAAAAGCAAGGCATTGCGGAGTGGAGTGGCGGCCTTTGGAGCAGCAGCACCCTCAGAGGCCCGTGAGCAGCAGGGGCAGGAATAAGACACTTTGGCCAGAGTTAAAGCACAAGAGGAACCTCTTCTTGAGTGGAGAGGAGATGGCATCTTGCAGAAAATAACTGTGGAGCATTTGAGGGGGAACTGAGTCTTTGTTGGGTCTTACACTCACTCAAATTCGTGTACCTACCAGATGCCTCAAAATTTTTAGGAACGGGCTATTGATAGCTGGCATACATACAGTCGAAGCAAATAAACACTAAACATGCATCACTATGCTTTCTGTCACTGAGCCTTTGCTCCTGACTTCCTTTCTTTTCGCTCACCATCTGCTCTCCGTAATCTATCTGCATTTGATGATATTGACCTGTTCTAGAGATCCAGCTCAACTGGCCATAAAGTCTGAAAACCTTCACTGATTCCCCCAGTCATAAAGGATCTTCCTTTTCTGGAGCACTTTGTCTTTCCTCTTTTGATGGCTCTCTGCTGTCACTTAGCAGTGTGGTTGCTTTGTGCACATCTATCTTAGCTTCTTTTGATTGCAAGGATTAGGAAGTCGCTCACGTTATCCCAAATCTTGTGGGTTTCTAGTTGCTTATTCGTATTTGTAAAAGGCAAAAGGGCACACTGAAATCTCCACCCTGGGGGGACAGGGTGGCCCTAGAACCAAGAGTACCAGGTGGAAACAAAGTTGGGAAGCTCTAGGAACCTGTACAGCTGTGGGTATGGCAGTCGTCTTCATGAACTGGGTGAGCTTCATATCATACAAACCCTGCAGAAAGGAACCACGACTCATTCATCATTATAGAGTCGCAAGCTAGAACTGCAAACACAGTGGGCAGGGAGCATTAACCACATGGTGCAAAGGTAGATTGAAGGTCTCCAGGGCCCTAGAGCTAATGTGTCTCTTAGAGGAAGAGAGCATTCTGATAGCAGAGTGAATGAACTTGGTTATCCACATATTATAATTACACTTCCTCCCTCAGTTCAGTTACTCTCCAGAACTGCAATCTTTCCACTGAAAACTTTGTCATTGTGTATCACAACAAGGCTTAGCTTCCAGACTTTCATATTCTAATCTTCATCTCAGTCTCTGTGTTTCCCTCAGAGCAAGAGTCTCGGTGCACAGTAGGCTCTCAATAAGTGTTGAATGAATAGGTGACTAGAAACTAGCTGTAATACCCTTCAGAACACACATTGTGTGTAAGCTATCAGGGTCTGGGGATTTATTTCCCCTTTAGATTGTTTTTCACTAAGAAAAAGGGGGGGAGTCAGATTTCTTTGATGCATAACGGTTCTTCTTTTTTTATTTAGGTAAATTGCCTGTTCCCCCCAAAAAGAAAAAGAGTACATAGCTGTATTGAAAACATACCTCTGTGGCTCATGAAAGCTACTTTATGATTTGACCAAATGGATTTATGGAAAAGAAACAAAAGAAAAAAAATGTATATAGTCAAATATTAAATAACTATCTTAAATTGAATTGAATTCTTGGAGAAGATATGAAAGCTCTGCATCTGGGGTCAGGGTGGGTTAGGAGGGAGGCTTCAATCTTTAGCTGATTTGCTGGACTAAGGAGCATCGAGTATGATGTGAAGAATAATCCTGAATCGGCATGAGCAAGAAAGGTAGGATTTGCCTGCCTCTTTGAAAGTAAGTTCATATCCTTCATGTTCATTATCCTGTAGACCATTAAGCTATTTTATGGGCAAGAGAGAAGTTCAAGTACAGCACAAGTTGCCAAAAGGATTATGAAGTTCATTTTGATTGATCAATAATTAACTGTACCTTGTGAAATTACAGGCTTGACTAACTGTGGAACGTATTGTAGTGAACAGCCCGAGCTGCCAGAAAGAACAGAGAAGACAGAAGAAAAAGCGATAGAAACCGAAACATCTGTCCCCTTTATGCTGCAAGAGCTGGTCGCCAAGATCTCACTGTCTCCTTCTCTATCTAAAGTACAAACAGCATAAAGCAGGGATTGGATTGATATGGGACACTACAGAAGATGTTTGCTTATAATTATTTCTAGCACTTTTTTGAAGCTCAGGGATAAAACATTTCCAATTATTCATCAAGCTCTTGGAACTCATGGGTCTCTATAATAGGGATTTAGCAGAACAACAAATAGCACACAAGGATACAGATGAAAGGAAGGAATGTGAAGGGATTATTAGCATAAAAAAAGCAAATGACTATTTGATGGAATTACAACAATACAGGGAGTCAGAGAGAGATGGAAAAGTAATGCTAATTGATAAATACATAGCTATTTAGCATTAATGTGAATTATGTCATGACAGTAACATGATTAATACCTGTTATTTTCTTTTCACATGGGAATATATATATATATATTTATGAATATATATTATATATGTAGATATAGGTATAATTACACTATATTATATATATTCAAAAGGGGTGTAAAGTATACACCCCTTTTGAAAGATAACTTTCTGGATGTTGTACTTTGCTTTTTTTTTAATTTTTATTTATTTATGATAGTCACAGAGAGAGAGAGAGAGAGAGAGAGAGAGGCAGAGACACAGGCAGAGGGAGAAGCAGGCTCCATGCACTGGGAGCCCGATGTGGGATTCGATCCCGGGTCTCCAGGATCGTGCCCTGGGCCAAAGGCAGGCACCAAACCGCTGTGCCACCCAGGGATCCCTGGATGTTGTACTTTGTATTGTTTTGGTGACTGTCTTGCAAATGCTACCCACTTTCTTTGGACCACTGATAGTTCCAATTCTTAAGATATTGGTGGAAATTTCTTTTACTAATATCTGACAACCTCAGTTTATCTAGAATATATGACTTTTTTATTACTCACTTATAGTTTACGCCTGGCTATTTCTTAACAGGTTTTGCGTATTGTCTAACAAGGACAAATGCCAAAATCTAAAACAGATCCTAAGACTGACTATTTCTGCTTCTGTTCTGTAAATCTTCTATGTCTTTTTCCTCCATTAGTAGTGAGAAAAATTAAATCTTCTATAGATAATAGTAATTTTAATACAACTATGCTTTAAAATTTGCATTTGGCAAATATTTAAATGTTGGTTGGTCAGTCTCAAAATGGAAAGGAAAGAAGATGAAATTCAGTTTCTAACCATAGATAGCTGAGCCATCCTTTTGACAGTGTACTTCAGACCAGGGAATAGATGTACTTTCAAAAATATATTAAATTGATTATTTTTTAGTTTCTTATTACATAAAAGATTTCTATTTATTCTTTAAGAAAAGAAAATACTCAAAAAATACCAAAGAAATACAAAACAAATGGTAAGGTGGGATCTCTAAGACTTTCCTATTTTCCCAAACTACAAGAACCCACCCATTGGCTGGACCATTCAAAAATGATGTTGAAGAGTCCAGTGGCCCATTCCACCATTCCTCATGGATTCTGGGGCCTCAGCATAGCCTTCATAAGGCAGAGAGTTGTTCAAAGGCACCAAGTAGAAAAGGCCTTTGGGGTGCTATGTAGCTTTGTTTCTATTTTTGTTTTCTAAACTCTGTCTTATATATAGCTTAATTTTTTAGTTTGAATCAGAAATAGCATTCTCACTGGAGTAGTCAAGCATGTTAAAACTCACGATGACATACCATAATAAAAATAAATCAGTTTTGCTCCCTTGTAATGTTATGCTTTAAAGGATTTAGAAAGTTAAATTTGCAGTTTAGGAAAGCACAGATTTATAAATTAAGATATATCTGCCACTGATATAATTTTAATAAATATTAATACAAGTCTGCGTAACTGTAGTTTTAAATACAAGAACCTTTCTGGTCAGTTTGTAGAGGTAAATAAGTATAAAGTATGAGATACTACAGGATCTCAGAAGAACTGAGACTTTTAGAATACCAGACAAGTCAATAAACACATATGTATGAATAGAATCTCAACATTTTTTGAACAGAGAAAGCATTTACAGACGGGAGAAACAAAGATGAAAAGGTATCTAGTCATTTTCTGTGCATATCTCTCCTGAAATTGGGAGTAGGAAAAATATTTCAGTTTTATACTGATTTTCTTATGGCTTTTGGAAATTATTTATTTATATTACACTAAAATAAATACCACAATAAAGTTTTTGTTTACTATGATTTAAAGTAAAGTAAATGTTTTATGACCAGGATTTAAAGTTACGTTTGTGACTACAAATAATTCTTAGAAATGAATATTTCCCTGTTTTGCTCTTATACTAAACAAATCTGCAGCATGTTACTTTAAAAATGAAATAAAGCTTGTGTTCATAGTGACAGTCAATAACACTACAGCATAATAATCAATTGCTATTTGTAGCAGCAGGACTAGCAGTGGGGGCAGATCAGTGCAAATTACTGTCACTGTGTGCTGTCATGTATGCAGCCAGCCTGTAGAACCCAAGACAAATGATGCCCTATTCAATGGAATGAGACAGTACTTAGTCATACCTGCACAACAGCAAAGGAATGCAGGCTGGCATCAACTGGAACAGGAAAGTGGATATAAATCTACAACACTGATAGGGAAGAAAAATAAATTAATCCAGCTAAGAGTTCTGCTCCCAAGATTCAAAGTTAAATGCTCATACTTTTTTCTACGAGCTGGAAATTGGTGGATTACAGGTGTCTAGGGATCTACAAAAAGGTCAGATGGCTTTTTAGTGAACACCAAACAAGTCTGTGCGGTACTTTATTCCAACATTGCAGAAAGATGACTCCGAAACCAGATTATTGAGTGTAAATCACATGTTATGGCCAATCCTAATGACAAATTTAAATGATAATTTATGTCTCATACAAGTAAGTAACAACCAAGAGGGGGAACAACCGTGTTTGTCAATATCATTGATCATTGAATTATTTTTTTAATTCGTTTTTATTTTTTATATTTAATTCAAAGAAAGACTGGAAGTTTCTGGTCTATCTTTGGGAAACCTGTAAATCTTTTAGTAAATCGAGCAGGTAATTTCGAAGCCCGAACTATTGACTTTTTGCCTCACTTACCTTCATCAGGCCATTCCCTTTCTCTTTTGTGGGCAGGTAATTCAGAAAGTTAATACAAGGAGAAGAAAGGAGAGGGAAGGGGTATATATTCAAATCTGCAAAGGAAACAAGTTGAGCGAATTGACAACATAGGAATCCCTCCATGTTTAACGCTTCCCGGTAATTAATTAAGTTTGCAGAGAAGTATGTTAACTCACTCAGGAGAAAAATACTTCAAATGTTACTTTGAATGGAATCAGGACCAGCTATGTAATTTACTGCAGAGGAATCTATGGTGCCCCTTGTTCAAAAATAATTAAGAATTTCAAGATGACAACAGCAGACCATTAAACCTAGGATGGGGCCCTTCTAAGCGTGGGGACTCTCGCAGCTACTCAGCTTGTACATCCACGAAGCCGACCCTTGATGGGATAGTTTATCTTCCTACACTTCAACCTCACCACAAACACTAGTCTAGTTTGGTTTATGTTACTTAATCAACCCCCGACAAATTGATCTCTAAAACAAAGATTGCAGGCTGATAGCCTGCAGGCTGAAGTCGTCCCAGAGACATATTTTGTTCAACCTGATGGGTGACTATTATGGGTCAAGACTGAGTGACAGCTGATCTCCTTGGAAGAGAATTCCCCTCTCAGTCCCCATTATTTCTTATTCTTTTACAATGAGCCATTTCGCCCCTTACATTATCTGCCTCGCCCCTGTTAACATTTGAGTTTGCCTCCCATAAAATGGTTATGAAAATCTTTCTCCAGCATTCCCTGCTCCTAATAGCAGTGCAAATAATAGTAGTAAAAGCATCATGCTGATAAAGCTTCATGGATCTTAAGAAAATATTAGTTAAAGCACAAGTAAGTTAATAGTATTGATGAAATGCATATTCTGGAAACTATGCTCTCTGGAAAAATTTGCATTAACTCAGTACCCCCTTTAATGAAAACCCGTTAGGAAGAAATGCCACCCTCCATTTCACCCTGTTTACTTCACTTATCTATATGGAAAAACCTCAAAAATTCACTTACCAATCTGCTGAGCCATTTATAATTCTGAAATCACATTAAAAGCAAGTAACAAACACCAAGGGGGGTTGGGGTAGAAACACTTAAGTATAATTAAAAGAAATTGAAATGACCCTCAGAAGCAAACTGTGATGAATGAAAAATAGTAACTCTTGTCCCAAGTGAAATGACTTTCCAAGTACGCCCCAAATGTGTACATTATTTAGAAATGTGACAATTCACTTGATTGTTAAACATGCTGGCGATAAATTGTAGTTTCCCAAAAAAAGGACTAAATGACCTGAAAAATAATGCATTAAAGATTTAAGAAAACATTTCTGCCAAATATGACAGTGCTTTCAATATAGTAGTTTTTTTTATTGACAGCCCTGTTATTAATGGCTGAAGTCTATCACTCTTACACCTTCATCACAGGCGGAACCCAAATACAAAGCCCAATGTAAATTTTACTTTTTTTTCAACTTGCTGGATTATTTTCAAGATGGAAAGTCTATGCCAATTTAATTGTGCTTCAACCTAACTTCTGGGTTAAGCTCACATATAAGACGAACAAAATCCTGGAAGGTTTTTTTTCTGTGAATTATCCTATCTGACTTTTCATTCCTTCACCTTCCCAACTAATAAAATGAAAAACTTCGTATCAACTTTTAGCTTCTGCTGTATTTTACTGATAAAAACTGTTCACCTTGTTTGAAGCATTTGGAAAAAAAGAATGCACACAGCAATACTCTTGAGTCAAGCTTCTGCCACCGTCACTCACTCTTTCTGAGATATCAGGTCTATACAACTTCATATTATAGTGGTTCGTCTTTTTTCGTTTCTTAATTCTGCCTATACCCAAAACTATAGTTTTATTCAAAGAAATATTTGCCACGTAAATCATCACAGATTAGAACTATCTTCAGGACACTGCTTTTAGAATATTATTGGTGTTCACCAGGCAGAGAACAGATGGGACTAATGCTACCATTATTATAACTTTCCAGAGAGGTTTTTTTAAATAATGAAAACTGTGTAAGGACTTTGGCTTTTTCTGTTTGAAATACTCACCACAGAGTTCAAACATTAAACTGGGTTAAACTAGGTAAGTAGATAAGCTGTATGAGACCTGGGTTTTTTAAAAATTTATTATTATTATTATTATTATTATTATTATTATTAATTATTATTATTATTTTAGCAGAATACATTTAAGGAGGAGCACAGTGTGTCACAGGAAATGTTTCCCAGGGAGAATTCTATCTCATGAGGACGTGATTCACATGCTGTGGGGGAACTATAACACCAGCAGCACTAGCCCATTTTCTGGATTGCTTATTCTTCTTGAAGTTGTCTAGATATTATCTATATTCCTTTCTTTATTGTCATTTTTCTACATTAATGTCCTTTTTACAACTGGTGAATTCCATATCATGTATTGTTTTTGGTAATATTCACACATCCCTTGAGGAAGAAACATGATTTATGGAAACATAAATAAGATTTGAACTTGACAACAATGGATAAGCACTAAATGGAAACATGACTTGCATACCTTCTATCATTATGTAGAACCATCCGGAACAAAATGGGTCAGGGATGAGGCTGACTTTGTAATCCTGTGGTTGACTAATACACACATTCACATGCCTGATAAGTGTCAGGGCAACATTTGCACGAATGGAACACTTGGGTGGCTCATTGGTTGAGTGTCTGCCTTTGGCTCAGGTCGTAATCCCGGGGTTCTGGGATTGAGTCCTGCATCGGGGTCCCCCAAGGGAGCCTGCTTCTCCCTCTGTTTATGTCTCTCCCTCTCTGTGTGTCTTTCATGAATAAATAAATAAAATCTTAAAAAAAAATTGTGCTTATGTTTAAAGATCCCAGTACTTTCTATTGTGCCATGCTATCTTTCTCTAGGCTCTATGGGTGATAAGCCTCTGTGCTTTACATGCCTTATTAATAAACAACCTACATGACACTTTTAAGGATTTTTTAGCTGGTGTTGGAGGCAGAGTTTATAGACCTGGGAATTCAAAATAAAAATGGTTGCTATTTCCCTTGTGACTCCAAAACAAAATTAAAATTGGAATCATTTTGAATTCTAGGTTCTTGGGAAAGAATCAAATACCATATAAACAAGTTTGATAACAGGTTTTTTTTGAAGTACCTTTTCCATGGTATCAAGGAATCTATTCAGAATGCATGCAATTGACTAAAGTTGAAATTTAGTAGACTTTTCTGAATCATAAGATAAAATCCAAACTTTATTTTTTATATTTTTGATATAAAGAGTATTTTTAGTATTAAGTTTAATTATTTGAAAGCCAGTTATCCATTCAACACATGTGTGTGAAGGAATAGTATACATGTAACAGTGGAATGACAATGTCCTCTCCTCAATTTGCTTATATAGATTAATAAAGTACCTCTGTAATATTTCTCATTTAACAAAAATATTAATTATATAATCTTTATACCTTTTGATACATAGTAGTATAGAGCATTAAAAATAACACATGGAAAAAAAGTCTCACATTCAGGTATATTAAATAGCAGGTTCAAATAGCAATCTCATGACTACCGCATATGTGGAGTTTGTTTTGTGTGTGTGTACTTAAAAAATATAATACAAACTCAGTGTTTCAACAATTTTGTCAACTAACTAATTTTAAAATCAATAATTTCATCACAAACTTCCCAAGGACTATAGACATTAGTTACATTTGATATTCTTCCTATGTTTTCTGCAAAACCCCCATATGGAATAAAGGGCACTATATTGAACTCCACCATATACGGGTAATTTATAAACTCCTTATAAATACAAAGAAAAAAAGAACCCTAGCAGAATTCATTTATTTTATGTAGCATGTGTATGATGAAGAGTATACCAAGATTTTTGTAAAAATAGAAACTCACATAGAAAATTTGCTTGCAATCTTGACAGTATGCTTACACCTGTTGATTCCAAAAAACCATTGTGAAGAATTATAATGATTTGAATTGTAAGAAATGCATTAGCATTAACTAAAGATGGTGAAAATCTCTGGTTCTAATTTGCAACCTGCACCTTTTTTTAAATTTTTTTACTATATTCTCTTTATATTGGTTTTCATCACATGGACAGTATAGTCTTATTTTTTTATTTTTTTATTTTTTTAGTTTTATTTTTTTTTTTTGATAGTATAGTCTTATGGGGAAATAATGAGATTGATTGAGTAGCAGCAACATTAAAAAAGTGAATGGATCTAAGAGTCAAGATTTAACTAAATAAAATACGCTTGGCATCAGAAAAAAGAAAACTAAATGAAAAACCTCTTACTAATATTATACTATTTAAATTTCTAATTGTTAAACATTTTAAAAAGAAAGATTGTCAAAAAGTATATTGTGCTTTCCTGTCTTGAACAATGGTGGTTAAAAAGCCTAAAAACCAGACATTAAAGAGTGGAAACCAGAAACAAAGGAAAGCTGAGGTAGGAGGCAAGGTTAGAATAAAAATCAGGACCAAAATGCCCAAGAAAGGGCCCACTACTGATTAACCCTGTTTTTTCAGGGAGAAAGAGCAGATATTCTCAATCTAAGGAAAGCCATACACATGAGGAACTGTTCAGCAGTTCAATCCAGGATTGAAATAAGAAAGAGGATGGTCAGAAGCCAGTTGGTTAGTGAAAGAGGTGGCACCAAAGTGTTTAAACTTGGCAATATGCCCAGTTATCCTACTGAAGATGTATCTCAAAAGTTGTTGAAACACTGCAAAATAAACACACAAAAGAAAAAAAAAAAAAACCTTTCATCAGCAGGTGAGAAAACTAAAAGATAGTGCTGTGTTGAAGACCCTTCTTTCCATCCCCACTTGTCACCATAGAGGCAAAAAAATGGTTTTCCGAAGCAGCTGAAGCAGCTTGCTATTTGTGAGTGTTTGTCTGGTCCTCAGTTTAGTTTTTTTGTGTTGAACCCAAAAGAAATTTCTTGTTGCCACCTCCACCAGAATTGATGTGCAAATCCCCAAAGAGCTCATTGATGCTTCTTTCAAAAGAAGGTACGTAAACTAGGCCACCAAAAAGATGAGATCTTTAATACAGAGAAAGACAAATACCAGGTTACAGAGAAGGGCAAAGTCTATCAGAAAGCTCTGGACTCTTAATTTATGCCAATAATTAAAACTGTCCCAGGTTGCCTGGGTCGCTGAATTGTTGGCTCTGGGTGTAATCCCAGAGTCCTGAGATCGAGTCCTCCATCGGGGGCTCTCCACAGGGAGCCTGCTCCTCCCTCTGCCTGTCTCTCTGCCTCTCTCTCTGTGTCTCTCATGAATAAATAAAATCTTTAAAATAACAACAACAACAACAACAACAACAACAACAAACTCTCCCTCAGCCCCTCAGCTATCTGTATTCCAAGTTCTCTCTCACAGAGATTATCTTCATAAATTGGTGCTCTGTATTTCTAACAAAGAATTAAAATAATTGAAACATTAAAAATATGGTATTATTTTAAAAGCCATTTATAGCAGCATTTGTTTTCAGGTCAATTCTTTTATCTTAAGATTTTTTTGGTACACAGAGAAAGTTTACATTTAACCAAAAATAAAATTTATACGATAGCCAATTTTTCAAAATCTTTTCTTTTAAAATTAGATCACATGTTTGTCATTGACAAATCTGGGTCTCTATGCATATTACCATCACCAGGTAATGAAAGTGTATTCTTTGTAAAGGAACTGCTCAATAAAGTAATACTAATTCAACAGTCGATTAGTATTATTTTTTTTCTATAGAAATCAAAGTGATTTTTAAAAATACAAAACTGCTCCGTTAAAGTCATAATACTACGGGCACATACAGAGTTTTCAATAAACCTGGATTTTATTTTTTATTTATTATATAACAGATGATCTGAATGTAAGGGTTAACAATTATAAAAGATGTTGATTCCATTTGTAGAAAAGAGTAGACACTAATAGATAAAACATTTATGTTCCATATGTAAGAAGATTTATATGTTATTTAATAAATATCAATGACATATTACATTTCTCTTGGTTTGGGTAGAAATCTAGATTCCATGAAATATAGATATAGCGCTTGGAAAAAAAAGAGTAATGCCTGACTAATGGAGGACTCTGAGGGAGAAGGGACTGCAAATATTTAGGAAGTTATTGGAACTAGCACCGGGTTAGTTTATTAGTGTTTCAGTATAAAACTTATAGGAAAGTTGACAACCAACTATCCTACTGCAAGAAAAGTGATTCATTTCTTGAAGATGTCCATTGAGGTACTTTGCAGGCACTTAAGATTCATCAAATTGTAGCATTTGTAATATGGGAAAATAGCGTTCAAAAATAATCCTTCCCTTAAAATGGTGGCAATTGCCAAGGGCCTAATATAATTTGGCAAAAAGTGCCTTGTGTACTTCAATCAAGAGCCGATTTAATCTTATTACAAAAACTATAATGGTTTTATTGAACTCCTATCTAGTCTCTATTGGTCTAGTCTTGTAGATGGAAAATTACTTCCCCTTTTTGTTCTTTTAACTTAAGATGTTTTGGAAAGGAAATTAAACTTTAAGTTATCAAAATAATGTTGTAGTTGATTGAAACAACAAGAAAACTTTGAAGTTAAAGTAGATTAGTTGGAGAATGTCAATGAGGCTTCCATGGAGTGCTTAAATGCTTCATGCCAATTACAACGGGGCACTCTTCTCCCATAGATAGGGAAATGATATTTGTTTTGTATTATCTTTGACATCTCCAGAAAGCTATCCTTCTGCACACAATAGCGTGATTCCTATGGCAGCACAGTCTCACACAAAAGTAGTTGTATACACCTATTTGAGAAATTGACCAGCTAAAAATAAGAAACTTTGATGAACATGTATACTGTAAAATGAAAAAAAAAACATCAATTAAAGGTTATGTATGATGTGTGTATCACTTAAAGCATAGCAGAACAGGAACTGTAGAGGTTGAATGCTAAGGAAGGGTGAGTTTGGAGATTTCCCTAAGAGGTTACCCTTAGTGTTCCCTTTGTGCCTGAGGGACTTGAAGAATGACTGATTAATAGAAAAGATGCAGGTGAGTTTAGGCGTCTTTGCAGACAATCTTTCAACCCTCAGGGTTGGCTCACTAAGGTCTCAACTTCAGTCACATGACTGGTCTTTGAAATGAATCTGGCTCCTACATGGAAAAATATGGTGTCTCAGCATCAAGCAAATACTGTTACTTGGAATATACACCTCCCACAACCCTGCTTAGGATATCCTTGAAATTAAGTCTGTGGCTTATCTTCCACATTTTAGGAGATTGTCGCACAAGAATACCCAGTGCCATTCCCTCTGTGACAGAAATCTTTCTCCTATTGGTGCAATTCTCTTAGTGTTTACAGATGTGTTTTTGAACCTTAGTCTTTGTGGCTGGATTCCTACTACTCATTCTTGAATCTACTGATCCTGACAAGGTCTCTGCTTGGAATCTTGTCTGTTTCATGTGAAATTCACTGACTTTTATCATGGAATCACTCAGACACGGTTAACCACCTAAAATTTATTATTTGAATCCTCAGTGGATTCTGGGATTGGTGTTAAAAGTAGGGATAGAGTAATGAATAAAACAGAATGTGTTATCTACTGTCCTGGGGTTTACAAACTAGTGGGCAAGGCTGGCATTAGACATGCGATCAGACTAGTGATGGATGTTGCAAAAAGACCATGACAAAGGCTATGGATGTGTATGTCCAGATATCTAGGCTAATCTGGAAGATTCAGGAATGGTTTCTGGTGAAACAGTGTCTAAGTGGAGACCAGAAATGGGAATTAGCTAAGTGAAATGTTCAGCAGAACATTTAAGCAGAAGAAAACATGTATATAAAGGTCAAGCAGCATAAAAATGTGGTGAATTAAGAGAAAATAAAAATCACCGACGGCTGGACTGTAAATGGGCCTGTACCTGTTTGAGTGTTTTTCTTTTTGCCCAGGAACTTGCCATGATTACCTGCCCTGCTTTATTTCCACTTATGTCTATTCCATTGTTATCTGAGGCCATGGTATGAGTATAAGGTATCTTGGAGGGTAATCAGCAGAGAAACAGGAGTCAAAAGCAGAGTGCGGTGAGAAGCTAAATTAGATGTTCAAAATTAGAAATATGTCACTGGATTAGGTTTGCTGTGGGGTATGTTCTATAAAAAAGAATAGCTGGGACCCTCACTGTGAGGGATAGAGTGGGCAATGCTGAGGTTTTAAGAAAACTCACAGTTTTCTTAGTGAGGTTAAACCTTGTCTAGCTGAAATGATCAGAGAAATGAATAGACAAAAATAACTGTTTCTAGTCATATCTTTGTTTGGAACAGAATGTTCACATTTAAGTTTAATACATGTTTCTAAATTTATCCTTAACATATTTTTTCACTTTTCTTTAAAAAACAAAAAACGAATGTCATTATCGCGTTGAGCTCAATCACGTCAAATTGTTTGGGCAGTTTTGATTGTGATATTTAGGTGCATATTTCTGTTGTACACCTTATGGGTGAGCGCAATGGGACTCCGTGTCACTAATTTCCCCTGGTCAGAAGCAGGAACAAAGAAGTGCACACAACAGTCTGTGCTTATGCACTTAGGTTCTCCAAACCCGCAGAGAGCTGGGTGTGGGAGGCAAGTGTGGAGCTGCTCTTTCAAGTCTTCTCCAGGATTTCCGGGGTGACACAGAGGATGCTTCCTGGGGCGGCAGTGTGATTCAGATTATTAACACGGACAGAAAGAGTTGGTGGAGACTAGAACAGGAGGCATATTACGGAGGGAGAGTAAGTTTTTCTCTGCCCAAAGCCCAAGTTCTCATCTTGAAGACTTCATGTTTATTTGATATGTGTGATCATTTGAGCCTGCACAGACCTGTTCCCTATTTGAATAGACTCAACTTAAGTCTTTTTCTAATCAAAAGGCTGATGAGCGAGCCCAAATACCAAATTCAGGAATAGCAGAGAATTCATTAAAACATTTCCACAAATTTGGATCAATCTGGGCCTCCTTGGTTTCACTGAAACAGTACTTTATATAAGTTTTAATATCTGAGAGAAACACAGATGCCATTCCAAACACCTCCTTGAAGATGCAGCAACAAGAGGGGTTAGGTTAAAAAACAAAAACAAAAACAAAAATAAAAAGATAGAGAGAGAGAGAGAGAAGTTAGGCAGCCTCCAGCCTCCAAAACAACCCTCACTGATCCTTGTGTCCTGCTGTGTGTGCCCTTTTGTAATGAACTCCCTCTGAGTGTGGGTAGGCCTACTGACTCATTTCTAACAAAAAGAATATGGCAGAAATGTTGGGATGTTTCTTATAAGACCAAACATGCAATTAGCCGCAATTGCACCACTGGGCATTTATCCCAGAGAAATAACTTCTTATCAGACAAAAACCTGTACATTAATGTGCAGAATAACTTTAACTGTCATAGTGAAAAACTGGCTTCAAGGCAGATGTCCTCCAAAGGTGGAAGATGACACAGTGTCATATGCCTCTGATTGAATACAAGTCAATAATAAACAGGAACAAACCATTGATGTATACAATTTCAATGAATCTCCAGATAATTGTGATGGGTAAAAAAGTCAATCCCAAAAGGCTGGATACTGTATAATTCCATTTAGATAGCAATTTTGAAATGACAAAATTATAGGAATGAAGAACAGATTAGTGGATGCCAAGGATTAGGGGCAGAGTAGGATAGGGAGACAAAAGCAAGTCCAATTATAAAAGGACAACACAAGAAATAATTGTGTTGATAAAACTATCCATTATCTTGGGGCACCTGGGTGGCTCAGTGGGTTAAGTGTTTGCCTTTGGCTCAGGTCACAATCTCTGGGAGCCTGCTTTTCCCTCTCTCTCTGCCTCTGCCCCCAGCTGTGCTCTCTCTCTCAAATAAATAAATGTAATTTTTTAAAAATTAAAAAGTTAAAAAGATTTTAAAAAATCATTTAAAAAATAATTTAAAAATCATTTAAAAATTTAGAAAAATTGAAAAGATTCATTACCTTGAATGTGGTGGTAGGTCCGAAAACTTAACACATATGATAAAATTGTGAAGAATTAAATACTTGGCACTAAAGGGCACATGAAACTGGAGAAATCTGAATAAGATTAATGGATTATATCAGTGTCAATAATCTGGATGTGACATTTCATTGTAGTTTTTGCAAGAGGTTATCTTGGGGAAACTGGATAAGGGTACATGAGATCTCTCTGTGGAATTTCTTAACCACTCCATGTAATTCTACAACACAAATTTCAATAAAAAACTGATGTGATGTCACTTTTGAGATCAGCTGACAAAAAGATCTGATAATTTTCTTTGTTTCTTGCTGCCTCTGTTCATCCCCTCTCTTAGCCCTTGCTCTGGGGGGCACCAGCTGCTGTGTTGCAAGTGGTCCTATGTACACAGAAACCTGTGTCCCCAGCCAACAGCAAGAAAAGGCCAGAGTCCCTTGAACAGTGAGTCATCTTAGACGTGGATCATCAAATGTCTGCTGATAGCCAGGTGAGTGAGCTTGCTAGAAAATGCTCCCTCCGTAAAATTTTAGGGTGACTACAGCCCATGCCCGTACCCTGAATGCAGCCTTATGAGTGACCCTGAGCACAGGCACCCAGACAAGCCGAATCAGGATTCATGGCCATAGGAGCTGTGAGATAATGAATAATTGTTTTAAATGGCAGAGTTTTAGGGAAATCCGGTAGGCAATAGAGGAAAACTAAAAAGCATCTCACAACTAGACAATGACAGATCCTCAAACTTGTCTTCACTAGGTTTTCACAGGGTCTGACAGGATGGCAGCAGCTCCTTTCTCCCTCTTCTCTTCAATCCCACCTGTGAAAACAAACAAGCAAGCTGCAGCCCCAGGGGGTGCAATCTGTCCATGTCAACCCTACTCTACCCTGCTTTTAGTCTTCAAGACTGACAGGTGTGACTCCCCTGCTCCTTGTTTTTTTGGTGGGTTCAGTAGGAAACAGGAGATTGGAACAATAGGGAAGAGTGAAGATAGGTTCATATTTTTTTGGCTCATCCATGAAAGGTCACCCCAAACAGGCTACATGGATGCATCCTTTGACAGAAGGTTCTACCCTTTTTAGAACCGGCTGGGGGCCTGGACTCTGAACTCTCCTTCTTCTGTTCTGCTGCCGGCAGGTCCAGGTGTGAAGAGTATCTCTAGTGCTGTCAGCACAGAATTCTTGCACTATCCCTGTGGTTGCACTACACTGCTAGCACACGTCTGTAACGTCACTGGTGATGTATCCCACCTGCTAAAGCCATCTGCTTGCTACTTAATGAGACTCACTGGTCTTTCCATCTTACTCCCTTTTCTCTCCTCTCCCCTTTCTCTACCTTTCTTCCCTTTCCTTTCACCAAAAGACCTAGTTTTCCTTTGCTCTTTCCTGGTTTCACCCTGGTGTTCTAATGTTAATTTAGTTTTTCCAGTTTTCATTCAGGGCCCAGAATCGGGCACACAAAAAGTGTCACCTAGAAGGCAGGAATTACTAGGCAGTTGCCAAGCTCTTCTTATGTTGATCTAGAGCCACCTTTTAAAGTTGTACAGTTTTTGTGTGGGAGAAAAAGCTCCAGACAGAAGGAGCAACTTTGGATTAAAAGCTAGACTAAACTGTACTCCACCTGCCAGATGTTGGAGCAGGGCAGCCCTTGAGTCAAGAAAGTGGCATGTGTAGTTTCTTCTAAAGACATCTTTTGCTGGCCAAGTGGTGCTCCCAGATGACTCCCTCTCTTGCCTGGAGGGGATCTTCTTTCTAAACAGTGCCAAGGGCATTCCATGTTCTCTGTGGCTCTGCTTTTGGCCCTGACACACTAGGATTATCACTTATAATATCCCCAAAATATGCACTAGGACAGACTCCCTTCAAACAACAGGAAGAATTTTTGGATCAGGATATGGTGCCTCTTCCCTAATAGGAACCTAAAGGGGACATTGTACTCCACTTAGGCAAAAATAACTGCCGTGTTTCCCTTTGGTTGGCAAATTTTCCTTCATTTGTAATATCCATGTATTTATCATCTATCAGATTTCTGTAGCCTATTGAAGGGCCTCCAACATGATTGGGCTTCAATGAAAACATGAAATTAAGCCATAAGATATTCTTAAAGCTAATTTGGCATCTTGGTTTCACCAAAGCCCTATGTGCTTTAGAGTTCCTCTCAGCCGAATAAAGGACCCTCATGATTTATCAGTTGAACAGGATTCAAGTGCAAGTGACAAATACACACTGTTTAAGCATGTACATAAAATGTTGTATTTGAAAAGCATTAAGGAGTTTGAATAGAAGCTGCTCTGTGAATTATCTGGAAACCAACATCTCTCACTCACTCCTTCACTCAGCCTCCTTGACTATCCTAGGGTGTACCATTATTTTGAGGGGCTCGAGTCTCTGTGTTTTCTGTATTGAGGTCTAAAATGCATGAAATGATGACCGCCATTCTCAGGGGAGCAGAGCCTTGTTTTTGGGAAAGGTGTGCCTGCAGCTGCCCTGTGACATGGGTCTCTCAACAGAGCTGAGCTTTTCCTATGTGGCCCAAACTAAAGGTATTGTGCAAGTTTCTGGGCAATGATTTCCTTAGGAATGACTCTATGATGATTAAAATGGTTCCATCGGCTTTCCTTGAGTTTCTAATATGGCACAGTTTTACTTTTTCTAAATATTCTCTGTGTAAACATTTAATTTCTTGAATTTCTAAATGTTGGACATACTCTCATTGAAATTGCACTTTCCTATCATCTCTGCTGTCTCGATAAATGTATGATAAAAATATCAGGTTTTGGAAAGATTATTTTAATCTCCAATGTGTATTATGTGAAATATTTGACTTGTAAAGTAGGTAATGAGAAGATGCCATTTTGTATATTACTGTAATATAAGTAGCACTTTTTATTAAAAATAAATAAATATAAGTGGAAATAGGGTAATCATTGAAAGCACAATATTTCTCAAACAGAATATAATAAAGCTCATTCAAAATATGTGGTTTTATCCTCCTAAACTAGAGAAATATATTCTCTCTTATTTAGCTTTTAAAATAAAATAATGTGGTAGACAGAAAAAAATGTTGTGCACATAGAACTTTCAAGATTTTTATGGTCATTTATTTATAAATATATGCAAACATTCTTTTTTTCTATATTTTCTCCTTGTTGGCCAATTGCAAACTGATCACTTACAATTGTACTTGAGTGCTTAGTGACCAGAAAATTTACAAATGCTGCTGCTGCCAGAGAAACTGGAAGTGCACAAGCAGATTGAAGGAAATACTACAGGCGAAAATTAGCCATCATTAGTTACCCCTGCTAATATTGCAGAAAATTGGAATGCTTGCCTCACTGAGAATTGGAAACATTTCTGAAGTTTATTTAGAACAATGGAAGAGACTTTTACATATACGTACATATAATTATTTTAAGACATTGTGTTGTTATACTTTGCAACTATATTTTAAAATTTATTTGTACTCAGCTAAGTTTTTTTTTTTAAATTTCAAACTTTTCATTTATGTTTTAGGACTATATATTTAAAATCTTAGAAGGCAAAAGTTTTAGGTGATAAATGCTGGAATTTATTGGTAGTTCTATTTCTACTAATTCTTTATCAATACAACTGTTGTACTGATATTGTAGGTTAACTGTCACACAGTTCCATCACAATTTAAATCTTTCCTCTGAACCTAACTTTAGTTAGTCATCAATAAACCATTAGGCAATCAGTGTCTTCTTGGGAAACTAAACAGAGTTACAATTTAGGATTCAGCTGGAAAATATATTTATTGAACATATACTACGTTCAGTGGCATTATTTTAGGTCTTATGAAGAATTCGGAAAAAAGTTAGAAGAAGCGTACTATCCAGCGAGAGAGGGGTTTATCAATAACCAAGTTGTAAAGCAGAATGTGCTAAATGTTCTCATGAAGTTGAATACATGATGACATTAAGAAAATAATTATTTCATTTTGCTTTCTGTATTTCCTTTGTCTTTGTAGGCTTTCCTTTTTCCATGTAATGATCTCCTTCTGTCTCAGACCTCTCTCTGTATCTCCATACTTGAGAATGAAGAAGAGAGACAGAGACAGACAGACAAAGACAGAGAGGGCAATGTGAAGCCAAATAAATATTTTTAAAAACAGATATACATATGTGTGTGTGTTGTTGTTGTTGTTTTTGTTCTGGAGGAAATCACAGATGATTCCTACTATATGTTGCTTTTTTCTCTCTTGTGCCACTAATGAATATATACTTTTCTTGATATTTTCAGTGTTTATGCTTACAGATGACCTTACTGTCAATATCTCTGTCAAGTACATTTCCTCAACACCTGTTATAAAATGCTACAGGCTTCCATGCACATGTGATACCATATTGGAATGATCCAGTTCATTTGACAAAATGCAAATAGGTAGGATACATGTTGCCTAACATATTTAAGCAGCATTATATTTTGATCAAGGGAGACTTTGGGAAGATTTTGGATGGCATAACATATAAAGATTCTTTCAGCATGTTTATTATTGAAACCAATAGACCAAAGAGATGCTATTGAAAAACATGCCTTTCTTGGTTAAAGATGTTGCTGAGACATATGATAAAAGATGTGTAATTAAATTAGAGTTTTCACATAGCCATAGCATATAAATCCATATCCATATATCTATAAATATAAGTGGATAGACATATTATTTTTTAAAACATATGGATTTTTAGTTCACTCTAAATATTTTTGGAAGAGTTTTTGATTCATAAGTTTCCATAAAGAAATTAAAATGAGAAAACGGAAGATATCTTGTTGGAATTTTCATCCTTGAAGCATTTCCTATATACAGAAAAGCCATGAAGTATTTAAAACCACTAGCATGGGACTGGTAGAATTTCTGTCAGTCATTAATTTCTTACACTGTTAGTGTGGAACAGAACAGAGTCTAGAACAGAAAGAAATTTTAAGATTAATTAAATCACCTCATCCACTCAATAAAATATTCTATGTGCCTGCTACATACAGTGTCTTTGTGTTTGGCCCTGTGGATGGATGGATAGATTGATTGATCTGAGAGGAAAAGAGTTGGGGAAGGGCCAGAGGGAGAGGGAGAAAGAAAATCTTAATCAGGTTCCACATTCAGTGAGGAATCCAACCTGGGGCTCCATTTCATGGCCCTGAGATCATGACATGAGCCGAAATTAAGGATTTGATGCTTAATCAACTAACCACCCAGGCATCCTTGGTCTTGTGGGTTTATAACTGAGTAAGACTTACTTCCTATCTTCGAAGAATTTTTGTTTCACACAAACACACACGCATATACACCATCTAGCAAAGATTTTCTCCCAGTTTGTTCATAAGGTGATGACCAACCAGAATGAGGACTAGTTATTTAGGGAATAAAAAGCAAAACAAAACAAAACAGAACAAAACAAAACAATGATACTTCCAAAAGTTTTTTTTTTTTCTTTCCCTTTGGAACTGTACTATAGTCCCTCTGTTCACTGTTTTGCTTTTCACTGTCTCAGTTGTGTTCAACTGTGGTCTGAAAGCAGATGAACCTCCATCTGACATGTCATCACATGTCAATAGTAGCCTAATGCTATGTCACAATGCCTATGTCTCTCACCTCACTTCACCTCATCATGTGGGTATTTTCTCATCTCACATCATCATAGGAAGAGGGGTGAGTACAATACAATAAGATACTATGAGAGACAGAGACCACATTCACATAACTTCTATTTCAGTATATTGTTATGATTGTTATATTTTATTACTAGTTACAGTCATTAATCTCTTACTGTGCCCGATTTATAAGTTAAACTTTATCATAGGTATGTATGTATGGGAAAAACATAGTATATCTATGGATATGGCACTATATGTGGTTTCAGGCATCCACAGGAGGTCTTGGAACATACCCCTAGAAGATAAGAGGGTGTTAGTGTAACTACATATCCCTTTTTCTTAACAGTAGGGGAGCCAAGGACATAGGTGACAGGCTCAGGTGCATAGATACAGGTGCAGAGAGCCTTTCCCAGGGCCAGGCACTAAGAATCTGAATGACAGATATATGAATGCCTATTTTGTTGCAAGTCACTAGCCTAAGTACTTAGCACAGTATTACTCTCAGATAGACACAGCTGTTAAAGATCACCATCCTTAATAAAGACAATAGGACAAATACATGTTTCACCATAAATATTACATCTTCCATAGTGTAAAGCTATGATTCTTTTGCTTCTGTAGAGAACAATACTACATGTATACCATTATGGTAGAGTATTTGCTTTGAATGTGACTAGATTTATTTTATTTTATTCATCATCCTGGAATAACTTGGCTTTTACTATATGTTGCTAAAACTTATGTGTCTGTAGTATGTTACTTTTCAATGGTTATTGAAAAATAAAATTAAAATTCTACTGTATATAATTTTATAAACATTTTCATCCATACGACTTATTGCTTAAATTATAGGTTTCTGATATCAAGAACTTATTTTTTTTTTACTTGCAGAGGTCATTCAAGGAGATGTTAAATACATGTTTGTTTTCCCAATATTTTCTAACAAGTGTGTCTTCCCATCGAGTAATTATCAGAAAAAAGGAAAACTAGCATCTACCGGAAATCCATAGCTCCACTGTAATATGACATACTCCCTGAGCATGATTAGTCTTAGTTCTTTATTTAGACTTTGAGACTTCACAAAAATGCAGGCATGACTATAATACATATCAAATAACACATTGAGTAGAAAGGAACACAAATAATATTGGCTTCATAAGCTGCACTGCTATCGTTGTTTATACACAGGGCTTAGATATGATTAGGTGGCACGGGATGATGCAAATGGCCTAACAAATCTCTATTAATTGGGAAAGATTTCTCAAAGGATGTAGATTTTAAATTCCTCTCTGACAGAGTTGAGTAAGGCTGTTGGAGGAGAAATTTTTCCAGGTGTTAGCTTGTTTCCATAAAGGAGCAAGAAACAAAAATGAGGTATTTGGGAGGGGAAATGCACTTTGGGAGTTTATGGGGAGACCCTGAAGCGTATAGCCAAGATTACTACATATGAGCTACAGCCACCGATAGATTTGGTTAGGGTTTGGGAAACCACAGGGATGCTATTGGCAATTATTAAGGGGAGCAATTGGTGATGGTAGGCCCAATGAGATAACAATAAAAAGAATCAGTTCTGCGGCAACGATCATGTTGGTGACTGTAATGCATACACACACATTATATGGGTCTCGGTTAATAAAATTCTCCCACTCTTTTTTTGCTTTTAATTTTCACAAAATCCAGTATTTAAGGCAATTATTAAGACCTTTTAAAAAAACAGATACATATGGAACGGCTTATGTCAAAGATTCAGAAATATGTAATGGAGAAGGGAACTAAACCCAGATTTTCTAACATCTGATTCAAGCCTCTTTTGGAGAGAAAATAGCAATGCTTGCTGATCAAGCAGCTGGGTAAGATGACTTTTCTAAGGTTGGAGATTCATTTATTCCTGTATAATATAATTATCAACCAGAGAATGCGTTGCTGCCTGTTAGGCCTCTTAGCACTTCAAACTTGTCTATTTAGAAATCTGGTCAAAAGAAAACCAAGGGGTATCTTAATTATCTTCTGGAAGAAAAAATGAAGGCAAATATCACAGTTATATATATATATTTTTTTTCTTTTTTTTTACCTCATGGAGTTTTTTGCTTTTTAGGTGTTTGTGTGTGTGTGTGTGTGTGTTTCTTTTGCTTATTGGTATAAGAACTATTGCAAATGTGCCCATGGTATGAATTTTCACCAAGGAAAGCCTCCTAAACAGCATAATGACGACCTAATTGTGCTAAGCATTGACTCCAATGTAAAGTTTGCCTGAATGAAGACTAGAGAATCAGACTCAAGCTCTTGAGTACAGAGACTACAATTGGACATTTTAGCGTGTGAAAGGCAGGAAAATATTGATGGTTTCAGAGTCCTAAATATATCACCATTTCAAGTAAATTAATAAGGTGTGCCTTGAGTTGTAGTTAAAATATGGTCACTTGAGACTCTCCATATGTAGCTTCACTGGGTGTAAGGGAGGAGAAATTGTCATTAAAAATATGCTAACCAACAGTTCCTACCCAGAACTCTTTGACTTCTATTTTTAGTTCATGATTTTATCATCAGAATAACTGATAACTGTGCTTTTAGACCCATCCATTCAAGAGAATGATGTTCTTACTGATTAGGATGGTTGCATAGAGGAGATTTGTTGTTGTCTATTCTGAGTGTGAGCGATGCCAGCCTTGAAATATTTGGTGTAGCGAGAACAGTACATGGTTTATGGGCTCACTCTAATGGTATGCAGTTCCATCCCTCATTTTCCATTGATAGTTAAACCATTAAAGAAACAGTTCACAAGTACCAAATTAAAAGAAGTCGACTTGAATCCACAGCGCATATAAACCATTCTGATTTCCAACTACAATCCGTTCAAATGGCTAAGAATCAGATTTAATTTGATGATTGGTAAAGGAAGTGCATATCTGGGGCTATCTCCCACAACGTAGACCTTTAGTTCAGTAAATATCATCTGCACGTTTTGGCAGACACTGTCTGCAATGATGCCCAAATGAGAAAAATCCCCCTACTCAGTCATACATTTACTAAATGATATTAGATCAGATAAAGGGTTCTTAACGTGAATTCACCTCGAGAAGTCTAAAATTAGACTGACTTTTTTGTGCCAAGAAGTAGAAAATGAACTAATTATTCAGCATGGAATGACCAAAAATATTGCAAACGCATTTCTTGCAATTCCAGAATGTAATAGGGTGTATTGTTCATTATAAAAGATCATTGTTCTGACTAACTTTTCCAAACTTGTATAAGTTTGAGGATATTTGTGTTCACAGTAACAGCCCTCTGTTGTCCACCATGAGTTTAATTCTATGTTACTCTTCTGGAACTTTGTCTTTTTTTTTTTTTTTTTCATCATGAAGTAATCAGTTAATAATTTTTATTTCAGCTCATTAGATCCCAAACCCGATGTTTCGCTGATTATAGAAGCAATATTCAGGAGAAATAGCAGACAGGGAAATAGAATTCAATCAGGACAAAAGACAATTGAAAAAATAAAATGCTACAAATGATAGGATTTTTAAAAATTCTGGAATATCCAGCTCATTGATATTGTTTAAGGATATTTCTGTAGTGACTCAGAGATGCTTGCATGTCCTTATTCACAAAGCTGTTTATTTCATACTAAATTATGAACTACAGATGATTTTTCAAGTTTTTTTTTCCACCTAGACATTTAGCAAAACCTGGTCACAAATAAGCTTTGGAGAAGATGATTTTTCTTATTGGTGATTTAGATTGGATCTGAGGAAACAAAGGGTAATTTATAACTTTAATTTTCTAAAAGCATGTGAATTGAATATGCTAGGATTCAATAATGCTACTGTGATGCTTAACTCCAGCTGTATCTGTCTTTGTGAATGGTGATTAAAAAAGGCAAATTTGCTTACATCTTTCCTTGCTGACACTGAGGTCATTGCTTTATGGGTTTGCTTTCATTTGCTCATCCATAGTAATTTCTATTTTTGGCTACTCTTGCAAAAAATCAGATGCCCTGGATCAAAATAGATATTCTCATGGTGCATTTGTAACACCAGGCAAAAGCTATAGTATACAGGAAAAAAAAAAAAAAAAGAAGAAGAGGAAGAGGAATATGGCTGGTTTCATCATAAAACATAACCAATAACATTATGATATTTAACACGGAGAAAACATTCCACACACTGCTCTTTGTTACCACATAAAAATACCTTTATAATAATGGTCATTCCTTGACATGAAGTCTTTATAAAAGAAATAATTTATTGCCTTACCTGTAACTGAAATAATGACTAAATCATTAAAAAAAAAAAAATCTAGTGGCTCCTTCAGAGTAAATCTTCCACAACTTGCTACAGTGCTAATCGTAAGCATGTTATACAGTAAGTTAGCCTGAAGCGAAGTTAAGCAGGCAGATTAGGACTGTAATATAGTATCAGGACTCATAAATCAAGCGTGCTTGCAGATTTCCTTTCACTTACTGCTCCTTCTTACAGTTCAGACAAGTCATAATTACACATCAGTAGGCATTGTGAACAGAGGAATGAGCTACAACATAACGCACAATAAACCCTGTCATATAAAAGCAAACTGGATAAAATAACAGAAGCAATACTCCATTTTACAACATCACACTAAAGAATTACACCGTGCCATTGTGTATTATTCTGATCAATCATGAATACATCCACAATTGACAGCTCAGTGGGCAAAAATTTACCATTGAAGAATAGTTTCCAGTTTTATTATTTTCTTGTTTGATTATACACATTAAGTACAAGACTATGTGTGATTCTGAAAAGCCACAGGTACATAATATAACACTGCCCTGCACACATTGCAATTAAATAAATTCTGCTAATGCTCTTTTAAAGCTCTCTTTTATTAGACATGCTTAAAATAATTCATACCGGATGAACTGTAAGTGGCTCTTTATTCATGTTTTATTAGTATTATAATTTTGAGTAATTATTCAGGTGTTCTTGTTACCTTAGACCAAAGAGATGTTGACTCTGAAGTCTTTTCTGTTATTTTCAGGCTTAGATGATATTACCACTAAGCTCAAAGGACCCTCCTTTATCACTAGGTTTGAGCCGAACATTGAAAATGGGATTTAATGAAACATGAGCAAATATTGGTTGTTTCAATTCCAATAAAACATTTAAAAGAACTAATAAATGTAAGGTAATTGTTGAATGCTAATCTAAAATTGCTACTACCGGTCTTATTTTATAGTTGGAACTCAGCAGGTGTTGGGGGGATATATTTTTCACATTACTCATCAAATATAGTTTTGAGAGGCACCAAGGTGTAAAAACCTACTTCACACTAGTAAGAATTTAATTATGGTTAATATATTAATGATATCAGAAATATAGAGAGAATCATTTTAGAGCCAGAGAGTCAATTATATGCCTGGAATTTCCTTCCAGGTTTTACTGGGTACACATTTTAACTATTATTTATGTGCACATAAAGGAGATCCTATTGAAAAATGAGGAGTTCGAATAACTACTTTTACTTTAATTACTTATTATTTTGATTTCTTTTCTCCATAGGATACTGTTTTATGGTTATTGGGATTTAAAGAGAAACAAAGGAATGGATGAGAGAATTGAAGGCAGTTGCGTGTGATTTAAGCATATTTTCTGCAAATGCCAGTGACCTTGGAATCAAAAGGCCTGAGTTGAGGTTTGAGTTGACCTAGACTCCGCTTATACTTCAGGGACAGAGCCATATTTTTGATATTTATCCACAAAATCTAATACTGTGTTTGGGGCATCGTTTTCATCTTATCCGGAAAAAATTCCCTATATCCCTCTGTTACCAGAAGTGTTCTGTGCTAACCTCTAACATAGCAATTAACTTGTTGCATTATAATTGTCTGTTTACTTGTCTTTTTTTGAGGTCAGAACAGTCTTATTTAACATTCTATGTCTATGATTAAAGGGTAGAGCTGGTTGGCATAGAGTTGAAGCTCGAATATTTGTAGAGTCTTGGCTCAATAATAATGATATTAACAATATTTATCAATGTGTAGAATGAGCCAGGAACTCTGTGACACATGCTTTACAAACTAGATCTCATTTAATCTTCAGAAAAATTGGATACATATTTTACTACTATCATTCCAATTTTGTGTATATGGAAACTGCCCAAAGTCACACAGCTACTAAATGAGGACCTAGGATCCTAACTCAGCACTCCAACTCCAGAGGCCCTCCTCATAACCATGCCTCTCACTCCCTATCATCTTGGTCAGTCCCTTAATCTTTCATAATCTTAGTAAATTTAATTTCCCCTTCCATAAAGAGGTTCTGATCAAAATTCTTGAGATCAAAGTTTGATTCTGAGTTAAGCCTTATGCTGGTCTGCATGAAACCCCAAAGGAGTCTGTACTAAGAACATGTCAACATAGGGACTTGATGTGGACAGATTTGCATCAGCATCTCCTAGGATTTGCTTGCATCTTTCCTTCTTGACACTGATAATATTGGTTTATGGGTTTACTTTCATTTACTAATCATATAGTATTTGTTCTATTCTTTGTTTTTTCTTGTTTGTTTTGTTCAGAACTTCTGAAAGTCATAGGTAGCCTTCCAAAAGGCAAATGAAGTATTTCTCTGGTACAGAGGAATGGGTGCTCTTTGAGTTCCATAGTTGAAGGCTGCAGTGTTTTTTTTTTTTTTTTTGATTAGGCCATTATTACATTATTGGCTTGCTTTATTGAGAATATGAACACGATGGTGCCTTTCCTACCCCAAATAATGTTTAATTGAAATTGGATCAACTAGTCCATTTGGGCTCCATCTGTCAATTAAGTGGGAATAAGAGTAAGAAATTGGTAGCCTGGCACTGTGCCCAAATTAAAACACTTGGTTGATCAAGTATTTAACACCCTATCTCTTGGTTTGTTATTGTTGAAATGTGGCCTTAAGGGAATGAGGGAATTCTCTGAAAGCACAAAGCAGACCTAGATTCAAGAGAGGCGGAAGACTAAATAATTCCAAGCAGAAATTTTTAAGTGTGTGCAATTAGAATGTCTTCTAGTCCTAACATTTCATCTAGCAATTTTCACCTCTTTCCTATTGTGAAGTTTTTCTGTCAGCTGCTAGTAACTATCCCCATATTTATGGTAACTTTGTTATATGCATTTTTTTTCTTTGATTAGTTGTATAACTGAAATTAACAAAAGGTGACAGAAAATGAGGATACAAGGAGGGACAAAAAGATCTTATTAGGTTTTATAATCTACAAACTTGGAAAACAACACCTAAGTAATGAAGAAACTTCCATCTCTCCTCATGCACATACCTACAGTTAATTTATTAGAAATTACACTTAATACCAAGATCAACAGCTTAAGTCCTGAGCTGTTTGACTCTTATCTATTAAGGTGTGGATCAAGTCAACAATATATTAATTAGTTAGTTAAAATTGACAACAGATCAGACATTCTTAATAAGGAAACAGAGAAGGTGATGAAGATCTAAATAATCTCAAATGCCGAAAGTGAGTAAAAAGGGATTAGCAGCTTTGTCAAGCTGAGAGGTGGCAGGCTGTAATTTTGTCTTTAACTTGAAATGTTGCTAACATCAGGAAGAATTAGTATAAAAAGTCTTATATGAGACATCTGTTAACTTGGTCAGCCAAATTAGAGAACAAAAATTCTTTAAAATTTCTAAATAGTCATCACTTTTCAATGGGCATCCATGTGGACAGCAAAACTGTATGAAGCACAAATAGGGTTGAACTTCAACTATATCAAAAAGACATTTGGGCCATAGAAAATATCTGCTGGAATATATAGATACTGAAATAATGAGTAATTCATAGTTGATTTGCAGTTTGAAGATTATATAAGTATATGCAGCCGTAGGGTTAAAAAGGCTTTTTCTTCTTCATTTATTTTCTTAGAAACTGTTATTATCCAGCTTTTTTTAACTAGCATCTATGCAAATTTCTCATGCTTTTTAAATGTTGCACCAAAGAATTCTTTCTTTCTTCTTTCTTTCTTTCTTTCTTTCTTTCTTTCTTTCTTTCTTTCTTTCTTTCTTTCTTTCTTTCTCTTTCTTTCTTTCTTTTCTTTCTTTCTTTCTCTTTCTTTCTTTCTTTCTTTCTTTCTTTCTTTCTTTCTTTCTTTCTTTTTTTCTTTCTTTCTTTCTTTCTTTCTTTCTTTCTTTCTTTCTTTTTTTTTTTTTTTTGATTGTCAGCAGATAAGTATCTTGTAAGAATGGTTCTGTTTTTCTGAGTTGGTTTGTGTAGAGCTCTAACTCCATTTCCTGTAGAAGTCTTTCAGGAATGGGGAAAGTAGTGCATCATATGAAAGAAGTTGTTTTCTCCTCTTTGAAGTTTAACCCTTTCTTTTTCGTACCTCCTCTCTCCTTTGTAGCTGGATCTTGAGGACACAAAAACATAGGATAATAGCTTTGGTATGAAAATTTGGTGTGTAAGGAATTACTTGGTATGTAGTCAGAATATTTAGTAGGCATTTGAGTTTATATTCATCTCAAGCTACATCCAATTTTTAGTTATGTAAACATCTGTAGGTGTAGAAGGGTGAAATTAGATCTCTGAAACTTAGAATCTCAATTTTAGGAGAAACACTTGAAAGTCAGACATATATAGATGATAGTTAAAACCATGAGCCTTAATGAGACCTTCAAGGAAGCGAGTATAGGTCCTAACGGGTATAGATACTATGATCAAGTCCTATGGTATCCAGAATTCTGAGGTTGAGGAGAAGAGAAGAAAACCAAGAGTCTCAGAATAAGGAAGCACTAAAGTAGGAGGAAAATGAAGAGACTGTGAGATCTTGGAAGCCACCAAGAGAGGAATGAGCTTCTAGATCAAGCATGATAGAAACTGAGAACTTGGCATTAGACACAGCAAAGTGGAGATGACAAATGACCTTCACAAAGTAGTGTGTATGGTGCTTCTAATAAAACACCTTATTCAAGTGGGTTTCAGAGAGAATGGGAGTAGAGCAATTGGTGGCAGCAAATGTCAACAACGCTTACAAGAAAATTTCCTGTAAAGGGGAGCAAGGTAGTAGCTTGAGTAGTAACCAGAAAAGGATGTAGTGTTTATAAAGAGATAAAGATGGAAAAATACAGCTTGTTTGTGTAACAGTGGAAACATATAGAGAGGGGAAAACTGATACCTGTAGTAGAGAATTGATGGTACAACATATTGAGGTGAGAGAGGATTGGGTCTAGTGTACAAATGGAGGGGTTGACTTCAGATAGAAACACCAGTTATATCTATAGCAATGCCTATGTCTATATCTATGTTGCTCTATGGTAGCTACATGTGACGTCTATCACACACACATTAGTAATGCAACCATGGAGTTCATTTGTTGGTAGGTGGGTAGATGTAGTATCTCAGAGTTTGTGATTTTTTTTTTAATTTTTTTTTTACCATTTCATGCTTTTTAATGGAGAGGGAAGCCTGGTAATGTGTTGAATGTAGGATTGGGGTAGCAGGTAGACTTTGAGGTAGAGAAAAGGCAGTTATCTAGCAAAGTGATATGAGAAAAGCACAGCACGTTTGTCTGACAACATTAGGGTTCTTGTTTATGAATCTAAGTCAAGAACAAGTAACAGTAGCAGGCTGTGCCTTCTGTCCAGCCATGGGCAGGCATAGAACAGAATTAAATTGCCCCACCATTGTGGTTTGCCAAAGTACAAAAGGCAGCAAGAAGGGCAAGGGAGTTAGGATTATAAGCAAGGGAATGATTGCACTGATTAACCTTGGAAATCAAGCTGGTAAGGACTGGGGCGATTTCTTGCAATATCTTCCCTAAGTCGTGTCCTTGGATGCTTTTGTGTCTTCCTCTCTATCCTCTCTGGTGCCACAAGTTATCCGTACTACCTAGTACAGAATGGTTCATTCCAAAAATAAAATAAAATAAAATAAAATAAAATAAAATAAAATAATTAAAAAAAAAGAAGAAGAATGGTTCATTCCTCCCTTTCCTTATTAGCCTTCACAAGCCACACATTGTCCTTAGGAGAAAGTATAACTGTCTCAGTGTGACATTAAACTCCAACCTCAGCTTGCACTTCACTTCCACATAACCTAGTCCATTCTCATTATTACCCAGTTATGGCATGTTATTTCAAGCAGAGTCGTTTGCCCATTGTCCTCTTTGCTGGAAATGCCATTTTCTCATGCTTTGAGCCCTCTTTATCCTGGAAAACCGAAAGAAAATTCACTGCTTTGAAAATTCACTGATTTCTCATTTTATTTCAAGGCACACAGATATTCTCCTTCTTTTATTCCCATTGCAACTGGTTAATATTTTTTAGGACACTCACTTTATTTTGTAACCAATTATTGACATGTCTAGATCCCTATCCGTGATCATTTTTACAGTTATGGAATGGATATTATTTATATTTTCCATTCCTATTACTCAAATAATTCCTAGCTTATAGTTATCAGTAGGAATTTTTTACAAATGAATACATGAACAAGCAAACTGAAATGGGAACATATGGTGGTGCCAAATGTCCTTATATCTTTGGTAGACAATGGAGGCATTTGAATTTAATATGGCAGATATAGGTCTTATTCCAAAAAAGGAATATGAAATATATATAGGTAAAAATATGGCAGTTCTGGTTTGGGAAGATTGTGCCATGATATATCAGAGGCAAAAGGGGAAGGATGTCAATTCTAGAAGAAACTAAAACAGACCTGAGAAGTTAGTGGAGAGCCAGGTCTCTGGCTTGGGAACTCAGCATTCTTGCAGCCATTACCACTATAAGTTGCTGTAATGCCCTCATTTATCAGGATTTTTGAAAGTTTCCCAAGTTGTTTTAGCATCCAGATACCTTACTGTTGAGCATGTGTGTGGCTGATTATCTGCTCACCTGGCAACATTCATCATCCCTGTTATGACAGTGTCTTCCATCAACTGCTCCTCAGCTTCCCTTCAGAAAAGTAGTGGTGAGGATTTCTTGTTCTACCTACAGTAGTTGGGGAATATGAGTAAGGCCATGGATATGGATGTCTTTGAAAATGCTAGACAAGTGAGAAGCATTATTAATTGTCTGAAATGAGAAAAGAAAAACCCTGAAATACTAGTTCTGTTGTGAGAAATGAAACAGGTATGCACTGCCTTTACTTTGTTTATAAATGATTGCTAATTTAATGGGAAAAGTAAATATTTATAGCAAATCTTTTACTTTAGTCCAAAAATGCACACAGAAGAGAAATGAATAATTTTAAGCTTAAGATATTGAATAACTATGGAAAATCTGGTAATAGTACTAATGATCAGAATGTTCTCACTATGTCTTTTTTTTTTTTTTCTTTTTAATGGTACATGAAACAGTGAGCTAACAACATACTGAACTTTTCTCAAATAAGGCAGAGTTTAGGCTTTGAAAGAAATTAGGTTACTCTCTAGAATAAAGTAATCTAAGTGAAATCTAAATCGGAAAGAAGCCAGGATAGGGAGGTGTAGAGAAAGTAAAAGTGTGTTTTCAAATGCTGGAGAATTGATAGGAAAAGAGGACAAGACAAATGAGCTGAGTTGCCCAAGCAAATTCATTCGGGGCTCTGGGCCTGCAAGGTTGAAAAAAAACCAGTCATCTGAAAAGCATCCTGTCCGTGTGTGTGGCTCCTGTCACAAGACCCATCATTAGGATGTTATGTGTGGTAATTGCAGGCTAAACTTTTGTGTGCTAGTTGAAAGAGCTGTGACCAACTATAGATTTGAACCTGTAGTCTGGCTGTTTGGGGACTTCTCACTATGGGTGACATGCATCTGAGTGAAGTCCTTGGTTATGTGTCTGGCATGTAGCATTTTCGAGCTAAAGTCTTTTGATTCATCTTTGATGTGGTATATATCTTGAAAGTAGTGAGAGGTAAAGCAGGAAAGAAGGAATGCTGCTTTCTTTTTTGGAACAAAACAAAACATTTAATATAGATAAGAAGAGACAAACATAAGTGAAATCTTTAAAGGGGTTGGTTCTCATTAGGAGATTATGTGTAGAGGGAGTCAATAAAAGAAAATATTTGAGTTTGAAGTCAAAGACACACGCCGCTTTTAAAATACATGTGTGAAAGCCTCAGAGGATTTGATATTATTTCGTGTAAGGGGCGGAGAACCTGTAAGCAGAGAGATTTAGATTACAAACACGTGGAACTTTTGCTAGACCCCAGGCTGTGACTCGGGGTCTAGCAAATGAGATTGCCTCCAAACAAAATTCACTGACTAGATGTCTGTGTGCCAGATAGGACCATAGCAATGGCACTTTTGTGAACTGCAGTGTCTCAAAAAATATTGAAATGATTACAAACATTTAAAAATTGGAAGATTTCACATTTAAAAAAATACTAATTTCTAGAGAAAAAATGTCTTACGAGCTGGCAAGGGTGAACACACATTTTTACTTGACAGCCAGTAAGTGGGTTTCATAGCAGCTGTGCTTTCAGCGAGATGTCCATTCTCTTGATCCCTGAGCTCTTCCTCACTCCCTGTTGGTCCTATACCAGGCTGACTTCGCTCATTTAAGTTCTCTAGCTGGCACCTATTGGCATAAGTCTGAAACTTCACCCTTAATGGAGTCCTGACCACCTTCACCAAAACTTGACTTTAAATCTCATGTTGCCACATTAAAACTTCTTTCATACAATATGAGTATGAAACTGTAGCTGCCTGAGATAAGAGCAAAATGTTAAAGTATCAATTGTAACTGGCTTCCCCTCTGCCTCCTGTCCATCCCCCACCGGAAGATTGACTTAATATTTTGATCATATCAGTAGAGTTATTCCTAAACGGAAAGCAGGATGTTAATCCAGATTATCTAATGTAAGACTATTTGTATTGACTAAAACGACTAAAACACAATCAAAGTTGAAATGAGATCAGCACTTGGCAGTAAGCAAAAGGATCATTTCGTCATAAGAAATGAGGAGCTATGAGAAATGGTGAGATGTAAACAAAGAAAACATCTTAGTAAAATAAAATTTTAAAAGCACCTATATCAAAATCGAGACAGAATAGTCTCAAACACATAGCACACATTTAAAAACTGCTACAATTCCATCTCTAAATAAAATAAGGCAGATTTTTAGAAATATAAAATGATCACATGTTATTTTTTTCCCATTTGAACCAGATTTCTTGGATTAAATTGCTATTTAAGTTGAATTTGATAAAGATAAAATCCATAAATGCATGCAGAATATATTCATAACAATATTGCACCTTGCGGAAAAAGTAGATGAAGTAGATAATATGATATTTTTTTATTGGACCAATAAATAAAAGGCAATTCTCAAGCCCCAAAGTCTCAAGTACATTTTCACTTTAAATGAACACACTCATGAAGCATTTTATTGCAACATTTTCTTGTGGGAATATATAGGTAAATGCCTGCAAGGATGTGAAAGTGCGTTGTAAACTGTAAAGCTCTATTTAAAAATTCCTCACGTTCCTGGCCTACAACTGGGCCCTGTTGTGACTTCTGTGTGCTGTGATTAACATCTATCTTACAGAATTAAAGTGAATTACAAGAGAAAGGGCAGTACCTATTTCATCACATGGGAGAAATAATTAAACCTATTGTATGACAAAATTGTGGAATTAGCAACAGTATTAATAAATATAATGATATGCTCATAATTGCAATTTGCATAATTGTTATAGTCATACTTTCAGTCATAGAATTGTATTTCTAGTAACTAACATTTCTTGAGTGCTAACTATGCATCAGTAAGTACCTCACATGTTTTAACTAATTTAATCCTCATTCAATCGTAGGAATTTGGAACTATTATTTGCATTTTAAAAAAGAGGGAACTGAGGCTAAGAGAAGTGAAGTAACTTCTTTGAGGTCATAGTGGCAGATTTCAACCTACCCAATCTGGCTCCATAGCCTGTGCTCGATGAGACAGAAAATCTCAGGGCAGGGGACTATGACCTACTATGATGAAAAATTTGTGTTCAGGCTCCTTCAAAGTGTGTGCCCTCGGCAAACTTTTTAACTTTTCTATGTCAGAGTTTATTCTTTATAGATAATAAAAGCAAGTCCATAGGTTTGCAATAAATACTAAGTTAATGTATAGAAGGCAGGTAGCAGTGGTTATAGATCTAGGTACTCTAGAATAGGGAGTCATCTATTGTTACTCTTATAGTTTATTAAAATTTTCACATGGTTGTTAATAACCACAGTAATTGGTTGGCACTTAGCATAAGGATTTGCAAATGAAAAGATCACTCACTTTTACAAAAAAAGTGGGGAGATGTTAGTGCCCTTCCTACTTATAAGATCTTGTTTTTGCTGCCAAAAGCAAAAAAAAGAAAAAAAGCTTATAATGCTGCCATAGAGTCACATAAAATACTGGCAAATGCATTTTTTTTTGGTAGTTGAACAAAATGTGGCTACTGGGCTTTCAGAACACAGTCCTTTAAAAGCTAATTCTCTATATAGTAAGACACTACTTTTAGAAAATTCACATTTTATTTGAATAATTGTTTTACAGTAATTTTCACAATTTTGAAACACTTACTGCAATTTAATTAATTTTCCCTAAAAACAAATTAGTAGACATTAATGATGAAATAAAACTTGCTCAATTGTATATGAAGGCACTGGCCTTGCAGATTTGTCCCATGTCGCAAAAGCTCGAGGCAGCAGAGTGTGAATGGCTGGGCTGGGTTTTGGGGGTAAAATTGATGACAGAAAGCCATGGAGAATAGGGGAACCTTCCCTATGTCCCTGTGCGGGTACAGAAATTGAGGGAAGGGTAGAAAGTGGGAGAGAGACAGACAGACAGAGACAGAGAGATGGAGAGAGAGGAGAAGTTAAGAAGAGGAATGCAGCTATAGTCAAAAGACCTCTCAAATTTATCATAATGGAAAACACCCACAGCTTTGCAAGGTGGGCCGTATGATTAAGGACAAAGGGAACACAGATCACACGAGTGAAAACTAAAGTTCCAAGGAATGGGCATGGAAGTCGCAGGAAAAGGCAGCAGAGGACAGATGTCTCAGACCAAGGCCCGCCCTGCTACCTGAGGACCCACTCAACATGTAGATGGAGGAATGGCCAAAAGGCGAGTTCGATGAGTTTAAACATAAATGAAGAGAAAACACTGACATGATTGAATTTACCTGAAACTGAGTAGGTTAAATCATTTCTTTATGGTGCATGAGATCCTAAAACTTAAATTCTTGACATATCTGATTATAAGTCCCTTGAAAATTACACCTGTCGTAGTGTCACTAGTAAATCTGAGTAAAGTGTGAAACAATTATGTCTAAAGATGATAGTTTTGTGCATGACACTTTATGATGTTTACTTGCAAAAAAAATTTTTCCTATATGTAAAGTAAGAAAACCAGAAACCCACTAATTTTACTTACCATAAATACATAACACACCTAGAGATAAAACTAATCAAAGATACAGGGCCCACCTGAAGAAAACCATGTGCTTTCATTGAGAAACTGAAAGTGAAAAAATGGAAGACGATCTTTGCTTTTGTATAGAAGGACCACAATACCAAAACTTCCTAATTTAGTGCAACTCCATTCAAATAATTTCTGTCCATCTGGGAAGATGTTCTAAATATTATTTGAAAAAATAATCATGTAATAAAAGCAATGCAATTCTGAAAATAAAAGATGAGTGGGGGAATCTCACTACAAGCAATTGAAATATACTAAATGATGACAATAGTTATCATAGTGAGGAATAGGCTCCGGAATATAAAAGAGGATGCCCACGTAATAAAGAACAAACTCGTGTGTGTGTGTGTGTGTGTGTGTGTGTAATATATGTATCACAGATGACAATATCATTTCAATTCAGTGGTATAAAAAGAGATTTAACAGATAGTGATCGATCAGATCATGAATATCTGGAAAAAAAATGGGATCCTTACTTTACTCTTGGCATCAGGGTTATTTCGAGATGGACATGAGAGATAAGTGTCAAAAAATAACACCTACAAGAAGCAACCAAAACAGTCTAGTTACTTCTGAATCTTAAGGTAAAAATTGTTTGTTAGTATGTCGCAAATTAATAGATCGGTATATTTGACCATATAAAATTTAGTTTTTTCTGATTACCAAAGCACAACACAAAACAAAATTCCCACCACAAAGTGAAAGGCAAGTGGCAAAATGGAATATTTATTGTACATTTAATATATTTTGGGTAATCTTTTTAAGGTATAAAGGAGTACTATAATCAAATAATGACAAAATGAATACAATAATAGAAAAGTAAGAGAAAACATATAAAAAAAGTTCAACTTTCTTATTAAGGAATATATTGGTTTGGGTTTATCAAATTAACAAATTTTAATGATAACATCTATTTTGGTTTTAGGAAGAGAAAGTTTACTTTAATACATTGCCAAGAGCAAAGTAAATTAATACAAACTTTCTGGAGGATAATGTAGTAATATATTTCATAAGGCAGAAAAGAACATAGTTAGTGACCCAGTAATTCCATTATTTTTAAGGAAATAATCAGACAGTTATATAAATGATTTTCATTACAATGTTGTTTATGGTAATAAAAGAAAACTTAGAAACAACCTAAATATCCAACAGTAGTGAAACAAATAATAGTAAAATTTGTAAAGTGGAATATTACTAAAAGTGCTATTGATCTTTTGACACAGAAATTTGAGTGTGTGTGTGTTATATTACTTGAAAAACAAATTTACCAAAATTATTTATGCACACACAGACACAAGGAATACATATAGACATACATATATATGTACTTACATGTACACATACATATTTCCAGATATAAGACATGTTTTAACCTCATAAAGACAAATAAATTAGCATATATATACACATACACAGTATGTATCTATATATTTGTACACAGCCTTTTATTGTCACATATATTCACATCATATATATTCACTTACCTGCATATATGCGCATATATTCTCTGACGATATAGACTAGAGTCAACCATGACTATGTAAGGGTGATAGGAATAATGATGACTTTTATATTTTTTTATGCTTATCTATATAGTTAAACTTTCCCATAATACACATATGGCTCTGTAATTAAATATATAATGCAAATAATTTGCCTATCATGAGCTACTAACTAACATCTTGGTTCTGTGACATATGTAATCAGTGCAATTCTGATTTGATTTTGTGCTTGGGTGAAAATAAAAGTTCATTCCTCATTTTAATCAACCCTTGCATTAATCTCTGGCAAGAGTTGTGTATGTTGGACTGTTCTGTCAGTGAGGATCGTGTGGAACGTAACTGGTTTCCCACGTTTGGCGTGTCCTTAAAGAACCACCTATTGATACTGGGCTGTGCTTCATTAGCCTTCTTCAGTAAGGTGAGATGTGCGACCGGGAGAGTTTAAGACTGCCACATGTCCCAGTAATGAAGGCCAGGACTATTTTTTTTCCTCCAAATTTACAATGAGTGGAGCTCTCTGGGTTTATCTTAAATTCTTGGTGAATATTCTCCATTAACGACGTACTATCTTTCTTTGACTGCAGTGCATGTCATCCTTGCCTAGTGGGAACCCTAATTTGCTCTAAATTGCCAAAGTGTTCATTATGGAATGCTTAGTAGCTAGAGTTTGTACATAATATTTGAAAATCAACCTTAATTTTTCTGCCTGAGACGAACACTTGGATTTCACAGTAAACATAATCAGAGATTTACAGAAACCTAGTGAACTCTGTTTATTATACTTGCCTGGAATAGCTACAGAAAAGGTCAGAGGTCCAATGTCTTCATGCAGAGACAGATCATGTTCTAGCTGGTTCCGAGGAGGAAAAAAACAGTAGGTGATGCTTTAATGAATGGCTTATCATGTGAAACACACTATGTGATAATAGCAGTGTTGGTAAGACAAGAAGGGAGGTTTTTTATCTTCTTCTTCTTTTTTTTTTTTTTGTAAGGGTTTAGCTAGTTTTACATTGCTTTAATGCTTGCATCTCAACAGTAGCAGACAAAATGGTTCACCACGACGCTATTAAATTCTTCAGAGTCCTAAGTAACTCTGATTTCTTAGACAAGACTGGGCTTTCCATTTTCCTTTTTATTATTTTATTTTATTTTATTTTATTTTATTTTATTTTATTTTATTTATTTTAATTATTTTATTTCATTTCATTTCATCAAAAGCTGACATTTTAGGAATTAAGTACCTGGGTTGTGACCCTTTTGATCTCTTAAATTTCTTACTCTTTTCTGTTTGAGTTGATTGTAAGTAAAGCAAACAGAAGAGAAGACTCCCTGAGGTCAAAGTTTTATTGTAAAAAGTAGTCTTATAGTACAAGAGAATTTGCTGGAATGACAGAAACCAAACCAATGAGAACCGTGATTTTAGCAAGTCCTCCCGACCCCAGTACACTCTCCTCTCATTCAGCCAGCAAAACAAGACTCAACTCAATGCCTGAAAGAAACTGTTGTGCACCAGTTCTTCTCAAACTTTAATGACCATATGAATAATGTAGAGACTCTGAATGAGTAGGCCTGTGATTCTGCATTTCTAACAAGCTCCCAGGATGGTAATGCAGCTGGTCAGCAGGTCATTCTTCATGTAGCAAGGTGTGGACCAGTGAACAAAAAATTAATAATTGGAAAGATAACTCCATAGAGTAATAGGTCAATAGTGAGAAAAAAGAAGCCTAGTAGAAGAAGAATTTAGGAAATGATAAAGGAAAAGGGATCTAGCCCATCATTGGTGTTGAGGAAATTCACTAGGTCTTTGATGCAATACCAAAGTCATAGCCAGGTATTCTGAAATATTTTGTGTAAAATTCAATACTATAAAACAAGTCAACGTAAAAAAACTATAAAAAAACAAACAAACTATAAAATAAGTATAAATTCAGAATAGGAAAGTTCATTTTAAGTATAAAACAGAGGGAGAACTCCAAAGGGAAAAATTTTGATATACTTACAATGTACATGTAAAATTTTTTTATATTAAACTAATTAAAAGGCAAATAATAATCTATGGATATATTTGTAAAGCATGACATTCTTAGTAAAAATTGATTTTGAAAAGCTTCTATTTTCTGGTTCAGTAATTATACTTATTTTAGGAAATATTGAGATATGCATAGAGATATTTTAATATAGAGATTAATTTCAAAAGTTATAGTGGTATGAAAGAATAGAAAATATAGAAATTAAACAGTCAGGAATGAGCTAAAAAAATCTAGGCTGTGAACTATTATAAAAATATTGAGTGATAGTTTTTTTTTTTTTAATTTTTTTTTTTATTTATTTATGATAGTTACAGAGAGAGAGAGAGAGGCAGAGACACAGGCAGAGGGAGAAGCAGGCTCCATGCACCGGGAGCCCGATGTGGGATTCGATCCCGGGTCTCCAGGATCACGCCCTGGGCCAAAGGCAGGCACCAAACTGCTGCGCCACCCAGGGATCCCTTGAGTGATAGTTTTCAAAAGAAGTTAATATTATAGGGAATTCTCATGGTTTATTTTTTAAATGTAGAATTGGCCAATTTTATTAAATAAATATATACATCTATGTATATAATTCATGTAATTATGCGTATGTGTGAATGGATAGGAGACATGCAAATATATAAAAATATATACATATGTATATATATATATATAAAACAGAAGAAAATATTAGAGAAAGACCAATTTTTAGCAAATACTTTGCTCCGGTAGGTGATGTTTATTTTATTCTTCATGTCTTTTTTATACTCAAATTTTCTGCAACAAAATGCATTTTTTTCACAATCACCAAAGGAACTATAGTATTTTTTTTCTTTGTTTCTTTCTTTTTTTAATAAAAGAAGACTGTAGGTTCAGGAGGAATGTGCATTTCATGCCATAACAATTTTAGTCCTGACAAAACCCAGATCAGAGAAGGCCCAGAGCATCCTGTGTCCCGGTAGCCTCTCTCCTGACCCCTAAATAATGCAGAAGTGACTCCAAGGGGAAAGACAGAGTACAGATTCTTCTTCGGTTTTTATTTGTCAGCTGTAAGCCATGATTAAGTATCTATGATCTATCTAGCACTCAGTTAATACATCTAATTTGTAGGAACTCTAATGACTTAGAATGACAAACTATGAATACTTAGATAACAAAAGCTTTTCTATTTTAGAGTTAAGGACACATTTCCACTTTGATATTTTTCTGTTTTGCCTATCTAAAAGTACAGTTGTGTCAAGGAAATAAATAGCTTTGATTTAAAGAGAACATAGCATGTAATGGCCACTGTGCCTATATTTTATCTAATGCTCATAAATCCTCTGTGAAATAGGTGCTTTTGCTCCCATTTTACAGATTCAGCAATTGAAACATTCGAAATCATAGAGGGAACGACTCAGTTTGTCTAGGGCTGTAGCCAATATTGTTTCCTTTATATTATATGACCTTTCTTTGGAATTTTTACTTAATAACTAAGGAGAAGAGGAGAAGCAAGAAAGAAACGATAAACCGTCCTATGCTATTGCATTTTATGGTTTTACAAGCAGGTGCTTGGGCTCTACAGCTCCCAAGGACAGTCTCTCTGACCTCTAATCCTAAAGGTCCTCTGTCTGAACCACGTGTACGCAAGCAGGCATTAACTGAGTTATTTCAGGTCTGTTTTCTGGCTGTCAGGGTCCCTAGGGAAAAATGCCCAATGTGTTTTGTGAGCATCGGTCATTTATTAAACTTCTCAGACGTGTTAGAGAACTAGTAAACAAACAGGAACAAATTGTAAGCAGGGACACAAATCTTACATGGCATCTTAATTATTTAAAAAGAGGTTAAGGAGGTCATGGAAAATGTTTCTTTAATGGGCCAATTTTTCTGCTTCAGATCGTAAGGAAACGTGTAGAGCAGGAGCTCAAGTAGCTTGAACGTATTCTTCTTACCTCCAAATGATTTTCTCTAAGCAGTAGTGAATTGTTTTTAGTTTTGTTTTAATGCCACCTAGTAAAAGAAGCAGCATTTATTATTTATTTTAATGTGATAAAAGTCACCCATGAAGAATGTCATGGGAAGAGTTGAAACAGATACAATGCAAGTCGCCTGTTACCTGAGGTGGGACAGTTTGCATCATTTCCTTCAGTGTACAGCCCGAACATTTGTGTGCCTCTTATTCTCGCCCTTGAATGCTGTGGCTAATCCTGGTTCTGACCACCTGCTTCAGCAGGAACATAGTCTGTTGGTCTCCGATGTTCTTAGAACATTCTGTGCTTTATTTCTAGTAGCAAAATCAAAACTCTATCTAAATCTGCAAACCTTCCTGCTGTTTTCATTGACCTATCACTAACTTCTCTGGATTCTGAAACCCTTCTACAAATTAGACCAAGGAAATAGTTGACACACACATTTGAGGATCTTGCACATTGAAAAGAAAAACTACACTTTTAAAAAATGTTCCGGTTTTATAGTTTTTGTACTTAAAATATTAAAGCTCTCTATTTTATTAAGTTGTATTTATATTAATAGCAACATGTTATATATTAATAGGTAAGAATGCATTTGTGCGTTATATTAATATAATCGCGTGACACATTCTTATGTATAACATGAATTAGACAATAATTTATTAATTTTAATAGCAATTCATGAATTTTGTGAGACTTATGTCTTCTATAATCTAAGAAATGATATCCCATCACTTTTGCCATATTCTATTCTGTAGAGGCAAGTTTTTAGGTCCATCCCACACATGATGGGAGGAAGTTACAGGAGGGCCTGAATACCATGAAGCAGGCATCATTAGGAACCATCTCAGAAGTAGCCTCCCACAGAACAGAAATAGGAACATATTTGTAAATTGGGGGATGCATAAGGTAAAGTAGTTCATGTATGATGGCCTCAAATTTATAAGACTTATGGAGAAAGTGTTGACCAGAGGGCTGATAAAAGATATCAAGATTTGGAATATCTGGTCAGGAAAATAGAAGTTGACCAAGACCAAGAACAAGTACAGAGTCTTGAAAGCGCTAAGAGATCAACTAAGATCAAAATCAGTGATATTGTTTAGAACCAATTTACAGAATTTTGGGGCTTTCTGTAGCAGGACTCATCATCCAAGGTATAGGAATAAGAAATGCTGACTTTAGAACAAACTCATATTTGGAATTTGTTTCATGGGCACTATAGTAGAATAAATATAGAATAATAAATAAATAGTCATTGAGATCTGGTGAGAGGGTTTTTCAGTTTGGAGCCATGGAGTCTAGGTAAGAAGTCAATGGAAAAGAGGAAAGATCAACCAATGAAATGCAGAGCAAGAAACTTTAGGGCTTTGTTTGATAGAAGAGCAAATCTGGGAGAAATGAACATGGTATGTTGGGAGTGGGAGAGCAGACATGGTACATAGAGTTCACAGGCAAATAGAGGAATGCAGGAGTTCCAGAAGTTTGATCTGCAGTAAATTGGTACTGCCGGAGCCAGAAAATGTGAGTGCATTGAATGGATCAGATTGATAGAAATTCAAAATTCTTATATTGAGAACCTCTCAGGAATTTGTTAAATTTAAATTATTTTAGTAACTGAAAATCAAGTATGATACAATGTAAGGTGACATATAGACTTAAAAAAGATATTGATGAGTAGGGCTGATTTTTTTTAAACTAACAACTTGGGGATCCCTGGGTGGCGCAGTGGTTTAGCGCCTGTCTTTGGCCCAGGGCGCGATCCTGGAGACCCAGGATCGAGTCCCGCTTCGGGCTCCCTGCATGGAGCCTACTTCTCCCTCTGCCTGTGTCTCTGCCTCTCTCTCTGTGTGTGTGTGTGTGTGACTATCATAAATAAATAAAAATTAAAAAAAAATAAAAAATAAATAAACTAACAACTTGGAGTTAGTATAGAAATTACCATACATTTCTGGGAACATCATTCTGGCCTCCCATCTTACCAACATGATTATGGTAAATGATATAACCCAACATTCATTTTGCTTACCTATATAATGGAATTTTAGTGACATCATAGAATGATGGTGACAAAATGAGATTGTGCCTATAAATTACTGAGAATATGGTAGATTATTGATTCATGATACGATCCTTCTTATTTATTGAAAAAATATATATATCATTTGGGTTAGGGTAAAAAAAATCCCAAGCATCCGGTGCCTGGGTGGTTCAGTCAGTCAAGCATCTGCCTTTGGTTCGGATCAGGATCCCAGGGTCCTGGGATGGAGGCCCACATTGGGCTCCCTGCTTAGTGGGGACCCTGCCTCGCCCTCTCCCTTTGCCCCTCCCCCCTCAAATAAGTAAATAAATAAAATCTTCAAAAAAGGAATCCCCAACATGTAGCTGAGCAAAGAAATTTTGAAAGTCTATTTTTATGTAAAATGTTATATTACCAAACATACTATAATCCTCCATGATGCAACCAGCATTTTCTGTTGGATGTAGAAATGAGCACTCTTATCTTCCGTCTTCTCCTAAATGTTTACAGACTGTAAGTTTACTCATTCAGGTTGAAGTGGCCTTAGATGAAACACCTGGCGGTGGAGCCAGTTAATAAGCTGAGAAAACCTGATTGGTAACCAAGGCAGGGAGGGAAAAATCCCAACTCTTGATGCTGGCAGTGTGACGTAATATATACGCTTACCCGTAGGTAGCAAACCCATCTCAGAAGGATAAATGGACAGTCTTTGGTCAGCCTTGCTTTTGAAAAATAACACATTGTATGCTACCATGATTTTTTAAGGTTTTAATCTTCTGCACCAGGTTATGCAGATCACAGATCTGCCCATGGGAGATCAGCTCTTTGGAATACAAGCTTACTTGGAGGGGGGTGGGAAGTAGACAAAACTACTAGAGCGATTTTTGTCATTCTTTCTTCACTTACTTCATTTTTATTGAAGGCTCAATAAAAATTTGTTGAAAAGAATTAACATCAGCATGTATTCATAGCTCGTTATCATCTGGATGTGCAGACACTACCACAAATGAAAAAAAAAAAAAAAAACTACACAGAATAGTGTAGTTTTGATCTGATGCATTTTCATCAGTCTATTGATCCCTGGAATTGATCAATCTGCCCCAACTTTGTTATATGGATAAACAAGCCCTTGCACAAAGGGGATTCCCTTACTGATGTATATATAGTAATATTTGAAGATGTTTCCCAAGGAAATTTGTCGTAGCTCACTTAGAAAGACTGGTGGGAATGTATTAATTTAGGGGGATGACGTCACCGGTGTTAGAAAGGAGCTCAAAATTGCAATGGTAGATTGAAGTTTGTTTCCCTTGATGTAATAGCATCTACCTGCAGAGTTCAGTTTCGTGGCAGAGCTCTGTTCCACACTGCTTTTCTTTTTTTTTTTTTTTTTTAATTTTTATTTATTTATGATAGTCACACACAGAGAGAGAGAGAGAGAGAGGCAGAGACACAGGCAGAGGGAGAAGCAGGCTCCATGCACCGGGAGCCCGATGTGGGATTCGATCCTGGGTCTCCAGGATCGCGCCCTGGGCCAAAGGCAGGCGCCAAACCGCTGCGCCACCCAGGGATCCCCCACACTGCTTTTCAAGTCCAGGCTTTTTTGCATCTTAATGTTCACCTACCTCTCGCTTTTGTTCCTGATCTGCTTGGCTCAGGTTGGCATGAGTGTGTTCATGAGAAAGAGAAAGAGAATGTAGAGGCCACCTGGCCACTGTCTATAGTCCCCACCATGGAAAAGGCACAAGTTACTTCTGTTCATGTTGTTAGAACTTAATCTTATAGTTGCACATAGCTGCAAAGGAGGTGGGAAAATATAATGGAAAAAAACTCAATGAAAAACCCCCGCGAAGCTAAGGGGCCATGTTTCCATTACTATGAAGAAAAGGACAAGGTATTTTGGTGAGCAAATAGCTCTCCGAGTCAAAAGGAGTAAATTAAGCAAAATCAATATTATTTAAATAGCAGTTCCAAATGAATGTAGCAATTTTCTTCCACAAGATACATAGACAAAGGACTATTTTCTAGGCCATTCTATGGTGTATAATGAAAAGCATAGTTATCAGTGTTGGAAAAGCAAGACATCTTTTTTTATTTTAAATTTTTCCTCTTTGAAAGAAATTACTTGTTTTACTAGAACACTCCTGTAAGTATTCCCTAAGGAGAGAAACTAAGGTTAGGAAAAAAAAAAAAAAAAAAGGCAAGTTCGTTATTAGAACATATAGGCACATTACAATTTTTGTGAATGATCCATTTATCTACCCATAATTTGCAAGTGATGTTAGTTCAGTCAATACCAAAAATAACTATTGAACTCTTCTCCACACTTTTGAACTTATACATAAAATATTTATATATTTATATACACACATATATTTAGATATATGTATATACTTCTGTATGTGTATATATATATGTATAACGAAAATCAAATTGCACCTTATTACCTAATGACTGGCTTATACTTTTACGATGTCAAAGACATTTTTAATTTTAAGATGGGTATAAGCTTTATGGGAGGAAAATGTATAATTATGAAATAATTCTTTCCTCCCATTTTGTCACACGTGGAATATTATCTATGTTTTATACTAAACATGAGAGTTTGAAATTGAGCAGAGAGGGAGTTATGTATAAAACCTAGGACCTTAATCCCGAAAGAAACCTAGGCCCAATAGCTACTTTCTAGCTCTGTGACTTTGAGTAAATTACAAATAATTTGTCCCTAAAAAGGAGGTAACTCCTGATTCTGCTTCCACAAACTAAAGTGGGGATAATCATATTTACATTATAATAGTTCTGATGAATCAAATGTCATGGCTTATGTAAAGTGTATGGTAAGTAGTAATTGTAACATAGTTGTTTTAGTTCTCTCTTTTTTTTAAGATATTATTTATTCATGAGAGACACAGAGAGAGGCAGAGACATAGAGGGAGAAGTAGGCTCCCTGACGGAAGCCCAGGTAGGACTCGATCTCCGGACCCCGGGATCATGCCCTGAGCCAAAGGCAAACGCTCAACCACTGAGCCACCCGGGTGCCCTTGTTTTAGTTATCTGTCAGTGTGTGCCCAACCTCTCAAGAATCCAGGTCTGAAAAAAAAAAAAAAAAAAAGAATCCAGGTCTGTAAAATGACCTTTTTTATTATGCTCATGATTCTGTGGGTCAGGAATTCAGGCAGATGCAGACAGAACAGAATGTCTCTGCTCCATGATGCCCACGACTTCAGTGGGTGATTTGAACAGCAGAGATGGTTGTGATAACTTGACTGCGACCACATATATGACCCCTCTGTTCTGGCTGTTTGCTCAGTTCTTTGGTGATTGTCTGCATGGCACTGACAGGGGTTGCAATAGCCTACATTATTTTCCCGCTCACACATCTGGTACCTGGGTCTGGAGGGCCAGAAGAGCTCTAAACGAGTTAGGCACCCTTCTCTCTCCCTGAGACCTCTCCATAGGGCTAGATTGGCTTCCTCAGAGCATGCTGATCTCAGGGCATCCAGAATCCACTCAGCAGCTGGCTCACTCCAGAGTGAACATTCCAGGAGGCCAAGGTACAAGTGGCAGGCTTGAGACCTGGTCTCAGCAGTCTTGCAGCATCATTTCCGCAGCCGCCCCTGGCTTAGCTTTGCTTCAGTGAGAGGGGACACCTCTTGATGAAGGAGTGGCATACACACAGAACTATTTGGGATCGTTTTTAGAGACTAGCTACTGAACCAGTAAAATCATATATAATATTCCTTTCTGCTGTTTTCAGGGAATATATATATATATATGTATTTATATATAAATACATATTTATATAATACATAAAATAAATATATTTAAAATATCAAATTAAAATTTTAAATATATATAAAATAAATATAAATGCATATATATTATATGTATAAATACATATAAATATGTATTTATAGTAATATATACATATATGTATATATATAAATATATAAATACATATATATACATATATATGTATTTATAGTATATATAAATATATCTACATAGAATAGCTACCTGCTTATTATTTTAATAGTATAAAATATATAATAAATTCCACATAAATATATAAACCGTATATAACCGTATATAACATATGCTATAACTATGTACATTTTAAAATAGTTATTGTATAACTAATTATTAAATACACTTTGAATAAAAATGTAAATTATTAAATACATAATTTTTAAATAAATAATTAAATTTATTATTGCATTAAGTGCAATATATTTATACTACCTATACGTAAATATAAATACAATATAGATATAAATGTATTATACTAATATAACCTGCTTCAGAAGCTTGAGGAATAATTACAGACTCATCTCTTTTTAATATCGAAATGAGTTCCATAGGTTCCCATCTACCTAACTGGCAGGGCACCATTATATTTTCGTGCCTCTCCTGTCGGATAGTCTATGAATCCCCCCGAGCTTACTCAGTCTGAAGAAATCTGCCTTATATTCAAATGTCCAGGGGAACAACTACTGGGGAAACTGACCTGTCCACTCGCAGGCCCAGTTTTCTGCTATACCTATTGTGACGACCACATATCCATCCCCAGTGGGAATTGGTCCAACGTAATTTGCAGTACCCCTGTCCACTGTAGTGATGCTTTTCCAGACTTAGGTGGTTGATTCCACAACCTCATGATTCCTGCACATTCCTGACTCTGATGAGAAATCTGACTTTTAAGTGTTGTCTAATGTATGGGACATAATGAGTCATGTAGAATCCCCCATCAGATTTAGATCAGAAGCTCGACAGCACTTGATCCCCATTCCTACAAGGCAATTGAGGACCAGCTGTCTTCTTCTCACTGGGGTTTTGTACACCTGCTCTCTTCACTGGTTTTTATTATGCAGGTATTATGATTGCCAGTGATCTGGTCTCTGATGTTGAGGGTCGATCTCTAAGTCGTATTTGTCCTTTCCTTCATGACAATGATTCTGGAAATATGGTGGGGGTTCTGGGGGCCCTGAGATCCTTTGTGAGTTGTCCATGAGGCAAAAACTGTTTTTGTAATGATACTAAGCATTACTTGACTTTTAAACTTTCATTCTCTCACAAAAGTACTACATAATTTTCTTCTGTGCATTTTGGAGACCTACATGACTCAGTGAACCAATATTTTCCAGATGATTGATGCACGATGTTACAAAATCATGGCTAAGATTTTTCACTCAAAATGTGCTATGAATCAATCAGTATTAATGTAAGAGAGATAAGTTCATTACAATAAGTCATTGATATTGCTTTAGAGCTCCCATTGCAACTCATTTTTAAGAAACTACTACTTATTGATTTTTGATATTTCAAAATATATCTAAATTATATTTATAAACTTCGAAATTCCACTTCTGTTTTCCAACTACCTAGCTGTGAGGGGTTGAGTTTTCTTCATATACTTCAACTAAAATAGCACATTTCAGATGGTATGCAGATCCAAGATGAGAACTTATGTACCTTTCTGTCAGATATTAAAGACATTTGCTAAATATCTTTAGCAAAATGTCACTCATATCAATTTTCTTTATTTTGAAAAATGTTTTAATAAAATATGCAATTTATGTTACAGTTATAACATTTTATTTTAAATTGATTAGTAAGTTAATATTTTTAAATGTCTCTTTTTACAACTAATATGATAAATGTTGAGAGATATAATTTATATAATCAAAAGCTCTTCAAGGGACATTGATAAACTTAAAAGGGTAAATGGATCCTGAGGCTAAATGTTTGAGAACGACTGCCTCTTGACAATGCACATTCAGAACTCAGAACGAATGCAAATAATCAAGAGGATGAAGTCAAAGCTCCATAGAACACTTTATCCCAAGCGTCATTGCTTCTGTGCAAATGAGGGACCAGCCCTGGGAGAGAGATTAGGATGCAGTCACAGGCTCTTTTATAAAAACATCTTTCCTGTCTGAGAATGGCTGCCTAATATTGTTTATATTTGCTGAAGCAAGATGCCACAAGTGAGCTTTTTTTCAGAGGCCAAAAAAAAAAAAAAAAAAAAATCCTGTTCTAAATAGAGAGAATTTGTAAATGGCAGCTTCTCTCCATGAAGTTTCATCTAACCGCCCCCACTCCCAGCTCCTGCTACTCATCAAACTTGCTAATGGCAAGATAAGTTACCAAGATGAGCTAAACCCAAATCTGACCAGGTCAGCAAAGAATTTTTCTCAGTTAAGAATTGCAAGGTTAGTGTCAAATTAGAGATAGGTAGGCAAATCATAATTTCCCAAATACTTATCGATCAATTGTTAGCTTGTAACTAAACAAGGTGATTTCCATTTTTACAAAAATATCCACCATTCAAAATATATGGATATCACTCATAATATGTAGAACTAGCCACCTAATAAGAAATTAAAGATTTTTGTATGTTTGTAAATGTTTTGACTATTTGATTGTATGTTGTATGTATTTAACATTTACATTATACATAGATATACATGCTTGTACTTTGAGTACAGGTTATTGCTTTGACTTTAGGTGTAGCATTAAAAATACTTGACAGACAAAAAAAAATCTGTTTCTTTGATATATCACAATGATTAAATAGAGTTCTGTGCAAATAGAAATCTTAAAATTTGTTTTCACAAAGCAAAAATTAGGTAAAGAAAATAGAAGCTGTTGTTCATAGTAATACTTTGCCTTATAACCAGTTAATTTTTGCATCATCTGTACGACTGAAGGTTAGGTTGGAAATGTAAGTGCCTAAGTTCCCTGTTCAGTTACCTATTTCCAGTTTGTTTATTACTTTACATATCTGTTCATTTAGATAATTATCTGACACCTGCTCATGGCAGATTGTTTTGACAGATTATATTGGCTGAGATCAGTTTGTCACCTGCCATCTGTCCAGTAAAGGTGAGTTCAACAAGCTGGCAGTTTGTGGGCAATCGTAAAAGATCCTTTTTTAACGAGTTAGAATTTTCTTTATCCTTAAGGAGGCATTGACCAGAGGGGAAAAAAAAATTGTTATTGACCGATATTAAGAGATACATTATCTTTATTCTCTATCAGGGTATTCCTTTATCTGAAATGCTGGTTTGAGCATTAGTTAGGTTTAATCAGAAGGAGTATGCTATAGTAAAAGAGAACATGTTGGTTTTAAGTTAGACATGCAATTTGGTTGGTATCTTGAACAGCTTTGAATAATATTATTTCTTTGTACTTTTTCTGGTGGAGTTTTGACACTTTAGCAAACTCTAAATATCTCAAGTTAAAATGTATATTTTTAAAGCACATATACAATACTGTATATATCATTATAAAATTAGAGCAACTATATTATTATTGATTTTCTGAATCCATAAAAAGTAAACAACACTCAATAAGGGAAAGGATAATTAGTTACTCAGTGTGTGACTGTATAATAAATAAAAGCATTTCTTAGGAGCAGTGATACTTATTTAAGATAATTTTGAAATAAAATAGGAATTTAAAGAAATCTTGTAGGTCAACTATAAAATACATATAGTAAAAAAAAAATCAGTAGTTTTTCTTTCTTAAAGTGAGCCAATATTTCTATTTTTTAAACAAAGGAGTAATTAATTTTAGAAGAAATAGTAGCAAATGTATCTTCGTTTTCTTCTTTTATGTTTGTAAAATTGTTTAACCAATATCACCTGAACACTTAGCAAGCGTCAGACACTTCCCAATTCCCCCTATTCAGCAAACAGACCTGGTTCTTGTCCTCACTTAATTGTTGCCCTAAAGTAGTCAAACTATGAGCTCCCAGCCAGGCCTCTCACTATTATTATTTGAATATGTACATTTTTATGGCTATAGGAATTGGCCACTAATAATTGTGAAACTTGTGTTGAAAGCAAAATTAGAAGATCTTGAGACATTTAAAAACACCTAGCAACTTGTGAAGTGACCCATGCTTTGGATATATATTTATTGGAGAAGAGAGGACCAGGGGGTTTTGCTACCCTTGTAAATTCTGTTACCCTTATAAATTCTGCTTACTTATCTGGCATGATAGGAATTTTTCACAGACTGCTCTAAGAAAGTAGTCCAACACTATTTTAGAGTACTCTATTGGACTGTGGGGAGTTCAGGAAAACAAAAAAAAGGAAAGAAGAAAAGAAAGAATGAACAAAACAGGGCAAGTCCTTTAAGACCTTCTGATATAATGGGAACACAGCACCAACATAAATACATGGATATAAACACAAGTGACTACAAGAAATAGATATACACAATCAACTGCTGGACCAAAGGCTCTCTCAAGGGCCTCTTTGTGCTATATGATCTCATGATTTGTTGAACCATAGCTTTCTAGAGGAATATACAAAAATCTTAGAGTTCCAAGGGGCATGAAGTTTGAATACCTGGGAGTCTTCAGAGCTTCTGTGGAAAAGGTTTTATCAAAGAATTGAGCCTCTGGTAGTATATATCACACACACAGCATCACACTCACCAGAAGCACAGTCAAGTTGCCATCATGTAGACATTAGTAAAAGAATGAAAAATGCAACCAACTGGACCATTGTCTACGTGGCTTGGAAGAATTGTTCAACTAATGTTTTTGATTGATGTGACCAGTTGCTTTGGCACCATGTCAAGACTGAATCATGCACAAGTGCCCTGCATGAGTCATTGCAGATTCCAAAGATGCTCAGATTCCAATGTGGCTACAATTTGAAATGTACGATTAGATAGATTTTATACAAATCTGTTGACTTTTAAAAAATCTAATGGCAAGAACTTTGTTTCTTTGATTTAAAAAATCATTTCCCTTTATAACTTAAGCTACATCCTCATTCCTTATTTATGGCTGTGTGAAGTATTCTATTTTATGAAAAAAGAAGATGGCATAAAATTTTGTACTGTATGCATTACACGAAATGGTTTTATCTGGATAAATTGTAATTTTTTAAAATTTATTTATGATAGTCACACAGAGAGAGAGAGAGGCAGAGACACAGGCAGAGGGAGAAGCAGGCTCCATGCACCGGAAGCCCGACGTGGGATTCGATCCCGGGTCTCCAGGATCACGCCCTGGGCCAAAGGCAGGCGCCAAACCGCTGCGCCACCCAGGGATCCCTGTAATTTTTTTTTTTTTTTAATAAACAATCTGGCATAAAATAAGTTGGATGATGACAAATTCTTTTTGAAATATAGCACTTGGGGACATTGACATGGACTAAGGATAGGAGTAGCTGTGCCATATGGAACAAGAAGATATAAAGGAAAACACACAACAGAGGTGACTTCAGTTTACTTTAAGTGGCACACATTTTAGAAAAGAAAGGGACTCTAAATCTTCCAAGCTAAAAGGAACAAACGGGAAGAAATAACTGGATACAACAAATGGGAATCATGCTTGTTCCTGAATCAGGCGAGTTAAAATAAAAGGATTCAAGTTCAAGAAAAGATAATTTTCAGAGGAAGGCAGCCTCAGTTGGTCATGTCTACCTTGTCCTAAGGTGAGGACAGAATTACTAATGGCAGGCAGATTTTTAGAAAAATAGCATTGGATATGGTACATACTAAGCATAGTTTTTAATTGGCAGAGGGCATTTTCTTCCAAATCTCAAGGAATTTCATAAAAATTTGTTCAAATATATGTGATTATCTATTGATAAGCATTACACATCTAACAATAAAACTTGCAATATACTAGACTATCTATGGAAATGAAATCAGGAACTCTGACTCGATGATCACTGAGGAACCCAAGTAGATTACTTAATGCAAACCTCTTCTTGTTGATTTGGGGACAGAGACTCAAGTATATCAAGTACCTTCAAATTCACACAGTGCTGGCAGTGTAAGGAAAGACTTTAGAGTCCTGGCCAAGAGCTCTTTCCATTCAGTACATGTAAATAACAAAAAAAAATTAAAAATAAAAAAAATTAAAAATAAAAAAAATTAAAAAAAAAAGAAATCAAAGGCGACTTTAACTACTGATTTTAACATATTAGCATTGTAGAAAGCTTTTGCTATGTGGTCTTTATATGAGGAACCATTAACTTTTGTCATTTTTTGATATTAAGTTTTAAGCACTAATAAAATTTCTCGGTTTCTTGAAGCTGATTAACTTGAAAGTTTATAGCAGGCATGATTTAAAATAGGGATTTTAAAAGAGAGATCTTTTAAAATGAGGCATAGAGTCTGTGTATTTAGATTTTACAACAGGTTCCTAGTTCTAACAATGGGTACTTCACAGTGAATTATCTAGTTCTCCCTTATTTCGATTGATCCAGAAAACCTGTCTTTTGTTTATTGTTTTCGTTTCTTATTCATATTACTATTTCTCTACTGCCTCCCCCTCTTCTCCATATATATGTTCATGAAACAAATTGGCTAAATTCCAAGGATGGTGTAGTGATGGATATATAGCGAGAGGATATATGGCCAATCAAGCCCTTTAATTTACTTCTAAAAATATCAGGGGCATAGTTTATTTCTTTAGTTGAAAGGCTAATGCTTGATAAAGAGGGTTGGAAATGCAAGCGTGATTTTAAAATAATATTATATAAACATCTTGTGGCTTTAAAAACTAATAACATATGTATGATGAGTTATGTTTAGTAGGAAACTTGTAATTAGCACAGGGTCATGTGCATAAGTAGGCAAATGATATCTAAAGTTTCATGTTGCAATATAAATATGTAATGGTGAAAATAGGGGCTGATTTTGTTTATATTTAAAGTTTTAAAAATCTGATTTCATGGTATTTCATGGTCCCATCATCATCATCATCTTTGCTTTATTCCATATATTTTTATTCTTAATTATTATTTTTTATTTATTCATGAGAGACATGGAGAGAGAGAGGCAGAGACACAAGCAGAGGGAGAAGCAGGCTCCATGCAGGGAGCCCGACGCGGGACTCGATTCCTGGTCTCCAAGATCATGCCCTGGGCTGAAGGCAGGCGCTAAACTGCTGAGCCACCTGGGCTGCCCTATTCCATATATTCTTGATGACATCAAGAGATGCGCTCATTCAGAAACATTTATGACACACACACCTTATGTGTTCAGGTATTAAACTGACTTATAAGGACATGCAATGGAAACATAAGTATATTTTATTTAAGACCAGAGTAAAACGGACAGAATGTGTTGTTCGTATGGGGGACAGATATTCATCCTTCCAAAGAATAAAGACTTGACCTCTTGGCTCACATCCTCACTGACTCCTCCTCCCACAGACTGAATGTTTGTGTCTTCTCAGAATTCACCTGCAGAAACCTAATTCCCAATGGGATGATATTTGGAGGTGGGACCTTAAGGAGATGATTAGGTCATGAGGGTGGAACCCTCATAAATGAGGTTAGTGCCTTAATAAAGATTTCCAAGAGTTCTCTTGCCCCTTCTGCCATATGAGGATATAGGGAAAGGCCAGCTGCCTGTGAATCAGGCTCTCCCCAGATATAAAATCTACTAGTGCTTTGACATTGGCCTTTCCAACCTTCAGAACTATGAGAAATAAACGTTTGTCGTTAAAGCCATCCAGTCTGGTGTTTTGTTATAATATTCTGAATGGATTGAGACCTCTCTTTAAATGATGAAGGCATGGGGATCCCTGGGTAGCGCAGCGGTTTGGCGCCTGCCTTTGGCCCAGGGCGCGATCCTAGAGACCCGGGATCGAATCCCACATCAGGCTCCCGGTGCATGGAGCCTGCTTCTCCCTCTGCCTGTGTCTCTGCCTCTCTCTCTCTCTCTCTCTCTCTCTCTCTGTGACTATCATAAATAAATAAAAATTTAAAAAATAAATAAATAAATAAATGATGAAGGCTGATTTATCTAAATAGTGAATTGAAAATTGAAAAGAAGCTACAAATATACCTTAGATTTAACTGTCTCCCTATTTACTTTGGAATTCAAAACATTTTCAGGGGAAAGTACCTACTGTGAGAAGGAGTGTATATGTATGTGTGTGTGGGGGGGTCACACTTGTGAATGTGATAGGTTGAATTTAATACACAGCTGAAATAATAATCTCACCAAAAAAAAAATAATAATAATAATCTCACCAGAGCAGTCCTCCGAAATCATCCTTAACTAGTACTATAAATTACAATTGCATCTCTATTTGACTTAACCTCAAAAATCATAAAAATAATAGAAAACAAGTGGGCAAGTTGTTAATATAAAGAGTCATAAATGGGGATCCCTGGGTGGCGCAGCGGTTTAGCGCCTGCCTTTGGCCCAGGGCGTGATCCTGGAGACCCGGGATCGAATCCCACGTCAGGCTCCCGGTGCATGGAGCCTGCTTCTCCCTCTGCCTATGTCTCTGCCTCTCTCTCTCTCTCTCTCTCTCTGTGACTATCATAAATAAATAAAAATTAAAAAAAAACCTTCCTCTTTAAAATAAATAAATAAATAAATAGTCATAAATGAAAGATTATGGTGATAGAAAAAGATAGCTTACTCTAAATGGAGGTGTTCATAAGCAACCTCATGGAGAGAGCAGCATCTGTGTCAAACTTGGACAAGTAGGTGGAATTTAGACATAATGGAGATTGGTGAAGGATAAGGATAGAAACAGAATACGTAGGAAATTAGAGAACAAGCAAAGAAATTTGACAAGACTGGGGTGTATGTCAATCTCTTAGGAAATGTGTCTTTCTTTCCCCATGTTCAGGTGAAAAAAAAGGGGGGGAAGGGAATCATACTTGAATTTTTTTCTCATATAATCCATATCCAACCTGTCAGTAAATATGTCTATTCTAACTTCACAGTATATGCAGACTCCAACTCTTTCTCAGTCTCTCTACTGGCTTACAACCCCAAAGGCTTCCCTTCTTACTCAGAGAAAATGATAAATTTGTAATGACCGGCAAGGCTCTGCATGATTTGGATTCCGTTATTGCTCCAGTTCCTCTTTTGTGACTCTCCTCTTCTCTTGGAATTAGCCTCTTTATTTATGTCAACGAGGCAGTGGCCCCAGGACCGTTACTTTGCAGCTCTCTCTGTATAGGACACACCTCCCACAAGATTCTCAATGGCTTGCCCTCTTATCTAGTTGAGGACTCCAAATCTCACTTTATCAGTAAGGTCATCCCTGGCCACCCTAATTAAATCTGCTCTGTCCCCCATATTAACTCTATTCTCCCATCAGTCTCCTTGCCTGCCTTACTTTACTCGAGCGAACCTACCACTAAGCATTTCAAACAGGCACTCCTAGACCCTGCTGTGGCAACTAGAGACCCTCAAAATTCGGTCTCTTACAACAACATGCTGCAAGTCATATGGCTCACTTGTGGCTGCACTGTTTGCAATCTTCTCCCTGGGACCCAAGATCATAGAGAACATCTATATGGAACGCTGCTTGTTGTTTTGGCAGAAGAAAACGAAAAAACTGGTGAACCATAGCTGACTCTTAAAGCTTTCTCCTGGAAGTGATGCGTCTCTTTTTCAAATGCATTTCATAGTGTTCAATGCAAGAAATACAGTTGAAGCTGGTATCAGTGAGGGGATGAAATATAATTCTCATGCACCACAGGAAGGGGCATGGCAGTGGAATATTTGGCAGTTAGTTATATAATCCACCTCATTATGTAACAGAATCTATGCTATTGCTTGGTTTATTGCCTGCTTCCCTTCATATCTTCAATAATATTCCCTAGAAATGTACTCCGAAACAGAGATTGTGTTCAGAAAGCAAACATTCTTTGGAAAGACACCTATACAGAAGTGAGGAAGGAAGGACTGAGCAGAGGGAAATACTGTATTTTAGTGTGGTTGCAACTGTAGCCTCAGTCCACTCCACGAGGAATTCTGAAGCTTGGCAGGCCCTTTGGAATTGTCTCTAATTGAGGCGAGGGGGCCTGGCCTTTGCATTTCCACATCTGTTGCCCACTGGCTGCAAGCATCTTCCTAAAAGCAAGTGGGACCTTGCTCAAGAGAGCTCCCTGCCATCGAGCACAATTGCCAGCCGGGGCACAAGTAGGAAGAGTCAGTTTTCTAAGCTGGCAGTCGGAGTGTGTCTGCGAGGACCAGGCTATCTTGGCAGAGCACCACAGCACCAACTGTCTCCACCGGAGTAAGATGCCCATGAAGGTGTCTGATGCGGGAGCCACCATGCCTTAATTGGCTCTTTGCATGACATACGTTCAGTAACCGTTGAATGAATAAATTAATAGTTTGTATAAAATTTTAGATTAAAAAGGCAGAAACAGATTAAGCATTAAGGGTCTTCATGGCCTAAATAAGGCTTAAACTTGCAGGGAAGTTAAATATATACCAGTAGGCTTCTGGAATACTGACCAAATGGCAGCGAGTACAGTGCTTTGAATATGGGAAAAGATAGACTAGGAATAGCCCACAAGAAGCTAGTGCCATATTTCAGGTAGACGTAATGTGAGGCTGAAACAGGCTAATGTCATGGGATTGGAGGTGGGCAGGGGTGGGGCACGAGAGCAACAAAATATCTCATGAATAAAAATTTGGCCACATGGCCAAAGGGCAGGAAGGAGGGCCGAAAAAAATCAAAGGTCACATGGAGAGATTATGATCTTAGTAATGAAATAGACAAAGCAACAACCAACAGCAAAAAGAGCAAAAAAGAAGAAATGAGAAGTACTCTGAGAAGAAAACTGAAGAGCATTCTCTAGTTAGCTTCTGGGAAATTATTCGAAGACTTAGGGACAGAATCATCTCAATAGTTCATAGTGGATCCAGAAAAAAGGCCTGTCACTTATGTATTAGATCATCTTCTATTTTTCTCGTTAACAGTATAAGGCCTGGTGCACCTGGTGGCTCAGTGTTTGAGCCTCTGCCTTTGGCTCAGGTCGTGATCCCAGGGTTCTGGGATCGAGTCCCGCTTCGGGGTCCCCGTAGGGAGCCTGCTTCTCCCTCTGCCTGTGTCTCTGCCTCTCTCTCTGTGTCTTTCATGAATAAACAAATAAAATACTTAAAAAAGGAAGAGACAGTATAAGACCATGCAATTTGTTTACAGAAAGCTAACTGACCTAATTATACCTGTCTTTGGTGTCAGCTACGGTACAAAATTTGTTTGCAATAAAAATACATGAAACATCCCAACTACTTAGAAATTCTTGAGAGTTTAAACTCTAAGCCACACCTGTAAGACGTCCATTGAGACAATTTGCGTGGATGGGAGGTGTCAGAAGGGAGGATTCTGATCAGGGCTTCCAGATGTATGAGCCAATTCCGACCGTTATTTATGAACTCAAAGAAAGGTTATATGGTAAGTGCAATGTCTGCTTTGCTGTCGTGTCATTTCCATCAACTTGGATGACTGAGAACAGCCTTATGTTACGGACAGGTGCTCTTCACAGTGAATTAATGATGTCTACGTAATAAACAAGCTATAACAAATGATAACCTCATGAATGTTCAGACTAGTAAGCAGGGTCTCTCCATTGGCCTAAAGATGCTAATGGGAAATGTTGTGGAAAGGCATATAAGATACACTATATTGTTTGATACATAGGAAATTCTTGACGGATGGAAAAAAAAATCACGTTAGTCACTTTTAGTCCATAATAATTTAGAAGATATTCTGACTAAATATTCCTATTATTCTATATTACCTACATGGCTCACCAAATTCCCAGGACTAGAATACAATAAAAATATGTTTAACATCATAATTAAGAGTTTGATTAATTAATTCTATAATTTAAAATAAAAATTACATGTTCATGACTTTGAGTTTTAAGTAAAATCATCTCATCCTCAATCCTCAGGTAGTATGTCTCAGGAGACCTGTTGAATTATAAAGTACCAAAAATGTTAGGGCCTGATCCCATGAAAGCACATATCTCTGGTACTTAGCACTGGACCTGGTACAATAGATGCTTGAAAAATGAATGAATTAACGAATAGATGAATGCATGCGGAGAGGGATAGGAGCAAATTTGCAGATGGGCAGGGTTTCAGTTATACATGTGCTGTGTTTTTGTACGTAAAATATCAGTTTCCAAATATGTGTTGCAGCATGAAATGGTATTTGTTTACTTGTTACCTATATGAGTGCCATATTTTTTTCTATATTGATTTTTAGGGAGAAACAAATGATTTTGAATTCTTCTAGCCTATGGCTAGACCAGAATAAGATGCATTTCAAAAACACCCACACACCCTTAAAGTGATGGTTGAAGAATCTCTAAAGGCTTTAAAAAAAAGAGTCTTCTTTTTAAAAGTATTTTGCTCACCTTTCTTTAAAAAAATGGGAGGCGTTGGGAAACTTGGGGTTTATTGAATCAAGCAAAGCCTCAATCCCACAGTAACCTGTTCAAGGGTGATATTGATCAATAGAGTCAAAGTCGTAAGAGTCTAACTAAAATAAGCAGTGACTTTCTCGTCCTCAGTGGGTTCTTCATGAGCTTCCTGTAGGTAAGAACACAAATATGATTTTCCTTTAGAGATTTTTTTGTTTATTCTTATTAAACATGCCTCAGGAGTTTTCTAACATGGATAAAGTCCATAGTGCATTCGATTGTGTTGGTTGTTTTTCCTAAGACTTGTTGAAGGCTTGGCAGGTTCAGAAAACCTATTGGTTAGGAATTTTTTTTTTTAAAATTAGCTAAATTCTGCGATAGGAAAATATCAGACATATTTTTATGTGCATTTCTCTTTATTAAGACTTTAACAGAGGGCAGCCTGGGCGGCTCAGAGGTTTAGCGCCTGCCTTTGGCCCAGGGCGTGATCCTGGGGGCCTGGGATCAAGTCCTGCATCAGGCTCCTTGCATAGGGGCCTACTTCTCCCTCCCTGTGTCTCTGCCTCTTTCATGAATAAATAAATAAAATATTTAAAAAAAAGAATTTAACAGATATCTTTAAAATGTAATTTTGTTTTATAAGTAAAATTTTGATATGAGTATTCATGATCACATGACTTGTCTGAAGGAAAAATCATTTGACCTCGCAATTAAATATAACCGCCCGTGATTTTAACTTCAAGTATCATTTGTAAATCTGGTAATGTAAATTCTCTAATCATTTTGAATTTAATCTCTTTTGGGACCATCTGCTTGTCTTGCTTTCTTTAGTCCTCAGTATATTTTCTTTCTTCTTTCACCCTTTCTCACATCCTCAATATCCTTGTGTTCTGTTTTATATTTTCAAATGTTTTTATTCTCATCTTTCTCCATGCAGGATATGGGATCTTTTGGTGGCAAAGAGACACATGCGTCAGAAGAGATATGTTCAGGCATCATCAGACCATGGATAACTTAAATCCTTGCCACAGGTGTCTGTATTCCAGAGTCAACATGCGTATGAAAATGAGAAAACACAGAACAGTACAGAACAGAACAATCTGGCTTCACATAATTTAAAAAAAAAAAAAAGAAAAAAGAAAAAAAAAGGGGGGGGGGGTGGGCAGCTAACAAACTGCAGGATCCAGCCAGGGGTTTGCAAGGTGCTAACCCCTCAGAGTTCCTTGACCTCTCAACCAATCTTAATGCTTGATCAAACAAGGACGTCCAAATTAGATAAGCCCCAAAGTCTTCTTTGTGATACATGTTTAATGTCTCCTTCTCCCACTTCAATTATACCATCTTCATTATGCTTCCTTCCTCACTATCACAGTTGTTAAAATGAAAAGCCTCTTTCTGAGTGCCACAGCTCCATTATGCAGGCCTATACCTGTGCTGGCAGCATGCTCTTCTTCTCACCTCATATTGCCTTTTGCTTGGGGAGGAGATCCCTGCCGTGCATCTCAAACTGAAAACTGAAAGAAAATTAAGTTGCTGTTTGGAGTTTGAGCGAATTATGGAAAACTGGCCCTTTTTTGTCTACCAGGCATGTTAGTATAAGCTATTACCCACCTTCTACCCCATTCCCTACAGTGGTAGCTGTCAGGATGGAAATCTCATCTAAACTTTTTGTCAGTTTGTACCTAAAGCAAGGAAACACAAACTTGGCATTTTCTTCAGACTGCGGCTATCTGTTGAACATAATAGGCCACAAAATGGTTGGTCTGGCTATTTGGGCCATTCTACTGGCTGACTTGAGGCATCGGACTGTAAAGAGTGGTAACCCAGTAATAATTCGTTTCTGGTTCAGATAAACACAAAGCTGAATCAACTATTTGGTAGCAAAATGTAAGCAAAAACTAAATATGAACCGCCTTCAACTAATTTGAGTTCACTGTAGAAAAGCACGGTATTTGATAATTTCACATTTGGGGTAAATATTTTATTTTTTCTAGTTGCTAATGTACTTACAGTTTTGCATGAGACTATCTAATTGTGCACAAGTACAGGCTCAGCTGAAACTTTAGGCCTTCAGCATTAAGGAACTAATTAATTAGAAGCTGAGATGCCCTTAATTGAACTGGCAATGATAAACTAAGCAAGCAAGAATATGGGTGGGTGATCGCTGGTCTTTGGAAAGATTATCTTGGTGGTGTCCACTACCAGGGACATTGGAGAATCACAGAAACAATCTGATGACTGACATGTTTGGCTAAAGTAATCTTTAGGTGGTATCACTTACATGGTGAAGTAGATAGCAGATTGCAATCTATGTGTCATGTTTTGAGAATCTCCAACCAAGGAAAATCCCTCCAGAAATATTTCCAAAATGCTCATGCCTGGGGCCAAGGCAATGATAGCCTCTGTCAAGATGAAAATATTATTGGGGAGGGGCAATACATAAAACCATTTTTCACCATGAACATCTAATCTGACCTGTGCTGGAAGTTGTGCCTCACACACATGAGTTCAGGACAATGAATATCAGTATCCTCGATGAGAAATTGGTAGTCTGAAAAGTTAGGCAACTGATGCTGAGTTTTCTAGCCATAGCTACAGAATATTATACAAGTATTGTTCAGTATATTAACAAGGTTCCTTTGAGGGAATGGAAATCCAAGGCATTGGATTGAGCAGAGATAATGAATAAAATTAAAAAAAAATAATTTTATCTACTAAATCAATTATCTAATTTTTAAATTTCATAACATCACATATCCAAACAGTTAAAGTCTTTAAATCACATGTTCAATTCAGGATAGGATAGAAGAGCTAAATTTGCATTTATGTATTTTTTAGATTATGATACAGGAAATATTTATTTTTATTTTTAGTTTTTGGAAATATTTTAAATATAACTTAAAAACCAGTTTTAATTGTATTTACAATATATGAAGACATTTTAAATCACTCAACAAATAATTGCATGCCACACACAATTAAATTAATTTTGAGTTAATCATATAACAAGATGCATGATTGCTGAAAACTGTATTAAAATGACATATTGTGTCTTGTTTGGTGTTAGGACTGAGAAACAGAGTAAAATACAGACCAGAATTTCACTCTGTGTTATAGCATCACTTAAAACAAAAAAAGCTCCCATGATCTTATGTTTAGAATTCTTATCTATTTATTCTTGAAAATTACCTATTTTAAACATTTTAAATTTATTAATAAAAAAATAAGAATATATCCACAGTGGATATTGAGAGTCTTTATTTCTAATAAGCAAAAGTCCAAAGTGGATATGATAATTATTTTCTTTTTAATATTTTTAAACATCAAGATTAAAATGTAATTTGAATAATTTTACAGATCATAAGTATGCAGTTTGATGAGTTAATAAAATCAGTTAATGCACCTAGCACTACAATTCAATGGGTTAGTGGATAAATGCATATGCCCATGTAGCCCCCACCCCAATCAAGAGGAAGAACATTTCTAACATCCCAGAGTGTTTCCTCATGTGCCTTCTAGTTCATTCTCAAATTGCTAAGCAACAACGATTCTTATTTCTAGCACCATAAATTAGCTATGCTTACTCTTGAACTTCATATGAATGGAGTCATATAGAATGTAATCTTTTCTTTGTCTCTTTTCATTTGACATAATATCTTTGAAATCCAACCATGTTATTCATCTTGGGCATCAATAATTCTTTACTGCTGGATAGTGTCTAATTATATCAATTGACCCCAATTTGTTTATCTATTCCCTTGTAGACATTTTTGTTGTTTCCAGTTTAGAGCTATGATGAGTAAAGCTACTATAAAACATTCTTGTACAAATCTATTTGAGGATATACATTTTCATTTCTTTTAGTAAATACCTAGGAGCGGAATTGCTGGTTCATTGAACAGATGCACACATACCTATGAGAAATGTAATACTTTTCCTTTGTGGAAAAAGTGGTTTTTTTCCTATGTGGTTGTATTGTTTTATTACCCTCTTATCAATAATATATGAAAACTTTATTGTTCCACATCCTTGCCAACCTTTGTTGTTGTCAGTGTTTTATATCTGACCCATTCTAACTGATGTGAAATGGTATCTCATTCTAGCTTTATTAGCGTTGTTTTGTGAAAGTGCTAAACATAGTTTCACATATGCTAGAGGAATTTCATACGGATTAATTAATATAAGTAGGATACAGCATAGAACCTTTTAGGCATGTTTTAAGAATTATTCAATATTCTCATTTTTTAATTTCAATGTAATATTTTCTATCTTTACTATGAGTCCCATAGTTTTGAATTTAATAAGTTATCAATAATAAAAACAATTCTAACAATTATAATCCAGGCAAAGCCATTATGTCACTAGTGATAACTACAACAAGCAATATGAAATGAAGCATAATTTTCAATCTGTTGAAACACTTCAGTAATACATTAATGTTGATAATAGTCAAAAGATCTAAAATCAATTGGTGGGATCTCTGGGTGCCTCAGTGGTTTAGCGCCTGCCTTCGGCCCAGGGCATGATCCTGGAGTCCCGGGATCGAGTCCCACAACGAGCTCCCTGCATGGAGCCTGCCTCTCCCTCTGCCTGTGTCTCTGCCTTTCTCTCTCTCTCCCTGTGTCTCTCATAAATAAATAAATAAAATCTTAAAAAATATATAAAAAAAATAAAAATAAAAGCAATGTGTATTAAATAGGTAGTTGTCAATACACTTACTGGTTTCTAAATCCTATGCTTTTAAGTAATACTCTTAACATTCGGGACTATGCCATACTTTAATAGTATAATGAGGGAAAAGAAGTATAAAACAAGAAAAGAAGAACAAGGAAACAGGCAATCACTGTTATATTTATAAATTTAGTATTTTAAAGTAATATTGTCTACAAGTAGTTATTTTTATAACTAACCAGGAATTATGTCCTAGAGATGATCCTTCCAATGTTAGGTTTCATAGCACCTTGGTAAACTGAAACTAAGACAAATCTATAGAAATTATTTCAAAAGTAATATGTTAAATCAGAAGCTAGTACTAATGTGTCTACACAGTAACAAAAGAGCAATTGAACTTATTTTGCTCCTGTTGAAATGAATGGTTGGAAGAATTGTTCAGTTGTTTATTTGGGTATAGCCCCAGCCTCCAGGACTTTACCTATTCAATTATGTCTGAGTTGACATCTGACTCTGGAGATTGCAAAGATTATAAGTTATTTCCCTACTGGTACCAGAGGAATTAAGTCCTATTTAGGAAGACTTTGACTTTGCAGGGAGGAGTTAAGAGATTTCAGTGAAAATTATAAAACTGTGTAAAAATAATAAAGCAGTAACCACAGGACGTAAAAATCTATCTGAATTCTTTAAAGGGTTATGAGTAATTTCCCTTGCATAAACAAGTTATTCTGAAAGGGTTCTAAAGTAATTTAGAGGGAAAGCCAGGAGAGCATATGAAAACCCACATGGCAAGCAGGATCACTTTTTTAAAAAGTTTGTCAATCTAATAAGCACTTAATTAAAGTCAACAGAGTCTCTAAGTCTCTAAGTAATTTTCAAAAAGAGCTTTTGGGAAAGGGAACATTTTTCTCCATGCTTGTCCTCTTTTTCTCTTGTTCTTCATTTGTCTGATAACTGTGGAAAGCCTTTATAATATTATCTTTGGGGTTTTGTTCTTATTAACTCTTTCTTCTCATCATATAGCTTAGTTCAAGACCAGTCAAATATAAACTTTTTTTTCTATTGCAATTCCACTATTGTGGTCTCAGAAAATACTAAAGTTTTAGCAGTCATTTGGGGAAAAAATTTTTTTTCACCAAAATGAAGTTTTTTCAGACTCTAAATGTGTAGCCTTGGGATGTTCTTCTAAGATAGATATATATGTATAATTATCTCAGATATAGTTCTGACCTGCCCATTTCTTATCAGAAATGACCAAGAGGAATAAAAGGAAGAAGAAAGACCCAGGAAGCGGCCAAAAGTTAGAGGGTAGAATAGAAATAGTCATTATTTAAGACCTTGTTAAGAAAAAGTAAGTTACAGAGAAAAATGTTTGACTATTTTAGAAATCTTGGAAAATATAAATTGCCTGATCTCTAATAATCTCATAATTAGAAACAACCTCTGTTCTTTCTTCAGACTGTTTGACCAGTTCCTTCTCTGTATATAAACTAGGATTATAGTTGTGAGCCTAGAAACTACTCTTACCCTTCAGCTCTTCTTTTTCCTCAATTTATTAAGATTGGTTTGTTGAAAAGTCTTCTAAGAAAATCATAAAGACGTTTTCAATTTTTGAGGCTCAGATGTCTACCTGCGTCTCTGATGAAATTGTGGAAACCAAGATGAATGTCTGAAAGGATTATGGGATCAGTAGGAGAAAAATCCACCCTGAAATAGGACCTGGGGGAAGGAGAAGAATTTCCAGGTAAAATGTGGCCATTACTAGAACAGCACAAAATCAGCCACATGAGAAATGTTTGTGTGCTCAAAGAAAAAAAAAAAAAAAGTCATCTGTGTATAAAGAAAAAGTCAGTATATTCAGGAGTATATATCAATATGTTTTTCTAAAATGTATTGCTATTTTTATGTATTTTTCAGCTGATAAGCAGGACCAGGATTTGCACCTAAGAAGTAATATTTCCAAAGCCCTTGCTTTTAATCATTATATAATTCTGCCTCTCATAAAAGCAATAGGCAAGCTATTAAATATTATTGGCTGCATGTGTCCTCACTCATTAATATTTCAATTTTATTTTATATTTAAGTAGGAGGAAGTTATAAAAATTCTTAATTTTAGAATATTTAAAAATATTTCATTCATTTTATTTTATTCTTATTAGGAGCTAGGACCACAAGGCCGCATATCAGACAATTACTTTCCATGCACATGATAAAATCTAAGTGCTTACAAAGGGGAGGTTCTCCAGGGTCTTTAAAAAACAAATAGAAACAAAGCATTTCTTATTACCACTGTATGCATGTAAAAATCCGTATGGGAAAATGTTCTTAAAAGGATTCTAATGCAATCTATCTGTTGCATTTGCCCTTACACAATTTTCTAAAAAGTTAAGCCTCAGTCTAGCCCATGTCTATTTATGATTAATTTTGCATTAATGCATACCCTTACTTAATGGGTCTTGGTATAAAAGTAGTATTTAGAAATCTCTCCTACATGATCTGGACCAGAAAGCTAGTGTAAATGAATATTTCCCATTTGTGATAAAGGTTTGGTGAGTCAAAGTCTTCTCTGAAAGACTGACTGGGTGATATGAATTCTGTCTGTTGGAATGTAGGAATATTAGCAGAATTGAGGGGACAGCTCCAGTGGCTAATTGCCTCTCTCCCTCCCTGTGTGGGCATTTAGAGGAGTTCAGAACCACCGTCAGGGTGAGCCCCTGTGCTGTTTGTGGGCCTGCACCCATCCCCCACTTCATTGTCAATAGAAGCAAAAGGGGCTGAGGATGACAATGCTCCCACACAAAATTTCTTCCCTATAATAAACTTAAATGGCTTAGAATAGGACCTTGCAAAACTATGCCTTCCAGATAACTACACCAAGGAATAGCAAGAAGCTGATTTCTACTTCTAAGAGAAATACACCAAGAATGAACCCAGAACAGAACAAGGCCCCCATCCATGTGTGTCTGGACTCAACAGAACACAGTCATTTAGATGGAAAACAAAGCAGCTTTGGGACTCTATCCCAGGAGCCTTGGGTCTAAGCGTCCAAGAAATAAATTTATGCCAATAAAAACTGCTATCTTCCAGCTTTTGTAGTTAGGTCGCTAATAAAATAAATTTGAAATTTATGTGCTCCTCTTTGGATATTCATAAGTTGACACGTAAAAGTTTTTGTGATACACTTACATAAGAATATTTTTGAGAATAGAAAGGTAAAATATTGTACACTCTCAGAAAATGAAATATGATGAGATTTGAGTATAACTGGAATAAAAATTATATATATTGATAAGATAGGTTTTAAATACCTTATTAAATAAAGTGCACTCAATCTGAAAGAAATCACATACAATTTTACATCTTTGGCTTTATTCAATGTTATCTGGAAAAATTTAATTGTTTTGGAGAACATTCCAGTTACATTTAAATTAATCAGTGTCAGTAACTTATTATACATGGGCAGTTTGAATGTGAGACGTTCCAACACTGACCAAACAACCTGTTTTTAATGCCACTCCTCATTTTTAATAGAAATATGTATGAGACAAGAAAGACAAGATTGATTAATCTGTAAAAGAAGCTGTCTCAAATCTCATGTTTTGATTTTCCCTGTGACTGGCATTAGATTTTATACCTTGAGGCAATGGGTCATCTTAAAATTTAGCATGGATGGGAGGTGTGTATTTCTTCTATAAAATGGATAAAAGAACTATTTTGAAGGGAGGGTTATTCTTAGGTAATCAATATTCTGGAAAAAATTTATAGGGAATTTGAATAACTAGAAATTGATTCCCCCAAACTATATATGCTTGTGTACCACTCAAAAATCTTTTCAGGACCTGAAGGGTACTCTTTCCTATTCTTGAACTGCTAGGTTAAGGAAGAACTACTTTCCTTAAATTATCAACTTTCCAATAATAGAAATAATCTAAGTCATCTCTTGGTGAGAACAAGTGAAAGAACAGGGGATGAAGAGAAAAGAGATAACGGAGATATGAGATTTTTGTTTTGGATACTTTAGAACCCTCAGTAGGGCAAAAAATTTACCTGAAATGTAGAATTAACAAATGTTTCTCTGTGAGTAAAAGATGGGAGCCTACATTTCACAGGTAAGTGTAATCATGTGGTATTTGTCTTTGTCTCACTGTCTGACTCATTTCACTCAGCATAATACCTTTTAGGTCCATCCATATTGCAAGTGGCAAGATCTCATTCTTTTTAATAGCTGAATAATATTCCAGCATGTGTCCATGTGCGCCCGTGCGTGCACACGTGTGTGTGTACACCACAAAAACAAAACAAAGAAACACACACACACACACACAATAACCAGAAATCATAAATACGGAGAACAAATTGGTGGTTGCCATAGGGAAGGGGAGGTGGGAGGATAGGTGAAATAGGTGAAGGGGATTAGGAGGTATAGATTCCAGTTATAAATAAATCATGGAGATGAAAAATACAGTGTAGGGAGTAGAGCCAATAATATCATAATAAGGGGATCCCTGGGTGGCTCAGTAGTTTGGTGCCTGCCTTTGGCCCAGGGCATGATCCTGGAGTCCCAGGATCGAATCCTGTGTCAGGCTCCTGGCATGAAGCCTGCTTCTCCCTCTGCCTGTGTCTCTGCCTCTCTCTCTCTCTCTCTCTATGTCTACCATGAATAAATAAATAAAATCTTTAAAAAAAATAATATCATAATAATATTATATGGTGACAGATACATTTATTGTGGTGAGCATCATATACTGTATAAAATTGCTTGATCACTATGATATGCACCGGAAACTAATATAACGTTGTATTTCAACTATGCTCCAATTAAAAAAAAAAAAAAGATGAGAGTCTAAAATTCCCCAAATTTAAATTTAGTTCTCAAAAAAAGATTAACTCATTCAGGGGCACCTGGGTGGCTCAGTCAGTTAAGTATCTGCCTTTAGCTCAGGACATGATCTCAGGGACTTGGGATCAAGCCCTGCGTTAGGCTCCCTGCTAAGCGGGGAGCCTGTTTCTCCCTCTCCCTCTCCCTCTGCCATTCCCTCCACTTGTGCTTTTTGGCTCTCTGTCAAATAAATAAATAAAATTTTTCAAAAACAAAATCGATTAACTCATGCATTGTGCGTTTCAGCTGCAATAACTGTCAGAATCATAGTTTATATCTTTGCTCTTGGAGTGTGCACCGCTATACCACACATTTTCCAGAGATTTCTGCCTAAGGTAGCTGGCCAGGATGTGCTCATGATTAGTGACGACTGTATTCAGCAGGACCTGCATTGGACAGGGTGTCACCAACATTTCAGAAGACTCCACCACACCCTGGGCCTTGAGCCCCTGCAGAGGAGTGCAAGTATGCCAATGCACACACACATACACACACGCACACACGGGTACACAAATGAGCGTCATTGAATACCAGCATTGGATGTCAACAGACATGCTCTAGAAATCTAGACAATCCAGCCAGACTTAACTGACATATATAAGCCTGAGTGGACTCTTGAAAAGTGAACAGGAAAATCAGGGAACTGTGCCATTATGCCAGTTTGTAGGCTCAAGCCTCAAGAGCTTCCACTTCTTATCTCTTGGAATACTTGCTCTTCGAACCCAACTGACACTTTGTGAGGAGGCCAAAGAGTTATATTTCTAAAATTTAAATATGATCGTGTCATTCCCTCTACCAGAAAAACTTCCTTCAATGACTTTTCCTTTCAAAGTCCTGCTCAAGTCTTCAGCTTCATCCTCTGCTTCACTATTACCCGGCTGCCACTACCAGCCCCAAGCTTTGTTGTTTCCGGTTACAGTGACTGAAACTTTACACATATTTTCCCTCCTATATATAACACTTATAATCCTGTTCATTTGTTATTTCTATACTCCAGGTAAATTTTTTGCCCTACTCAGGGTTCTGAAATGTCCAAAACATTTGTCAGAGAGAAATGAGGCCACTAGTTGTCAGGCCAGCTGAGGTCCCAGATCACAGCTATAGCACTAATCCCCCCTCAATAACTTGGTTGTAAAGCATCTTATACGTGGATTCTTTATCTCCAGTGGAGCCCCCCCAGATAATGACCCATGGAACAGTGATGAGATCTTCCAAACTGCTGATTTTTTCAACAAAATAAATGATTATTGTTGTTGTAATGCCCCTCATTTTGGGGATGGTTTGTTACAAGGCAATTAATAAATTCAGAACAGTTGCTTACACACCTAGCTTAAACGGGCAGACCCCATTAACTTCATCCTTGTTAATATTCTCATCTTTGAGAATTGTCGATATTTTTCTGACTGCTCCGGACAAAATGTTTACCATGGACCAATTCCTCTGTCGGCCCATACCGTGTCTACCCTCATGTTTCTGATCAAGCTCTAATCCCATGATTTCTCACCTCAACTGGTCTTGCATTCTACTCAGAAATCCAATAATTCTGTACCTACACTCCCTTATTTTCCACAAATGTTTGAAGCCTATTCCCCTCTTCTCAATTTTTTTTTTTTTTTTACCAAGAAGCCTAATCTCATTCTCAGCAGAAAAAAAATTACCTCCTCAATCCACAGCAAATGCAGAAGTGACCAGATGGAAACTGCCGCCACTTGCTCTGTCAGTTTTCCTCTCTGCTGCCCTTTCATCCCCACCAGCTCCTTCACTGTGTTCCTCCAGGTAGTAGCTGCAGTTAAACATTTCCTACATCGGACGATTGCTGCAGCTTTGATTCTCAGCTTTCCTGAATATCTTGAAAACATTGTTAGGTGCACTGCTTCCACTGTCTTATCCTCCCATTCCTGCCACAACCCTGACAGTCCAGCTCCCCATTTCCCACCCCCAGGGAAACCAATTGTCCTCGGGCAACTGCAGATCCTCCTCTTACTACAGTCATTGGGAATCTTTTATGCCTTATTTAACTTGATTTCTTTGTAACCCTTGACTTTGTTAACCATTTCCTTTGTCTGAAATGTTCTGTTCCTTTGGCTACTATATGTTCTCACATCTTCATCTACCTCTCTGACTACTTTCAAGTTCAGTTTGTTACCTCTTCTTTATTCTCCTTGCTCCTGCAATTTGCTCTCATTTCACGCCTTTCTATAGGCAGGAGTACCTATATCACAATACATACTCTTCCCGGGTGACCTCTTGTGAGTTTATAATTTCAAAATTTGTATTTCCATGCCAGATATTTTTCATCTAGATCTAGACCTATAATCCATATCCACAGATATATCCAAAACAACTTGTCCAAAAGAGTATGCATTATCTTGACTGCTAAATGTCCTTACTCTCCTCTTTTCCTAAGTAAATAGCAAGACTATCCTTTCAATTGCTAAAGTAAGAAACTCAGGGATCATTATGACTCCATTCTTTCTCGCATCTTCCATATCTGAACATTGACTAGTCTTGTTGTACATTTGAACTATCTTTTAAGTCTGAATTTCCCATCCCCTGTTTAGAAAGGAATTATCTTTTTCTTACATAGTAGCTGCAAGCTGTTCCCTACATTGCTGAGCTATATTTCTAAAATTTAAACATGATCATGTCATTCCCTCTACCAGAAAAACTTCCATCAATGACTTTTCCTTTCAAAGTCCTGCTCAAGTCTCCAGCTTCATCCTTGAAGCTATTACCCAGCTGCCACCACCAGCCCCAAGCTTTGTTGGTTCCAGTCATGGTGACCAAAACTTTACACATATTTTCCTTCCTATATATAACATTTATAATCCTGTTCTCCCTACCCACCTCGCTATCCACCCATAGCAATTTTGCTCACCTCTCTGACCTCCAACTAAATGTCATTTCTCCCAGGAAACGTTCCTTAGACTGTAACATCTAGGTTACAAAGCCATCACACACAATCCTCAATATACTGGTTATCACTCAGAGTAGTACTTATATACCACATTGCTATTTCCCATTTTCTTTTTGTTAGTTTCCACAAATCTACAAGCTTTTTGAGAATAGGCAATGTGTTACTTTTGTTTAGAATGGTATCTTCAATATATAACCTTTTCACCTGCACAAATACAATAAATATTTTTGAATAAATAAATGAATGGCCCTCTCATTTTTCCAATAAGAAAATTAAGTCTCTGAGAGCAAATTGAATTCAGACACTACACTATGTAGACTTTTGTATGTCCTTCCTCTGCCAGTGGTGTGAAGCTTCATTTGACTAGAGTTGCTTTGAATGGAAGGTTTTGCACTTAAGAACTTTGGAATACAGGCATTATTAAACTCTGATATCAGTGTGAGATCAGGGTTCCTATTCCTTAGTTTGTTTTCAGATTCCTAACACTTTGAATACAGAGTCAGGACCAGAATATAAAGAATGTTCATATTTACTTTAAAAAAATAAAAAATAAAAAAAATAAATTGTTTTTAACAATTTAAATAAGTTGTTTTCTTTCCTATTAAAACAATTAAATGTGGATTTACAACTTTATATTTCTGTTGAATATTTTGATGTCTAAAGAACTGTTCATCTGTTCTTTGAAACAAATATCTCAGAGGTTATATTTGCTGTAGTAGCTGTGTTTTGACAACAAAAATAAATAGAAAATGGAACATTTGTTCAATTCTGTTGATTTTCTTAATCATTGAACCTCAACACAATTTGTCCACTAGAATTTGAACCCCTGCTGGACCAGAACTCTGTTTTACTTATTTTTGTAGCTATGGCACTTGTCATAGTATCTAGCAAGAAAAGAAGGTAGTTAGTACATGTTAGGTGTGTACATAATTTTAAAACTGCTCAATTCATTGTGAAAACAGTGAGTAAAAAAAATTACATCCATTTTTTTGCAACCTTTTTATAATTCAAATCTACTTTCTAGAATTGACTGTGAAGGCCAGTCAACTTTCTCTCCTGAGAAAAAGAAAGATGCCACTAAGAATCAAAGATAGATGTTTCCCTGTTGGCAAATATATTCTATACATAAAACTTATTATTTGTTTTTTTCTCCAGAAGAAACATCATCAAAACCATAAACTCAGAGGTAGCTCAGTTTGCATTTTATTACTATGGAGAAGATGTCTATTCACACAACTGCCAGTTGCTTTATTTTTGATAAAGCATCTGTAATTACTTTTAATTTGAATATAAATTCCCTTTGTTGAAAGAAAACACTTAACCTTAGTTATGTTGGAAAGGAAAACAGCATAAAAACTAGCTATATACATATTTAAAATCATACACATAAAAATACTAATTAAGATAAAACATTATACCATAGTCTCTATAATAAACACAAATTAATAATCCAATCAGGAATGTGAGCACCTTCAGAAAATTATGGCATGAATCATGTAATCTTATGAAAAATTAAGTTCAGGAAAATGACATGGACTTTAGGTAATGGCCTAGTTAATTTTTGACACCTTTGAGGATTTTTTTCAGACAACATAAAACAAAATCTTCATCTGTTAGTAAAGCAGATTTCAAAAAAAACAAAAGTAAGTTCTATACTTTGTAGTTCCTCAGACAATCAATATGGGGAAGGATTTATTTAAAAGCTGCCAACCCGCAGAAGAAACCAGAGAATACAAACAAAACTGTACCGACTCTATGTAAGATTCTGAGATAAAGGCAGACAGAAGGTTTCTTCTCTAGCTTTTTAGAGCTTTAAAAACGGAAAATGTATTTACCATGGTAGTGGACTGTGTTGTAATCAGTGCTGTGAGGCGCTGTCCAGGTTCCCTTCAGGACTAGGCATTTATTCCTCCAGCTGCAAACTGTTGGTAGCTGACAGCTCTCAGCTGAGTCCCTCTTCTGGGACGGCTTTTGTTGTGATTACATCAACTTCGTAGCATCCCTGTCCCAGTCCTATATCCTTTACATCCCCCTCTCCACAGAACCGATCCTGAGAGTATCCCCAATGAACATTTGCACACAAATCTTAGAATCTATTTTTCCTTAGAACCTAACCTAAGAGAGATACTCAGACAAAAAAAAAAAAAAAAGTAGGCTGTGTGTTTATAAGGGCGATACAATTGATTGAAAATGGGAAACCTATCCTAACCTTCTTTGTTTGAAACACCTTGGAAGGTACATAGTCATCTGGAGATGGATGTGGTTCACTGGTGTGACCAGATGTTTTTATATAGGGAAAGCACGCACCCGAGTACACATACAGACACAATCTGTCTCATGCCTCTCACTGCCCATCTTAACAAGCTTGTCACTTCCTTATTTCTTCCTAGTCCCTTATTCTTGCCACTTACTTCTTTTGCCACAGCCAAACATACTTCATATTTACATAAATGAAAACAAAAATAAGACTAAATTGCATGTCAGCTCTCTCTGTTTTAGACACAAACATGTGGAATCAGATCTTCCAGATTGCCAAAAGCAATCCTTTCCCAAACGTACTTGGGTTATAAGAAACCAGGACAGTTAAAAAAAAATAGAGAGAGAGATTATGATTCAGTTATTCTGAGCAGTTTGATAGAGTTTCAATATGTTCCTAGATTAAATATAATAATCAGGTAAATGTGAGAAAACAATAGCCCAGAGAGAAACTAATAACCTAAAATCCTGCAGCTTAGTGCCCCTCCAACTTTAAGTATATACAAGTCAATGACTATCTTGTTAAAATGCATATTTGTCTCATTTGTTCTGGGGTGGGGCTTGAGATTCTGGGATTCAAGCAAGCTTCCAGGTGATACTGATTGTCCATGTAACACTGAGTAGTAAAATGATAGCCCATTCAGAACACCTAGAAAGAGAGCATTTCACATGTGTATTTTAGGTCTTTTGGGAAAATGGACCTTTTGAAGATTTAGGGGTTTGCCTTAGAGCAAACTCATTTTCTGTGTTCTCCTTGTTTACCTACCTATCATCTATCTATCTATTATCTATCTTTCTAATATCTATCTATCATCTATCTATTTTGCAATTAGTATCTGCAAAAGGTACAGACAGGATATTGCTTTTAGCCCACATGAACATCGAACTATCCTTTGGTTTGATGACCATCAATATCTCCACATGTTGGACATATCTGTGACTCCCACTCCTTAACTAAAGCTTCCCTATTCAAACTCCCAGTGTTGACCTCCAGTAGTTTCAAATTGATCATCTGCTTTTCATGTCCTCAGTTCAGCTTGATGAACGGATTTTTAAGGGACTCAGAAAATGTCTTCTAGAAAAAGCTTTATGTGACATGTTCTTGAGTGACATACAGTGTAAAACCAGTCAATAGATTCGCTTATTCTATGTTTCCATTTAAAGGAAAAATGACTTTTATGACCAGGGTAGAATTGGTAGCTCAAGGTTGATGATGAGAATTAAATGAGTCTTTTGAAAGTTCATTTATCACCCATGTTCCCTTTCAGTTCTGCTTTATTGTCTGGTCTTTTTACTTTGGGTGGCCTCAAGGGTATAATAGTTGTGTTTTAGAAAGCCATGCCCCTTAAGTAGAAAATGGATTTTGTACATACCCATTTATGTATGTATGTGTGTATGTATTTTTTTTTTAATCTTTCCTGATTAAGGCACTATGCTGTCACTGCTACAGTGTCTTTATTTTTGGGACTATCTGGAGATAAAACTAACCCAAACAATTATTTAACCAATAATTAAATTTGGTTAAATACCGACTAAGGTGTCAGATAACTTTAGTCAAGGTCCCCCTCGAGTACAGACACGATCTGTAGATTGAGGAGGCTTTGTCACAGAAACCTAAGTCCTGCTGGAACTTCCTTACACTTTTTTTTTTTCAATTTCAGTTAATTAACATATAATATATTGTTGATTTCAGAGGTAGAGACCAGTGATTCATCAGTCTTATATGCTCTCATTACATCGCATGCCCTCCTCAATATCCTTTACTGAGTTACCCCACCCCCCCACTCCTGTCCAGTGACCTTCAGTTTGTTTCCTATGACTAAGAGTCTCTAATGGTTTGTCTCCCTCTCTGATTTCACCTTGTCTTATTTTTCCCTCTCTTCCCCTATGATCCTGTTTTGTGTCTTAAACTCCACATGAGTGAGATCGTATGATAATTGTCTTTCTCTAATTGACTTATTATGCTTAGCATAATACCCACTAGTTCCATCCACATTGTTATAGATGGTAAGGTTTCATTTTTTTTTTTGATGGCTGAGTAGTATTCTATTGTATATAAACCATGATTTCTTTATCCATTCATCTGTTGGCAGACATCTGGGCTCTTTCCATAAGTATTTACTCCAAAGGTACAAATGTAATTATCTGAAGGGACAGCACCCGAATGTTTATAGCACTAATGTCTACGCTCGCATTTGGGTTTGATTCTGATTTGAACTGAGTGATGTTTTCTTTCAAACCCTCATGAAGATTGCTGACTTTTTCCTCTAATTTCAAGCCAATGATGAGTATTCTTATAAAGCTTTCCCCTGTGGTTAATTCTTCTCCTTCTCCTTCTCCTTCTCCTTCTCCTTCTCCTCCTTCTCCTCCTTCTCCTCCTTCTCCTCCTTCTCCTCCTTCTCCTTCTCCTTCTTTCTCCTTCTCCTTCTCCTTCTCCTCCTCCTCCTCTTCCTTCTTCTTCTTCTTCTTCTTCTTCTTCTTCTTCTTCTTCTTCCTTTCTTTTCTTTCTTTTTTTTTGATACAGACTTGCAAAATGAATTTCCTGCAGAGACATTCCTGTATCATTAAATGATTTTTAAAAGTCTTACATTACAGGGTTTCCTTTTTATTTGTGTTAATTTGTAAGAAATATAAAATATTTTCAAAGTCCAGGTGAGTTGGTTTATTCATTTTCGCAGTTTGGAGTTTTCCTTTGTGTGTGAGAACTAGATTAGCACTCGTCATCGGATGCTATTGTTAATTAGAAGTCTACCACATATCTTGAATGATTTATTTGAACTATGGAAAGGTAACTCAGAGTCTAAATCATAACTGGTTGCTGAACCACTTGAAGCAAAGGTATGGATTAATAAGGAAAAGTATTTACAAAGGTCATTTCTACGAATCCTGATCTCCCTTTCTTGGAACCTCAGGTGTTCTAGGTAAAACAGAAAAGCAAAACAAATGCATGTTGTTTTCCACAGCTCCCAGATCCTTTTAAGCAGATTTTATTCCTTCTCTATGCCTTCTTTTACTCATTGATTCTCAAAATAAGATGTGCTTCAGAATCACCTGGAGGGCTTATTAAAAGACAGATTGTTGGGACTAATACCCAGAGGTTTTAATTTAATAGGTCTGAAGTGGAACCAAAGAATGTATATTTCTAACTAATTCCCATTGATGCTAATGCTGATTCAACTGGTCTGGAGAGCCCATTTTGATGACCATTGTGCTTACTTGTTTTCACATTTCTCCTTTACAATCTCTGGGATTTCTCTTCGTGCATCAAATGCTATCTGAGTATTAAAAACAAAACAAAACAAAAATGAAAATAAACTACCTATACATGCAACAATATTATCAAACTTCAAAAATGTGCTGCTAAAGAAGACAGACATTAGAATGTATGCACTCTATGATTCATTTTATTCTTATTTTTTAAGATTTTATTTATTTATTCATGAGAGACACAGAGAGAGAGGCAAAGACTTAAGCAGAGGGAGAAGCAGGCCCCATGCCGGGAGCCCGATGTGGGACTTGATTCCGGAACTCCGGGATCATGCCTTGAGCTGAAGGCAGAGGCTCAACCGCTGAGCCACCCAGGCATCCCTACGGTTCAATTTATATCTATAGTTCAAGAACAGGCAAAACTAATGTAAGGTGATCTGAATCAGAACAGTGGTTGTCCCTGAAGATACAAGAAAAGTAACTGGAAAGAACATGGAGCAATATTCTGAAATGACGTAAATGTTCTATATCTTGGTTTGGGTAATAACAACATGGTGTGCATTTGTTAGAACTCAGCCAATTATACACTAAAGATATGTAATATTTTATACATGTAAATTATACCTTGATGAATAAAAAAATGATCGCCAAAAATTAAAAAAAATGGCTGTTCACAGAAAAAATGTTAAGCCAATTTAGACTACAATTAAGAGGATAGATTTATTTTTTCTTTCTCTTTTTTTTAAGAGGATAAATTTAATATAGTTCTCTTCTCAAAAGCATTTGAATGTTAATAGATTAACAACTAGGAAAAAAAAAGGATCTTTTTAAAAGTGGATTTTCAGGTATTTGCTAGACTCTGGGGATTGACTCTTGTGGAAGCAGGGGTTTCCCGAGACTGCTCTCAGCACTACTTCTTTACTCCTTGATTGGGTTGCCTATCATCTTGGATTTTTACTTTTTCATTTCCTTAGGATGGGTATGCATTCATATGGAGGACTTTCTTACCCTCCAAAGTAATGTAGTACCCTCCCCAACCCAACATAGTCTTTATTATATGATCACATTTTATAGCATCATTCCATCTGCAATTGTCTTGTTTATTCATGCTTCCTTGGGGATTTTTCATCCCACTCAAGCAAAATATAAATTCTGCGGGGATAAGTTATATGTCTGTCTTGTTTGCACTGTATCACCAGCACCTAAAATAGTATACCTTGAACATATAAAGAACTCAATACATATTTACAGAAGGAATAAAAGGTGGGTGAATCTGATTCTCAACACATCATAAAAGTAGACCAAACCTTCTGGTCAGTTCCATATCTGCCTCAATTTTATTGGGATGCCAAAACCAAGGATGAATAATGTCAGGCCACTGCCAAGATTCTAGAGAGCTCAGTGAGGGAGGTATTATACACATTCTAGTATAACATCACACCTACTGAATTACCTTTAAGCAGATCTCTCCCCCTAGAGATATGAATGACTACCCAAGGACCACGAACAGTGCCAAGCAGTTTCTTATGGGGTATAATAGAAACAAAAAAGAAAATATCTTGATCCTAATGTAGTTCTTAATCCAGCTGCTTAGTCCATCTGTGGGTGGCAAGGAGGAAGAGAAGGGTGGTTGCTAGGCCATTTGTCAGAAAATTAAAAATTAAAAAAATTAAAAAGTGACTGAATGACACACTGAGCTCCAGTCTGGCACTTGGGCAATTACACATTGAAGGAAAGTGAGAATTATTATTATTTATTATTATTATTATTATTATTATTATTATTATTATTATTATTATTTTCTCCTCCCTGCCCCCACTCTCTCTGGGAACCCTTCTGGGTACTTTAGTTTGAGGTGGGACACGGGATTCCTCAACGTATCAATATAAACTTTGCTGCGATCTCTTTAGCCCCTGTGTTCTCAGATTTCCAACTTGACGATTGCCTGTGGTTTCCATGCCTGAGAGTCAGACTCAGGAGACAGCCCTCTACTTAGGCTTTGAGGGCCTTGTATTACACCCTCTTCTTCCTTCTCCCCCTCCTTCTCCTCATCCTCCATGTCCTCTGCTTCCTTCCCACACCTTTCTTCTTTATCTTCTCCTTCTTCGATTTCTTTCCTTTTTCTTTATTTTTCCCAACCCTTCACCAGTGGAACAAACGATTGTCAGCTAGATGCCTGTACAAAAGTAGGCCTCGGGCCCCAATTTCCCAACCCTGCTCTAAGTCATTAACAGCGACTTTAAAAAGTCAGAGCCGACAACGTGACTCCAGATTATTAAGCCCAGTAGGTGGTAGCTCCCTGCACTGCCTCACTTCAAATGCTGCCTCAAGAACGTAGAACCCTTCAAAACGGTTGTATGGACCATATGGACCTGATGCATCAATTGTCCCCAATGTGTTCTTCTTTTCTTTTCTTTTTGTAAACCTGAAGTTCTAAAATTATTTCACAATTGACTTTTACAGTTGGATTGATCTAATAATTATGTTCTTTTTTTTTTTTTAAGATTTTGCTTATTCATGAGAGACACAGAGAGAGAGAGGGAGAGGAAGGCAGAGACACAGGCAGAGGGGAAGCAGGCTCCATGCAGGGAGCCCGATGTGGGACTCGATCCCAGGACCCAGAGTCAGGACCTGAGCCAAAGGCAGATGCTCCACCGCTGAGCCACCCAGGCGTCCCTAATAACTATGTCCTAAACACACCCCATAAAATCACCTCATGACTCGTTGTCTCCATCACCGTGGTGGGTAATTCTAAGACAGGTGCATACGTTTTGACTTCTGTGTACACCCGCCGTGTGATCTCATCCCACCGACCGGGGCAGGACTTGTGAATATGACAGGATTCCACTCCTGGTACTAGTCAGATTGACTAATCCGCCACATTAAAGGGGAGATTGACTTGGGTGGGTCTGATTTAGCCGGGTGAGCCTTTACGAGAGAGGCTAGGCCCTTCCTGAAGAAGAAGGTTTGAAAGCAGCAAACATTCTCCTGGTGGCCTTGAAGAAGGCAGATGGCAGGTTGTGAGAAAGCCCATGGAGGGGCCACGTGGCAAGGACAGAGAGGGGCTTCTGGGGGGTAGGGTGGCCCCTAGACAACAGCTTGCAAGAATTTGGTGACCTCAATGGCATTTCACGCTTCCAGAAACCGAATTCCGCCAGCAGCCCCATGAATTTGGAAGAAGACCCTGAGCTACAGATATTAATGCCACCAGGATAACACCTTGTTTGCAGCCTTGGGGGATGTGGCCCAGCGACCCCAGTCAAACCATGCTTGACGCTGGACCTACAGAAGTGGGAGATAATAAGTAGGAATTTTAAACCGCTGGGTTTGTGGTGGTTTGTCCTGCAGAAATAGAAATCTAAAACGGTCAACATATCCAAATGCCCTTCACTTGTTCTTTTAACTCCCACAATTCCTATCCGTGCTTCTAGTCCTACCTTCTTCCTGAGGCTTTTTGCATAGTATTTCCCCATGTCTTACTAGGTTTAGCAAATATCGTCTGCACCAGGGATAGAATATGTAATATCAACAGTTATTTTAACTCTTTTTTTTAAATTATCTCTTATTTCTCCTGTTGAGAAGAAGTACAGGTCCCACCTCCCACACACACTTCTTTCTACCCCCTCACAGTCCCTAACACAGTCACAAGAGATACTCCATAAACCTTTGGCAAATTACTGACAGCTTCACTTTCACAATATACCATTGCCAAGGTCCCAAGATTCAAACCATCCCTCATGGATTCTGAATTAAATGGTAAGGGAAAAAAATGAAGAATCTGTAGCCATAGAGTCAACTGGTTGGGTAACATTCTAGATTTCAAAATCCTATATTAGCAACCCTTGATCTGTATCAATCAAGTCAACATAAGATTCATCAGGAAACTTCTGGGTCAGAGCCCACGGCATCTCATGTAAGGTTTTCTGGCTGTCATATTTGCCAGTGGAGAAGGAGCTTTGTAGGTGCTGACTTTTGCATGTGCAGAGTTAGAAGACATCGCAGACAGAGGCTTGGCCAGAGCACATGTGTGCTGTTGATGGGCGGGCACATGCCGTTCCATCCACCGCCCAGGTGTCCCTGTCTCTTCTAAAGCTGTGATGGTGAGTCAAGTAACCTGTTTAACCACCCCACCCCCCCCCCAGTCTCCTAACCACAGCCACCTGGCTTATAATTATAGACTTTATTATAAATAGATATAAGCCCTGAGTGATTAGTTATTGTGTACAAAGTATTCAACCGTGGACCACCTGATTTTCACATACCGCGGTACCTTCTCCTTCCTTTGATACATCCTGGCTATTAATAGAAAAACACCTGTTTCCTGGTAGTCTTCCAAGCTATAGAGACGCACATTCATATAGAAACAGCTGGGAGAAAGGTCCTTGTGAAGGACAACCGAATCCAGTTCTTAGCATCACGAAGCTTCCTCCTGTTGCTGCTGATGGAGGCAGGTAAGCCTGCCTTGCGTCCCTACTGCGCAAGCTACCACAAAAAAAAGTGAAGCTAGACAGAGTCTTTAACTACTGTGGGAGGATTAAGAAAATCCAGCAGTAATAAGGCTAGGATTTCCGTTTGATCCTAGCAACAAACAAACAAAATAATGTTTCTAAAACCACAGGTGAATGACATACACTGAAAGCCAGAAGCTGGTTGCAAGTAGTCACTGCTTCCTTCTCGTGTCTTTTTCCAGCACCTGCACACACCTACACTCTTTCCTCCCTGATACACAGACACAGGGGACATCCAGCTTCGATGATAAACTGGAAGCAGCTACAGAAAATGAATGATGACAGGAAATGAAAGTGACAGTGACAGTTTGTGGTTGTTTGATTACTTAAATGCAATGAATGGTGGCCACAGAGTTTCCTGTCAACAAGTGTCTGTATAGAAAAATAAGAAAAGCAATCAAAACAGTAACTGACATTTCAGGGCATCGCGGAGGAGCCCAGGGTTTCATGCTCAGCAAAACCATCTGTTTAGTATTCTTGATAGGCACTACCACTCATCCTGAAAGGCATCAGGATGAAGCTGAGGTGGGTGGATGCGATGCTAGCTCAGGATTTTTAACCTCCCAGGGAAGGTGGGCTCGAAGATGGAAGACTAGCCAACTGTCCCCTCTGTCACGTCCAGTGCAACAGTTCCAGAGATGATGCAAGATGACGAGTTGGGACATTGGTCCTAATGCAAATCTCATTAGTAATTTACTCGTGTGATCCTCAATCAGTTAATTGACTTCTCCGTGCCTAAATTCCTCCTCATCTGAAAATGCTGTTTCCTTCTTACCAGTAAGCCAGGACTCTCCTAGACCCGTGAGGCGCAGCGCAAAATTCCACAATGGTAGAGGCACTGGGCATCGGTGCACCGTCATATAGGAGTATGAATCTGGAAAGAAAGGCGACGCAGCGTGCAGTATCAGCGCCACATGCAATATTGAGCATGCTTTCTGGGCTGAATGGACATATTCGCATCCCCCTGTACCTTCCTCTCGTCTTTCCTCCGAGCTTCCCCACTCTTGACCCAGAGTTCTTGCCATTTTCTCTTTTGAATCTGGATCTAGTCCTTTCACCCACTCCAGCTAAACACCCTGCTCCCTCCTGCCCAGGAGGCAGCCCTCCCAATTGTCTTCCTCCCAGGCAGCTCCTCCTACCCAGGAAAGGGTGAACCTATACTGTGTGGTTGAGCCTTTCTTACTGAGATGCTTCTCTTCCTTTTTTTCCTCTTCAAAAAAAAAAAAAAAAAAAAGAAAGAAAATGCTTTAGAGAAATATGACTGTAATTAACAACTGACAAAAATATCTGGGCTGGAGCTGAAGTGGGAAATCACAGAGGTTAGTTACTTATTTTCTCATGCATTTACCATTTGTTCTCTTTTCTCAGGGAAGTTGAAAGACCTGAGGTTCAAACTTAATCAGGCCTCATACTGTTTCTAAGAGTATTTACAACATACAAAGTATAAGCCAGTGTATTGCTTATATTTAAATTTGTTTTCACTCATCTGAGCTATTACACAGTATGCCATCCCTAAACCTTTTATAATAAGGAATGCACGTTTCTCAGCCACGAAAGGGAATGAAATGTTCAGCAATTTGAGCTCTCTGGTACTGAGAAGGTGACAAAACATTTATATGCATCCCATCTATTCTAGTGATTTGGTTCCAGCATTAGGAGGGATTGCCTGGGGCAGAGTCCTTTTACTATGTACATGTTCTTGGGAATTAGCAGGTGAACCAAATGGTCCACAGTGATGACAGCAACATTTTTCAAAAGACTCAACTTTATTAAATGGATTCTCCAAATGCATTTTCTCTTTCTAAAAAACAGCAACATTTTTTTTGAAAAGTTTAATTGATAGCACAAATATTTGTTGCCCTTTTAAAAAGAAAATTCTAAGAACCCCAAAGACCAAGCTATAAAGAAAATGTTTTCACTTATATCAGAATGTCTGCACAATCCACTTTCTACTAGCTACCTTAATATTTTTCACTGATTTTTTCAAATCCACAGTCCCTGGCAAATTGTTCTAGAAGAATAGTATCATGATGGGATAATCGTGGGTGGGAACTTCATATTTAAAACACTAGTCCTTAAAGATGCAAAATGAGTAGAAATTTTTTTTTCTTTTTTCCCTGGGTCATTTTTATTCTTTGAATTGGGAGTAAAGAGATCTCTGGATTCTAGTGTCAATCTTGGAGGTAAATAGTAGTGATATCTAGAGTAAGTCAACTTAATTTTTTCTGGGCTTAATTTTTCTTATTTGTATAATGAAAAGATTTTGTATAATAAAGAAATTTGTAGATAATCCTTAAGTTCTCTCCACAAATTTTATGATTGCATTATCTGAGAATTTTAGTATATACATTGAAAAATATACTTATAAAGCTTAAAATATTTTACTTTTAAATTATGCTTGTAATACTCCTTGTAGTTCTTGTAATTTTATAATACTATAATCACCATCACTCATATAATAATCTTATTTAATATTAATAAAAACAGAAATAATTCATAATCAAAATAAAATATTTTATTTTAAAATAAATAAAAGTATTATTTTAAAAGTATTATTACACATATTAGATTAAATGATCAATGGGACGTAGAAAGTTATTACCATTTTAAGGGTCATGTCTGTTCAAGGTCATATAAGATGTTAGCAGCAAAACCTAGAACCAGGAGTTTTAAACTTTAGAAACCATAGTCTCAATATCATTTGTATGAAGCTGTATCTTTTACATACCAGCTCTGGGAAAGGATATTTAAGAAGCCATCCTCTTGAGCAGTACATTTACTTTCTGCCATTATTTAGAGTTGGCTGCGAGGTGTCTTTGTGCCATTTTCTGCCCACAGCATTTCTCATGAGTCATCAGTGTGTTTTTCCACGTTTCCAAGGTGAATATATATGTATGTAGTCATTAGAAATTTTCTGGAGGGATGGATGGGTAAGACTTCTCTTAACACAGATGTTTTTTACTTTATATATATTTAGAAACTGTAAAATAAGTGCTGATTTTTTTAAGGAGTTATTTATTTGAAAGAGAGAGAGAGAGCATGAGTGGGAGGGGCAAAGGGAAAAGGAGAAAGAATCTCAAGCAGACTCAATGCTGAATGTAGAACCTGACATGGGACGCAACCTCACCACCCTAATATCATGATCCTGAGATCACAACCTGAGCTGAAAACAAGAGACAGATGCTTAACTGACTATGCCACCAGGTGCCACAAGTGGAAGTGTTCATTTTAAAAAATAACAACAACAACAAAAAAACATTATTAGGAAATGTCTTCTGGCCATTTGGTCTTTTGGCCATTTGTATGTATTCTTCGTATTTCTACCTATTCAAGTCCTTTGCCCATTTTTTAACTGGGTTCTTTGTTTTTTTGTTATGAGTTAGGGGATTTTTTTTGTTTGTTTGTTTGTCTGTTTGTTTGTTTTTCACTCCTGGTCTTTTCATAGGTTTTGGATTTTGTTTGAAGCCAGATACCTTATGTAAGACAGTAGAGACTGAAGTAGTAAGTTGTATGCTTGAAAATGGACACATCTTTGCTCTTCTAGGCCTTGGGTGAGGGGGCTGAGTTCATCTAATTAGAAATGGAGCTGGGTTTGAGTTTGCAGTTGGTGTGCTTACCCTCAGGACATCACAGGCTCCAAAATACCCTAGCAATATGCCGTGTTTATGGTGGAGACTGGTGTTCTGCTGGGATCCGGCTCTATCTTGAGCTGGTGAACCAGTGTTCCCATCTTATCTCTCTGTGTAGGCACTTATCTCTCAGACTGCAGGCTAGTTGCATACCCATGAACCTCAGCATTTCAATAGATTTAAGAAAACAAACAAGCAAACATCAGTTTGCTTACTTTGTTGTAAGGTTATATGCATTGTTGCTCTTTCTAGATCTTTATAGTTCTCAGTAGAAACTACAACTATATTTAGACCCTTCCAATTCTAGTTGCATCTCCGTGTTAGATTCAGGGCCTGTATAAAACTACTTGTGTTACATGCTATATTTTCCAAGGTACATGTATTATCATACTTTCCTCTTCGAAAATTCTGTCAGGAAGGTAGGGAATATCATTTCTATTTTAGATATTAGAAAACAGTGGCAAAGAAATGTTTCCAATATAACAGAATGACTTAGGAATAATACCAGGACTTGGACTAATTTCTGTTCTCTTCTTGTCCAACATGCTTGTATTTTTGTGACCATGATTTAATTTCTCTTTTTATAAACTCAGAGCCCTGTTGGTTCTCCAACCACCTTCAGTAAAGCTATTACTTATTACCACTCATTTTAAGCCTTTGGTATTTTCAGCATTTTAAACACCTTTCAACGTAAAATAGTTATTTAAAAGCATGGGTTAAAATTTAACCAAGAGAATCCTATTCTCTTGGTATGATCAAGATTATTACTGTCTTTAACTGGATTGAGGGTCAAGAGGATTTATTATAAATGCATATGGAAAATGACAGTGCTTATTCACCTTCAGCTTTTGAGGCAACTATTTAGTTGTAAAAAAGGACATAAAGAACCTTAAAATATTAAGTAATAAAATATTACTGAAACATGCAATTGTGCTATGTTTTTTCCTTTATAATTTAAACCTCTTCTCATTTATTTCCTTTGTTTGGAAGCCTTACTGATGTCATAAATATACTTCATAATAATAAAATATGTATTACACAAGTTGTGATTTTAGTAAATATTTAGTGGACTAACTGCACTTAGCATTTATTGACCTTGGTAAAGGCAAGTTTGATCTTTCTGAAGCTTCTGATTTTTCCCTCAAGTATGTAGGAGAAAAAAAAATTGTATCTTTAAATGGTTTATTCTTTGCATCGTAAAATTTGCTTTTGTGCCTTTTTTGCTCTTAAATCTCTGAAGTTACAGTTCCCTCATGAGAGATGACACAACATGGTAAAAGATCTAGATGGATCGGTAGTAAATTTGTGGGTATTTTTCTTTTTAATAAAGTCTTTGTAGGGCTTGTAAATGCCTTGGGCAACTTTTTCTTCTTCCTCACCCTTGTCATAAGGCCAGGTTATGAGCAAAAAAGAACAAATATTCCTTATAAGATTAGTTCATGTGTGAATCAAGCAGTGTATTTCAAGTAGCCTTTTTGTTGGAAAAAAATAAAAACTCTTTTTTTGTTTCTAGGTATCTTATATTAAAAAAAAAATCAAGGCCCTTAATATACTCTCTTGAGGTTTATAAACTTCAGAATGTTATGAAACATGGGAAATTCAGGCACAGAATCTGGAGCAAAGTTCATTGATGATGCCCTGGGACTTGATCATTTGCTACTTTTTCACGACGGTCTGAGAAGGCAGTGCACCAATTCAAAAATAAAAGTGTGTGTTAATATTGGCATTATGACATCTCTTCCAAAAGCACCACTTTACAGAGCCAATGGTGTCTTAATATTCTCTATCTTTGGAAGAAGTTATGTGTTTTGTTTTTTTTTCCATAGTCACAGCCACTTTGGTATATTAGTTTGTCCCTTTGCTCCAAACACTAACCTATAGTAATGGGTAAATCTAAAGAGATAGCTGTTATATGTTCTCTTGATTATTTTTGATGCCTGGAATATAGGACTTTGATTTAAGACCTGTGCCTATTTAGAAATTCTAATCAGCACAATCTGGGACTATTCACTGACATTATAAAATAAATGGCTTGCAAATAAAAATTATGCATTTCTGTTGGTTTTCTGTATTTTCAGATTTTACTCACTGTGAATTGTTCAGACTGATAGTTCACTGTGGAATTAGTAGTTAAATATTGGAGTAGGTAAATGCAATAATCTGATTATACAAAATATAGTTAACAGCCTTGGTCTCTCTATATATCCATCCATGATGGTTGTAGGAACCAGGTTCAGTGGTAATTATCCTAGAAGGAGCAAGTGGCTTTTAGGAGAAGCCATGATTTAGTGGCACATGAGATATGTTTGCTTAATGGTTTATCTCTCCTTAAACCAGAAGTAATAAACTCACATGTGGACAGAGGCCAGGTAGATCATATAAATGAGTAAGGCTGGCTGAGGAGACTATGGCTAACAGGCGAGTACTTGCCCTGACTAATGGGGTAGCTGAGCTTCGACTCCAACTGAATTGCCTATGTTGGAATGTTAACCTCATTTATATCTGGGTCTCCAATTTTCAACAAAAGCCAGCAATCTAAACAAAAAACAAAAAACAAAAAAACAAAAAAAAACAAAACAAAACAAAACAAAAAACCCAGATATTACCTCATATCTAAATGTATGAAGCTAATTAATAATTATTAACAGAGCTGTGGTCAGAAAAAACCACAACAGCAAGGCCATGCTCACTCTCAGCTACCAGTCTGTAGACATCACAATACACAGGCGACATACTCCATGTGTGCAGAGAGCAGAGCCACAGCTCCAGTTCACTCTGCATCCACAGTGCAAATTGACCTATGGAAACCCTCTATAGTTATTGAATGAATAAATAGTTTTAGTAGCTGATTAAATGCATTGCATTTATCCTAATCTTTTTTTTTTTTTTTTTTTAGTTTTTATTTATTTATGATAGTCACAGAGAGAGAGAGAGAGAGAGAGGCAGAGACACAAGCAGAGGGAGAAGCAGGCTCCATGCACCGGGAGCCCGACGTGGGATTCAATCCCGGGTCTCCAGGATCGCGCCCTGGGCTAAAGGCAGGCGCCAAACCGCTGCGCCACCCAGGGATCCCGCATTTATCCTAATCTTATACTTAACAAGAATTCAGGGGCACCTGAGTGGCTCAGTGGTTGAGCATCTGTCTTTGGCTCAGGTCTTGTTTCCGGGGTCCTGGGATTGAGTCCCACATCAGGCTCCATCTCTGCCTCTCTCTCTGTGTGCCTCTCATGAATAAATAAATAAAATCTTAAAAAAATCACAAGAATTCAAAAGTCATAGTGACATAATGGTAAAAGCAACAATACACAGATAAACAGTACACAGGTAAACTAGCTTTTTAAATGGTAAAAGCAGCAATACATACATAGTATGTAGCCTATGTATTGTGATATCTATGTCGTGGGCTTCATAAGTTTAGTACCAGAATTCTTTGCTTAGATGAAGCATTAAAAAAAGGGCCTATGGTTTAAAAAAAAAAAAATGTAGCCTGTATTTTTATTTCATTTGGCTCTCAGTATTTCAAAACATACAGTCCTATATAGAAGATATATAAACAAAAAAAAGTTTCATATAAATTTCCAGAATCTACAATGTTCTTCGAAATCACAGATGTGGTATCATTGGCCCCACGTCGCCATATGCAATGTTGTTGGATCTGGGAAGTGACTTCTCTGAGACACATGCTTTTCAGTTAGCATAGAACTACCATCACAGTGAGGCGGAATGCCACTTGCCAATGGCATTTGTGTGATCATTTTTCTTACAATAGGAAAGTATTTCTTTGAATTTGTCTCTGTAAAAAAGTGAGGGGAAAAAAAGAGAGAAATACATTTATACATGTAAACTTATGCCCACAAATGTTCATAGACCTTAATTTCTAATAGCTCAAACTAGAAACAACCCTGATGTCCTTAAATGAATAAATGGTTAAACAAACTCTGGTACATCCACACTGTGGAATATTACTCAGCAATAGAAAGGAATGAAATTTTGATACACATGGCAGCTTGTATAATATTCAAAGGATCTAAACAAAGTAAAAAAAGTCAATGTGTGTGACCATGAGATTACATACTGCATGCTTCCATTTGTCTATCATTCTTGAAATTGCAAAATTATAGAAATAGGAAACAGGTTAAAAAGGCTCCCCAGAGTTAGAGACAGAGAAGGGAAGGTGGAGTGCAAGATGGAAGTGAATGTAGGTATTAAAAAGACAAAGAAGGAGCCTATGATGACAAAAGAGTTTTAATTCTTGACTATCTATGGATAAAATCTGTAGAACTAAGCACACACACATGTACATGTGAACTGGGAAAATGTGCCTCGGAATGATAATTAGCTTCAATGTCAGTTTTCTGGTTGTGATATTATGCCTTGCAGGTAGTTATCATTGGGGAAACTGGGTAAAGCATACCTGAGATCTCTCTGGATTATGTCAAATACATGCACCTGAATCAAAAAGTATCTCAAAAAAATAATTAGAAAAAGTTGGAAAAACAGTCTAAGCATTCCTAAATTATCTACTAGAGGGTTGTGCATTTAGCCCATCGTGGGTCCCCTTTACCCAACTATGCTGTTTGCCCGGTCCTTGTGGATTTGGAGGGTGCAACTCCTGACTTAAACCACTCTTCTTGCATCCCAGGACGGATTTCTTCAAAGGGAATCCTGTGGGTTTGAAGCTGGAAACAAAACAGAATCAAAAGAGGTACAACACAGTGGTCAAAACTGAGCACACACAGAAAGAGGGACCTTGAAATTTTCTCCGGAGAGAAATAAATGCCTTTAATGTTTCCTAATGACAAAAAGATTAGTAAAGCCAGAGCATACCATAATATTGCTAACTATTGTTGTTCCCTTTGCCAATGTGTTCCCGTCCAAAGAGTACAGCCGGCCCACACATTCTCTGCTGTTTCTTGTCTCTTGTGTGAGCTGGGGAAATAATCCACAAGGTAAAATCTGGTTTTGCTTTACACAGCTACATCATAATCGAACCTATTCCTCAGGAACCCTACCACCTTACCACCAGCAAATACACTAAGCAAGGTGGTTGTCCAAACAGAGAAGGATGGCATGTATGGAGGGGCGGCAAACATTGTCAAAGGGTCGATTTTGCTCCATGGTCTTAATTTGGTATGACTTTATGAATATGCTATACAATTGAATCAAAAGCTAATTTGAAGGGGGCACAAACTTTAATCGTCCTCTAAAAGTTGATCAAATGCAACATGAAAACCTGGACCCTATGCTCGGTATGTGCTCCCCCACTCCCTTTGCTTCCTGAGTCCAGGAGAAAGAGCAGGTAAGTAGGAATGTGAGGGACATGCTTTTCACGTCTCAGGTCTGCCTCCCTGCGTCAGGGAGGTGTAGGCTTCCAAAGTCCCCGCATTAAAAAGGCTTGACTTCAGAGCTCTGGGGGAGGGGACAAATCTCTATTTGTTTATAGTCTTTAGCTCTAATTACATAATTACATTGGAAGGAGGACTGACTTGTGAGGAAAAGCAACAAAGCAAACAAGGTAAAATTGTAACAGGTCAGTCCAGCTATTATCTCTTTAGCCCTCTGCGTGTGTGTGTATGTGTGTGTGTGTGTGCATGCGCCCACGTGCCTTCGCACGCCAGCTCATGGTATTAGCAGATAAAGGCAGCCAGGGGTGTGTGCAAGCCTATCATTTTACCTTTAGTGCACTGTAGCACCCTGATTATCTCATTGAAATTGGAAGGTAAATGGGATGTTGTAGAAACAGAGCCTTTGCATGGCAGGTAATAGAGCAGACCTAATTAGCCTCAAGTACCTGTAATCCTAGGAGATGTACCTTGAGATAAAAGCTAGGGAAAGTCCCTCAGGTATGACTAATAGGTCCCCAGCCAGGTTGGCTCTGGATCAGGTGTAGTATGTCAGCTGTGCTGAATGCATCCTATTGATCCAAGAGAGCCTGCACTTTCTGCCACAAATTGAATTCAAATTGCTTACAAGGGAAAGGCATCTGGCTTACCTGATTCATATTTCAAAATAATTTTCTTCCATACTGGTTTGGTAGTAGATTCTATCGTTATTTTTTTTTAAATCCATTTTTAAGAAGATATTCTCTTGAATGTTGTATACGATTTTCTTCAAAAACATTTTGCAAGTGCTATGGCCAAGTATACCATTGATACATTTTATATTTTAGAAAAAATGGAAAATGGAGAAGAGTTTGCTTAAAGATTATGGCCCCTGCCTGCTAGGTAATATTTTTTATTAAAAGAAATTTTGTTACTTACTTAAAAGAAAAGATGGATTTTCCCCCCTGTTTATTCATTGATTATGACTTAAATAACTAGAAATACAGAAAAAATAACCCCAAGATTTTAAGCTGTAATCTACAATAGTGGTTTTCAAACTTAACAGTAGAAATCTTTTATTTAAAAAATACATTATGACACAGCATTCACTCCCTCCACCCCCCTGCTCTCCCCGCACACACTCGGACTGATAAAAGCAGGCTCTTCTGCATGATGCCAGGATGTAGAACTGAGCCCCATCCATTTGGGCTCTTCTGTTTTCCCCTCTGTGAGGTATCTGAGAAGCCTCTAAGGGACCCTAAAAATCACCAGACTAGGCAATGTTCAGTCTTTAAGTGAGACCATATCTAAATAATTTCAGAAGAATGAGAATTTAGGCTATTTTTAAAACCTATTCCTGAGTGAGACCCCATAGTCATTGGTCAATCAGTTAAGTAACCAAAATCCTTTCTAAGCATTACTCTGATCGGATACAGGAGGCATCTCATTCATTCTAACAATAGTTGTTGAACATCTACTATATGCCATCTACTATTTGCCAGACACTATTCTAGGATCTGGAAAGACATAAATGAACAAAGTAGAACATTCTGCACTTCTAGAGGTAGACATTATACACTGAACAAAATAAGTAAAATTTTCAGGAATTTAGAAGCTGACAGTGCTGAAGAAGTAATAGAAGGAGTATAACAGGAGGTTATTAAAATACCAAAAGAGTTAGTGGCGATTTTATTTTCCTTAAAGATTTAATTATTTATTTGAGAGAGAGATAAAGCAAGAGCGAAAGTGAGAGAGAGAGGAAGAGGAGGACAGAGGAAGAGAGAGAAACCTGGAGCAGACTCTGGGCTGAGTGGGGAGCCTGACGTAGGCCTCGATCTCAGGATCCTGAAATCATGACCCGAACGCCTAACCAACTGAGTCACTTAGATGCCCCAATGAGTGGCAATTTTAAATGAGGTCGTTCATCTCAGCCTATCTCAGAAAACATTTGATTAGAGACCTCAATGAGTTGCAGGAGATATCTACGCAGATCTCTGGGGAATACTACTTCTATATTACGGTACTTCATAATATAGTAGACACTCAACTTGTATACACATTTGTACATGTTTATTCTTGGTTTACCTAAATACTTCTGGATCACGATTTGGTGAGAACAACCAAGTTTGCCATTCTCATATATAAAGACGGGCAATAAAGATAAATGTAAAACCAGTGGAACGTTTACAATAAGATTGGGTGTTGTTGCTGCTTAGCTAATAGCATGGGTTAAAAGAGAAAGCAAGCCAGCCTCTCGTGGAACTTCTAATTAATGGCTTCCCATGCATTTCATAGAGCAGTTTTCCCATTTCTAAATTATAAAGCTGGGGTTGAGAAGTGAAGTTGGCAGGATAACTAGTGGTGTGCCGGAGCTGACACGTATCAGCTCATGAGAGCCATTTGTGGGCATCTCTTTCTGTTCTCCATTAGTGGATATCACTTTGGTAGATTGAAATCAGGCATGAGTGAGCATACTCAAACCATAGAAATGGAAAAACACTATCACTCTGCCTTCCCCAACCCGAGAACTGGTTGGTAGACATTTGTCAGCATACTACTGCATATAAGCGACTGAGTCAATTTTCAACAGGTTCAACTTAGTGTTCTTAAAAACCATACCAGCTTTCTCTCTTGAAATCAGTGGCCAAGAGTTGTTCCAATACAACGTTTTTTTTTTTTTTTTTTTTTCCTATTCAGATAAATTTGTGCCTCAGTGGCCGTCGGTTTTATTCCTAGTCAGCATAACCAGTAGCAGAAACTGCCTATCTAAAGTTAGAGCAAAACACTTCTTGTGATACTCATTTTAAGTGTAGGCTTCATCTACAGTTAGGAATTCTTGTGTTCTCCCTGGGAAATAGACGTAATATGAAATGGAGGTAAAAGTGATACATTGGAGGATAAAAATATTCTGGTCAAAACCCACAAAGTATACAAGGGGGACAAACTCTAAAATAAACAATGTAGTTTACAGAGAGGGCTCGATATTTTCCAGATTACTTGTGAAACCTACAAATACAAAAATAACTCCAAAAATACTAATTTGAGAGGCTGAACTGACTACTTCACCTACTTTACCTTTGACTCAGCAATCCAGTTAACTATTTCACATGACAGCTTTTTTTGTCATCGAAAAGCATGGTCTTCGGGATTTAGAGGACATTTTTGAACTGGGGCGTATAATAAATCCGAGAATTTCTCTAATTCTTGGGATTTTATGTTGCATGATATTTGATCATCTTTACTTGATGGTTTGTCATTAAATCAACAATGTTTCTAAGCTGCAAAGTTGAAATACTGTTAGACTGGTTAATGAACTACACCTACAGGGGCTCAAAATTGGACCAGGTTTGTTTGAGGGAATGCAAGATATAAACTAGACAGCTGCTTTTTTCTCACTCATTTCACTCTATTACTGGTTAACTTAGTGGAAAAATGTAAATTTTCCAGGGATTTTAGGTTGAAGGTATCTCAGCCAATGGAGATGTGTGCTTGACTTGAGGTCTAATTTAACTCCCGTGTAGTATTGATCAACATAGACCACCAGGGACACTAACAATCTTCTTTTGCCAAAGGTAGACAATGGTAGAAGAGTAAAGTGTAATAAATGCCCCTGTCCAGTCCCATGTCGATATCCAGCTGCCTTGTGTGTGTGTGTGTGTGTGTGTGTGCAATTTTGAGTGCATCAGTATTTCACGTTTATTGTAGTGTGATGAAACACCTTTCAGAATGGCCAGAGGGACACTCAGCAGTAAGCGTTTAGGCAGTACAAATTGGAGTGAACAGGAGGACAGTTAGCAGGGAATATTTCTGAGGTCAAAGTAGTCTGGGTAGGAGCTGAATCAGCTAAATGCAGAGTTAAGAGCTGCAGTACCTGCTGCAAAGTAAATATAGATTACCTTCTTGATGACAAATTGATCCACTGGACAAGGATCTTTCAGAAAAAGAGACAAGTGCAAAAAAAATTAAGTAATTCACACTGACCAATTTTTTAACCCTTAATACTACAACCCTCCTGTCTCCCTGTAACTTTCCACTTGACATCACTTCAGTCTAGAAGACTCTATTGAACAAGTAAACACCTATGCAAAACTCAAGCTCCAACTTTCGCAGAAGCAGTTTTGAGAGACAAATTAGTCCCTCCTCATTTAACTTATGATTCTATACAATCACTGTGTTAATTATCATTTTTAGGTCTGAAGAGCATAGCAAGCACTAGTAAGTAATTGTTGTGATTATCACATCTGGAAAACTTATACATGGATAGAAAATCAGCCTAATGCACAAGCATCATTTTGAATTAATTCAGCAAATATTTTTGAGTCTCTGCTATGTGCCTGCCTGCTCTTATATGTTTATTTAGAAAATTGCTGTCTTCAAAAGATCTCTTTCAAACTGATTAGTTCACTTTATTAAAACTGAGTAAATTTCAGTGGGGAGGGAGTAGGGGTGGGTGGGTAATGCCTTCATTTATTTAGTTAGCAAACATTTATTGAACAAATACTCCAAGCAAGGCTCAGTGGCAAACGATGGCATATTAGCCTCAAATGCGTAGTTCCTTTCTTCAAGGAACTCAGTTTGAGAAAGATAAACGATTTAAAAACACAAATAAAGTGTGGTAGGTGATACAAAAAGGATCTCAAAAAGGAAGTGAGATGCTAGCTTACTCGAAACGGCAGGTGGGAAAAGATCAGAGATTTTTTTTAATAGAAGATATTATAAAATGCAAAGGACCAGGCATATTTACGAAGGAGGAGAGAGGGTGAAGGATGGTGTATGGAGGGGGAGTATTCAGAACAAGCAGAGGCACACGTGATAGATAGGCAGGGCTCATTCAGGGACATAGAAAAAGTTTGGTATGGCTTCATGCAACCTAACATCACCACGAGTTACTGGGGGTGGTTTCTGGGCGCACATAAAAGCTGAAATCCCTATTGGAAGCTGGAAGTTATATAAAATTATTAATAACAAGTTAATGAGATGATTCCCTGTCCTAAGTCAGATTAAGATGTAGCACCAAATTGTGGTAATTGAGATGATTAAAAGAAGAAATCAGCTTGAGTTGGACAACTTTCAGGTAGTTTCTTCTGAAACTACTAGAAATATAAAAGTTCTGTTGCATTTCAAAGAACAAAAAAAATCACATCGGTGAAGTTTAAATAGACTGAATTGAGAAACGATTTTTCAGACTATTCTAAAACATAATTATGAATTTTGCTAATGAAATTCTCTCATTTTAGGTTAATCCATTCTTAGTGACATTTTTAGGGTACCAATTATCATTAGGTTCTGAGGGTCCCCTGTGTGTAATTGGATCTGCCAAAGGAATTGGAAGACTAGATCAAAGACTCCTCTAAGTTTGCAAACTCAGATGCCAAGGAGGTCCAAAGAGCATCCAAGAAGGTGCAGAATTTCTTCTTTAAACAGTACAGATTCAGCTAAAGCTATGCTACTTGCTGAGTGTGGCGACAAACTTCTAACAATCTCCTTCACCTTACACTGAGTGCTCTTCTCAGTTTTAGACTAGTTACCCTTGTTTCTGGGCCAGTGGGGCACACGTCCGGCACACCACTCATGGAGGGTAAGCTCCCTTCCAAAACAGGCCACTCCCCAACCACCCTCCTCAACAATAGCCAACTGTATTCTTAGGAACTGGACCCTAGGCACTGCTCAATAATGCTTAAATGGAAAAAAAAAAAAAAAATCCTTCCTGACCTAAAAGATAAAACACATATTTCACGATTAACCAAAGCTTAAGAACAACGTGGAATTGTCTCCTCGGGGAAAGAGCACGCTTAATATTTTAGCCAACGTAGCTGTTAAGCAATTTTAAAACTTTGTATACCATAAGCTCGTATTTTCAATTACACAGAAGTATGTGAATACATAAATAAAAGCTGAAAATAATTACATCGGTAAAACGTGTAGATAGAAGGGGATAAAATATCAATAGAGATCGCTTTTTTTAAGTAGAATCCTCAAATCCGTAAGCTTATAACTATGTTACACAGACATAGTATCTGAAATACCCCTGTCGATTCTCCATAATGTTGACATTGCACTGATTTGTGGAGAGATGTGACGATAATAAAATTTGCTACTGTCTCTTGGGAGGAAAGGAAAGAGAAGGGAAGAGAGAGAGATGCTACAGAGACAGAGAGGACAGTGTCATCGATAATGAAGAGATAGCAACTCATTCATTTTATGTCAATGGAAAAGTACCTGGTTCTACTTTCCATTACTAAGCAAAATACTAGAAGAGTCTGTTACATGCTTTTTTGAAAAAATAAATAAATAAAATTATATTTCTATGTATATAATCACATCTGTGAGTACATTAAGGGGGTAGAGTTACTAGTATATGTTTCCAAGTGTGTTCCATTATATTCCAACTGCAATTTTCTGAACACTAATTTACAGCTGTACTTCAAGCTTGCTCCTGCTACACTGAAATAAGTACTGTATATATTTCAGGAATTCTGTACAAAATTATATATTTGATAACAGGGTGACTGCTGATTCAGTAAACACTGCATAGCTGCATTGTGTTCACAGTCGTGCCACAAGACTTCTGCACAGCAGGCACACGAAGGAGGGGAATTTGTATACATTAATATTTTAAAGTCAAACCCTTGAAACTCCCCATCAATCATTTCCCATGTTGATTGGAGAAGCTCCAGATTCCCATCTGATCATGTGTCGGAAGACACAGGTCCATTTTAGAGATGAATTGACTGAGATAATAAGTAAAAATCATTTATTAAGATCACATCAAATCACGAGCATAGAGATGAAGAGAAGATAGATCATGGCCTATTGATTTAACTCGCTCCCACCCAGGCCTCTGCGTAGCTGTCAGAGGCACAGAGAGTCCCCCAGCTGCTAACCGGGAGGCATTGCCTGAGATTGTATGAGACAATACAGCCATCTCACCTCTGAGCAGAACATCCTTCACCTTTGGTGCCAGGGATGCTCATTGCTTCCCACTCTGCTTTCTTTGCTCCAGGCAAAGGCTGAGGAAAGCAGAGCTGAGGCTTGTAAGGCATTGCAGTTCGCAGGTCTCTAACGTATCCAGGGCATCTGCGTGCACAGATAGAAAGTGTTTTCAGTGCAATCACTTTGAAAGCCTGGATAATAGAGGAGCAGGAGGATTGTAGCTTGGATAACAAAGTTGTGGTGGTGGTGGTGGTAGTTTTGTTTTGCTTGTTTGTTTTCCTTTTTATCAACAGGAAGCTCAGTTAGCACCTGCACCAAGCATTGATTTCCCTGTCCTGTTTGTAGACACTACAGGGGTCTTTTTAGCTGTGCAACGCAGACATATGCTGAACAGCCTTTGATTTTTTTTTTTTTTTTCTTACAAGTTTGTTTTACAGGAGAGGCTATTGCCAGCATGGGTTGCTCCGGTCATTATATAAGATCCATATCATCGCTTCGTTTCTAAAAATCACCTGTTCCCACCCTGGCCTTTCTCATCTCCTGGCAATTCTTGGGCATTCCATGGTTACTCCCCAGCCGGGGTCTGAGATGTTCTGGGTTTCTTATAGAGCTTGTAGAAAATCCTCAGAGCCCCAGATGATTCTCTAGGGCATCTGCCCTCACCGCTCCTTGGGCGTGCCACAGAGCCCTCCTTGCTGGCATGGCCTTATGCTCGTGCACGTGTTGCCAGCACGGAACAGGCCCCCCCGGTGTAAACTTTTCCACAGAAGTCTGTGAAACAACTTTTCAAAACCCAGGTCTCGTTTATTTTCTTCTTTTTTTCCTCCTGGTTTGATGTCAGTCATCAATCGAGCAGGAGACAACTCATTTCATTTCTGTGACACACCATGATGGACTTGTGTTGCAACCCTGACTTATTTTGAGAACTTCAATTTCTCAAGCTGAAAGCTTGAATGTCCCATGGTTGGAAGAGCTATTGATCCGATGTAGATGGACGGCTCAAGAGGAACTGATACATTCCTTACAGCACTTTCCCTTTCCCTTGCCTTTCCTGGCCACTGTATAATGTAGTCTTTTTCAGAGTTTGCTATCATCTACAAACTTTGATTTTGGCCTCTGGAATATACTCAATTTTTACACCATTTTTTTTTTCCCACTGTAGGCTTTCTCCTCATGTAGCATTGCTCCATTTCATTCCAGGTGAATTGTCTAATAACTGAAGACTTAGTTATTTTTGGTCCCTTTTACAACTTGCTGTAGAAAATAGAGGCGCTGACAGTAAGTGATACTTCCAAGGAGCCTTTCTCATGATTTTAGAAGATGGAATGTACACTATTTCTCTCAAATAGAACAAGCTAATCTGAAAGTACAAATAAGAAATTGAATCTATTTATCGAAAACAGACTTTAAAGATTTGTGAATAACCCAATACAAGTATTTAAAAATACAATGCTTTAAAAAACTGATTTGTAACATTTCTGGTGGAAATGATTAGTTCCGAATGCCCTCTGTGATGGGAGGAGGTAGCTACACCCTGTCTGGAGTTCTAGGGACTTAAACTGCCCTCCCTAACATTCCTTTCTCCAGTGAAGAAATACATTAATTTAGAGGTGGAGAATAGTATGAGGGTCTCAAATAGATCTCTATGCCCCAAGAGTTTAAGAATTTTCTTTGATACAATTCATGAACTGCATCTTACTTTTATTTCGATTTTTTTCCCTAACATTTATTGCAATGATTAATAAGTGCTAAGATCCATGAAGGCACTTTGGATTCATTTGCTCATCTAGTCTTCAGCGGGCCTGTATTATGTAAATCTAGCTGTTAGGTACGTTTTATAGGCCAAACCACTAGAATCCATAACTGGCTCTAGCTCCCCAAATAACAAGAGTAAAGCAACTATTGGAAACAAGTCTGTCTGCCTTTGGAACATGCTCGGTTCTGTAAGTAAACAGCATTCATATCAGAAGAGCCTTTAATAATGGGATAATCTGCACACATGGTGGCCAAGTTTAAAGGAACCACAAAGATAGGGAGGGACCCAGGGATTAGCAAGAATGTAAGCCACTAACATGCTCGGGGCTAATGGGGCAAGAGGAATAAAGAATACAGCATAGTTCGAGCTGGAGCTAGGACCAGAGACATCTAGAAAGATCTACATGAGACACAAGAGTGGCACCCAGATCTCTGTTTTCCAACCCTCTGATCTTCTGGCTTTGTTCCCCATTAGCTTCAGTGTACTAGAAACAAGCCGATGAGAGACCTGGGTGATGCAGTCTTTAGGGATCAGCATTTCAGGTCTCAAAGCAGTGCAGAAGGAAAGAGAGTAAGGGATGGGGCAGGTGGCAGGGCAACAAACAAGCACACACACACACTACCCAATTGGCTACCTGGACAGCAAAAATAGCCCAGCTTCCAAATGGCAGTTCAGTCTCCGCCTCCCATGCTCCATTTCTAGAGAGTAACTAACTTAGCAAAGAAAAGGCAGCATCCGTAAAACGTCTGACAAGCAACATAAGAAAAACAAAATGATTTTTATATGCATTCTTCCCAGTTTTATAGGATACTTTTAATTTCTTCACGTAAATGAGCTGAGTACATAATGGCATATTTTCTTTAGTGTTTAACTTACAATGTTCCTAAAATCTTAGGTCTTTAAAAAATATTTAAAATGTTTAAGAAGTAAAAATAATTATGAAATATAACCCTAGAATTAGTACTTGAACTTAATTCACTTATTAAAATACGCGCATGGAAACTTCTTGTTATTTATCTTTTTTTTTACAATCTAATAACTTGCGACTTCCTTTGCATTGATCATCTTTTAAAATATTTCCATATCCTTAATTTAGTCTCTGGCATCTTTAATGCTACTGATTAACAATAATCAAATTAGGCAGGGATGAAGAACAATCACAGAATGTGTTAACCTGCCATGCGCAACCATTCACAATCACATCCCAGCTCTCAGTTCCACACCCATCCTTTAAGATCTTCACTCACCCGATGTGTCAGCCAGCCTGGGCTCCCTCCGGTATAGAGCTCATGTGATGTGCATTCTGTGCTTTTGCTGCCCTTGATTGAGCTCCAGCTTGAATGCCAATTCTGCATGATCGGAGCTGCCTTGCAACTAGTTTTCCTGTAAATAGTCTCCACGTCTCCCCTACTAACTGCTTGGGTTATCTTAATAAATAAAAACAAATATAGTTATACTGTTTGTTCTCCTAATAGCCTCCTCTGACTATCAAATGCCCACAGGATGAAAAATCTAAGCTCCTTAACTTGTCAAATAACGATTTGCAGTCTGGTTTCAACCCACTTCTCCAGCCTCATCTTTTCCAGTTTCTTTTTTTCCTGTGCCCATTCAAAGAAGACCATGGACTGCTATTTTTCTCTACCTTTGTTCATAAATTGCCTGGATGTTTCATCTTTTCCTTTCCCATTTGGCAAACTTCATCCATCCATCCATCCATCCATCCATCCATCCATCTGTTCATCCATCTAACTTCCTATTAATTTATGTATTCATCCAACTTAATGATTGCTCTAGACTCTATTTTGGGTCAGATAATCTGCTAGGTGCTGGAAATTAAATGGTAAGACAAAAAACATAAATAAATAACTGATGAGCAGAAACAGCCTTTACCAACATGAGCTTTGGCCTACTGATGAGATAGATGTTTATCAAACAACCTCACTTGTGTAATAACAAGCAATGACAAATTTTGTAATCAAAATTTCCATCAAAATCCTTAATAACGTGATCTACCTTTCACTGTTGGTAGTAGTGAGGAGGGGTCCATTAGGAAAGCAATGCTTCAGCTGAGGTGTGAAGATGAGAAGGAAAGTACTTGGCTAAAATAGGAGGAGGAATGAAAAATATACAAAGTAGAGAAAATATACCTGCAAAAATTTTGGAATTGAGGAGAACTTGACATATATGAGAAAAACAGAAGAAAGAAAAACAGAGAGGAGTTATTATTATTATTATTATTATTATTATTATTTTAGAGCAGAGATAGCTAGTAGGGAAGGGTACAATATTTGAATGAAGAGCAAAGACACACAGGTACAAGGCCACCGGAGGCATTGTGGAGTCTGATGAGGACATTTTTGCTTTATCCCAATACCCATGGGAAGCCACTGTCTGGGCAAAGCCAAAAGTTGATGTGATTGTGTTTGTATTTTATCACTTGCAGATGTGATGCAGATAGAAAACTGGAGAAGGGTCAGAGTGTATTCAGGTCAACTTGTTACAAGGCTATTTCCATAGTCCAGTGAGAGAGGACAGTTCGATGAAGTTGCATAAGGGTAGTAGAAATAAATAGAGAAAAGTATGCAAGATTATCAGATAATTTGGGACAAAATAGAAAGGAGACAAAGAAGGCATGAAGTCATGGACAGCTCGGATTTCTGACATGAGCCCCTAGTAGAAAACATTAAATTTCATTTCCTACATAAATTTTTCTTTGACTTTCATAGAGCAAATTTAAACATCTTTTCCCTGTGCTATTACAAAGATTTATCCATAACCTGCTACTTACCATGCTTAAGAACTTTATGAACTTTACGACTTCTATTTCATTCTTCTTTGGTTTACTGGCACCTCACATATAGCAAGCATTCAATAAGGATTTAGTGAGTGAATGAATGAATGAATTAATTAATTAATTAATAAAATGTTTATTACATGTCTGGCGTATGCATAATTTTATTAAATTCTCACCTACGTGTTCATAGTATTTATTTGTATCCTTGTTTAACTAAGGCTTAGAGAGATCAAGATACTCAAGTTATACAAGTAGTTTACTAAGTATTGAAATAAAAAAGATATAAAGAGAAAACAATCCTGCTGCAAAAGAGGTCCCAAAGTTATTGAAGACACCACTCTCTCTCTCTTTCTCTCTTCCCCTCTCTCTCTCTTTCCAAATAAAGAAAAGGAAAATGTCCTCCAAAGGTTAATGTTTGATGGAGTGCAAGGATTTTCTCATGTCTCATGCCAGGTTTTGGGTTGGGGTAAGGGTTAGACTTTTCTTTTTTTTTTTTTTTTTTTTTGGTAGGGTTAGACTTTTCTTATCTGATTATGACCAGTCATATTTGGGGAGTGAGGAGTCATTCTAATTGCTGGCACAGCCAACTTACTTCCTCTTGGGAAACATGTTAGCAGTGTTGGCCCTGGACACATTCATCAAGCAGGTCAAGTTTCATAGTCTTTCATTATCTTTTGCTCTCCTGAGTCCAAGCCTACCATGCCAAGGCCTCATGGTTTCCTTTAAATCCTAAGGTTCCTCACTTGATACCTCCAGGAGGTCCCCGTGCTCCTAAATATTTGTCTGTGCTCCCCAAAGGAGCAAAGGATTCTGGGTCTGAGTCTCATTCATTTGTAATGACATTTACTTGATAAAGACTAGCTTAATCTGACAAACCAACCATGGCAATGTATTAGTGGATATTGTTTAACCTGTGTCGTTTCCATAAGCTGTTCATCAGAACAGATACTGTTAGGGATAGGGAACTGCAGATAGGCTAGTTGTCAAGACATTTTGAGGTCTTGACAATAACAATTAAGTGTATGCATTTGGGTACTGAAACTTCCTTCAGAAAATTGAGATTAAAAAAAATATATATTTTAAAATCGCCTATTCATTCACTGCCTTTTTTGGCATTCAGAATTACTAGGTGTCCAGAACACTGATTAACCCTAAATGGCTTTCAGTTTTCCCCTACGCTTTTTTTTTTTTTTTTTAAACATGCATCTTCCCCAGCGCAACAGTGTAAGATTTAGTTTCGTTCATTCTCCTTCAATACTGTATAGGGCTTAATTCATTATTTGAAACCTCCTAAATAGATCCTCAAAAATTATAAGAAATAAAAGAGTGAACTCAGAATTGATAGAGATACAGGTATAGATCTACTGAATCAAAATATATAGTTAGATTACATTTAAAAAAATATTTTTCACACTCCCCACTCCCTGCCTATGAGAATCATCAATCTGTTCTCTGTACCTACAAGATTTTCTTGGTTTTCATTCAGAGAGCATGATGCTTTCAGTTTTGTTCTTTTTTCTCAAGAGTGTTTTGGCTATTTGGAGTTTTCTGTTTTTCCTTACAAATTTTAGAATTATTTTTTGTATCTCTGTGAAAAATGTGATTGGAATTTTGATAGGGATTGCATTGAATCTATAAAAGGCTGTAGGTAGTATGGACATTTTTAGGTAGTATGGAGATTTTTTCATCTCCTTGGTCAACTATATTCCTAATTATTCATATTTCAATTCTTATATAAACTCAGTGTTATCTGTGATAACAATTAGATCTCTTTAGAGACTGGTGTTTCTGAAAATGCTCAGGATTAAACTTCAGTTTAAACATGGATTAACTATAGGGTGAAAAAAATTGTATAGACTTTACTTATATATTTGGAGAGAAAGAGAGAATGAGCACAACTAGGGGAGAGGCAGAGGGAGAAGGATAAGTAGACTCCTCACTGAGCAGGGAGCCTGAAGCTGGGCTTGGATCCCCGCACCCTGAGACCATGACCTGAGCAGAAGTCACACACCTAACCGACTGAGCTACCCAGGTGCCCCTAGGGTTAAAAGTTTGAAAGAAGCTTTTTTTTAACATGAAAGATTTATAATTAAAATATTTCTATGAAATATAAAATACTTCTATAAAATAGATCCAGAAGAAAAATAAAATACTACCTCCAAACTCTACTTAATAAAAAGTAGAGAGCTTTAGGCAAATGTTCCAAATGACAGATGTTTCTATTTCTTTTCAAAAGTATGGTTTGATTAGACATATAAGACATTAAAGGTGATAGGAAAGCAATAATGTGTCTAGACATAAAAGCGAAGAGATAAAAAATTACAAATCTGAAATTATCTCTAGATCATTTGGCAAAGAGACTTAACAAGATGCTACTGAATATCGAAATTGTACTCTTTAGAGTTTTGGTGGGTTGTTTTTTGAGATTTATAAGGTTTTCAGAAAAAAATTGTTGAAGTTCTAATGTTTTTATTTCTCCTCTGTAACCCCAAACTATATCCATGATGTATTAACTTCAGTCTCCCCCTCCTAGTAATACAAAAGATTTTGATCCTCTTTCTGTCCAACAAGTAACTTTGTCTTCAAATTTGCATCTTTAGAATTGACCTCTCTACATACAATTTTCTTAAATACTACTTTTCAATTGCCTTATGATACCACTTTTCAATTGCCTTATGATAATTCATGTATGAAATGACATTCAATTGTTAAATATAATTCTTAGTCAACCATAATTGTTGACTAATTTGCATATAGCTCACCCAATGTGCAAGATGATAATACTTGTTATTATGCTGTATTTCTTCTGAGGAACATTTTAAAAAATATGTTATAGTTTTCAACTGAGGAGCTCAAGTCCTATCACCTTGATCATTCATTTGAGGACCAAAGGAGCCAAAGTCAGCACTTACTGATATCTTACCTCCCCCATGATAGAACCATTGTCTTATTTCATTTTTTCCTATGGGTAGTATTTTCATTTACAAATGGGCTTGCATTTGTCATTTCATTTGCATTTTAATTTGTATTCCTTTTTTTTTTTTTTAAAGTGGGAAGCAAATCAACAACTTCAAGTTCTATTGATGTGATTGACAATATAGCAAGATCCTGTTTTTATTTAGTGCCCATCTGTTTTCAGATTGTTAAGAATCAGATTAATTGAATCTTCATATGATTCCTTAGATGTACATAAGGGGCAAGATGTCTTTAAGTTTTATTTAAAGAACTGATTGGTTTCACTTTCTTGTTCAAGGCAAAAGAGAAGTAGAGTGAAAGAGACATGAAGAGTCAGAGAAAGAATTCAGTGTCTCCATTGCCAATATAGAATGCTATGCATTGGGTATGGAATACTCACGACTGAGCAAAAAGTCAGAAGAAAAGCACTCAAAGGGAATAAACTTCAAGAAACTATTTTCATGAGAAATTAAGAATTGTTAACTCGATTTGAAAAGAGAAAAGTGGTAAATATGCTTTTTGATTTACTAACTAGCATAATGTCCTACTTTTTGGGTTTCTATAACTGTCTAAAAGGCCAGAACATTGCATACTTTGCATTTCTGATACCCAGATGGATACTACTCCCTCCTCTCTGTAACAAAATTGGTTTCAGTAATAATTACAGAACAATCAGCAATGATCATCATTTCTTTTATTCATCTTTAGTTTTGGAACAATTGGCATTTAAAGAAAATGTATGTTGATTGAACCAATGTATTTATCCTGGTTGTGACAGTATATAGTTTTGTAAGATGTTGTCTTTGGGGGTACTTGGTGAAAGATACATGGGATCTTTCTGCGTTATTTTATGTCACATGGCTATTGCTTTGTCCAATCAGCATGATGACATTAACGTAATGGATCAGTGTGATATTTGAAGGGATAACCCGATGTCCAAATCTCATCAGATTACACTAAGAAGGAGGTAAGAGAACTAATTTATCCCTGAGGTAAAACTGTACGTGAATATTTTTGTCATATGAATGCCAACTGTTTCTCATCCTCCTTTCTCATTGAGGTTGAAAAGAATACATTTACCAGATAAAAGGTCTCATGCCAGGAACCTGAGGCTTTATTAATCTTCTCTAGTAATGATACCGCATCCCTCAGTAGATGTAGGGAATTCCTACTCGGTTGAACCTGGTGTTTGTAGTTATTCTCTAGTCTCTACAGGAGTAAGAATAGAAAATTAAGTGGAAATGTGATAGGACCACCACCCCTGCATCTTTTCAGTCTTTAGTTTGGTTCTAATCTCTGCCATTCCCTACTCCTCTATCCTGGGGATACAATATTGGTTTTGATTTACTATCTTGATCAGAAGTGGGAGGCAATTTCAGAGGTTTCCACTTAGCCTTCCCCACAGGAAAGAATCCAATATGAGATTTTTTTTATTTTTTTGAATAGCCAACTATATCAATTCTGATTTTAACAGGGAAAAGACCATTGGGGCCCATTGTGAGCTGAACTTTAGTCAGGAATCCATTTATTACTTGGCCTCCATAAGCCTCCACTCAAACAGGGAAGCCCATGATGACATCTGTTTCTCTGGGTATTGTTATCAACTCAGACACTATTAAGTCTTCCTAATGTGTGGTATTTATTCTCTTTCCTTAGTATACAGTCATCTGAATAAACAGCTTTAGAACCATTTGGCATAGAACTGGGGGGAATCATCATTGTATCTTCATTCCAGTAGGAGTTCTACTGGAGACTACCACTAAGGTCAGGGGGTTCTAGATCTGAAAATTGGTGCAGATCTGGAAATTGAACAGGGATCATGGCTTTTTATTAGGATGGTCACCTTCACACTCCTCAGACTCCTCCTTTTCTAATTGCTTGGTTAGGGCAGCCCAGGTGGCCCAGCAGTTTAGGGCTGCCTTTGGCCCAGGACATGATCCTGGAGACCCGGGATTGAGTCCCACGTCAGGCTCCCTGCAAGGAAACTGCTTCTCCCTCTGCCTGTGTCTCTGCCTCTCTCTCTTTCTGTGTCTCTCATGAATAAATAAATAAACCTTAAAAAATTAATAAAAACACACTCTAATTACTTGGTTAAAGATGTTAGACAACAAGCATGTTGGCCTCCCTTGGCAATTCTGGCCCTAGGAACACCATACTCTATTAAACACCTTCCAGCTTCTTGAGCCATTGGCTGTACCTCCTACCTTATTAAATGTTATGGTAGTTGTGGTCTCTTGACTCCTAAAAGTTAAGCAGAGTCACCTGGCCTCTCTCATTATGACATCTCCTCAAACTTATGAATATTAATGAGTCCAGCTCTATGACTGCCTCTCCTATCTCCAGCCCTGGCTGGTGGAAAAGAGCCACCAATGAAATTCTGGTGGCACTCTCACCAGCACATTCCTGCCAGCCTTGGCTAAAGATCTGCCCTCCTGTGGAACAGAGTCCTCTGGTTGGTTTTCTGACCTCATATAATATGTGTATTCCCACAGGACCACTTCATTCAGACTTTTTCCTCCTTCTTCTTCCATTGCTTAGGATGACATTTCTATTTCACTCATGACTAGCTATCACTTTTTCCAGACTTTTAAATGTTACTCTAACATAGAGCTTCCCCCATTATTTGAGGTTCTTACCAAGGTATTAAATCCCCATTTCCTGAGAAAGGACTCCATTTATCCACCCCTAAATTATTGAAGTCATGCTTCACCAGGGTGTAAGCTATAGTCCCTTTAATCAAACATCCTCAAAATCCAGTCCCAGTGTTATTCCTCTGGCTCCTGTCAAAATGTACTAGTTAATTTTTGCAACTCTTTCAATGTAGTATGTTTCTTTCCTCTCTTATGAGGCTTAGGACTTCCCAGGGATGGGATTTAACCCTAGTTTTTGTCCAGCAGCCAGAAGAAGAAGTGGAAATAATTCCTCAGGGGAGTACCATTTGCCTTGCTGTGGAGGGGCTTTAGGACTTTTCCCAGTGCGTGGTAAATGCTAACTAGTAGTAGGGAAGTATGGACAATTTCTGCAAATTCTAAGTTCCCTGGGAGATCTCAAAAGTCAACATCATTAGGGTAGCCAACTAGATGTACCTATTCCATTTTTTTGTGTGTTCCCAGGCTTTCCCAACCATGGACTCAACTTTAGCAGAGCAGATCTACTTTGGCTTAGTATTTAAATACCATTAGGGTCCTGCATCTCTAAATATTAGATCTTCTGTGTCTGCTCTTCTATTTAGTCTTTAACTGCTATTGACAGTGCTCAGTTTCTTATTACCCCTATGCCAGCCATCAAGAGAACTTAGTAGAAAGAAGCCAACTATGTTATCTTTCTAGGCATTGTTTCCTCATAACTTTCAAGTACCTGAATTACCACACCTAGGATAACTTTTCTCTCTCCTAGGTTGCTTACCAGGTCACCTTAGATCAAGTTTTCAGCAATTGGACTATTACCATTTACTACACACACTCAGAAGCATGTCTTCTTTGCCAGCCAAGTGGTGAGTGAGCCCATTGGAGAACCCCACTATAGTGTCTTTACTTAGAACATTCTCAGCACCACTTGTATTTAGTTTGGGTTCTTTAGGGAACAGACACTAAGATGGGATTAGAAATTCAAGAGATTTATTGGGAGGAAGTTGTTTCTCTTAGAAGAAGGGCAAATGAAATTCAAAAGCAGACATTCTAGGATCCAAGCGTACAGGTAGATACTCATTGGAGCTGTGAGGAAAAGGGTACCAATAAAAGAGAGGCTTTTCCTAAAGAAGGAAACACTATTCTCTGTTGTAATAGGTAGAGGCAATCATAGGAAGAATAAGCAGAATTTGAAGGTGACTGAGCTGGGATATGGACAGCTAGACCCATTAGGAGGGTTTTTAGCCTAAATTGACAGAGACATTCAGGAAGGCAGCAAGAATGCCACCTGCATAAGATTTCTTAATGTGCTGATTAAATGTGTGCCTTGATCGCAGAAAAGCAGATTTTACATAAAAATATTATACACAAAAAAAAGGAATACCTTTTGAGACAGATAGTTTAAAAAAATATCATCATTGAGTGGGGACTCCCATAGTCTGAGTACATGATTTAGTCTTAATCTGAGTACATGATTTAGTCTATTTTAAAGTACTTATGCTAAGAAAAAGAGACATTATAGGGATGACTATATAGTCATTGTTTAATGGCAAAATTCTGGAATTCTGGTCAAAGAAATAAGACAAGAAAAAATATATGTTCTGAAAATGAAAATAAAATATCTCATTTAACATAATTATCCATTAAAACAACTTCAAAACGATCAATGGGAAATCAATTTAAACCAAATTCAATGCAAAAAATGCTCTAAACCTATAAAGATTCCTCAACACATTATTAAAAATAATAAGAATAGTTTGAAAAATTGCATGGATATGTTTCTGAGTGGATAGTTTCAACATTATAGCTATAGACATTTTTCAAGTTAAGTTGTACATTCTATGTGATTTAAACATATTCTAATATGGTACTTTTATAACTTGACAAAATTATTTGGAAATTAATCTTAAAAATAAATGAATACAAATAGCATATTGAAAATAAAAATAATAAGGACATTTCTATCCCTACATTTTGCAACATATCATAAAGGCACAGTAACTTAAAAAGTATGGTCTTGTATCTAATATAGACCTATGGGTTAATAGATAAGACTACATATATAGCCAAAAACCAGTCATGAATTTCTCATTTTGATTTTGTTTGTGAAAACAGCATTCCAAATCAGTGGGGAATATACGACATCAATAAAGTGTCCAATGAAACACAACTTAAAAGCAATGGGCTTAAGAGAAATTATTATTCAGAAGCTAGTGTGTCTAAAATGACTAGCATGTTAAGAGTGTAATTAATATCCTTGTTCTAGGAACATCCTGTTTGCCAAGAGCTGAGAGTATTCCTGGAATGTGTAGCTTTCAGATTTAAAACAAAGATGGTCCCAGATAAACTAGAGAGATTTTGTCCTTTTAGATGACGCCAAAATAGAGAATTGAGAGTCAGGGTGTAAAGACCCGATGAGGTAGTCTGTGGGACTAGCAATAGATACCCTCTAACTCCCTATAGGAGTCCTGGGGTCAGAGGGTGAGTAGACAGTTAAATCAGTCAGGGCCTTGTGGGATGAGGAGAGAATACTGGAGTTTACTTCAAGTGTGAATGGCCCCCAGCGGGGGTTTTGAGGGGGGAGTGACTCATGTGCTTCCATATGGTATAAAGAATTTTTCCAGCTGTCACAGGGAGAATAGAGATGCCTCCGTCTTCCTAGACAACAGATTGGGAGGAACTGCACCAAAACATTTCTATGGCTATTTTTGAGTGGTGAAAATTTTGTTTTTCTTTTTAATATTACTTTTTTTGAGTTGAATTTACTGACATTCACTACTATTTTAAATAAAACAATTACTTTTATTTAAAAAATAAGCTTTGTAATATGATCTGAAGAAAAAGAGGAAAAGATGAGGAAAGAGCACATTCTCATTCAATTAAAGGTAAACCTAATAAAAAGTGACTTTTTACCAAAGTTTATAATTCACTTAAGCCCACTGAAGAAAGTGAAAAGACACCCTCCCTTATACAAAATTTTCTTCTGGAGGCCAAACTCCAGTCTTTGATCTGAAATTCAGATTTCATTCACCTGACTATAATGAAAAGGGACAATTTGGATTTAAAGCCAACAAAAGATCAATTTGCTTATATCAGCAAAGAAATGGTTATTATATGGTTTTAATTCGAAGGTTTTGAAATACATCAATAATACCGGGCTTAAAATCTGTATGTATTTTACATCTGAAATAACAAACGTAACTCTCTTTTACCTTGAGCATTCACAAATTCTAAGACTCTAATCCAGATAATAAAAGTAAAAACAAAACAAAATCTTTTCCCCGAGCATAAGCAAAACAGAACAGTCCTTTTATTCTATTGTTGGTGTCTTAGGCAGGCTCATGAGGACTACAATTGATAAAATATTTGGACATAATATTATTAAACATTAAATCTAATAACAAGGACACTTTCTAGGGTTTAGCATTGGAATGTCAATAGCAACGATTTTGTACACCCACACACATGCACGCACACACTCACATATATACGGTTAATTTGTGAAAGTTATTACATTGAAATGATTCAGTAAAAAATGAACCATAAGTGTTTTCAATGTTAATGACCACCGGATTTTTTTTCTTATCCTTATTCATGGATAATGATAGTGTCAGTTGTATCACTCGAAACTATGAAAGATAATGACTAGGTAATTACTTGTTTTTCTGCACACCCATGTCATTACAAATTGGTGAAGTCCACCTCAAATTGTCAGTATCCAGTTCCACTGATCTCTTAGTGAGTTTCTAAAAGCAGGAAGTTACAGTGATGTGCAGTTAATGCTGGTGGCTGCAAATAGACTGCCTACAGGCCTGTTTTTGTAAAGAAAATTTTCAATTAGTGAAAGCCATGGGCACCAGCTTTCAAAAAGAGGAAAAAGAACTTTTCTATAAATCTTTGATCTTTTCTGCTGCATCATGTTTTTCATGAAAGAGACGTACAGCCCTCCTGCTTAAAACGCTTCTACGAAACAATTTTGTCTTCAAGCCAGCCATATTAAAGACTTGGAATCTTTATTCAAATAATGGTGCAGAAATAAGATGTTTAGATCATGTTTCTAAGAGATTCGCTAGATTTAAAATTAGCTAAGAAGTAATAACATAAGTGAAAGGAACCTATTTCATTCACTTTCATTTGAACTGATAATATTAATATTTCATAGATTGGCACTACGTGATTATTCCTTCCTACTCCTTCTCTGTATTGCATCATTTTATGAAACTATTGGTGCTTTTAGAGACTTCCTTGGTTCACAGTCTCCTTTCATGATTCAAATCTCCTTTCAAAAAAGCTGTTTTCAACCTTTGTTCTCTTCCTATGGGGGATAACTTTGTGACAGAAGAGAAGGGAGATTGGGAGATCATGTCACTGTTTCCATTAGTCCTCCATTTGCATACACTCTTATATCTTATTTCTCACTCTCCCATTAAAGAAAATGAATTGGTCCATGCCATGTAGTGGTCCATGTCTATATCCTATCCACGTGTGGACCTTCTAAATGTCCCTAACATTTAAATAGATCTATTTAACATCTAAATAGATGTTAGGGACTGTCATGAGAGAAAAGTAGCCTAAAGTGAATTATAGCTCTAGAGTTTTCGTGAGGAACAGAGTAGAGTAGGGTATACCTGTAGCACTCATTGAGTATGGCGGATCTCAGGCAAATAAAAATGAATGCTTAGTAACTCTGATCACTAGTTAGGTATTTTTTACTTTCTTACCACAAATGTGAGAAAATGTATAAATGCAAATAGTTAAATTTTAATAATAGGAAAATATATTAACAATATTTTATAGATGATAGATAAGAAAAGCTTCAAATAGGTGATTATGTAATATAACCACAATTTTAATATCAGCAATTTAGTTTAACTGCTTATAATTTATGCTGAACCCTGTAGAATAATAATAATTATGCATTACTTAAATTTCAGATTAGCTTTGTTGTAAGTCTTTTTTATTTAAGCAGTAAATCACCTATACAGGCTCAACATTCCTGCTTTATCTTTCTGTAATATACGATCAATGTGACATTATAAACAATTATTTTAAAAAGCGTATGGAGAATTTCTATGGAAAGGCAAGAAGAAAAGAAAATGTCTATATAATTTTTAGGGAAGAATAAACTATGACTTTATGCTCTGCCATTTCTATTTCTATTTTCACCTGTTCAAACAAACACAATTTCTTGGGCAATTGTTATACAGCACACATAAGAGATGGAAAATAATATTTTATTGGAATTAAAATTAGTGATAAATTACATTCTAAAAGGTGAAGTTTTAGGTCCAGCCAACATTTCCGAATGTGCATTCTTCAGAAGATACTCTTATAAAATGCTGTGAGAAACTCTACCAAAAGCTTTCTGTGCTCAAATGTGTGCAGGGAATATCATTCCCAAGACAGTTAAATATGTTTATGTCAATATGTTAATCTGCATATCTAAAACAGAGATATAACATGCAGCATTACCCAAACTTACTTAAATGTGGTAGGTTTTTCTCATGTATAGCACTCTTGGGTGGTCTGTGGAACAGAATTTGGAGGACCTTGTTTTAGGTCATAATAGACCAGACACAAGTTAAAATAGAAGATCACACTATTTTTGTTTTGTTTTTTGACATCATATCAATCTTATATCTGAATTGATTTATTTAATCTGAATTAAGATTTTATTTAATTATTCATGAGAGACAGAGACAGAGAGAGAGAGAGAGAGAGGCAGGGATACAGGCAGAGGGAGAAGCAGGCTCCATGCAGGGAGCCTGATGTGGGACTCGATCCCAGGACTGCAGGGTCATGCCTTGAGCCAAAGGCAGAGACTCAACCACTGAGCCAACCAGGTGCCCCTGTCTCACAGTTTTGTTTATCTTACTAACTTTTTAGGGCCTTTGGTTCCAATTAATGTTTCAAGGGTAAAAAATAGATTAAGTATTCTATTATTGTGTAGGCCCTGAGTGATAGTCTTCATTGTCTTGTCTGGATCCTGCCTTCCACATCAAACATTTTGTCACACTTAACAATAAATCAGTTCAATTCGAAATTATTTTAATTTTTATAGTATTAAATTGTGTTTAGATGAAATATTTAGTAAGACCTCATTTTTAAGAGTGTAATCTTATGTTTCTGAATTTGGATGAGCAATTAACATATGGAAACCTCTTACATGGTGGCATTAAAAAATAAGTGATATGATGTTTTTCCTCTGTGTAGAAAAATGGATTAAATGTCAAGCCTTTCTATTATTTTTTTATAAGTTGAACAAATGCCAAAATCTTTAAAGTATGTTTTCTAGCTATACTGTTCATTCATCTCAAATATAAAAATATAAAATCATTATTCTTTTTATTTTAAAATCTAGCCTCTATACCTTATGTTTACTCTGTTCATCTTTAAAATAGAGTGCATACTTACTCTGTTCACCTTAAAAATCTATGGCTTTATGTGAAACCATAAAAAATAATTAGTCGTTGATAAAATATAAAAATGTTTCTGTAACATGTTGCACAATTTCTCATGAAATACTTCATTTTGAAAGCATTTTTGACTTGGTTCCACATCAGCAGTAAATGACAGAGTGCTAGGTGTAGGAGTCTTGGAGAAATAGAAAATTAGCTCTACAAATTAGAGACCAAGAAACCAAGAAAAAAAAAAAAGAAAGAAAGAAAGAAAGAAAGAAAGAAAGAAAGAAAGGAAGAAAGAAAGAAAGAAAAGAAAGGAAAGGAAATAAAACAACCATAGATGGATGGCATTACATTGGAAGCAAAGGTGAAAATGTGAACTCTGATAGCCATAAGTAGATAGATTTAGATTATCTTCAATCTTACAGATAAAAAAAGAAAAAGGAGATAATCAAGGGAGATAAACTGGAATTGTGTCACAGTAGATTTGTCAGCATTCCAATTGATCATTTCCTCATTTTCTAAGTGATATCAATGACTGACAAAGTGAGCTAGAAGCCAACTCTTGGTGAGCTGGGTGTCAAGCCAGTAGCAAAGTTTCTTTTTAATCCACAAAATGTATTTGGCCTTCATTAGTTCCCAGGAAAAGAAGAAGAAATAAGAAAAACTTAACTGGCACAAAGTGGCTTCATTTAGAAAACACAAATGATTATTCTGCTAAAGCCTTGTCCTATTTGAGTTGAGGCCTTGGTAAGAGGGAAGTTCTTAAAGAGCCATTTTTCATACCAATGTTTGTGAGCACTTTATGCAAAATTATTTTTTTTCCAGCAGGACCATTGGCCAGGAAATACTATATACACTATGTTTGTTTCAGCAAGAATAAGGTCCATCATAATTAATTTTGTATATAATGTATGAACGTTGGGTTCTAAACTGGTGGGACAAATTAAGCCTCTTACCAGAAACTTCTCTAATACAGATTTACCTAATATACCAGGCAGTGACAAAGACTAACTGCATTTAGAATATGTATATATTTAGAGTATTTAGCCATATATATGAAAATCCATCTGCTTTGTAGCTCTGAGATTCTCAACTCTTTGCTGAACATTATTTTCATTGCTCTGATTACATATACAAAGTTGGGTAATTCAGAAAAATTACAAATCCAATAAATACCTGCTTTTCAGTAATTTTTAAAACAAGTGAAGATAATCTTATATAAAATTGTTACTTTGTTTATTTTTAATCCTTCCTAAATGCATAGGTTTTAGCCAGAATCAATGATTTCAGGCTTTAAAAAAGTAAACGGTCCAGAAATGTTTTCACTAAAATTGGGAGATACTCTTCAACCTTAACATTGTACTGATTTTTATTGGTGTTTGATATATCCATGCCACTAAAATATTTATCTATAATTTTAAATACCCAGATAAGTACTAGAGTAAAATCAATTTTAAGGAAGCACATATTTAGGCTATGGCTTTGGAGATATCCAGACATTGACCAAATTTATTGGATGTGAGGAGGACTGGTGACTATGGTTCCCAGGAGACATTTTCTCCAATTCTAAAGTCTTTTTTGAAGCTCTGTTAACTACACATTTTTCAGTACTCATCTGATTAGAAGTCATATTCATGTTATATAATAATTTTCCAATAAGAAAATATAATTCATTTTCTTAGACATAATACTTTCATTTAGTGGGTGCCTATTAGGAACCGACAATGTGACAGGTGCTTTTATGTCTATCACATTATTGAAGGCTTGACAATGACCCTCAAAAATGGACAATTTTGTTTCTTAGATAGGAAGAGTGAGAATGGGTGAGGAATTTATTTAGTTAACTGCAGAATGAAAGTTTACGGCTGCTACTGGCTGATGTGAAGGCCCATCTTAACGTTATCTACTGCTGTGTAGATTCATGTAAAATATTAATAAAAAAATACACTTTTTAAAGTAACATATTGTCAGTGGGATGGTTAGTTGAATGGTAGTAGACTTTGGACAACATGCTTCATCCGTCCACTCTCTTCTTTCTTTTCCCAACCTTTGCCTAAATACAAAATTTAGCATATTTAATACTTAGCGCTCGTTTAAAATTTACTTTGTCATAACTATTTGTTAATTTGGACTTCACAAAGGTAACTTGGAATGAATGATAGAACACTGTAGAATAACCAATAGCATTCTTTAATTTAGACTTTATAAACTCATTGAAGGTGAAAGAACTAACACTAAAGAAGATCATCTGTATAGAAAAACTATATATTTATTCCATGTATAATTACAAACAACAATCCACAAATATCAGATAAACTAGCTTTTTGTATTAACTTTCAATCCTTTTAACCAAGGATATAGCAAAACAAATAAGCAAGCAAAACAAAACAAACCATTTTCTCTCTTTGGCTCAGAAATAAAAATTTTATAATGTATATTCTGCTCTTTTTATTCTCTCTTAACACCTATTTCATCTATACTACGACCCTAGGTTTCTTAAACTGTGGTAATCAGTGTTAGTTGGAAAATGTAGTATATTTCCTGTGTTGTGATGTCCAAAGTTCTCCATTATTTTAAGTATGAAGTTCTTCCTCCCAATAGGTTATACAAAAATACCTATTAATAGTTATTAATTCAGTACACTGGCTTTTTGGTTTGAGTAGCCCAGGTATTCCCTAAATCTCTCTTGTTTTTCCTCTGGTTCCTCTTGTTGTTTTGCCCTATGGCAAAAATGGAAGGATCACTTGAGGGTAATTTAGGATGTGCTGGGAATAAACACCTCTTATTCATACCTGGTCCAAAAGAATTTCCGTCTTATGGAGAAGTAACAGATGCTCTGGGTGTTCCTTTGTGCACTTTTACCCCCTCTGATGGCACTGATATGTAAAGTTGTATTTGCTAAAGCTAATCTTTTTTTTTATTATTATTATTGGCATCTTATACACCCTGACTATTTAATTTCTGTGGCATTCCAAAGAATGTCTGAGGTTTGTTTACCATGGCTCTGACATCAATTCATGGAAGGTGCCAAACTGTGTTTAGCCTTAGGTGGTGGATCAGATATAAACCCTCCAGAGCCTCTTTGACAGTTCAATTTATTTCATAGTGGTCAGGAATCTCGATCCAGCACTCTTACAAATAATTGTCTTTCTTTTCAGCTTTCTTTTCTCTTTTTTTCTTTTTAAGTTCTCAATGTTTTACTGGAAACTTCTTGATATGGTGGAGAAAGTAGAATTAAAATCAAGAGAAATGAGAGTTCTAGCTGAGGCCAGTCCCTCCAGTCCCTCCTGCAGAGGTCACAGACTGAAAGGAATCCTGACTCAAGGTTATAAATAGAATGACTTAAGAATAGCTTCATTGGCCTTGTTTCTAATTCCTCCTGCAACCTGCCAGCTTTACCAGTGCATGGTTGATTTAAAGATATGGATGAAAGCCAACTGGCCCACAATCAATCTACACGAGAAAAAGGTGATATTGCAATTTAAAAGGAGAGGCAGATGTGATTTAAGAACCCTTGAAGAGAATTGTTTGCCCTTAAACCACAGAGGTTCTTAATCCTGAGATGTTACTAAATCATTAGCACCTAGAGTCAGATTTAAGAAAATTTTAACAGTGAGCCATAGGACAATACTGAATTGAAGATGGGACCATCAATGTGAGTTCTATTAAACCATGATGACATGAATATATGAGCAAATTCATTAATCTTATAGGAAGTGAACACACCCAATCAGAAGAATTTTAATTAAATCACTTTAATGGTAGAATTAAAAAAAAAAAAAAACACCTTGAAATGAAGCCTGGGGAAGATTTCCCTTCAATAATAAGCAACCAATATTTACTGGGCAGCTACTAAGAACCAGATTTTAGTATTTAGCAAAAAGATATTAAGTGTACTTTCACAGAGCATACAGTCTAAATCTCTGCTATCCAATAGAAATTTCTGCTGTGATGAAAATGTTTTTTAACTTCACTGTCCAATAGAGTAGGAACTAGCCATATTCAGTTATGGACAAAGATTCTCTCTTTGACCAAACTCTACTTAGGCTCCCCCAAATGTTTCAAATAGGCCTTGACTTTTGGACTTCTATGTTTGTCTCTGTGTTGTTCAATTTTAGCAAGAATCCTACCAAGTCATTTAGCTAGAATCTCTCATCTTCCATATCTGATTGCCCTTATTATCTTAGTGGGTTCTTCATCCTCTACCAAACCGCAAGTGAGATTTGATCCCTCTGGCTTGTCTTAGGTAAGAATCCTATTAGGTCAAGGTAGCCAGAATTCCCTGGTAGGTCAGTTGTTTCCTCTTTCCATCGAATCCCCACCCTGATCCTTGGCTATAAATTTCCATTTGCTCATATTATATTCAGAATTGAGCCCTACGCTATACTGAGATTTCTCTTCCCCTATTGCAACAATCCTGATCGAAATCTTCTAATCAATTTACTTCCTCTGATTTTTCCTTAGCACTATTGAGCACTTAAATGTGGCTAGTATGACTGAGGAAATTATATTTTAAAAATTTGTAGGTCAGCTAAGTTTCTGTAGTGATACATGAGTAGTGACTACCACATTAGTTAACATAAACCTAGACAAACAATAATCTAATCATTAAAATCATATAATTTTAAATTGTGGCAATTATTCTAAAGGAAAAGTAATGTGAAAGATACAATTAAGCAGGGGCTTTACCAGCCAAATTGTGACAGTCAGGACAGGTTTTCCTGAGGAAATCAACATTTCAGCTAAGAGCTGAAAAATGAGTAGAAACAAACTGGAGAACAGAAATGGGAAGTTGGTGGAAGTAAAGTGAGCAAGACAATGAGGAAAGGGGAGTGCCTTTAGAATGAAAAATATCAATGAGTAAATTACAAATTTATTTCACTACTCTGTTTAAATCATCTCAACAGCTCAATGTAGAGGAGTGATGAGTAGGCTGGAGAAGTGGGGTTCAGTTCATGTAGAACCTTCTAGATAATGATAAACATGTTTGTCTTGGTAATAAAAAAATTGAAAAGCTATTGAAGATTTTTTAAAGATTTATTTACTTATTTTAGAGAAAGAGAGTATGCATATGGAGGAACTGGGAGGGAGTACGGAGGGAGAGACTCTCAAGCAGGCTCCATGCCCATTGCAGAGCCCAATATGGGGCTCAATTTCACTACCTTGAGATCATGACCTGAGCTGAAACTAAGAGTTGGTTGCTCTGAGTCACTCAGGTGTTCCTATTGAAGATTTTTGAGTAAATAATCACATTTGTGTTTTCACAAGATCATTCTAGTTCTGTGGAGAGCAAAGATTAGAGGAATAAGAGTGGATGAAGAGAAGAATGCTTGAGGCTATGGAAGTAACCCAGACAAGATATGATAGGAGCTGGACCGGGGACATGGCTGTAGAGATGTATAGCTGTGAATGTGAGTTGGGGGTTTTAGAAAGTGAAAATGATAGAACCTAATAAAATATTGGATCTAGGGTGAGAAAAAGGCAAGTATCACAATGCCTGGAGCTCTGACTCACATGACTGGATGGATGCCAGGGTCACTCACTAATAAAAGAAACTAGAGGATAATCAAATCTGGATATAAAGATGATAATATCAATTCATGACTCAGTGAGTTTGCGATGTCTTTGTGACATTTAAAAGAGACATTCAAATGGATATACAACTAGAGAGAACAGAAGATATTTCTGGTTAAGAAATATAAACTTGAAAAAAAAAAAAAGAAATATAAACTTGAGGGTCACGGGTGTGTCAATCAAAATAATTATGGGCAAAAAAGTGGATTTGTGGAGTGAAAGGAAAAAGTAGGAAGGAAAAGGGTCTAGGATTGAGCTATATGTGATTCCAATATTTCATTTATTTTCTATATTGATTTAATGTTATAATTTTTCTTTTTTGTCTCTCGGTCATCTCTTGGAATACCTAATTCTATGCTCTCAATTTACTCTGACTCATTTACTCCCACAGTAGAACATATAGAACATGATTAACCTAGGGGAACTTCCTTCATGTAGATGCAAAACTTCTACATATCTTCCCCCTCTCTTTTTAAACTTCCAGCCAAAATTCCTATTCCCTAGAGATATGTTACATAAAGTTTTTGCAAGAAATATGTGTTAACCCAAATACATCTCGTTATTTGAATATAAGAAAGCAATTCTTCTTATTAAATTTCTGGAAGGAGAATAAACAACCTTCTCATCTTTGAGGACTACTCCTTCCACTAGTCCCAACATGTCCCCCAAGCTATGTTCTCTCCCCTCAATACCCAATTAACACTATTTTGTATCCATTGAGGCAATGGTGATCAATACCTAGGCATCTCCTTTTAGCAGTCCTTCCCCATGTACCAACGCATCCAGCAGCAGATCCACCAGCCAAAATAAGAAATACTTCTGTCACCTATCTAAGCTATTTTGGGGATGCAAATGTTTGGTATAAGCTCTTCCTGGTGAGTTGCAGGAGGAAAGCGAATATAGAGCTTTGGAGTTGCGTTAAAATTCATGTTCCTTGAGCTTCAGCCTGCTTCCTCAGAACCAATCACACCTTTGGAAAAAGGAGTCTGAAAGTCCTTGGGAATTCTGTGGCCAAACAGTAAATGAATAATATGTTTCATAACTTAGAATTATAAAAGAATTAGGCAAAATTATAAAGAATTACAAAAGAATCTTATAATTTGTCATTTTGATAAGCATAACTTGTGAGTAAAGATTTCAACAAGAACAATAGTTTCTAAAAAAAATAGTTTCTGTATGTGTATTTTCTATATGTACACATATGTGGTATGTGTGTAGACGTAGAAGTGTGTATAGGTACATAGACTTATATGTCTATATGCATGCATATAGACATATATGTTTATTTAGGCGTGTGTGTACATAATGTACACACATACACATACATGAAATCTACAATATGCCCACATGTGCATAATTATATTATGTTATGTGGTATTTATATAAACATGATGATATCTACATATATGCATATGTTAATATACACATATTCATCCGTATGTATCCATATGTATACACACACACACATTAAATCAGTTAGAAAACTAACTACTAGAAAACTTAGCGGCTTAAAACGATAACTCATTTATTTAGTCTACGACTGCATTTGACAGTTTGTGCTGGGTTCAGCTGGGTGATTTTCTGGTCTCTGTTAGACTCCCTCTGCAGTCAGTGCTATGTCAGTGGGAAGTTAGCTGATTGTTGGCTAGGCCGTGTAGCTCCTCTCCATGCAGTCTTCCATCCTCTAAGAGGCTACCTGTGTCTTATTCATATTGAAATACCAGGGTCCTCCGAGCAAGAGGAAGTGTGCATGGTCTCTTAAAGCCCAAGCTTAAAACATGAAACAAAACAAAACAAAACAAACAAACAAAAAAAAAACATGAAACAGCTTTGCTTCTCCCAACTTCTATTTGTCATAGGAAGTTACTATGCCAGATATGATTCCAAGGGGTGGAAAATACATTGGAAAGGAAAAATTCTGTGTCCATTTTTTGAAATATATATGACATACTTTTAAAATAAAATCTTTTTTTGCTGGTAACTCCCTAAATTTTTTGTATGTTCAATACCCAGGTCATTGTTTGCAGTTTCCGATCTCTCCCTTCACCTTTTATATAAGCTGGATTTGGTCTTCATTTTTATGGGGCAAGACCATTTCTGTATGAGTTTCCTTGTTTTATGCTTCACAGATTGCAGATTCATCAGGCAACCATTGCTGCCTTCAGGAAACTTCCATCACATGCTGCGTGCATTTTTAGCATCATTATACACCTGTTGCATTGCTATTAGCTCTCTTATTCTTTTTTTAATTTTTTTTTTAAATTTATTTATGATAGTCACAGAGAGAGAGAGAGAGAGAGAGAGAGAAAGAGGCAGACACAGGAGGAGGTAGAAGCAGGCTGCATGCACCGGGAGCCCAACGTGGGACTCGATCCCGGGTCTCCAGGATTGCACCCTGGGCCAAAGGCAGGCGCCAAACCGCTGCACCACCCAGGGATCCCCTAGCTCTCTTATTCTTATGGGACCTCTTGGGGACACTTTGTCTTACTCATATTTGTAGTCTTTGCCCTTGTAACTGTGCCTGGCCAAAGTCAATATTGATGATAATTACATGAAGAATTGCATAAATGGATGTTCTAGAGCTTAACAAATGCTTTTTAAGAAAGACTTAATAAGGGTGCTTGGGTCATTCAGTCAGCTAAGGAGCTGACTCTTAGTTTTTGCTCAGGTCAAGATCTCAAGGTCCCAAAATGGAACTTCATGCTCATTTCATTGAGTTCTGCACTCAGTGGGGAGCCCACTTGAGGATTCTCTCTCTCCTTCTCCCCCTGCTCACTCTCTCTCTCTCTCTAAAATAAATAAATATTTTTTAAAAAAGAATTGTTATTTATAGTAAAGAAAAATATAAATCATTTTTTCAGAAATTATAATATTTTATCATGTTTACTATGCAAGCAAAAATTTTAAAGGGAAAAGCATAAATTTAACATGTCCTCTTATCTCAGCCTTTCCCCTAGACCTACTGAACTTACTGTTGACCCATCTAGATTTTCCCCTGAACTGTGCATTTTTCAGTAATAAACCAGCTTTTAGTTAAAACCATGGAGCTTTCTTTGGTGGTATCATGAGATGATTAAGTGGCCATATATCCAATTTGCTTGGGATGCACTGTGTAAAGCTCCTGTTTTCTTGGTGTATTATTAATGCCCTCTTTTATTCCAAAATTGTTCTGGCCTGGGCCACAAATTATATGATTACCTTAAATATAGCCCATGCTTTGAATGTAATGCCAGTAAAAGCCTGGAAATAATCCCCATTGTATTGAAAGTATACATAACTATTCCAACTGGAGCAAGTCACCTAACCTCACTATACCATTTTCTCATTGCTATTTAAGAATCACTGATTATAGACCTCAGAAAGGATGAGAAAGTACATGAAGCACTTCAACTGCAGTTTCCCAGCAAATTGTGTATAAACAAATTCTTTTGTGTTATGGATACCATAACCAATAAATATTTTATTAAGTAAATGGGAAACTTCCCCAGAGATTACGACAAAACCATTGGGTTAAAATGCATGATAGAGATGGCATTAAACCTTTTACCTAGGGAGAGGGACCTCTTTAGCCTTTCTACACTTGTGCCTTCTTCACTTTCACAGCTGACCTAGAGTGACAGATTCTCTGTGTTCCTAATGGAGATGAGCTTTGGGAATAAGCTACTTAATCGTGGCATGTGATAGTAATGGTAAGTCCCAGGGGTACATCCTAAAGGCAAAAGAATAAGTGCAACCACATAGTGTGTGTTGATTTTATATTTAAAACTCTATTTCTACAGATAGTCTATGCCTTAAATAACATAAGCATTACCCACCTAAGTTAGTATTTTGGTTTTAGAGACATTAGTAAAATTTCTTTAAAATCAAAGAAAAGTCAAGCTATTCAACATATAGGTGATGCACTTGTCACCTTTGTAAATCGTGATACGCTCTGTGATACGCTCTTCTCTCTAAACATTCAAGTCTGCACAGACAGGTCTTCTGACAGAACTAGCAGGCCAAATCTTTATAACATTTTCAAACTCTTTTGTAGTGATTTTCACCATAGAATGATACTTTTTGGATAAATATATATCAAGCTACTTCTTTTCTTGTTAAAGCGTAATACAGATTTCCCATATTGAGGAAATGCTTTCCAGAATGAGAAAAAATGTGACTTTTAGATGAATCTTGAAGAAATGATAGAATTTGGACCTGTGGAATTAGAAGCAATAGTGAGCAAAGAGATCTATGCAAGTATATTTCAAACTGCTTCTTCATTAAACTGACTAGCCATTTTGCCAAAATGTTTGTTTTCCTTATAAACCCGTGATTTTTGTGGCTGCTAAGTTTTTAATTTCCATCCTTCCTTCCTTCCCTGACTCTCCTCCTCCCCCTCCTCCGTCTCTCTCTCTCTTCCCTTCCTTTCTCTTTCCTTCTGTCTCTCTTTCCCCCCCTTCCTTCTAGCTTTCTCCCTCCTCTCTTTCCTTCTCTCTCTCTTTCTTCCATGCTTCAGACTTTGAGTGAACCTATTCAGGAGCCAATCTGACAGTGCCCGGGTCAGGTATGGATACAGATTCTGGGTGGGAAATAATAACCTATGACAAGGAAATGCAGTGTTGCAATTGCATTGCAACAAATGACATGCTTTCTTAGAAAACCTTCCCTAGAACCAAATGTATGGCTTTGACATTCAGAAATAGATGCAGATGATTCACAGCTTACAGGTTAGGCAGCTTATCACCATACATAATCAGTATTTTAGCTTCTCTAATCCTTTTGAGTATAGACTTCACCTTCATGATTTTCATGCCAAGCTTTTCCCAGCAGAGGTAACATGCAGGGGCGTCATGGTCTCATGCCTATGGACTAGATATCATTTGTAGCCACAGCCAAAAAGAAAGAAAGAAAGAAAGAAAGAAAGAAAGAAAGAAAGAAAGAAAGAAAGAAAGAAAGAAAGAAAGAAAGAAAGAAAGAAAGAAAGAAAGAAAGAAAGAAAGAAAGAAAGAAAGAAAGAAAGAAAGAAAGAAAGAAAGAAAGAAAAAGGAAGAAAGAAAGAAGGAAAGAAAGGAAGAAAGAAAGAAAAAATAAATAATAATAATAATAACTTTGAAAGTACTAAATTGTCTTTTATCCTCAACAATTATAATGATTCTTTCCTCTTTTTAACATTGAATGAATAATATTCCTTTTGTTTTGATGGCCTTGATCAGGCACTTTTGATCCCAATATTTTTTAAAAAGTGATATTCCTAACTAATACTTGGAAACTTTAAATAAGGAAACATTTGAGAACTGAAATGAGTCCAGCTCAGTTTGCTCCAGATCTGTAGTGTTGTATTTCTGTCTATGCCTGGCCAGTGACTGCTTCCCTTCCTTCCCCTTCCCTTACTTTCAAATCACTGCAAGAAATAGTAAAATCCACTCATGCAAGAACATATAAATATGTGTGTCCTTACAGTTGCTAGCTTCTAAATTTGAACTTTATGTCTTCCTTGTGTTTGTTGTCATTTTTCCCTAAACTCTGCTTTGAGTTGAAGAAAATTCAAGTCGTTGAAACGCAGGAGAAAAAAAAAATGTTTTAATGTTGAGAATGGTTTTAAAAATCCATTTTAGGGAAGTATCTATCAGCTCTCATTTTACTCTGAAACACTTTCTACATTCCCTAGCTTTTCTTGTGTCTGTTTGCCAGCAGCAAAACAGTAGGTATTTTTATTTATCAATAAGTGTGAAACTGTACACACAAGGTGTCCGTGCATTTTTTGTTCTTCTTTTCTTTTTAGCATCCATTAACTAACTCTCTGTGAATGTTTATTGGAGGAAAAGGATTGAAGAACATGTCAGTTAAGTAACATAAAAACTAAATACTAGGCAATTCAGTTCCTCTCAATTTCTAGACTAATTTCCCTTAGTCACCCTCTCGATTCTAATCATGCCAGGAGAAGCAGGGACGAAGAACAGAGAACTCTCTTTTCCTTCCCAGAGAGAAGCTACTATTCTCTTGTAACCACTACAAAAGAGAAAAGCTGAGTGGGTTCAATCTACTGCCACTACCTTTATTCACTCATTTACTTATTCTTTAATTCATTTACTCATTGAGTCTCATATTTCTTTGCTAAATATGTTCTGGGCACTACAGGTAGAGCAGTGATCAAGACAGACATGAAGCTTACAATTTAGGGGAGGTGGAGACAGATAGCAAGCATTTTATCAAATATATTCATTGTAAGTATTAAGAAAACAATGAAATTCAGATTCTGGCCATGAATCTATATTAATACTTGATCAGGAGCTGTACGAAGATCTGGGGAAAATGCCTCACCAGCAGCAAGAGAGCTGGGCAATGGCCCTTACTAAAGATGAAGTTTGGTTTGTTCAAGAAAGAGCAGGAAGGTTGTATCACTGGAAAGGTGTCACCAAAAGGCCGTGGAGGGAAGAGCAACTGGTGTTAGGACTTTGTGATGTCTTGAAGCTGTGACACTTCACTGAAAACCTTTAGAGAGTTTTAATAAGGGCGATGACATGAACTCATATATGTTTTGAAAACACCAGCTCTGGGACTGGGTAGAGAGGAATTAGAGAGTGACATGGGCATCCTGAAGGAAGGACTCACTCTCTGATTGGTTTAGTTCAGATGATAAGCACCTTAATCTAATTTAAATCTTTAAAATATACACATGAAATGTATATACCCAGCCAGGCATGGTGTTCTGAATTAACAGCCACGAGACACTGCATCTTATAATTTCAACATTGTTGTTACGTAAAATAGATTTGAAAATTCTTTGGGGAAGAGATTGGGACTGTAGTGGACCACTTAGTACCTTGAATGATAGCCCCTTTAATTGCTGTTATTAGCAAATTTGATTTTTAAAGAACAGAATAAAGATGTCTGGAGTGTCAAATAGCAAATATATATATATATATTGGCAGAAAACATCTATTTTGGCCAGAACATGACTAAGATGACTAAGATGCTTTTGCAAAAATGAATTGCAAAAAAAGAGTTTTAAGCAACTGTAACACCTTTGGGACAGATGATCTCTTCTACACCTAGAAGGTAACAGTTTCTGTCACTCCTGAAGTTGTAGTAGAATTTAATTTCTACCTCCCATAGGCAACGAACTACTGTGGTGTGGGGTCTTAGCTGTATCCTCACTTCATCTTCCTGAAGAGACTGGCAACTGTTGAGAGCAGATTCGTGTTTCTTAAACAATTTGTGTCAGTTGGCCCAGGGAAATCGGCATTTGGATAAATAACTGTTGGGCTTTACCTTCCCAAATCCCACTTTGGCTTATCTTGATAACAGTGTCGTTGACAACTTTAGCCTGGCCTAGCCATGGGATCTGGAAAAGCCCTGTTGGTTGGTACTGTAACTCCCAGCTTACCAGCTGGTGGGGCATGAAGAAAATCCATTGGAACGTGCAAGTGGATGGGGCCAAGCTTGAAAGATCAGAAATAATATATTTGCCTTCCTTCCATATCTATTACTTAAAAAAAAAAAAAGGGATTTTATTTATTTGACAGAGAGAGAGCTTGAGAGATTGGCATAAGGAGAGAGAGAAGCAGGCTCCCTACTCAGCAGGAACTCAATCCCAGGATCCTGAGATCATGACTTGAGCTGAAGGCAGATGCTTACCTGATTGAGCCACGTGCATGTCCCTCTATTACTTTCTTTTAGACGCTTATAAGTTATCTATTTTATCTCCGTTATGTTGGTTTCTTTCATTCTTCAAAATTTCTTAGTATATTTTAAGTTAGATCTACCTTGCCATGACCACTTTGTAACTTAGTCTTCGATTATGAGATGATTTTGTCTTTTTCCTAAAATTTTTTATGGCTTAAGTTAACTCTAGCCTTATATCTTTAGTTTTACCATCGTTTCTATTCTGAATTTTAAGTTCTTGATTTGGTATGGGCTTCAAGCCATATTTGCTTAGTTTATGTTGGTTTATTGAGTTATAGTTTTCTTTGGTTTCACGGTTAACACTTTCATTAGTATCAGTTGAATAATTTTGATGATCACTTTCTGTTTCTTTTTTCCTCTCTTCTCAATTTGCACCAGTGTTTGTGTCCACTTTGTTGTTGTTGTTCATTCTCAAATGTCCTAGAGTTTCCAAAAGGAATATAGGTGAAATATGGAAAGTGGAAAGTGGGAAAGAGGTTTGAGCAGTTTGCTGTCTCTTACCTTAGATGGACTCTTCTTTCAAAAACTCCACCTATTGGAAATGAGTTGGTGAAGTCTCTGATTCTATCACCTACTTTGGGTTTTTTTGTTTCTATCAGACACTCAAATGATTATTACTTTCTTTCTTTCTTTTTTTTTTCTTTCTTCAACAAATCTGCAATGTATTTCATCCTCTTCCATATGCTTTGGGAGCTCATCTTCTTACAGTTACCACCTCGGGGCCCATGTTGTTTCAGTTTCCCTCCTTGGGAAGCAGTGAGAATTCTAATCCATAACATGTTTCAGGTCTGTTCCTGCTTTTAGTATTTCTCACTAAGCAGCGGACCTACTCATTCTGTAGGTGAAGTCATCTGAGCTGTGTGACCCCTGTGCTTGTAATCTGTTCATAAACCTGATTCAGCACTGCAGGGTATCTGAGATTAACATGGGATCCAGGTATTTATTTTTGCACTTGCCTATAAATAGAGGTTTCTGCATTCTTTGCTTATGCTTATTTGTGGTTTTATTTGTTCTCCTTTTAAAACTATATGGTTTGTGGAAGATTTGGGGATATATGTTGAGATACCCACCTGGATTAAGTCAGTCACAGGGACCAGCAGTACAGGAAATCTTAAAGTCATGTAAGTAATCATTCTATCATTCATTGCTTCTCGTTCACAGCAGGACTCCCAACTCACCTGTTTCACGTGGGTGGAAATCCAAGAGACTTCCTTTATTGTTCCCATCACCTACAAGCGACCTGATTCTATGAGCAGATATAGGCATGGCTTTAACATTCACCTTCAAGGGAGCACTAGTTATTTCTACTAATTCTTTCATGGCTCAATATATGTGCTAGTTCCTGTCACAGAATGTGTTCCAACAGATCTTGTACTATAAAAATCACACTTTTGAGCCAATTATCCATGTTGAAAAACTCTTCTAAGTGGGTTTAAATCAATGATACCTACCTATAAATGACTCCATAGCTTTATGCGCCATCACCATTGCTAAGCAACTAAGTGAATCAAATATAATGATATTGTAATGCAGGAATTCTAAGTCTAAGGAGGCGACAACTGTGTAGTGCACAGAACATGGGCTTTGGCATCAGAGTGATTTGTTTCAGATTAGTTTTGGTACTTTTTAAGCTCTTCCTAAATTACACTGTCTCAGTTTTCATTTTTAGTTGTAAAGCAGATATAATAATACCCAACTCATGGAGGAGGTGTCATATTTAAATGAGATAATATATTGAAAGCACCTAGCAAAATGTTAGAAAACGGACATGCAAAAAAAAATTATACTTTCTTCATCCCTTAGGAGACACTGAAATTGTCTATAAAGGGCCATGATGTCACCCTTGCTTCTCTGGTTCTAGCTATCCTTTGATTTATCCAAATGTGCATCTTTCTTACCTGAGAATTGGTGATCACTGTGGTTAAAATGGAATATTTAAGAATTCACAAACATGGGTATTGTGGTAATTGACTATTTAATGCTGAAAGATTGTTATTTCCATCTTCAAACTGGGGAAATGTGCTTTTAAAAAGGGAGGGGGGAATTAGCTCCCAACTCTGGTTGCTGGGGGAGTTCCAATTCTTGTGTTCTCTGTGAATTAAGTTTTTATTCACTGGAAAGGTATTTTCTAAAAGCTCATGATTACATGCACAAAGGTATAATACTATAAATGTAGAAATTCTGAATTAAACAAATGTAATAGAAGCTGCTGGTGGGATTTATGGTTCCCAATAACTATCTGAGAATCTCTTCACAGATTGCTTCTTTATATTGTGAAATGAATAGGATTTTATATCTGAAGAAACAAATCTGCACATTAAAAAATCAATGTTTCTCATGATACACACTTGGTATTATTTCTGGGAATACTACAGCTGGCATAACCTAGTTAAAATAGTATAATTTACTTGACTACATACATAGTCTTTTTGGATCAAAACTGCCACTTACAACGTGCAAAGAGGAACAATGATCTTTCTGCTTTTGCAACCACCAAAAGAGTTTTTTTTTTTTTTTTTTTTTTTTGCTCTACTCCCCCTCAAAGCCCTGATGCGTAATCCTTTCTCTAGCCACCTGAATGTCTCAGCTTTGAAAAATAAAAAGATGGGGAGAGAATGAAGGAGAAGGGAGGTATAAAGCACGTTCTGTCACAGAATCTCTACTGAAAAATCCTCAACAAGCAGAATGGATTGAAAAATTCAAGCATGACTAAAAAGTACATTCCCCACTAGTCAGTAGATTTTGCTTCCTATTTGTCACTGCCACCTTGGAGAGCGGTGAGCATTAATAATGCATGGGTGCTAGGAATGTATTAGCAACTAACCTTGCGAAGAAAATCAGCTGGGGACCCAGAAGAGCTGTAAAATGAAAGAGAGAGAGACAAAAAGGCAGAGTGAGTATGCACACATGCTCTGAAGTATCCTTCTTATTTATTGAAGAGATTCGGGAGCAGTATTAGGTGTGTGGCAACTTTTTTTTTTTTTTTTTTTGTAAAGGAAAGGTAGAAATCCTTGGAATGGGGCCATAATTGAGTTCACTGACCAAATTCACAAACTTCCCCAACCCCATCAAATGCATTACTTACTTTTGGATCACATAAATACCCCTGAGACATTAGTGTGTTTATACGCTTAGGCAAATAAGAAGTTGAGTAAATAACTTCTTGGACATCTTTCTTAAAGAAACATCGGCAAGTGAATTTCTTAAATACGTTATATGTGATTTCAGATCTACTTTACAATGCAGTATGCGTTACAGATAGATTTACTGTGAATTTGTGAATGTCAATTCTGATTCCAGAATTCCCACAAAACAAACAAGCAAGCAAACAAATATCTAGAGGCATACTGGCTAGGAATAGTAAGATTGCTCGAGTTTCAGAAGGAAATTTTAATTTTGTAAATTTGCATTTCTTTTCTTTAAATTATTATTTTTCAACATTATATTTATTTTTTGAGATTTTATTTATTTATTTGACAGAGAAAGTGCGCAAGCAGAGGAAGAGGGAGAAGCACATTTGTCGATAAGCAGGGAAACCTGAACCAGGGCTCAGTCCCAGGACCCCGAGATCATGACCTGAGCCGGAGAGTGACACTTAACTGACAGAGCCACCCAGGCGCCCCTATTTTTCAACCATTTCAAATAGTCACCAAACCAGTTCCTTTGTGTAATTATAACTTATCTGTGAGAATGCCACCACATGACCACTTAGCTCTCTTGTTTCAGTGCTTCAGATATTATGGGAGACTGCACTCCAGAAGGGACCCCATGTTCAATCCTTTCCATACTCTATTTACCCCACTATTGCTCCACTGAGTATCTCCTAATTCCATACCTGACCCGCAATAACTCGTCAATTGATTGAGTTGATTGTGGAACATGTTAGATTATACTTTGTAAAACACTTGTAAGTCCCTAACCTTCAGCAAACATATTTGTTTGCTTGCTTGTTTGTTTTGTGGGAATTCTGGAATCAGAATTGACATTCACAAATTCACAGTAAATCTATCTGTAACGCATACTGCATTGTAAAGTAGATCTGAAATCACATATAACGTATTTAAGAAATTCACTTGCCGATGTTTCTTTAAGAAAGATGTCCAAGAAGTTATTTACTCACCTTCATGCTTATTTTAAAATTTAAAATTTAAAAATTTTAAAAATTTAAAAATTTTAAAAATTTAAAAATTGGGGAGATTTTGTTAAATATGAAAATATATGCACATGACATGTTTTAAATGTGTTTACTAATGGATGCTAGATACCATTTTCTTTTTCCATCCTTTTATTATTAAAGTATTAAAGTATTAAAACATACTCAAGAATTGGAAGACTTTTTCACATACTTTAATATTTCTCATCTATTCAACACATAGACTATACTAGCAACATATTGCTAAATTTGCTTTCTCATATATCTAATCATTGTTTTCTCTTATGTCCATCAGTCCATCTTATTATAGTTTTACATTTCAAAGTAAATTGTAGGCATTGCTATACTTCCCCCTGAATACTTTGGCTAGATTTCAATATTAGTTGACCCTTCTTTTCACATAAAATTCACAACAATAAAAATACTCAAATTGTGTCTATTTAAATCAGTGAGTTTTGTCAAATGCATACAACTGTGTAATCCAAATCTTTGAGATTCGAAGTATTGTCATCAACAATTTATTTGCTTTTTTCTTAGCTCTCTGATATTTATTTATTTGTTTTTTGGGGGGGAAAAAAAAAAGTCCAAAGGCTACAGCTAAGAGATTTTCCCACAATAAATGTGCTTATTCAAGATTTAGAAAGCTAGATTTTGGCATGCTAAGATGATCACATGTTTAACATAGGAAGATTCTAAGAGAATTGCTTCACTACCACTTTCTCATGTACACTACAATTGTTCTCTTGAGAAATGAGTAATTTCAGCCTATTATTTTCTTAACAGTTTTTGTTGAACTTAAGTAAATTTTTACACAGACTCCTTTAATTATTATTATTATTATCATCATTATTATTCCTTCTCTTAATTTCTCATTTGGGAAAGCATCCCAGAATAATTTCGTTTTATTGTGGCAATCCTCCCCCCAAAGCTCTTTTCTTGTCTCTCCCCTTACACTGATATACACATATACATTCAAAGAAAATCTAACGGGATAGTTACTAAATTCACTCATGTTGCTTAAAACTCACAGTGAATACTCAATACATGTTTTTACACAAAAGATGTTTGGAATGAATAAATGATACGGAAATGATGTGGGTCACATTTACTTACATGTGAGCTAATAATCTTTGAAGCAAATTGCAAAATACTATAAAGAGTTGTGCTTTCAGAAATGCATTTAAAGATCGTCTATAGGGTGTCTGGATGGCTCAGTCAGTTGAGCCTCCACCTTCAGCTCAGGTCATGATCTCAGGGTCATGGGATCAAACCCCACATAAGGCTCTCTGCTAGGTGGGGAGTCTGCTTCTCCCTCGCCACTTCCCCTCTGCTCATGCTCGTTCTCTCTCTCTCTCTATGAAATAAATAAATAAAATATTTAGGAAAAAAAATCTTCTATCAACTCCAGTGTCATAAGTAGCAAAGATATCTCAAAAATGAAACTTAAGCTAAAAAAAAGATACACGTTTGATTTTTAAAATCTCTTCATTCTTTGAAGACTTGCCCTGACTAATTATTTATTTATGTTTTATCAGAAGCTAGATCTGCCTTGGTGCTAGAGATATTCTTCTTTTATTTTTTTATTATAATCATAACAAACATTTATTGACCTTCTTTTTTTTAAAATAAATTTATTTTTTACTGGTGTTCAATTTACCAACATACAGAATAACACCCAGTGCTCATCCCGTCAAGTGCCCCCCTCAGTGCCCGTCACCCATTCACCCCCATCCCCCATCTTCCTCCCCTTCCATCACCCCTAGTTCGTTTCCCAGAGTTAGGAGTCTTTATGTTCTGTCTCCCTTTCTGATATTTCCCACACATTTCTTCTCCCTTCCCTTATATTCCTTTTCACTATTATTTATATTCCCCAAATGAATGAGAACATATAATGTTTGTCCTTCTCCGATTGACTTATTTCACTCAGCATAATACCCTCCAGTCCCATCCACATTAAAACAAATGGTGGGTATTTGTCGTTACTAATGGCTGAGGAATATTCCATTGTATACATAGACCACATCTTCTTTATCCATTCATCTTTCGATGGACACCGAGGCTCCTTCCACAGTTTGGCTATTGTGGCCATTGCTGCTAGAAACATCGGGGTGCAGGTGTCCCGGTGTTTCATTGCATCTGTATCTTTGGGGTAAATCCCCAACAGTGCAATTGCTGGGTCATAGGGCAGGTCCATTTTTAACTCTTTGAGGAACCTCCACACAGTTTTCCAGAGTGGCTGCCCCAATTCACAATCCCACCAACAGTGCAAGAGGGTTCCCTTTTCTCCGCATCCTCTCCAACATTTGTGGTTTCCTGCCTTGTTAATGTTCCCCATTCTCACTGGTGTGAGGTGGGATCTCATTGTGGTTTTGATTTGTATTTCCCTGATGGCAAGTGATGCAGAGCATTTTCTCATGTGCATGTTGGCCATGTCTAGGTCTTCGTCTGTGAGATTTCTGTTCATGTCTTTTGCCCATTTCATGATTGGATTGTTTGTTTCTTTGGTGTTGAGTTTAAGAAGTTCTTTATAGATCTTGGAAACTAGCCCTTTATCTGATATGTCTTTTGCAAATATCTTCTCCCATTCTGTAGGTTGTCTTTAAGTTTTGTTGATTGTATCCTTTGCTGTGCAAAAGCTTCTTATCGTGATGAAGTCCCAATAGTTCCTTTTTGCTTTTGTTTCTTTTGCCTTCGTGGATGTATCTTGCAAGAAGTTACTGTGGCCGAGTTCAAAAAGGGTTTTGCCTGTGTTCTCCTCTAGGATTTTGATGGAATCTTGTCTCACATTTAGATCTTTCATCCATTTTGAGTTTATCTTTGTGTATGGTGAAAGAGAGTGGTCTAGTTTCATTCTTCTGCATGTGGATGTCCAATTTTCCCAGCACCATTTATTGAAGAGACTGTCTTTCTTCCAATGGATAGTCTTTCCTCCTTTATCGAATATTAGTTGACCATAAAGTTGAGGGTCCACTTCTGGGTTCTCTATTCTGTTCCATTGATCTGTGTGTCTGTTTTTGTGCCAGGACCACACTGTCTTGATGACCACAGCTTTGTAGTCTTACCTGAAATCTGGCATTGTGATGCCCCCAGATATGGTTTTCTTTTTTAAAATTCCCCTGGCTATTCGGGGTCTTTTCTGATTCCACACAAATCTTACAATAATTTGTTCTACATCTCTGAAGAAAGTCCATGGTATTTTGATAGGGATTGCATTAAACGTGTACATTGCCCTGGGTAACATCGACATTTTCACAATATTAATCCTGCCAATCCATGAGCATGGAATATTTTTCCATCTCTTTGTGTCTTCCTCAATTTCTTTCAGAAGTGTTCTATAGTTTTTAGGGTAAGATCCTTTACATCTTTGGTTAGGTTTATTCCTAGGTATCTTATGCTTTTGGGTGCAATTGTAAACGGGATTGACTCCTTAATTTCTCTTTCTTCAGTCTCATTGTTAGTGTATAGAAATGCCACTGATTTCTGGGCATTGATTTTGTATCCTGCCATGCTACCAAATTGCTGTATGAGTTCTAGCAATCTTTTGGGTTTTCTATGTAGAGTATCATGTAATCAGTGAAGAGGGAGAGTTTGACTTCTTCTTTGCCAATTTGAATGCCTTTAATGTCTTTTTGTTGTCTGATTGCTGAGGCTAGGACTTCCAGTACTATGTTGAATAGCAGTGGTGAGAGTGGACATCCCTGTCTTGTTCCTGATCTTAGGGGAAAGGCTCCCAGCGCTTCCCCATTGAGAATGATATTTGCTGTGGGCTTTTCGTAGATGGCTTTTAAGATGTTGAGGAATGTTCCCTCTATCCCTACACTCTGAAGAGTTTTGATCAGGAATGGATGCTGTATTTTGTCAAATGCTTTCTCTGCATCTAATGAGAGGATCATATGGTTCTTGGTTTTTCTCTTGCTGATATGATGAATCACATTGATTGTTTTACGGGTGTTGAACCAGCCTTGTGTCCCAGGGATAAATCCTACTTGGTCGTGGTGAATAATTTTCTTAATGTACTGTTGGGTCCTATTGGCTAGTATCTTGTTGAGAATTTTTGCATCCATGTTCATCAGGGATATTGGTCCGTAATTCTCCTTTTTGGTGGGGTCTTTGTCTGGTTTTGGAATTTTTTTTTTTTTTTTTTTTTTTTTTTTTATTTTATTTTATTTATTTTTTTTTTTATTGGTGTTCAATTTACTAACATACAGAATAACACCCAGTGCCCGTCACCCATTCACTCCCACCCCCCGCCCTCCTCCCCTTCTACCACCCCTAGTTCGTTTCCCAGAGTTAGCAGTCTTTATGTTCTGTCTCCCTTTCTGATATTTCCCACACATTTCTTCTCCCTTCCCTTATTTTCCCTTTCACTATTATTTATATTCCCCAAATGAATGAGAACATATAATGTTTGTCCTTCTCCGACTGACTTACTTCACTCAGCATAATACCCTCCAGTTCCATCCACGTTGAAGCAAATGGTGGGTATTTGTCATTTCTAATAGCTGAGTAATATTCCATTGTATACATAAACCACATCTTCTTTATCCATTCATCTTTCGTTGGACACCGAGGCTCCTTCCACAGTTTGGCTATCGTGGCCATTGCTGCTAGAAACATCGGGGTGCAGGTGTCCCAGCGTTTCATTGCATTTGTATCTTTGGGGTAAATCCCCAACAGTGCAATTGCTGGGTCGTAGGGCAGGTATATTTTTAACTGTTTGAGGAACCTCCACACAGTTTTCCAGAGTGGCTGCACCAGTTCACATTCCCACCAACAGTGTAAGAGGGTTCCCTTTTCTCCACATCCTCTCCAACATTTGTTGTTTCCTGCCTTGTTAATTTTTCCCATTCTCACTGGTGTGAGGTGGTATCTCATTGTGGTTTTGATTTGTATTTCCCTGATGGCAAGTGATGCAGAGCATTTTCTCATGTGCATGTTGGCCATGTCTATGTCTTCTTCTGTGAGATTTCTGTTCATGTCTTTTGCCCATTTCATGATTGGATTGTTTGTTTCTTTGGTGTTGAGTTTAATAAGTTCTTTATAGATCTTGGAAACTAGCCCTTTATCTGATATGTCATTTGCAAATATCTTCTCCCATTCTGTAGGTTGTCTTTGAGTTTTGTTGACTGTATCCTTTGCTGTGCAAAAGCTTCTTATCTTGATGAAGTCCCAATAGTTCATTTTTGCTTTTGTTTCTTTTGCCTTCGTGGATGTATCTTGCAAGAAGTTACTATGGCCGAGTTCAAAAAGGGTGTTGCCTGTGTTCTTCTCTAGGATTTTGATGGAATCTTGTCTCACATTTAGATCTTTCATCCATTTTGAGTTTATCTTTGTGTATGGTGAAAGAGAGTGGTCTAGTTTCATTCTTCTGCATGTGGATGTCCAATTTTCCCAGCACCATTTATTGAAGAGACTGTCTTTCTTCCAATGGATAGTCTTTCCTCCTTTATCGAATATTAGTTGCCCATAAAGTTCAGGGTCCACTTCTGGATTCTCTATTCTGTTCCACTGATCTATGTGTCTGTTTTTGTGCCAGTACCACACTGTCTTGATGACCACAGCTTTGTAGTACAACCTGAAATCTGGCATTGTGATGCCCCCAGATATGGTTTTCTTTTTTAAAATTCCCCTGGCTATTCGGGGTCTTTTCTGATTCCACACAAATCTTAAAATAATTTGTTCTAACTCTCTGAAGAAAGTCCATGGTATTTTGATAGGGATTGCATTAAACGTGTATATTGCCCTGGGTAACATTGACATTTTCACAATATTAATTCTGCCAATCCATGAGCATGGAATATTTTTCCATCTCTTTGTGTCTTCCTCAATTTCTTTCAGAAGTGTTCTATAGTTTTGAGGGTATAGATCCTTTACATCTTTGGTGAGGTTTATTCCTAGGTATCTTATGCTTTTGGGTGCAATTGTAAATGGGATTGACTCCTTAATTTCTCTTTCTTCAGTCTCATTGTTAGTGTATAGAAATGCCACTGACTTCTGGGCATTGATTTTGTATCCTGCCACGCTACCGAATTGCTGTATGAGTTCTAGCAATCTTGGGGTGGAGACTTTTGGGTTTTCTATGTAGAGTATCATGTCATCGGCGAAGAGGGAGAGTTTGACTTCTTCTTTGCCAATTTGAATGCCTTTAATGTCTTTTTGTTGTCTGATTGCTGAGGCTAGGACTTCCAGTACTATGTTGAATAGCAGTGGTGAGAGTGGACATCCCTGTCTTGTTCCTGATCTTAGGGGAAAGGCTCCCAGTGCTTCCCCATTGAGAATGATATTTGCTGTGGGCTTTTCATAGATGGCTTTTAAGATGTCGAGGAATGTTCCCTCTATCCCTACACTCTGAAGAGTTTTGATCAGGAATGGATGCTGTATTTTGTCAAATGCTTTCTCTGCATCCAATGAGAGGATCATATGGTTCTTGGTTTTTCTCTTGCTGATATGATGAATCACATTGATTGTTTTACGGGTGTTGAACCAGCCTTGTGTCCCAGGGATAAATCCTACTTGGTCATGGTGAATAATTTTCTTAATGTACTGTTGGATCCTATTGGCCAGTATCTTGTTGAGAATTTTTGCATCCATGTTCATCAGGGATATTGGTCTGTAATTCTCCTTTTTGGCGGGGTCTTTGTCTGGCTTTGGAATTAAGGTGATGCTGGCTTCATAGAACGAATTTGGAAGTACTCCATCTCTTTCTATCTTTCCAAACAGCTTTAGGAGAATAGGTATGATTTCTTCTTTAAACGTTTGATAAAATTCTCCTGGGAAGCCATCTGGCCCTGGACTCTTGTGTCTTGGGAGGTTTTTGATGACTGCTTCAATTTCCTCCCTGGTTATTGGCCTGTTCAGGTTTTCTATTTCTTCCTGTTCCAGTTTTGGTAGTTTGTGGCTTTCCAGGAATGCGTCCATTTCTTCTAGATTGCCTAATTTATTGGCGTATAGCTGTTCATAATATGTTTTTAAAATCGTTTGTATTTCCTTGGTGTTGGTAGTGATCTCTCCTTTCTCATTCATGATTTTATTAATTTGAGTCTTCTCTCTCTTCTTTTTAATAAGGCTGGCTAATGGTTTATCTATCTTATTAATTCTTTCAAAGAACCAACTCCTGGTTCTGTTGATCTGTTCCACAGTTCTTCTGGTCTCGATTTCGTTGAGTTCTGCTCGAATCTTTATTAGCTCCCTTCTTCTCTTGGGTGTAGGATCTATTTGCTGTTTTTTCTCTAGCTCCTTTATGTGTAAGGTTAGCTTTTGTATTTGAGTTCTTTCCAGTTTTTGAATGGATGCTTGTATTGCGATGTATTTCCCCCTTAGGACTGCTTTTGCTGCATCCCAAAGATTTTGAAGGGTTGTATCTTCATTCTCATTAGTTTCCATGAATCTTTTTAATTCTTCCTTAATTTCCTGGTTGACCCTTTTATCTTTTAGCAGGATGGTCCTTAACCTCCATGTGTTTGAGGTCCTTCCAAACTTCTTGTTGTGATTTAGTTCTAATTTCAAGGCATTATGGTCCGAGAATATGCAGGGGACAATCCCAATCTTTTGGTATCGGTTCAGACCCGATTTGTGACCCAATATGTGGTCTATTCTGGAGAAAGTTCCATGTGCGCTTGAGAAGAATGTGTATTCAGTTGAGTTTGGATGTAAAGTTCTGTAGATATCTGTGAAATCCATCTGGTCCAGTGTATCATTTAAAGCTCTCGTTTCTTTGGAGATGTTTTGCTTAGAAGACCTATCGAGTATAGAAAGAGCTAGATTGAAGTCACCAAGTATAAGTGTATTATTATCTAAGTATTTCTTCACTTTGGTTAATAATTGATTTATATATTTGGCAGCTCCCACATTTGGAGCATATATATTGAGGATTGTTAAGTCCTCTTGTTGAATAGATCCTTTAAGTATGATATAGTGTCCCTCTTCATCTCTCACTACAGTCTTTGGGGTAAATTTTAGTTTATCTGATATAAGGATGGCTACCCCTGCTTTCTTTTGAGGACCATTCGAATGGTAAATGGTTCTCCAACCTTTTATTTTCAGGCTGTAGGTGTCCTTCTGTCTAAAATGAGTCTCTTGTAGACAGCAAATAGATGGGTCCTGCTTTTTTATCCAGTCTGAAACCCTGCGCCTTTTGATGGGGTCATTAAGCCCGTTCACATTCAGAGTTACTATTGAGAGATATGAGTTTAGTGTCATCATGATATCTATTCAGTCTTTGTTTTTGTGGACTGTTCCACTGAACTTCTTCTTAAAGGGGAATTTTAAGAGGCCCCCTTAAAATTTCTTGCAGAGCTGGTTTGGAGGTCACATATTCTTTTAGTTGCTGCCTGTCTTGGAAGCTCTTTATCTCTCCTTCCATTTTGAATGAGAGCCTTGCTGGATAAAGTATTCTTGGTTGCATGTTCTTTTCATTTAGGACCCTGAATATATCCTGCCAGCCCTTTCTGGCCTGCCAGGTCTCTGTGGAGAGGTCTGCTGTTACCCTAATACTCCTCCCCATAAAAGTCAGGGATTTCTTGTCTCTTGCTGCTTTAAGGATCTTCTCCTTATCTTTGGAATTTGCAAGCTTCACAATTAAATGTCGAGGTGTTGAACGGTTTTTATTGATTTTAGGGGGGGATCTCTCTATTTCCTGGATCTGAATGCCTGTTTCCCTTCCCAGATTAGGAAAGTTTTCAGCTAGAATTTGTTCAAATACATATTGTGGCCCTCTGTCCCTTTCGGCGCCCTCGGGAACCCCAATTAAACGTAGGTTTTTCTTCCTCAGGCTGTCGTTTATTTCCCTTAATCTATCTTCATGGTCTTTTAATTGTTTGTCTCTTTTTTCCTCAGTTTCCCTCTTTGCTGTCAACTTGTCTTCTAGGTCACTCACTCGTTCTTCCACCTCGTTAACCCTCGTCGTTAGGACTTCTAGTTTGGATTGCATCTCATTCAATTGGTTTTTAATTTCTGCCTGATTAGCTCTAAATTCTGCAGTCATGAAGTCTCTTGAGTCCTTTATACTTTTTTCTAGAGCCACCAGTAGCTGTATAATAGTGCTTCTGAATTGGCTTTCTGACATTGAATTGTAATCCAGATTTTGTAACTCTGTGGGAGAGAGGACTGTTTCTGATTCTTTCTTTTGAGGTGAGGTTTTCCTTCTAGTCATTTTGCTCAGTGCAGAGTGGCCAAAAGCAAGTTGTATTGGGAAAAAGAGAAAAAGAGAGGAGAGAAAGAAGGAAAGAAAAGAGAAAGAGAAAAAAAAAAGGGAAGAAAAAGAAAAAAAACGAAAAAGAAAAAAAAAAAAAAGAAGAAAAAGAGAAAGAAAAAGAAAGGAGAAAAAAGGGGGTGGGGGAAGGAAACAAATCAAAAAGCAAAACAAAACAAAAACAAAAACAAAAACAAAAACAAACAAACAAAAAAAGAATCACCGGGGAGTATCTTCTGATTCTGTGTACTTTAAGTCCCTTGGCTTCTCCTGGAAGTTGTCAGTCTAGCTGGTGTTCTGGGGGAGGGGCCTGTTGTGCTGATTCTCAGGTGTTAGCAGTTGGGGGAGCTGCTGTGCCCCTGCCTGGCGCAGGGCTCGGTGGGGGTTGTTTACCCCGTGAGGCCGCAGGAGGAACAGCCCCAGTGGCGGGGCAGCTCTGGAAACCTGGATTCAGCTCCGGCAGGAACTCCGTCTGCAGGGCCTGGAGGCTCCGGGGCGGGGCGCTGATCTCAGCTCGGGGCAGGAGCGTCCTCGCTGTCCTGGGCCCTCCCGGCCTCTGCCTGTCCCGGGGGAGGCGGGATCCTGGGCTGTGTCCCGGCGCCCTGTGCTCCGGGGCCTGCGCTGGTGGATTCGCGCTCCCGGGCCGCAGCCCCCTCCGCGGAGCCGCCGCCCGACCCCTCCGAGCTGCTCCTGGAACCGCGCAGCCCCCTCCGCACGGAGCCTCTTCCTCTGCCCGAGCCCCTCCGAGCTGCTCCCGGGGCCGCGCAGCCCCCTCCGCGGAGCCGCCCCCGAGCCCCTTCAGCTGCTCCGGGTCCCGCCGGGTCCCGCCGTGCGCGCTGCAGCCCTTAGGGAGCTCGGCGCACTCTCCTGGGCGCGCAGTTGCTGTTACTGTCCCGGGGAGCCCGAGGGCATCCCCGCCCTCCTGGGACCTGCTCCAACTCCCAACGAGCCCCTTTCCCCCGGGAAGGTCGGTGCAGCTCCTGCGTCTCCGGGACGGGGCTCTCCTGTCCTGGGGACACTCGCCCCGGCCTCAGCCCGGCTCCTCGCGGGGCCCCTCCCCCTTGGAGGCCTTTGTTCCTTTATTTCTTTTTCCCCGTCTTCCTACCTTGATAGATGCGCGAACTCTTCTCACTGTAGCATTCCAGCTGGTCTCTCTTTGAATCTCAGGCCGAATTCATAGATTTTCAGGATAATTTGAAGGTTTTCTAGGTAGTTTGGTGGAGACAGGTGATTTGGAGACCCTACTCCTCCGCCATCTTGCTCCTCCCCCCGTCTTCAGAATCTGGTTTTGGAATTAAGGTGATGCTGGCCTCATAGAACGAATTTGGAAGTACTCCATCTCTTTCTATCTTTCCAAACAGCTTTAGGATAATAGGTATGGTTTCTTCTTTAAACGTTTGATAGGATTCCCCTGGGAAGCCATCTGGCCCTGGACTTTTGTGTCTTGGGAGGTTTTTGATGACTGCTTTAATTTCCTCCCTGGTTATTGGCCTGTTCAGGTTTTCTATTTCTTCCTGTTCCAGTTTTGGTAGTTTGTGGCTTTCCAGGAATGTGTCCATTTCTTCTAGATTGTCTAATTTATTGGCGTATAGCTGTTCATAATATGTTTTTAAAATAGTTTGTATTTCCTTGGTGTTGGTAGTGATCTCTCCTTTCTCATTCAGGATTTTATTAATTTGAGTCTTCTCTCTCTTCTTTTTAATAAGGCTGGATAATGGTTTATCTATCTTATTAATTCTTTCAAAGAACCAACTCCTGGTTCTATTGATCTGTTCCACAGTTCTTCTGGTCTCAATTTTGTTGAGTTCTGCTCGAATCTTTATTAACTCTCTTCTTCTCCTGGGTGTAGGATCCATCTGCTGTTTTTTCTCTAGCTCCTTTATGTGTAAGGTTAGCTTTTGTATTTGAGTTATTTCCAGTTTTTGAATGGATGCTTGTATTGCGATGTATTTCCCCCTTAGGACTGCTTTTGCTGCATCCCAAAGATTTTGAACGGTTGTATCTTCATTCTCATTAGTTTCCATGAATCTTTTTAATTCTTCCTTAATTTCCTGGTTGACCCTTTCATCTTTTAGCAGGATGGTCCTTAACCTCCACGTGTTTGAAGTCCTTCCAAACTTCTTGTTGTGATTTAATTCTAATTTCAAGGCATTATGGTCTGAGAATATGCAGGGGACGATCCCAATCTTTTGGTATCGGTTCAGACCCGATTTGTGACCCAGTATGTGGTCTATTCTGGAGAAAGTTCCATGTGCACTTGAGAAGAATGTGTATTCAGTTGAGTTTGGATGTAAAGTTCTGTAGATATCTGTGAAATCCATCTGGTCCAGTGTATCATTTAAAGCTCTCATTTCTTTGGAGATGTTGTGCTTAGAAGACCTATCGAGTATAGAAAGCACTAGATTGAAGTCACCAAGTATAAGTGTATTATTATCTAAGTATTTCTTCACTTTGGTTAATAATTGATTGATATATTTGGCAGCTCCCACATTCGGGGCATATATATTGAGGATTGTTAAGTCCTCTTGTTGAATAGATCCTTTAAGTATGATATAGTGTCCCTCTTCATAGAGATATTCTTCTTTATTGTTTCTTACCTATAACCTCACTGAAAGAAATTTATTGGTTTATCATCCATCCCTGCCTTCTTTCTCATTATAAAAAGTGCTTCCACCTCAGCAATCTTCTTCCTTCCTTTCTTTCTTTCTTTCTTTCTTCTTCTTTCTTTCTTTCTTTCTTTCTTTTTTCTTCTTTTTAATAAAAAATCTATTTTTATTTTTTAGAGAGAGATAGAGGAGGGATGGAGAGACTGAGGGTGAGAATCTTAAGCAGGCTAGATGTCTAACACAGAGCCCAATGTGAGGCTTGATCTCAGGATCCTAAGATCATGACTTGAGCTGAAATCAAGTCAGAGACTTAACTGACTGAGCTACCCAGGGGCTCCATGGCAATCTTCTTTCAATATAATTTAATAGCTTGGGATATCCACTACAGGGTGTTCTGCAACCGTTCCTCTTCTGAGTCCCCTCTTCCATTCCATAACCTCATAGGAGGGGGAGCAGTAAGGAACATGGAACCATGCAAGTGACAGTGGTGGCAACAACAGCCATTGCTGTTTCCTGAAAGCACATCTACTTCATTCAAGGCACTAATCACTCCTGCTTCTGCTACCTTGAGGAGAGAAAGAAAAATGAAGGAGGAAAGAGAAGAAAACAAACTCATAAAAACCTGGGGAAAGATAAGCGAACTCCACCCATTCTAAGAATATTATATCCCTTTATTTTATTTTATAAACTAAATAAAATAAATGATAAGTAATATAATAACTAAAGTTATCTATTTAAAACTGTTTATTTTAATTTTAAGTCTGGAGAGCAAAAAGCCTCTAAATTCTTTTTTTTTTTATTAACTTATTTATTCATTCTAGAGAGAGAAAGGGGGTGAGGCGGGGCAGAGAAAGAGAATCTTTCAAGCAGACTCCTTATTGAGCGACAACATGGCTTTCCATCCCACTACCCATGAGATCATGACCTGAGCAAAACCAGGAGTCAGGTGTTAACCAACTGGCACTCAGGCACTCCGGTGCCCCTATAAGCCTCTGAATTCTTAAAAGAAACAAATCTAAAGAGCAAGTGCAATGCTCTGCACACACTGGGTGCTCAATTAGTTATGTCATTCTGATAAGGAAAGGAGATTATTGGGGATCCATGGGTGGCGCAGTGGTTTAGCGCCTGTCTTTGGCCCAGGGTGCGATCCTGGAGACCCGGGATGGAATCCCACATCAGGCTCCCGGTGCATGGAGCCTGCTTCTCCCTCTGCCTATGTCTCTGTCTCTCTGTCTCTCATGAATAAATAAATAAAATCTTAAAAAAAAAAAAAGGAAAGGAAATTATCTGTTTTTATGTCTGTCTGTCCGTCAGGAGGCTATGATGATAACTCTTTTTACTCCTATTCCTAACATCTTTTACATGCTTCTAATGTCAAAAAAAGGAAGGGCAACACTTGAATTTTTTTATGCTGAGAATCGAAAGGAAGGGCAATGAAGCATGTGACTATTTTTTTGGATGAACGATAGCTTAATAAAGTAAGAAAACATATGTGGGAGAAGGTATACATTTTCCTAAAATTAAAAAGGTATATTTTAACTAAAAATATTATTGATACTTCCTGAAAGCATTTATTATTACACACACACACACACATGATAGTGAGACATCTTATTCTTCATAATAAAACTTTTTAGACTTAATTACCATCTAATATGCACCCATTGAAACAAATGATCCTGATTAAAAATCAACATGTACCCATTTGAACTGAATTCTTCTACTTTACAAAGTAGGTAATGTAATTCTTGAAAAGAAATTAACCATTGGAAATAACTGATAGCCTTGCACATTTTGTTAACATCTTCCAATATTTTAACAGAAATTCAATTTCTTTGACTCTAAGTGAGAGATTGTAATTAATTCATTCTTCCCATAGGGGTACAGAAATGTATAGAACCTGGGCTGACTTTCACAGCTAGGTGATTTTAGCTGACAGACTAAGATTTCCTTATTGCTGGCTTTAAAAATATGAATACTTTAGGGGTTTCTATGTAATCTCAATAGGCTATTATCTAATTCTTAACATATACTTTTTTAAACTAACGAACTTATTCAGTCCCAATATTTCTTTTTGGGGGATACATTTCAATATTTTTTTAAATCAGAAAAATAGAATGCCAAGAAAATATTAACCAGAAAAATTCAATTAAAAAATAATTATGGCAATGTCATGAACCAACAGAAAGCAAGGGATGTGCAATGGATATGAAAAAGAGCTACACTCAGTAGCAAAATTACAAGGTGATCCACTTTCCCTCTAGTTAGAATGTGCTATGTGCAAAAGTCCTAATATATTTTGTTTCACTAAATCATAGATTGATAAATGGATGTTTTTCCAAAATCTCATTTATTTAACAAAATATGGAGTATAGGGACACCTGAGTAGCCCAGTTGGTTAAGTGTTCAACTCTTGAGTTCAGCTCAAGAAGGTCTCAGGATTGAGCCCTGCATCGAGCCCTGTATTGGGCTCCTTGTGATCATGGGGCCTGCTTAAGATTGTGTCCCTCTCCATCTCCCTCTGTACCCTACCATTCACATGCTCTTTCTTTCTGAAAAAGAAAAAAAAGAAGATGAAGTTAAAATTTAAAAAGTAGATTATATATCAGGTTACATAAGCATGTTATAGTATGTTTTAGCATACTATACATGGAATTTAAAAAATTGAGAAGAACATGGATCTAGAGTACTGGCAGGAGATGTGGATTGCAATTTCACATGGGTGATTAGGATATAATCTTAACCGAGAAGCTAACATCTGAGCAACAACTTGAAGGAGGGGGAGATTAAATCATGTCAGTACCAGGGAAAGTTCTTCTGAATAAAATTTCTTTTTTTTTAAGATTTTATTTATTTATTCATGAGAGACACACACAGAGAGAGAAAGAGAGAGGCAGAGACACAGGCAGAGGGAGAAGCAGGCTCCATGCAGGGAGCCCGATGTGGGACTTGATCCCTAGTCTCCAGGATCACGCCCTGGGCCAAAGGCAGACACTAAACCGCTGAGCCATCCAGGGATCCCCTGAATAAAATTTCTAAGAAGTCCTGGCCACCAAGTTAATTTTATTGCAAGGAAGCCCACTAGAGCATTCATGAGGGTTAATAATGCAATTGTACTTGGCAATATCCCTGCAACAACTTTCTTCACCACACACACACACACACACACACACACACACACACAAAGAATGGAAAAGGAGAAGAAAGTGAAAGATGAGATCACAAGCTATAGTGTATACTCAGGCAAACAACCAAATATATGTTTTTTTGTTTGTTTTAAAAAAATTGGACAAGAAGTCTTAGAGTAGCCAATATTTTTCTACTGCACTTTGGTATTCTAAAATAGAATCCCTTTTATTTTGTCACATATGGAGTTGCAGCCTAAAAGCCTGCACAAATGGTCTCTGATCAATGTAAAACAAAGTGAGAGACTGGATCACTTCATGATTCTCATGTGGAATGTCCAAGAGAAAAGACTCTTCAAGAATCTGATGCACTAAAAACAAGAATTGGAAGCATATCCAGAAAATACAAATAGAACCTTATGGAAAAAAAAAAAGACATCAAATGAAAAAAGCTTTTAGAGATTGAAAATAAAAACGTATGTTCTAATATTCTGTAGGACTAGGGGCACCTGGGTGGCTCAGTTGGTTAATTGTCTGCTTCAGCTCAGGTAATGATCCCAGGGTCCTAGGATTGAGCCCCATGTCAGGTTCCCTGCCCAGTGGGAAATCTGCTTCTCCCTCTCCCTTTGCAGGTCCCCTTGTTTGTTCTCTCTTTCTCTCTCTCTCTCCCCCTCCCTTCCCCTGTCAAATAAATAAAATGTTTTAAAAAATAAAATAAAAAAAATAAAATAAAATTCAGTAACACTAAAAAGTAGGCAAAAAGTAACAATTCAAATGCAAACTGGAAAATAGAAATACACAAAACGAGGTGGTCTAATATCCAATATGTTTCACAAATAGACTGAAAAAAAGTGTGGAAAGACATATGTAATGTCAACAGTAAAGGCTTCCCTGAAGGCAGGAGTTGGCGGGTGGCTCAGCGATTTAGTTTCGCCTTCAGCCCAGGGCCTGATCCTGGAGACCTGGGATTGACCCATGTCGGGCTCCCTGCATGGGGCCTGCTTCTCCCTCTGCCTGTGTCTCTGCCTTTCTCTCTGTGTGTGTCTCTCATGAATAAATAAATAAAAATATTTTTAAAAATGAAGGCTTCCCTGATTATTCTGTCGATGAGAACAAAAGAACTGTTGACTTTAGAAAATTTTGTAAAGTTTTAGAACTCTAAAGATAACCAGAGGATTTTGAAAACTTGCGTAGAAGAAAAAAAAACTATCTATAAAAACAAAATCGTACTATCATTAGAATTTTCATCAGTGCCACTGAATGTTAGAAAGAAAAGATGTGATGATTTCCAAATTTTATACCCAGAAAAACTGTCATTCAAGGAAAGTAAAAGTAGAAAGATCTTCAAACATTCAAGGCCACAGAAAACTTTCCTCCAATGCATTTTTGTCATTGGGAAATATTTGAAGATAAATTACAGCAAAATGAAGGAACAAACCATCCAAAATGGATAAGAAACAATAAATGCAATATATGCAATTTGGCACATTTGTGAAGGTGAACATTAGGGTAAAAGCTCATAATAAGTAAAATGGCAAATCTTCCAGATAGGAGAAGGAAGATTATAGCCTCCAGGTAAAAGTTTGATAAAAAAAATAAGGTCTTCAGGAATGAAATTTCTGATTGAAAGCTCAGAAAAAATTGGAGATCTGAAAAAGTCAAATGGCAGATAAAAAGAAAATTATAAATGCTCAGGAAAACAAAGATGCAAGGAAAATATGTAAGAAAATCACGGTCCAAATATAAAGCAAGTGAAAATGAAGACTATTCATAATAAATGTGTTTCTCAATAAATATTTGAAAAATGAATAAATGCATACATTTTGACAATGGAAAGGTGCAGTGTGACAGACGAGATGAAACAAAAGGGAAACAGGGAAGAGGAGAAAGTAATTGTTTGAATATCCTCAATTTACAAAATATGGAGTCAAAACATTACTGTAAGAGAAAAAATATGAGTTTAAATCTATTGCTTAAGGAGCACCTGAGTGTTTCAGCTGGTTGAGCATCCAACTCTTGATCTCAGCTCAGATCTGATATTGGGATCATGAATTCAAGCCTCATGTTGGGCTCCATGCTGAGTGTTGAGCCTACTTTAAATAAATAAATATCAATCACTTAAATCACTATAGCAACCAGTGGAAAAACTAAAAATAGTAAAGCAATTCACTGGAATGAGAAGGGGGAGATATAAATATGGGATACTCTCATTTCATGTTAGGAAATCAACAGGTCTTGTCTGGCATAGAGATATGAGTATATTTTCAAAAAATTACGAGAGTCCTTTCCAGGAGAATTAAGCTCAATATCATTACGTTATGATACATGAAAGAAGCCAGACACAAACTGTCAAATATGTCATGGTTCCATTCATATGAAATGTCTAGAATAGGTAAATCCACAGAGAAAGAACATAGATCTGCAGTTGCCAGCGTTGGAGGTAAGAAGCAGCAGGAAACAACAGCTTACTGGCTGTGAGTGATGAAAATGTTTTGGAATTAAGTAGAGACAGGTTATGTACAACATTGTGAATGCACTAAATGCCGCTGGATTGTTTCCTTTAAAGTGGTTAATTTTATGTTATAAGAACTTAATCTCAAGAAAACATCATAACTACCAAAAAGAAAAAGAAAAAAAAAAAAAGAAAGAAAACAGTAGGGAGCACAGGGCTGTTATAAGGAAAGGAGCCAGAGACTACTTACTTTCTCCGTAAACTTATTTGTACTATAGGTTGTGCTGTCTTATTCATGTATTATTTTGATAAATACTTTTAAAACTTATTTTAAAATTAACACAAATTCATCCAGAATCAGAGGAAGAAAAGTTCTGTCTCTACAGAGAATAGAGGAAATGGACAGTAAAATGTTGTCCAGTTTATTATGTTGTAAATGGATGCAAATATGCTTGAAACATAATCTTTCTTTTTTTCTTTTTTACTTTCAGATGATATAAATGGATTTCAGCTATTTGTTTCAATTATATGCTTATAGAATTAAACGGATGCATATATATTTCAGATAAGTATGATAAACAATAAGAAATCTATAAACTGTGCATCAAATGTACTTCTTTAATTCACCATAATCCTACTGTAATCTGCACTCAAAGCTTTGTGTGTTAATTATGAAGGGATATGAATCTCTGCATTTCCTTTATCCTTGCCTTTTAGTAGTGACTTGGTAATATCTGCTAATGGGCTTTGTTGTCTGATGAACTGAATTACTGTGTTCTCTGAACAGGACTCTGATAAATCATCTAAGATATTTGAGAAATTAACCTCCATTTAAGCATTAGAATTGGGGACAAAAGCATGAAAAGATTACCTCTGATGGAAAAGAAAAATCAATGGTTTGTAGTTTTTCAAGAACACAAAGAAGGCCTAAGTTTTCCATTCATAATTATATTTGTATATAAAGCAAAAATGAAAGGCAATTTTCATGATAAAAAAGATATTCCCTGCTCCTCACTCTGTGAATATAGTTATTTCCTTTAAAAACAGAATTTTGCTATGAAAAATGTCATTATTTCAACCTTTGCAAGTTGTTGTTACTCATAGACACATTGAGGAATATCATTTTTTTTAACAAATAAATCTTGTCCTCATTTACAATGGTGAAGTCTTCTGAATATGCACATTTTGAAATTCTCAAGATTTGTAAGTGGAACTTAATGAAATGGAAATCTTGTTGGTAATTACACCCGGCTCAGCCAGAGAGTTCATGGTGCTGTCAGCCTGTTTGGTCATGGGTAGCTAAGCAACACAGCCAACTAGCACCTTGGTGGAAGATATTTTTAGCTTCATTGCACATTTTTTATTTATCTATTGGAGATTGATTTGTTTTGCAATTTATCTTGAAATTCCATATTTAAAATGAAAGTTATACCATTACGCCGAAGGAAATGCACAAATGGGAATTTTAAAAAGACATGATAATCTCCATAATTTGATGCATGAACAAGATAAATATTGTTGGAGAGCTAAACATTATACTTTGTTTTTGTTTTTCAAAGAAAGGGAAAATACTTTTGAAGCTTCGAAAGCAATTTCTTAATAAATAGGACTTGAGCTCTCTGTTCATGAGTAAAGACACTGAGACATCAAAAGTTAAATAACATAATTTGTTTCTGAACTCAAATTAATATCCCAGTGACAAGTTCATTGATTGCTTAATAAGTACTGTATGAATCAGACACTAGGATTATGTTCCTTTAGTAAACAGCATTTCAAGGGGAGACAAAAAAGGTAACAAGTTGTCAGAAACCCTAAATGTCAGAGTAGCAATGGGCTGAAAGCTTTTGGAGTAGTTAATTGCATTTCCAGACCCCTGTGTTCACTCCCGTGCTGCACCTGGAGGAGCGCTGGTGGCTGCGAAGCACATTTACTTTATCAGGTCACACTTGTCCATTTCTACCCACTAGGCCTGACCGAGTTTCTCTCCTTAAAGTAACCTGGAATTCACGCATGAACTGCATGACTTAGAGAGAGAAAACAAGTAATGGAACAAAGGTGATGGTGATGTCTAGAACTGGCAACTGGGGAAGGTTCAGATACCCGCTCAACACTTAATACCTACCTCCCCGAATCAGATGCTTGCTTCCCCTCTACCTTGTGTCTCCAAGGATATAATGGGTAGTATACTTTCTATCAGTCAGAATGTGGTGAAAGGTTGGGGACCAGTCTACAATCTCTAGCATGCATTTGGCGACTGAAACCTGGTCCCGCTCTGTCTCCATCCTTCCTAACTGGCCTCTATGCTCAACTACGGATAGTGATTCAGACCTTGGTCATATCTTCTCTGTCATCACTAGTACAGTTGAGGAAGCTACCAACTCTTAAGCATCAGCCCTATTTTCTTAAGAGGAATAATCAATCTTTCGATAGAATGATAGACAGTATTTCTATGAAAAAAAATGGAAATTGACCTTGGCTAACTGAATGCAAAGAACAGTTATATAAACGTACATCTCTCATGATTAAAAATCTACTGAACATTTTAAATTTTAAAATACTTCTAAAATACATTCCCTATTCATTTAAATATGATTATGGCTTGGTTAATAGAGTACAATTCTTTTAAGGGATCCCATTTATTAGGACTTCCTGTGTGATTCATTTGGAAATCTAGAATCATGATTCAGTTTCCCAGATTGTGTTCTTCATAATATTCAGTGTGTTTCTTGAATAAAATTTTCAAGGGTGGGGTGTAGCTGTCCATGTAAACTGCACAACTCCATGTCTCCTATGTGATTGATAGTGGGGGAAGAGTGACAGGTTCAAGGAAGTTTCCCATGCTTCTCCATTGATCATTTTCAGATATGAGCCAAGGTGGGTTTCAAACACTAGCAGCAATAGCTGGTGAAAGTGACCACATCAGGGACTCCAGCTTGGCGATGTCACCTCCCATAGAGATGCTCAAGCCTCAATCTAAACCGCAAGTGAGGGGACGTGGGAGAAGCCTCGGTGTACTGAAGGCAGTGATGTGAAGAGGGGATGACTATTTTTAGCTTAATTTACTCTTGTTTGTGTTCCTTTCCAGTGTTTGCTGATTAAAGTAGAACCTGACCCCTGCTATTGGGGGCAACAGAGGAAGGAAGTCACATAATACACTCCCTTTAGTTCTGGAGTGGAGATAAGATTAAACAATAGTAATGCTTTTCACTATTGATATAAAAATAAATGCAAAACATTACCAGGAATGCCACTAATTCAGAGCTTCCCAATCCCAATCCCAATAGAGACACCCGTTTCCTCGGACTCAGGAGACTTGCAAATGAAAGGGTCAGACTGGAGTGACGTAAGTATTGTATCTATAAAACGACTCATAGGTGGAGTAGCAGCTCCAGAACATCAGTTTATATGTAAGAAATGGTAACATTTCTTACATATAATGGTTAGACACTGAATGATTAGAAACTATGAAATTTTTTTCCCATTTTGATGTTTTATATTAATTGATAGTGGAAATAGGCTTCTAGATGTTGGCATGTATGAGATATAGCTATATCTACCTCATGTCTATATCTCATACATATATGGAATCTATCTCCTATATATACCCATATATATATGGAAATAGGCTTCCAGATGTTGACATGTATGAGATATATGTACGCATATATATATATCTTATATATATCAATACTGTACAAAAGGAAAAAGGTAATATGACTTTATGTATATATATATACACACACATATATATAAATATATATATAATATATATATTTATATATATATATTTTATATCTTATAAAAGATATAAGTATTAATATCAAGTATATGCAGGTTTTAGGCACATCTTACTATTCCATGCACGGTCCTTATTTTTATTACTGAGTTATTACTACTCTCTTTAAAAGAGTCTCTTTCCATAATTCATTTTTCAGGGTCAATTCCATTTTACTCATATTTATTATTTATTCTTTTCCCACGATAGATTTTTGGGCTTAAAGATCATATCATTTCACACCCTTTTGTATCTTCCATTCCCTGAATATTTGTTCTTGAAACATTGTCTTTTAAAAATCATTTTATTATTTTTAAAGTTGACATTTTTATTCAAAAAACAAAGTTCAAATAATCTAATCATTTTAAATACAGCTTCTGTCTACCTTAAAGTGATACCGATACTTCTGAAGTTTTAGGTCATTTTCTTTCCCTTCACTTTGGACTGGTACAAATGTTTAAATAGCTGATCTTACAAAAAATAAAATAAAGAGGCTGCTTTGACAGGAACCTCTTTTATTTCGTTTCCTTTTTTTTTTTTCACTTTCCTTTTTTACTTAGCCTGATATTCCTCATTAAGATGATCATGCAGTTTTTCCCCAATCCCAATACCCCTACTTGCAGCATGTTGTTTTCCTCGTTCTCTGTTTTTGCCCAATTTTAATTACTCTTTTTAATATTCATGATATTATCCGTCAATAATGCTAACTACGAGAGATATAATTTCTGATGAAAGTCTGATTTAATTTGAAATATATTTTTATTGTTTTTGTTTTATAATCGATTCTATCAAATTATTTGTACCCATACATTTTGTTTCACGTTCTTAAAAACAAATAAATAATCTCATTTTTGGTGTACTTAGGCATTTACTAATAGGTAACATTATATGGGAATACTATTCTGTATTATATTACTTGTTGATTTGAACCAACACAGTGTAGGAGGAGATAAGGAATTTGCTGTCTGAATATAAAATTTGACAACATAATAAATACTACTGGACTTCCGTTTCCTCATGGGTAAATGGACATAATTATATAAACTCTTAAGAATGGTAAGACATAAATGAGGTTTTGTGTATGACATTCCTAACATACAGTTTGGTACTCCACTGATGCTCACCAGATAGTAACTATTTGGCCTGTCTCGAAATTTTTCATTATGTACTCATGGAAATGTTTTCAGGAGATAAAGCAAAGATATTTAAAATGTGCTACCAACCAACAGGCTGTTTCTTCTTTTCCTTTCTTTCTTTCTTTCTTTCTTTCTTTCTTTCTTTCTTCTTCTTCTTCTTCTTCTTCTTCTTCTTCTTCTTCTTCTTCTTCTTCTTCTTTCTTTCTTTCTTTTTTTATTTTCTAGGATATTTTGCAACTCAGTAAAATTATAAAGCTTAGAGTATAAAATAGATACAGAGTTTTTTCCTAAAGTGGATTAATTACACTTTGTTATTTTAAACTTTGTGATTATCTTCACAAAACCTTGATTTTGAAAAAACATGCGTGTGGTTTTTAGAAATTTCACTATTTCCTTCACTAAACGCGGGTGGCCTCAGCTTAAAGATTTATACAAGGAAGCAGGGGACATGATCCAGAATATATTTCAAGGAATTTAAATAGGGATATCCAATTAATTAACATCTGTATTCATTTATGCCTAGCTTTACATTGGATGGATTCTATAGTCTATATCCTGCCATGGCTCAGAGCACGAAACTCTCTCGAACTGGAAAGATGTATGTAAAATAATCAGTGCAAGAAAGATTGTTCACTTTACCTCCAAGAAAAACTTTTGGCTTCTTTACTTTAACATTAAACAACAGAGATGTACTTCATTGGCATGAATAACATGAGTAGGAGGATGAATCTGTAAATATTATAAAATGTTTTAGATTAGGGAAGTACCTTTGATACTTTTCAGCATTTTCATGTGATATGTATGATCTCATGAATGTAGACAAGGGAAAACAATTGAAATTAATAACTTTACTGCCTTTTTTCTTATTTGAGTAGTGCTGTAATGTGGCCACTGAATAAAAGCAACCACATTGAGGGAAATTTGGGCTTGGGGCTGTGTTTTTTAATATATGGAAATGTCGTAATTTAATAGTCCTCTAATACTAATTACTGCTTGTGATATTTTTCCTGAAGTCCCTTTAGACAGAACTAAATTGAACTGGATTACTTCTCCTTCACTCTTTTCTTACTCAGAAACCTCATTTAAACCTGAACACCAGGTATGAGATGAAGCTACTTTCACACTGATGCTCTATAATGAATATATTATCCCAGGAACCTTCTTGGCTTACCTTTTGCTGTTGAATAACACCACATTTTATTAAAGATCTGTGAAATGTTCCCTGAGATGTTACATAGCCTGTTCTCTTTAGACAGTAAGTTTTGCAAAATCATCTTGGCTTTGTATAGGTGATAACAGGAAACAAGAATAATGAGATAAAACCTCTTCTTTCAGGTTTTTTAATTGAGGAACAAATTATTTCATAGTTTCTCATTAGTTATTTCCATGGATTCTAATGACAAGGTGCCAACTTTCACACTTTAAACAGGTTAATTAATCAGGTAGTAATGAAGTTGGGTGATACCTGAGTGTTGGTGTGCCGAATAATCACTGTTCCTAATAATGTGCTTAAATGTCTGTAAACCTGAGAGAACAAGTTGAAATTCAGATCTTCTGAGTTCTGCATAAATAAATACGTGCTAGCTAGTGGGAAACTAATTTTAATTTAGTACTCTAGGTATAATTTTAATTGTGATATATATATATATATATATATATATATATATATATATATACACACACACACAGACACACGAGTGCATGCATATACCTATTATGTACTGCTTTTTCATATGGGTACATAAGCATGATTGTATATTAACCCTCACATTTGTCCAATTTGTACTTTGTGTAGCCAATCCATAAAATGTTGTATCTGAATCTCATGGTTCAATTGTGATTTCACTTACAAGATTAGGTAAGAATAACATTTTAGGTGAAACTCCACAATATGACATTTTGGAAATGTGTTGAGTGAGGTATCATTATCAGAAAGACATCACCGAGGTGTAAATAGCCTTACAGGCCCTGACCATGTACTGCTGAGAAGGATTTACTGGAGAAGTGTCAGGTTCTTATCACCAGGGTTTCCTTTTTTTTTTTTTTCCTTAGATTTTATTTATTTATTTATTCATGAGAGACAGAGACAGAGAGAAAGGCAGAGACACAGGCAGAGAGAGAAGAAGGCTCCCTGCAGGGAGCCCGATGTGGGACTCGATCCCTGGTCTCCAGGATCAGGCCCTGGGCTGAAGGCGGTGCTAAACCACTGAGCCACCCAAGCTGCCTTGGATTTCCTTCTTCAATCACCTCAGGAAAAAGTAGCATATGCAAAAATACATAACTGAATATCACTTTGTTTGTAATCATGAAAGAAGATTATAATAAATATTTTTAAAATAAGCAAGTTCTTTCTGTGTTCCATAATGATAGTGTAGACGGGTCCGTCTCTAAAAAAAACAGAAGGCTCAAGATACAAGGCATTGTGTCTTATTAGCAAGTGTCTCATCCTTTTGAAGGTAATAATGAATCAAAAATCTCCTTCTTCAGTGGAGTAGGTGGAGCATCTACAATGCCCTGTAACAAAATACTGATGGGATGATAACCTGTATAATTACATGTAAGTACTAATTACAATTAAGAAAATAGAAGGTGTGTCAGAGAAGAAATGGTCTGTACTACTCAGCTAACTTACCTGTGGTATTTTATTATTTCTTTACTTTTATTGTTTGTGCATTTGTTTTGAAGAGGAAGTTGTTTTTATTTGTTGTGCTTTGACTTGAGCTACACAGGATTCAGTGCCCCATTTTTTTCTGAATGGCCAGATCCTTGAACCATTCATGGTCCCATCTATCAGGACAATCTCATGAGGTGGGTCAAGTTATGCACCTTCCAAAAGTATGGCATAGCCTAATTAATTCACCTTTAAGTAATGCAGCAGGTGAACTTCAGCAAACTAGAACGATTAGCTGATTACATTAGTGAATAGCGATATTAAATAACACGTAACCATGGACTTAGGAATTTCAAATCTCTATTTTAAACAAGAACAAGAGGATAGATTTTCTTATTATGCCTGAGTTTAAACCAAAGTTTTCTAGATTTTATGTGGTGGTCTAACAACTAAATTCTACTCTGCTGGGATTTAATGAATGGTACTTCAGCTATTGAAGTATCTACATATTTTTCTTCTTATTTACACATTACAATTACAAGCCATGATCTTTATTCATAGTTTATTATGGGTAACTGTCAATAATACTCATTGATGGAAGGATAAAACGAGGGAAACAAAACAAAAATCTCTCATGATATTTCAAAGGCGCATAATATTATGCAGTTTACTGCCTTCTCCTAAAAGCAGTGTGTGGACGAACCAAAACCCCCAAATGCCCTTAAAGCTTTTGTTTCAAAATGACATGGTTTTGCTAAGTTGTTGTCGAAAAGGGGAAAAAAATGCAGAAACGTGTATATCATTAGCACAACTGCATTCCATTATTTTCTTTTGCAGAATAAATTACATAAATGGGGTTTGTATTGTTTGCTATACTTCACCCAGAGATTGGGATAATTAAGTTTCAAGAACTGAGATGCCTTAAAACACATTTAATTTAGTAAAATTGGTAAGGAAGCTACTGCAATTTAAAAAAAAAATAAACAAAAAAGGACAAAAGTTTCCTATGTCTTACTGGGTAATTTAGAGTGAATTTAGACTATGGCATTAGAAGTACAAAAGGTAACTAAAAATGCCATTAAATGAAATGTTCCAAGTCCAAGCAATTTCCTTCTTAACAGAAAGTAAAATGCAAACAGAGATTACTAAAACCCTGCTGTGTTTAATTTAAGTGTATGTAAGCCTTTTACTCACAGTCATTTTGTCTGGAGATAATCACGGGCATCCACAGTGGTCAGGGCTGTGAAGCATGGGTTGTCAAAAGTTGCTCACTCTTTGATTCCACCTTGCTTGTGTCAGCCTGGGTTCACATCAGGCAAGTTCAGCTCATTCATCTTCTGACAGGGTGGGATTCTCCTATTTCTGTCTCCATCAATTTGTTTTTGTTGCCTCCAGACCGCTTGCAGCAACACGAGTCTTGTGTGTAACTGCATGTTCACCATTGCAAGGTGACACGATTGGCCATCTAAAGGCAAAAGAGACCTCCATAGCTTGGAAAAGGTGGATCAATTACATCTATCTTCATCTGGGAATTATTAACGTGTACACGCGTGGTTTATTTAGTATAAAATTTCAAATGGTAAAGCTTGCAAATATAAAATCAACATTTTTACACTATTCAAACTGCTAGAAGTATTTGTTATGCTCAGAAACCATTTTGAAAAGCAAGCAAAATCCTGGTAGGGTTTCTCAGAGGTAAAGAAGAGATGTGACTAAAACCATATTTTAAATATACAGAGAATCAAAGAGGTTAGGAGCCAGATATATACGTAAGATCTGGCTAATTATTTTTTCACTGGAATGATCATTTTTCCCAATTTTTAAAGTTATATTTTGAAGACCCAGGCATGCCATTTATGGAAGACATGCCCAGTATTGTTTTGCCATTTCACACTCAACTTGTGCTATTAACCTTTAGATGAGGAGATAATGATAACTGGGTCATTGTTTTAACTTTAAAAATTATACATTGGATATTTATTAGCACCTGAGTGTGCATAAATCTCTGTTGCCAGGTTATATATGCAAGTGAAATGACTGAATGCTTAGAACCTGAAGAACTTTAAAAGTTCTAGAAGGGGTGGGTGTGCATACACATATCACCAATATATGTAAATATCTCTGGCAACTTTTCAGTGGAAAGGAGAAAGATTTTTAGATATTTGGTAAGTCATTTCTTAACATATGAACTCATGAAATGTCAGAATAAGCCAAATTTCGGAGGGGGGCATGATATAACTAATGGCTCCTGAAAACATTTAAAATGAGCCAGAGCTTGTATAAAGGAATTCCGCGTAAATTGTCAAACAATGTAATTCAACAGGACCAAAAAAGAAGTATGTGGTCACCTGAGCATGTGATAGGAAACCGTGGGAGTCACTTCTTCCATATAATAGACAACCACAATGCCAACTGGAACACTGTTTAGTCTTTGAGCTCACAGGGATTTTGGATGTCATCAGCAAGTCTGGGTTGTGGCCAATAATAAGCAGTTTGAGGTGTAGAGGGAAATTTAAAACCATCCTAATGCCCTCTGTGGTGATGTGACTAAATCATGAAATATTATTTAAAATGTGAAGCTTTACCTCACTTATTTTAGGTAGCTCTTTTAAGGAAGCCACTATAATACATGATGATGAGGTATGTTTACCTATAACCACCCTCTACAAGTTTGTCACAATAAATAGCATAAAAGAGCTTGATATAAATCAGAAATATTATAGAATCTCAAGGCTTTTGAGATAATATGTCTAACCTACTGATAGTATCTACGAGAATGTTAATGCTGGGAGAACATGTGTTCCTTCATCAAGGATATTTGCTGTTGGCCGGGCCACCATATGTGACCCTGTAGACTGACCATTGCATGACTCCAAGGGGCACTCTCTTTACAGAATGCAGTTGGCGTTGCATCCCCAGGGTTGTGAAAGTTGACAACGTTACAAACTCACATATGAAATCATGCAATTGTGAATAACGAAAATTCCCATGACCTCAATGAGCTATCGAGGCAGAATTAGATACCAAGTTGGCATCAGGTTCACAACAGGCGCGGAGCCCCAGGTGAACTGGAAACTAAGAAAACAGTATCTTCGATTCCTCTGCTTTCCACCATTGTGTGCATTCCGACCCTCCCAACACCTAAAACAATGGTGTCCCATCCCAGTTGTCAGTTGATTGCCTTTCACCTCCAGTTCAAATTCAACATTTTTTGCCTGTTCTGTGAAGGTGGGCCTGGGCCCTTTGAAGAGGTTTTGGCTGCTGTTTTGTTTGTTTCCTTGTGTTTTGTCTCCCGACCAGATGTGAAGTGTTGTCAGTAGGGCAGCGCTCCAAGGAGACTGCAGGAGGAAGGCGTTTTGATTCCTGGTTCTAGCATGCTTGTGTGTAGGCTCCTGCAGCACACCTTGCTCCTTCAGCCTGGGCCGCTACCCCAGGATCTCCAGCATCACACCTTACACTGCATCCCTCTGTAACAGTCACACTGTGACATTTACAGCTTTTTCCAGCAGGCAGCTTTAGTCATGCACAGCAGCCCGCAGCACCCAGCAGCATCCCTCAGAAATTCCCTCAGGCAGTTTTGTAGCAGAGCACCTCTGCTGAGACAATGCCCTTTGAACGTCTTTCCCTCGCACTCTGAATGATGGATTTCTAGCAGGTTCCAGCAAATTCCACAGGTGCGGCATCAACAGTGAATTTTCTGCCATAGAATTGGGCCACCGTCAGTCAAGCCCTTTCTTGTGAAGTCTTCATTGCAGCCCCAGGGGCAGGGGTGCTTTCCCATCGCTACAGGTTGTGACTCTATGGCATGACTTTCTGTATTAGATTGTACTTATTATATTACACATATTGTATATTGTACACGTGCATGTTTCTATTTTATTATATCTGCTTTCTGGTATCTATCATCTATTATTCCTATATTCTTTACTATTCACTTTCCTTCCTACTACCCAACTCCTCATTATGTCAACTCAGTGTTCTAGGAAATAACTCCTTATATTCAATCTTCTCTGTTTAAAATACTGTATAGTTTTAGGGCCCCTGGATGGCTCAGTAGCTTAAGCATCTGACCCTTGGTTTTGGATCAGGGTCCTGGGATTGAGCCCCACATCAGGCTCCATGCTCAGCAAGGAGTCTGCTTGTACCTCTCCTTCCCCCTCTGCCTCTCTCCTGGCTCCTTGGTGTGGAGTGAGTGCCCTCGCTCTCTCATATAAATAAATAAAATCTTTTAAAAAAACAAGATAAAATACTGTATAGTTTTTCTTACATAATTTCATTTATATTATTATGTAAGTTTTACTGATTTACAGGTCCAAGAGCATTATATGAAGATGTTGTGTCCCTTGGTCTTTATGTAGTTGAAGATTAGGTTTTCAACATTTTATCCTTTAGTTATTTTGATAAAGTGAAAATATGGTATAGAAGTTTTCCAATTAGAGTTTTTGTATGTTTCCATGTTTGTATGTATGCGTAAATTAATTGCTCATGCCTTAAGTCACTTTCTATTGTAGTGCAAGTTTTATTTTAAAAATTATGACAGATTTTTATATACTAAAATATTCAAATCTCATGTTTGCTGAGGTTTCACAGATAGAGAGAAGATATATATAAGTTTTAACATTTTTAAGTTTTTCAAATCATGTTTTTATTCCAATGTGGTTTCTACTGTTCATATTCTGCATGGCAAGTCTTCCATGTTTCAAGTTTATAAAAATATTCACTTTTTAAAAAATTCTACTTTTTTAGGGCTTTTGTTTTATTTAACTCTTAACCTCCATGAAATTGAGTAGTGGTATCTACCTTTATTGTTTTCCCCAAATACAGCTTCCTGCATTATACATTGAAAAATTTATTTTTTTTCCACTGAATTGAAAGTCCACTTTAATTATATTTGAAACTATGTTGATTCTGTTCTATTAATTATCTTTATGTTTCAGTGCCAGTTCACTTGTCCTTCATTATTATAAGTAGCTTTATAATAAAATAATATACATATTATAACATAGCATTGGATATAGTGGGTCTTATTTTCAGTTTTTGTTTTGTTTTGTTTTTTTGCCAAACAAGTGTTTTTAAAATTTATGTTTCCTGTTTCTATTCAAGTGAATATCAGTGTCATTAATAAAGCAAGGTTTGCTTATATTTTATCTTTATGTAGACTATAATTTCATCAAAATAAAATATCCTTCAATCTTTTCTCATGCTTTTTGTGAACAAATTTAATGATGGTATTGTGAGTCCTGTTTTACATTTGTTTGAATTTTCCTGATAAAATTTTGCTTAGTTTTTACTTTTAAACATCTTAGTGGGGATCTCTCGGTGGCTCAGCAGTTTAGCGACTGCCTTGGATTCAGGGCGTGTCCCCGGGGGCCCTGGGATGGAGTTCCTATATCGGGCTCCCTGCATGGAGCCTGCTTCTCTCTCTGCCTGTGTCTCTGCCTCTCTCTGTCTCTCATGAATAAATAAATAAGATCTTTAAAAAAATAAATAAGTAAAAATCTTAGTGTATTTAACATGTTTCTTTTGTTTCTTTTATAAATAACATTTTTTGAATATGATTTTGTGGTCAATTCATCACTTCTTTAATAATAAGATTGATTTTATTTCTATATATTGTTATAATGAATAAATTAGTCCTACATCTGCCATCACGATTTTATTATTTCTACTTGTTTCTTTATATTGTATTTCTGCTATATGGATTTAGTTTGGTTTTTTAAATTGTTTTATTTGCTTTTTTCCTCTTGTGTGTCAGAGAATATTTATACATACCATTTTATTTATTTATTTTTAAAGATTTTACTTATTTATTCATGAGAGACACACAGAGAGAGAGAGAGGGGCAGAGACACAGGCAGAGGGAGAAGCAGGCTCCATACAGGGAGTCTCGATTCTGGGACCCCAGGATCACGCCTTAGGCCGAAGGCAGATAGATGCTTAACCGCTGAGCCACCCAGGCATCCCCTATACATACCATTTAAAGTCTGGTGCTAATTCCACTGAAATTTTTCAAAGTATTTAAATCCTATATTTTTAATATATGGACCATCTTCTCAGAAAATTGTAAATACTATTTTGAATATAACCTTGGGAAAGACAAGAGGCTTTAATGCAAACTTACACATTTAAATTTAATAGTCTGCTTTTGAAGCTGTCTACTGATAGGTATAACAGATGCAGCAAGTCATAGCTCCTGCTGCACAAACTAGAAAAAAAAAAAAATCTTGCTCTTAAAGCATCATAGGAATGGTGTAAATACAGAGAATTATACAAACTAAATTTTCAGAGAAAGAGGAGCCCATCTTAGATTACCTGATATCTCTGGCAGTTTTTTACCTCAGAACGTTTGCTCCTGGGTCTAAACCAAAGACTGCCATGGTGGCGTGGGCAAGGGGAGTGAATCCTTTGATGACCACATGTGATGACATGGAGTGCAGAAATTTAGATCTCCAGACTTAGAGACAATTTTCCCTATGACACATCTTCTGAATGCTGTATTGGCACAGATGTCTGAGGATGTGGGCAAGAGAGGAAGCGTAAAATAATTGAATTAGAATCTCTAAGTTCTTTTATGTAATATTAAAGACATGTGAAGGAAGGTAAATGTGACAAGTAATAAAAGAGAAAAATCAAGAATTAGATAATCCAAATGTTGGTCTTAGAATACAGGAGTTTAAAAATATATATGGAAGGGCACCTGAGTGGCTCAGTCAGTAAAGTATTTACCTTTGGCTTAGGTCATGATCCCAGGGTCTTGGGATTGAGCCCCATGTCTAACTCCCTGCTCAATGAGGAGTCTGCTTCTCCTTCTCCCTTTGCCCCTTCCCCTGCTTGTACTTTCTCTCTGTCTCTCCTTTAAATAAATAATAAAATCATTTTAAACAATTAAATAGATAAAAACAACTGTAGATGAACATATATAGAGAGAGATAAAGTAGAAACATAGAAAATGGAGTATCTCATCAAAAGTTGATTTTAAATATTGAATGGATATTAGAATTAATTAAGAGATACCAACATAAAAATACATCAAATATTAATGTCTGACTTCTCAGAAACTATTGAAGCCTTTAGTCTGTAGGATAACATATTCAGTGTGGTAAAAGAAGAAAGATCTTCAACCTAGAACACTATATCAAATGAAAATATTCTTTGAAAAAAATGAAGAAATTAAAACACTTGTAGATAAACAAAAACTGAGAGAATATATCTCTATCAGACTTTCCCTATAAGAAATACCAAAAGGAGCACATGATGAAATTACAGGATATTAAACATAATTTGAACCCATATGAAGAAATAAAGACACTGGTAAAGTTAATTCCATTAAAAAATGAAAAATAGCATAAACATGACTTTGTTTAAAAACTTTTCCTATTTGATTTAAAGGACAAGTGTATGAAGCAATATATTAAAAGCTATATTGAATAGCTTATAATAAATAAACATTCAATTTATATGACAATAGACATAGAACTGAGGAGAAAATGAAATTCTCTTGAGGCTATATTTTTATAAATACAGAAATTAATTAGTTGAAATCCAAACTAAATTGTTTCAATTTAAGGTATAGACTATAAGACCCAGAGAAATCACTAGAAAACAAAATAAAATAAAGGAATTAAAATGGTACAATAACAATAACTATTTAAGACAAAATAAGGCAGTGATGAAGGAATACAAGAACACATAATATATGACATAGAGAAAAAAATAACAAAATGGCTAATGTAAATCATATTTTATCAGTCATTACATTAAATACAAATGGATTAAAATGGATTAAATACTCTAATCGAAGGCAGATATTGACAAAATGGATTTAAAAATCATCTGAAAAAGATTACAAAAGAAAAAAAAAGACGACAAAGAAAAGAAATATGTATATTGATTTAATCAAATCTTAAGAATTTCATACTTCAAAGTAAAGCATCAAAAAATAAAAATAAAAGGCAATCCACAACAGGGAAGAAAATATTTGAAACTCCTTTATTTGATAGATAAATTTTATGCATAATATATATTTGCAAAACCAAATGATAAAAAGTCAAGCAGCCAATTTTAAAACACAAAGTTGATTTTATTTTTAATATTATTTTCTATATTTTTAAAGATTATTTATTTATTTATGACAGAGAGAGAGAGAGAGAGAGAGAACACAAGCAGAGGGGCAGAGGGAGAAGCAGACTCCCTGCTGAGCCAGAAACCTGATGTGAGACTCAATCCCAGGACTCAGAGATCATGACCTGAGCCGAAGACAGACACTTAACTGGTTGAGCCACCCAGGCACCCCGCAGTTGATTTTAACAGGTATTTCTCCAGAAAAGATATGTAGAAGACCAATAAAGGAAATACAGTGTGCTCAATGTCATGAGTCATTAGGGAAATGCAAAGACCACAATTAGAAGCTGGTTCACACCCACTGCAATGGCTAAAAGTAAAGAAAAATGCAGATAACAAATAGTGATGAAGGTGAAAGGAAATTGGAATCCTCTTCCATTGCTGTTGATATTATAAAATGATACAGTCACTTTGGAAAACAGAGTAGCAATATCTCAAAATATTAAAAGTAAGCCATCTGACACAACAATTACACTTCTATGTATATGTGAGAGAAATTAAAAAACCTTGCAAAATACAGTCGTATACAAATGTTAATTGATGCATTATTTATAATAGCCAGAATGTGGGGTAAACCATAATGTTTACCTACTGATGAATGGGCAAACAAAAAATGTTGTATATTCGTATAAGAAATATTATTTGACAATAAAAAGGAATGAAGTAGTAGCACATTCTACAACATGGATAAGGCATGGAAGTAATATGCTACGTGAAAGAACTCAATCACAAAAGGCCAGTTGTTATATGATGGTATCAGTATGAAATATCCAGAATAGGCAATTCCATAGAAAGAGAAAGTAGATTAGTGGTTTCTAGGACATAGAGAGAGAGAAGGGAATTGGAAGTGACCACTAATGGGATGACATTTCTTTTCAGGGTGATAAAAATGTTCTAAAGTTAGACAGCAATGCTGATTGCACAAATCTGTGAATATACTAGAAACCATTGAGTTGTACACCTCAAAAGATGAATTTTCTGATATGTAAATCATGCATCAATAAAACTTCTATAAAATGTTATAAAAAGTAAAAATGAGGGGTGCCTGGGTGGCTCAGTCAGTTAAGCATCTGACTTGATTTCAGAGCAGGTCATGATCTCAGGCTGGTGAAATGGAGCCCCATGTCGGACTCCACTCAGTGTAGAGTCTGCTTGTTCTTCCTCTCCTCCTCCTCCTCCTCTCTCTCTCTCAAATAAATAAATGAAATGAAATTTTTACAAAAGGAAAAATAATGACATGTAAAACAAGTCTTAAATATTTTTTCCTCCATTTCGTTTACCCCAAACTTCTTTGATTTTAAAAGATATAGCAGGGAATCTTAGATTCAGAGTATTAATAACTATTTTTACATTAAATGTTTATCTTTCAATCATAACATTTATGAATTGAATGTACTTTACAACCAAATATCTAGTTTTTCTGGAAAGCAGAAACTATGGTGTGGATTTTGATAATGACACAATAGTAGCATAAGGCTCAGTAAGTAAGCTAGGGAAAAAAAGAAGTGAGTCAAAAAAAAGATAGAAATCACAATAATGTAATATTCTCCTGTAGTAGGGATTTGGAATTGTCTAATAGATCATCAAAAATAAGTATGACTTCCCCATTGTGAAAACACATTTCATCAATTGTACTGAAGGATTTAGGATAAAAATTAGATGGAAAAAAAGAGATAAGACTGAGGGCTGTCAAAGATACAAAAGTAGATATTACAGGAAGCTGAGAATAAAGTAAATCTACACATTTTAAATATTATTAGAAATATTTGTTGTATTAAAATTTTAATTTTAAAATATTTTAATCATATGTAAATTTGTCTAGATATCTATATAAATATTTAGATATCATATTAATAAGTAAAGGATCATCTAGTAGCGCATTGACCTGACTTGTATTGGTTCAAGAGCTGATTGTTACAGTTTTGAATTTTGCAAGACATCTGTTAAATCATTGGTACCTTGACTTTGTCAAGGGTGGGAGTATTTACACCATGAAAATTCACAACTGCTACCATCAAAGCTCTTTCTTTCCCTCAAAATGCTGGTTGCTAAATGCCGACCTACATACCATAGATATTAGCAGTCACAATGAATAGTAAAGAAACAATATTTAAAATCAATTTTCTTAAAACAGTGGCTGACAAAATGAAAATCTGTTGGCCAATGTATAGATTAAGATCAATGACAAGATTGATTTGAAAGGACTGTAATTTACAAAGAGAACTTAAAAATTCTGGATTGCAGGGGTATTTTTATCATATATACAAGATACTAATATTTTTTTCCATTATATACTTGTAAAAATAATAACAGGGATAAAAGAGAAAATTGATTTTAACTGTAGATGTTATTTACAATGTCATCTTTATCCCTCCTCTCCATTATTAAATAAGTAATAGTATAGAAATTTCAACATTAGTCATCTTATTACAAGGCTTGATGTGCATGATGCCTTATTCATTCTATCCCCCAAAATACTGATTATTTAAATCTTAACTGCTGACCTGTTAGCAATCATCTCATTAGATGGTGCAAAATTCTCCAGTCCTTTTCTAAGGCAAAATGAAGTGACGCCAAAGTTATCACAGCTACCTTATCCATCCATTGATTTCTCGTCAGCTGAAGGATTGACTCCAAGACATCTTCAAGTTCTTCGGGGTTTTATTTGGATTATGAGATTGAAGGCTTTGTTTCTTTGTGTTTGATGAAAGCAATTACCACCAATTCTTCATTCTTGGGACAGAGTATTGCTAGAGTTGTCAAAGTTCACCTGATGATCATGTGAAAAACGAGTACTTTGTGTGAGTGTGTGCACTTTATTGTTTGTTTTTTAATGGCTAACTTTAGTAATCCACTGATCGATCCGTTCCTATTTTTATTATTTTATCCAGACTCTATTTTAAAATCATCGTTTGCTTTATAGTATACTGATTCTTTAGGTGTTCAGTGTATCTCACTTTCAGAAATCAAGATGAATGTCATGTGTGTAGGAAGATGTCTAAATAAAAGTGTCTTATAAAATAAATGGTGTTTTTGTTACACCATAATGACTTCCAGCTACCAATCAGGAAAGAGGATTTTAAAAGATTACTTCAGCTATCTACGATGAAAAAAATAAACTTTTTCATTTTTAATGCAGTTTCAAGGATTGGAAACTCAAAAACATGTTGTGTCTTAAAAACAATGCAGGTAACAGAGTAGCTGCTTTAATCTCACATATCAGGATCATTTGGGATGTATTAAAATCCAATTGATTTTTATTACTACATTTAAAATGCAGTTGAAAAGAGCTCTTGTGACATTACCAAATTATTCCATTTTTGCATATATTGTTCTTTCTCTGATTAAGCTTAAGATTTTCTTGTTTGGTTGTTTATCTGGAGGAAAAATACTTACGTAATAGAGAATAAAGTGTTTCTCCTTTGAAAGTATGTGCTATCACATGAGCTTGTGTGTGTATAAATGAACCACATAATTATACAGGAGGTTTTGAAACTGCCTAGATTCTTTCTGAATTTAATGTGATTTTATTTATAGAGACACTTGTTGCTGAGATACTTTGAATTCTGGAGAAAAGAATCTAAAAGTAATGAAATAATGATCAAATTTAAATGTGGAATCCCTTATTCAGGAGAGTATCATCTCTCTCTTAGCCTCACTATTATACAAACGGATAAAATTCCCTCTTGGAGCTAGAGACCAATCATTGGTATCAGTTTTAGAGAGACAGAAGCCTTTCTCAGGGCTAAGAGACAGCAGGAATAGTAGTAATATCAGTTGGAACCTTGATACACATCAAAGGAAATGAAGCCCTATGGCTGAAGAAATTACATGGATACTGTAGACCAATAATTTTAAATATTAAAAGGCTCTTTTCAAGCTAAGGACAATTTGTAGTTATAAGCAGACAGCCCAAGGTTAGCAAGTACTGAGAAAAACCAGTCCCTTGAATCCAAGATTTTTTTTTTTTTTTTTACTTTTACGTGCTTCCTAGAGATTAAAGTGACTCATCTAATTGTCACTGATTAATGTAATATTTTTTCTCCATTTTCCTGTGTGTGTGTGTATACATGCATGTGCAAGCTTTCTCATCTACTTATGTACATATTTTCAAAACAAGCTTTTTAAAATTCATTTTCTACATAATATATTAAGGAGTAGTGTCGATTTTTAATTTAAATAGAAATGTATTGTCAATTGGTGTATCACTAGCCTATTTTAAACCTGATATTTAAGTTGATATTCAAATTTGAAGTCTCATTTTCTTTCTTAATAAAAGCTATCTCATTTAGCTACCAGTCTATGCTTTTGTTGTGTCAACCTGATAATATAAGCAGATAGTTAGAGGTTCTGATTTATGATGGTTTCTTTAAAAGATAGCTTTTGTGTAACTCTTCAGTCTAGAGTATTTGCTTGCTTGGTTTCTAACAAAGGCTCATTAAAATGAGTGAAACTAATATAAAACTTACCTTGAAACAGTTCCCTTGCTGAACTCTACTCCCAAAGGATTTTCTAATTTGCAATTTATATTTTAGACTTTGACGAAGAAATAAAAAGAAATAACATGTACTGCTCTCTGAAAATACTTGATACTATTTCAAAAGTTAAATAGAGTCATGGTACTTGGATTATTAAGACATTTTGTTTATATCATTTATTTATAAAGGAAGATAATTCACAATGATTTGCCGCTAATTCAATGACATTTTAAAATTGTAATTCAGTAAATATTTGTTATTGTCAAATCCTGAGGCAATATATAGATTGGGACAAGGAGGTTTAGGTTTTAAAACCAAGCAACAAGAGATCCCTGGGTGGCTCAGTGGTTTAGTGCCTGCCTTCAGCCCAGGGCCTGATCCTGGACCTGGGATCAAATCCCACGTCGGGCTTCCTGCATGGAGCCTGCTTCTCCCTCTGCCTGTGTCTCTCTCTCTCTCTCTCAATCTCTCCCTCTCTTTCTCTCTCTGTGTCTTTCATGAATAAATAAATAAAATCTTTTTTTTAATAAATAAATAATAAAACTGGGTGACATTTGGCCATGTGCATAAATCTTTGCATGTTTCATATTAGAAAATATGATCATTTTGTTGTGAACAAAATAAGCTCTTTGACTATGTTTTTGACTTCCATTTTCTCTCATTTTTCATAGAAAGAACAATTTGATTTAAACATACATTTATAGTCTTCTTCAATCTGAGGTTTAAGACATGTATAAAATCTGAATAAATAGAATGCTTAGCTTCTGGGTTTTATTCTGGTTAACTGAATTTTTTATTAAATTAGGGCAAAGATAAGATTGATTATAATTGTAAAGCTTTAAAAATGTCTTTTTTTCTACTTTAATGTACTAAACTTAATTCAATCCTTGCTTCTGTAATTTATTGTTTTTTTTTTTTTTATTGTACCCCAGAGTCATCATCTTGAACCTGATTTGTTATTTTCTAAAGCTAGAAGAAAAATATTAATTTAGGTAAGCAGTGACTTAGGAACACTGAGAAGCTTCTTCATAAAAAAAAACTCCTCAATCAGCTTGTTTTCCCTGATTATTGGCTTCTCCTCATAAAAAGTCTCAAAAATTGCTTAATCTTTTTATCTCAAGTTTCTGATTTTTTAGAATTCATTTTATAAAGATTTAATAAAGAAAAATGACTAATGTGACCAAAAAGGTAATAGAAATGGCCTAAATTCTCAATTTTTTAGAAGACAAGAGATGTGACTATTTTCACTATTACTTAGGAAAATAGAAAGATTGGGCACTAGAATTTTCCAATAGCTTCTTATTTGCCAACTCCATCTGATTATGGCTCTGTAAATGATTTCATTGTCCAAGGAAGCCATCTAAATCACATCTTGATTAAAAGCCCGTATGCAATGAATTGTTTTTCACTTTGGCTTTCGTTTGCTGGTTAATTTGGGAATATACGTGCAACCCAAACAGAATATGTAAATGGCCTTGTACAGCTACCTACTTCCCATGTGCCTTTCCAATGGCTAGAACTGCCCTAAGTACAGTTTACCAAGGCTTTATATACAAAAAGTAGTATGACTAGCCCCATCACTGCACTAATAGAAGTTTCTGTCCCATGGGTAGCTCAGACCACACGTGTAGTAGAGCAAACGTGCCATCTGGAAGTAATTCACTGTTATTGCCTCTTATCAGGACTGCTGAGGATTTTTTTTTTTTTTATCAAGTATAAATGAATCATAGAACAGCCTGATGTATGCTCATTAAACTATGAAAACTTGTTAGGCTATCATCTTACCATGCAAAATAGAAGTCTAATAGAGGTAAGCTAGATCTTGTGAGCCCATGGTACGAATGTGACATGTGAAGGGAGAAATAGAGTGAAATCTGTCTGCGTTATACCAGGAAATTACATATTCTTCTTAAAGTAAAATAAACACTTGACAAAGCTGTTAATCATCCCTAGTGGAAAGGATTTACAGATTCAATATTAAGATGATGAGCTTCCCACTGGTCTTAGAAGCACTGTAGTCAAATGAATCCATTTTCCTCTGAAATCATTTAGATAAAAATTATATTCGCATTGAAGAATATGAATGGCTTGAATGCTAAAATGTCACTTTAAAAATGCATTGTTCCTTCTGTGGGTTTCTGAAGCTTTCAGCTAATATTTGGTTAGGAGAAAAAGACATCTAGACCCAAACTACTCTTTCTTGAATGAACCTATATTTTCTGTGAAAAAGAGAATGAGACTGGGGATGACAACAGAGGCAAGTATATACATCCCTCAAATCCACTTCATATTTATGCATGTAACTCAGCCATAAAGGAGTATGCATTTTTATCTTAAGATTACTTCATAAGAGCTCTCTCTCTCTCTCATATTTTAGTGTGAACTGAAATAATCTTTCACCAATAAAATTTTTGGAAATTTACCTGCAGTGATATTGTAGCTGGTAACTCCTATAAAAACAAACAATTTTTAGAAGTTATCCATTGACCAAGAGATTACAGAATTTAGTGATTAAGGATGTGTGCAGTGCAGCATAAGGGCATTTGTTTCCTAGGAAACAAGCTAGTACCGTGCCACTGAAGAAATTTGTAAGCATTAAAATATTCTGTAATCAGGCCCCAGGAGAACATATTAAATTTTTTAAAAGGAATAAATATTTGACGTCCTAGCCATTTTCTAAATATACTCGTAGATGAGGCCTGTTGTCAAAGGGCTGTGTTTCAAGGGTGAGAGGAAATGATATAATAGGTGAGCCAAAAACATGTATCAGCGTGGCAGGATGAATGTAGGTAGCAGCCTGAGCAACTCGAGTCATTCAGCATCATGAGGTAAGAATGACAAGTATAGGGGTGCCTGGGGGGCACAGGTGGTTAAGCGTCTTCCTTCAGCTCAGATCATGATCCCAGGGTCCTGGGTTTGAGCCCTGAGTTAGGCCCCTGCTCAGTGGGAGCCTGCTTTTCCCTCTTCTCCCCGCTTGAGCTCTCTCTCACTATCTCTGTCTCTCTCTCTCTCTCTCAGATAATAAATAAAATCTTTTAAAAAAGTGACACCTTAATCAGACAAAAGGAAACTAATTTTAGGATAAAGATTCAGAGGCAGGAATAAAAGGACATAGGTTTTTTGTTGTTGTTTTGTTTTGTTTGTTTGCTTTTTTTTTTTTTTTTTTTTTAGGACATTTAAAAGAACCCTCTTGAAAACAAAAGGGTGCAATTAAAGAAAACAAAAGTAACCCATTCTCAGGCCAGGTGGCACCCTTAAAAATGGCCAGATTAAAAGAGTCACCATCTAAATGACACTACTTTCTAGGTACTTAAAAATATTCCAGATCAAAGACATGTTCTCTGTATGCCTAGCATGGGGCATAAGCTCTCACCAGTGAGCTACATTGCTGAGAGGCTTTCTGGATCTCTGTTACTATGAATGAAGGTCAAACATTTTCTTGGGACCTTATAATGAGGTTAGAAAGTTTAGATCTAGCCTTAATGTTCTCATCTATAAAATGAGGATTACGATATCTGCTCAAGTTGCTTCTGAAAGGATAAGTTTTCTAAAAACTTCCAATTTAGGAGATAAAGGAAGTGTGTTGTTCAAGTAAGCATTCAGTACATGGTGGTGGTTCACCTCGTGATGCAAAAATAAGAGTCCTACACTCCTCGGGATCACACATTCAGGTAATTGCTCATGAATGGTGACTCATCCAAGGAGATTTTGGAAAAGATAGATGATAAAATATAAACAAATGCATATACAGTATATAATACATCTGACAATGATTTTTGCCTGAAGAAAAAAGCAGATGTGGTAGGAGAGACACGAGCTCTCATTTTAGTCATGATGAACAGAGAAGGCTTTTCTGTGCAGAGGACATTTGAACAGAGGCAAAAAAAAAAAAAAAAAAAAAAGTGAAAGAGTGAACATGCTAATAGCTAATGGGAGAGTATTCCAGATAAAGGGAAAAAAAAAATCACTGGGGAGAGAATACACTTGGTTGTGCAATAAGCAAGAAGACAATGTATGGTTAAAGAAGAATAGAGTTAATGTGAAGAAACAAATTAGAATATACTTAGAAGTCAAAAAGTATTAAGGCTTGGAGTCCATGGTTAAGACTTTGGATGTTATTCTACGTGTAATAGGAGACACTAGATCCTTTTGTTCAGACACGACGTGAACTGATTTGTCTTTGACCCGTGAAGTTAGAGCAGGGATATTTAACTGTTGGATGGGACTGTAAGGTCAAGGCAAGTGTTTTTGCCCTGTCTAGATGCAAATTGGGCAGAAAATGGAATAAATAGTTGGCTTGCATATAAGCTCTGAGTCTAGTTGCTGCATATTTATCCAGGGAACCTCTAAAGAGAAGGTATTAAAAAGGTAGTAGAGGAATTTAAGCCCTGACTCCTACCTTTTGGAGATAGTATCTGTAACTTCAGGGCACCATCTTCAGGGGCTACCATTCTACTATGCGTAGGAGTGGATTTATGGATCTATTTCCCATAAAGTCAGCACCATTGCTAGAAATGCCATTTGCCTTTATTCTCCAGTAATCATGTGTGGCCACAAACACCGGTAGTCACACATGCTCCTCATTAAAGAAGAAATATTCAGAGGTCAACTTTTGTCATTATTGTCTCTGCAACATACAGATGGAGAACAGCATGGTGTATGCGAGGAAACAAAATATTTAAAATCTGAAGTTAGGGGAGGAATTGGGGTTTGTTTTCATTTGTGAAATTGTGAAATATTCCATTTTATAGAATTGTGTTGTTCAGAAGTCCTGTCAGACGTGAAGGAAAATTATTGGAATTGATCTCAGCAAAGACGTTTCATTGGCAAAGCTCTGTGAATATGAAGACACAAGCACTTGCTTATTTAATAAGCAAGATATGGAAATATGTGATCACAGCTAGTCGGGAGACTATACATATGGAAGCAAGTTGACTAGGAAGGTATAAGAAAGAGATATAAAAATAGATGTGGATATAAAATACATATATGTGCATGAAAAATCACAGAAAAGTAAACTTGACAATCTCACCATAAACTAGCATAGAAACACCTACCGTAGGCAAGTTAGAATGGTAAACAGTAAACATTGTGGACAGAAATTCTGAATGACTTCTGAAAACTCTAATTTAAACTCTGGTTATCCCACCTACCATAGAATGTCTAGCGTTTCCTAAACGTCTTTATTGAATATTTGTTATCAGATTTAGCATCATGTCTTATTTGGGGCAGTATTCTCTAGACAGGTCGGGAAATGGGGTTAAGGCTGGTGGCATGTTAAACTCTAGCTACTTTGGCAGAACTTCACTGTGAAGAGGGCACAGCACCTGCCTGCTCTGGTCTTCTGACCTCTGGCTAATGAGATTTATCAAATATATACGTGACGGTGAAAGCCCTGCAGAGTAATAAAAAGAAAATGCATAGTTCTGAATTGAAAATAAACATTCCTGCATGCATTGCAAACAGTAGGCTCTACTCACAGGTCTGTTTATTTTAGCTGTTACTATTGCAACACTCAAAATGTGGCTAGTCCGTATGAAGATGTTCTGTAACTCGAAAGTATAAATAGCACGTGATTTAGAAGACGAAATACCAAAAAAAAAAAAAAAAAGAATGTAAGGTATCTCATTAATAATTTGATACTGATTATATGTGAAATGATACTATGGGTGTTTTTGTATAAATAAAATATAATTCGCAGAATTTAGTTTAACTCTATTTACATTTCATATGCAACTGAAAAAGTTTAAGATTTCATATTAGCAGAAGAGATGTGGGGAATGGGAAAAATGAGTGAAGGGGAGTGGGAGATACAGGTGTTTAGTTATGAACTAAGTCCCAGAACTAAAAGGGCACAGCATCAGGAATGCGGTCAGTAATAGCTTTGTAGGGTGACAAATGGAAGCTATACTTGTGTGTAGCATAATATATAAAGAAATCTAATCACTGTGTTGTACACCAGAAACTAACATTGTGTGTCAACTGTTCTCAAATACAAAATTTTAAAATGATAATGAAATTGGGTATTAACCAGTGTTTGTGGCTTTCATCAGAGTTCTACTGGATAAGGTCGTATTAGAACTTTAATGGACAAGGATCCAGTTTGGCCAATGCAATATGCATCAGGAAAAAAAAAAGTATTAAGGCTTGAATGAGAAGAGAATTATTTTGGTGTCCAATCGGAGTCTGAACCGAAGCTAAGTAATTTAAGAGCCACCTGATGATCATGGATCTTCTATTTAAGGTCTCTGAGGTTCAGAGATTTTTAATCTATAAATAAATAAAAATAATATTAGAGGCTTAAGGTTATGAAAAATGTACTTAGCACGGTCCCTGGTTCATAGAGAGTGTGAGGAAGATTTATTTTTTTTCTTCCAGCACTAGAAAAGAAAAACTGAACTTCGCTCACTCCTCCTCCAATAACTAGCTTTATGTTGGCAGGCTTATCTGTTCCTTTCTGTCAGCTCCAGTTAATTCAGACATAAAACAGGTATGGTAATGTGATTGTTTTGAACATTGGTATCAGTACAAATTGATTTTCTGAGTTCTTTTCACTCTAAGTATTCAAATATTAAATTACTGTATTCTCAATGACTCAAAAATATCAAAAATAAAAAAAAAAATCATCCCAAGAATTCTGGGATTCTCTTCAGGATTTGGATTTTTTAAAATTGAAGTTAAACTTTACAAAAAGAACATAATCAGTAAGGTTAATATATTTGACATCACTAAAATGGTGTCTAATGTATTTTATCTTCAAGTATCTTTTATTCGAATTAAAATACCTCCTCTTTAATTTTAAAAGCTTTTGTAAAGCGGCAAGTTTTCTCCACATTGGAGAAAAACGTTGTCTCCCTTAAAGAAACATAGTGTCACCTCTTTAAGAAGCCACTTTGACCTTCCTAAAAGTAGAGAGATTTTTCTCCAATGACTATTTCCCATTCTTCCATAGCAACCCTGTCTCCACTACAAAGGGCAAAACTTGCCTAATGTCAAGTTTTGTTTGGTCAACAGGCAACTTGAGTTAACAACCAACTTGTACCAACTCTCACCTTTACTTTTTCATAGAAATTTAGATATTTCCTTTCCATTTAAGTGTAGATTGCTCTCCTTTTTTTTTTTCCTTTGTAAAGCATTATTGTCTGAACATGAGGAAAAGAAAAAGCAGTTCCCCTAGGTGTGACTCCTTTTATTCCCAATTAACGTGGGAAGTGGGGAGTGGCAAGAGATGGTCCTAGGGGAAAAGAAAAATGAAACAGGCAACCTGGACCCTGGGCAAATAGAGTAGAGGCATTTGCCAGGGACAGACCCCTCACCTACGCTGTAAGCAGGACGTCCCTGGTTGAGAATTGCTTATAGCAACGATGACAGCTCCACGAATCTCTGTGCTTAGGAGGTGATAGCCTGGAGAATGTCATATAACACGAAGATAAACAATGTAGATGTTACCTAGCTTAAATGCTCCCTGCTGGGTGAGATAACAAGCATATCTTACAGAAACTTTATTTATGTAACATATGTAAATAGGTGTACGTTATACATATGTCATATATTATTCTGAGATAGCACGTATCCAATGTGGAAGAAAAACCTTTGATGAGCCACACCAATCATTCCAGACCCCTTCCCACTTTATATGTGCTTATTTGCTTGAATTAAAAAAAAAAATAGTAACATTTGATACTGGCTAAGATTCAGATCTCTGACTTAAGGATCAGATCCCTTGGGGGACACCTGGGTGGCTCAGTGGTTGAGCATCTGCCTTGGGCTCAGGGCATGACCCCAGGGTCCCGGGATCGAGTCCCACATTGGGCTCCCTGCATGGAGCCTGCTTCTCCCTCTGTCTGTGTCTCTGCCTCTCTCTCTCTCTCTCTGTGTGTCTCTCATGAATAAATAAATAAAATCTTTAAAAAAAGAAAGTCAGGTTGCTGGTTTTAGCTCACAATACATTATGAAGAAGCTTGTATTTCCATTATTTTGTCTTGTGTATATGAACAGGAAAATAAAAGTGAACCTTTTCCACAAACTTAATCAGATCAGCACTGGATTTTAATGATGCCTTATTTCTGCTTTGTAACAAAAAGGGCACTATCTCTATTTCCTGGAGGAGAAAAGGTTAAAAAAAAAAATATGACTCCACAGCTCTAACCTGAGCCTGTCGTCATGATTGCATAAAATGAGTTATGTGCTTCTTTAAATAATCTGCTATGAAATACCATTTCCACCCATGTACTTTGCTCCTCACTTCCTGTCCTCATCCAATGTATGTGGTATGTAGGGGCCCTTGGTGTGAAAACATAAGAATGAATGCATTTTATTTGATTATTTTCAAAATTTTCAGTGTAAGAGAAAATGGTAGCTAAGATTTAAGATAGAAATGATTACAAAAGTAACATGACAATTCACCCGGGTGGCTCAGTCGGTTGAACGTCTGGCACTGTTGATTTTGCCTCAGATCATGGTCTCAGGGTGGTGAGATTGAGCCCTGTGTGGGGCTCTGCACTCAGCAGAGAATCTGCTTGAGATTTATCTCTTCTTCTCCCTCTGCTTCTCTCCCAGCTCTCTCTCTCTCTCTCTCTGTCTCACTCTCAAATAAACAAATAAAATTTTAAAGGAAAAAAAATAACATGACACATAAGCCCATGTTGAGGAAATATTGTGGTCAGGAGAACAATGCCTATCTCTACTACTATCCTTTTGCCAGCAAAGACATGGAGGACAGTGAGCTCTGTGTTCTCAAAGATCTGCCTGTTTTTGATCATGTATGTGGAGTATGTGTCCCCTTCTAGAGTATGTTAATAGCTTTTATCAATAATCATAAGATCTATAATCCAATATGGGTATACAGTCACTCTACTTGGATGGCAAAGAAAGAAGTATTGGGGGTAGTGGGAAAGTAGGTGGGACCAGAACTCATCAACATGGATCAAGACTGGTACCTAAGAAGACTAGCCAATAAAGAACAGAGAAAAAATAGCCCCTAATAACAAGGAAGGGTTTTTTTTTTCTTCCTTCAGTCCTCCCTTTCTCTTTCCTCTTTCTTTCCTTCTTTCTTTCTTTCTTTCTTTCTTTCTTTCTTTCTTTCTTTCTTTCTTTCTTTCTTTCTTTCTTTTTCTTTCTTTCTTTCTTTTTTTCTTTCTTTCTTTCTTTCTTTCTTTCTTTCTTTCTTTCTTTCTTTTTCTTTCTTTCTTTCTTTTTTTCTTTCTTTCTTTCTTTCTTTTTCTTTCTTTCTTTCTCTTTCTTTCTTTCTTTCTTTCTTTCTTTCTTTCTTTCTTTCTTTCTTTCTTTCTTTCTTTCCTTTCTTTCTTTCTTCTTTCTTTCTCCTTCCTTTCATTGTTCCCCTCTTCCTTCTCTCCCCTTCCTTCCTTCTTATCTTCTTAAACTAACAATGTAAAAACAAGTTTTGGAAACTAGTGAATTCTTATCCCATTTATAATTTTTTTTTTTTAATCATGATCAGTCCCATTGCCATGTTTTGCTTGGATCTGTGCTGTCTTTGTATCTCTTCTTTAACAATGTATTTTGGATGGTTATTACTTTTTTATATTAATTTTCAAAAGCCTCATTTTGCTCAAATATGTTAGATATAATGACATCTTTTTGTCTCAACTCTCCTGCTCCCCGATTATTATTCCTCTTTCCTTGAAATATTTTCTCTATTCCTTACTCAAATCCTATGCTTTCTTCAAGCTCTAATTCATAATGTGGCACTTCCATGAATCTTTCTAGAGAAGTTCCAACATTCCTAGAGGAGTTCTAAACTTAAAACTTTTAGGAAAATACAAAAGGGTTCTTTGAGAATGACTTATCTTGCAATATGTTATGAGAACTCAACTTCTCAATTTAGTTTGCTATAAGTAACACATGCAAAACCATAAACTTCGTGAGTGTAGGTATTTTTACTCTTTTCTCCACTCCATTTTCTTCGTACCCAGAATAATCCTGGCATGAGGAAAAAGTTTAGTAAATATTTGTTGGGGGAATGAATGAATTAAACTCATTATAAAAGATGATTCATATATCAGCTTTCCAGTTCTGCCAAGCGTATTGGAGGAATGGTTGGCAATAACCTTTAATCTGCAGGGCTGTGAGGGAATGACCACTATTTTGTGAATCATCTCATGGTCCTGTTTTATCTTCTTGGTATTTATGATAATGTGCTATAATGTCTCCTCTTTGCTTCAGAGTCTCTTATTACTAAATTTAGACTTTATTTATGCAATTTCTCCAAATGTATTTTCTTACTGCCTTTTAGGAATGGCTTTACTTCCATCCAATATGATATTTAAATTGATTGCATGATGCTATAATTCTAACTCTTCAGAATTGGAGTTCTCTGCAACAGTATTTGTATTGCCATCAAATTCAGAATTCTTTTGTAACTTGGGACAAAGAATACACTTTAGAAACCAGAATCACTTCCTTCTTGGAGTGAGTCTTGAAAATAGATCTTCTTGGGAGTAGCGTCATGGCACTACTTCTGGTTTAACAGCATTAAATATGAGTTCTAGTCCAATAACTCTGGGTTGCTCTAAACCCAAATGCATGTGCTCAGCAGACCATGCACATCATATATGAACATGGAAGGCACAGAAACAATACTGATGGACCAGTTGCTTTTAAATAGCACAAAGTAAATTTGATTATATCCGTCCATTGCTTAAAACCCTCTATGATCTTACCCTCACCTCCCCAGTGCCAAAAACAACAAAAAACACAGCTTATTATAGTGCACCTCACGGTCTTCTGTGGCCCCAGAAAAACTGTTCTTACCCACCTCTCTCACCTCCTCTTCTACTGTGTTCCCTTTGTGGAGTCTACAACAGCCATATGGGCCCTCTCCACACTGATCTTTGAAAATGCCTGGAAATTTCCATCTCAAGGTCTTAGCCTCTACACTCATTATTCGTTTGCCTGAAATACTCTTCGCATGGCTGACTTTTTCTCCTCATTTACATCAAATGTTGCCTCTTTGAGGAGGCCTCTCAGAATCAATCTGTATGACATTTCTTCTGTGATTACTATTTATACCATTACTGTTTCATTTGCTTCATATCACTTATCTCTGATATTATCTTGGCTACTTTTTTTGCCTTTTAATTGCCTGTATCCCCTCACTAAAATCCAGTGAAGGACCTTAACTTTAATTATGTCAGAAAAACTGGATTCAGCTGCTGATTTGGGAAGGTACTGCCAGGATGAAGAAGTGTTGCTGGGTCTGCTCATGGGAACAGAAAGAAAAAAAAAAAATGAATTTGATTCATTTTTCTTCTACTTTTTAAAAACGTACATAAATCAGAAACAAGATAGTATTAAAAAGTTTATAGGAGAAGGCACCTTTTTTTTTTTTCCCACAAACCCTTTTACCCCTTGAAAAGTCTTAATTTCCTTGTCATAATGGTACTTTGGCATGTTAAAGGATGTGTCTGCATTAGTTAGCTGTTTTAACAAAATTCCCTAGACCAAATGACTTACAAACAACAGACATTTCTTTCTCCCAGTTCTGGGGCCTGGGAGTCCAAGAATAAAGTACTGGAAGATTTGATGTCTGGTGAGGTCCTGTGTCTGGGTGCACAGCCATTTCTTGCCGTGTCCTCACATGGGGGCAAGTGAGCTCCCTGGAACCTTTCCTTATAAGGTCACTAGTCCTATTCATGAGGGCTCTGTTCTCATAACCTAATTATCTCCCAAAAGTTCCCATCCCCAGATACTATCACGCTGGGGATGAGGTTTCAAATAAGAATTTTAGGGGGACACAAACATTCATGCTTTAGTAGGATGTTAGCTGCTTCCTACAGTCGTTACTACTGTGTTATCCTCATGTTCTCTCTTTTTGGCTTTTCAGTTATCTGGTTAATAATTTTATAGCTAGTTAACAATACACAAAAATCTCTCTTAAAGTAACTGATTCAATTTCTGTCTCTGAGTGGACTCTCCTCATCAATATCTATATTTACATTTCAAGATGAAGATAGAGAGGAAGATATGGAGATTTACATGGAGATTTACATATATTCCCTAGTTGGATTGGTTGATATCTAGCATCTAGCCTAGAATATTCTTGTTTTTGTTTTTTATAGCTCCTTTATCTTTTTTTTTTTTTTTTTTTAGATTTTATTTATTTATTCACGATAGACATAGAGAGAGAGAGAGAGAGAGGCAGAGACACAGGCAGAGGGAGAAGCAGGTTCCATGTAGGGAACCTGACGCGGGACTCAATCCTGGGGCTTCAGGATTGCGCCCTGGGCCAAAGGCAGATGCTAAACCACTGAGCCACCCAGGGATCCCCTAGCTCCTTCATCTTAGGTTAACTGACAGTTTGTATTCTATTGTAAGTCAACTTTCTTATAGATAGGAAATAATACTAGTGTTTGCTTTTGCAAATTGTGTTACCCTTAGAATTCCCAAATATGATTACTGACTTAAGTTCTAAAAAGAAATATTTTATACAGTCGGTATCTTGCCCCCACAAGTCACTGAGTACCAACAGACTGTAGTTGTCCTTACTGAGAAGGCTTTTGTTCTTCTGACATTGAAAAGATGATGTTGGAATATATGATGCCAGGATTTTAAATTATGTCCTTGAGATTGGTAGCTCAATATATGAACATTACTTTCCCATCTCCAGAAAAGATATCCAGCCACAGAAAACACATGCTTGCAGGGAGGTAGTAAATAGACTCCTACATTCTGAAGGGATTTTCTAGTGTTACATCACAATTCCTTTTTAACAGGAAACTCTCCAGAGAGAGGATTTATGGTAACTTTAAGGATAGAAAAGGGCTATCTTGTCTCAGAGAGCACGGAATAAGAACAGTATAGGGAAATACTTAAATTCCAAATGGTAAGAAGTGAATAGTGACAGAAAAAAGATCATTCTGAGTCAAATAATTCAGAAGAAAATGGAAGAAGAGAGAAGAATGAACATAGCAAAAATAAGCCGTTGCTTGTTTTCCAAATTTATGGGACACAAAAGGGAGAATTCTAGTGAAAATGCAGGCTATATGTGAATGCTTTAGTCTTTTCTTGTTGTTCGATTTGCCTTTTTTTTTTTTTTTTTTTTTTGTAAATGAGATTAATTCTCTAAGTCTAAGAAGTACTTTCTTGTGCCTTTGGCTATTTTCCTAATTCGGAGTTATTTTAAGTGACTGTACTGAGGTTTGAGAACAGTTATTTAAGGTAAAAGTTCAACCCCACTCTCTCCAGGGAAAACAGTTTAGATAGATCACTCGGTAATTTAGGAGAAAAAGATCTCTTTTCTTGCTAATTTTGTTGATTTGATTCCCTATGCAGGTTTAACAATTTATTAGGATAAACAAATGCAATTCAGCATTATTCTCAAAAAGAACCCTTAACATGCCACAGAATCATGATGACAAAAGAATTTTTTTTTTTTTAGTTAAAAAGCTTTGCAGGGGTAAAAGGGTTCACACACACCCACCCACACACACAAAATCCACAAAGCTTTTGAATGATGCTGTTTCTGATTTATGTATTTTTTAAAAAGTATAAGAAAACGGAATCAAATTCAATTTTTTCTCAAAATACAAAATAAGTATATCACCTACTTGGATGCCTAGTGTATGCCTGGGAATCAAATTAATCATTCTCATGAGGATTAAAAAATAACCTCTGCCATGCATTTAATTCCTAAATCTCTGATTTAGGACACTGACTTGTGTTTTTAAATGCCCTTAATGACACATCATTTAACTTTTCAGAGATTAACTTAATCTATCTTTTTGTAAAAATGAAAATAGCAAAGAAAGTCATTAGTGTTCAAATTTCAGAGTGTAGTGTATCTACCCCAAAGTATGATTATTTCACCAGGGGATTTAAACCAGCAATCAAGGTTGTATTGTATGTAGAGAAGGAATAGCAGTATAACAATTGGGGGGAAAAGTAGAAGTTGAGAAATTGCCCTTTGGGTAAAATGTACGTGGGGAAACAGCATGATTTATTGCCACATATGTAGTATTAGCATGTATGTGAGTATAACAAATTAAACTTATGTTTCTACTAATAAGTAAACTAGCAAAATGACAGTATCCAGAGAACAAGTCTCTAAGAAAATCTACCTGATAGTTTTGTGGTTTCTAAATTAGCCTTTAAAATTTTAATGACGATGTCATAGAAGGAACATCATATTTCAAAGCTTTGGAAATACAATGCAACTTTAGAAATACCACAAGCTTTCTAAGAAATTCTTTGCTCTCTGTAAATAAGTATTTCAAAAGTTCTGTTAGGAAAGCATTTTTGAGATTTCTACTTGTTGGCAGAGTATATATTGCTGTGTTGCCCCAAAGGACTCATCTATCCTAAAACACCTTTAAATAAAAATTATTGGATTCAAATTAAAATTTGTTTGATGTTTTTGCTGTGAATTACTCCCAATCTACTTGAAATTTATTTTTCCTTTCAGTTTAAAATACCATGTCTTTGGGAAAAAAAAAAAAATGTTTTCTACCTTTTAAATCAAAACTTTGGATTGCATTACAGGAAAAACAAATCTTGTAACAGAGGCAAAGTAAGGTTGAATAGCAAATAAATTAGATTCAGCCTTGAGATAACAGAAATAGCTGTAATCAGAAGATATGTTTTATTATTACAGATGGAGATAATGGTGAGAAAAGTGTGGGAGAATGCCTAAGGCTTATTTTAAGACTATTGTAACAATATATTACCTACATGGCTTATTTTCATATATGTATTTTTTAGAAGTGCCTTTTTCTAGAATTTATTTTATGCAAATTTCATCATTACAGAAGTAAGATTAAAATTGACAAGCACTGTTGAGTGCTTTTGATGTAAAATGTCCATAAGGCCATATGCTCTATTCAGAGGGATAACCAAACCAAATAATTTAATTCCTGTCTTCAAGAAGCTTATAATCTCTTCTGAAAATAGTATGTGCCAGAGGGGGAAAAAATGAGGTATATTTAGTATCAAATGATTCAGTAACAGATTTATAAATTCAAAAAGAATAAATATTAAAAAAAATAAACGTGCCATTGGACACTGAGGAATCAAGTCTGTGAAATCTTTCAGGGAGGATGAATACTGAGTTTTAATAGAAAATAGGTGAGAGTATGTTATAGAATAAAGGGAAAAATTTGATTTAAATTTTTTATTCTGGCTCAGGGTGATTAAATTTGACAATCTGAACTGATGGCCTAATTTAGAAAATTTGTATAACATGTCTAGACCTTATTTTTCTTATATATTAAATGAAATACCACACACACACACACACACACACACACACATAGCATTAGTCAGGGAAACAAAACCAATAGGAGGCATTTATTATTTATTTATTTATTTATTTATTTATTTATTTATTTACCTATTATGAGGAATTGAGTCATGTGACTATGGAGGCTGAGCTACCCCATGATCTGCCATCTGCAAGCTAGAGACCCAGGAAAGATAAGGATGTAATTCAACCCCAGTCTAATGACCAGAGAAGTAGGGGAAGAGATGAAGCAAATCCCAGAGGAGAGTTTTTGGAGGTGAAATGGGTGAGGCAGGAAGAAAAGAAATGACTTCTTTCCTGTTCCACCTTTTTCTATTCAAGCCCACAGTAGATTAGATGGTGTTTGGCCATATAGCAGACTGCAATCTACTTTACTGAACCCACCAAATCAAATGCTAATCTTGTCCAGAGAATCCCTCACAGAATACCCTGAAATATTTAATCTGATTACTCATTGCCCACTGAAGTTAACACGTAAAATTAGCCACTGGACTTAGCATTCTTAGATAAAATACAAGATTTTTTTGTTTGAAAGATTGATTGATTTCAGAGAGAGAGAGAACGCACATGTGAGTGAGGTGGGGGGCAAAGGGAGAGGGAGAGAAAGAATCCTAGAGCAGACTCCACACTGAGTGGGGAGCCTGATACCAGGATCAATCCTAGAACCCTGTGGTCATGACCTGAGCCGAGATCAAGAATCAGTCTCTTAACTCACTGAGCCACCCAGGTGCCTCTAAAATACACGATTTTTATTTGCTAAGTCCGGCAACCCTGACTGGACTAGATCCTTCATTGATTTCACAGAAGTCTACAAAGGAACTGTGTTTGAAACCTTATCAGTTCCTTTCAAATGATGTTGAAAATCTGAATTTTACTTTTTAAAAAAAGGTTATGAAGTGAGAAATGTTATATCCCTCCCACCAATTACTTTGAGATGTTATGACAGCAAGAGCAGAGTGAAGAAATTCAGCTGAAAGGTATATAAAACAGATGGCAAGGTCTGTGCATCCATAGTAATAATACTAGTTTTATGGCTCTTTCAATTAGTGCAGATGAGAAAGCCACCATTAGAAATCATGGGATATTATATGATTGACCATGCATGCTTAGGTACGTGTGTAGGTCTCTACGTAACAGTAGACTTCTCAGTGTTACTGCCATAGAATATGTTTGTGACCTAAGAGCTGTTTAATCACCTGGAGCTGAAACCTATGGAACAATCTGCAAGGAATACGTATTTATTTTGTTTTTTAAGTAGTGTCTCATTTTGGTGCCAGAACCTTCTTCTTTCCTCTGGGAATAGATCATAGCCCTTTTAATTATTTAATATGCCTTTTATTATCAGACATAAAAATTTATTTTTTATTGGTGCACAGTTCTATGAATTTTAATGGGTGTGTAGATGTATTTAATCACCAAAATAATCAGGGGACAGAGCAGTCCTAGCCGTTCCTCCAAACTCCCTCATCCTTTCTGTAAGAGTCAAACTCAACCTCTCTCTCCCCCAATTCCAACCCAACTCCTAGCACCACTGATCTTTTCTCTCTAATCTCCATAGTTTGGTCTTTTCAAGAATGGAATCAGATGGTATGGGAACATTTTGAGATTGGCTTCCTTCACTCAGCACACTGACTTTGGGAGTTACCTTAGTTATTGTATCAGCGTTTTTTTCCTTTTCATTGCATGACTGTACCATTGTTTGTTTACCATTCACCTGGTGATAGATATTTGGTCTTTTCCAGTTTAGGGTGATTAAGAATAGAGCCACTATACATATTTGTGTGCAGTTCTTTGTAGCTGCATAAATTTTTATTTCTCTAGGGCAAGTCATCACAATGGGATTAGATGGGTCATATGATAAGCAAATGTTTACTGCCAAACCATTTTCCAGGGCATTTCCTGAAAAGCATTTTGCTTTTCCATTAACAATATATGCGTTCTGGTTTCTCTGCATCCTTACTAGCACTCAATATTACCAGTATTTTTTTTTTTAACTTAGTCATTTCTAATAGATGTGTAGCTGTATCTTATTGTATTTTTAATTTGCATTTTCCTAATAATTGATAATATTGAACATCTTATGTATGTGTTTTTTCATTTGCATATGCTAAAGTACTTGAAGTATCTTGCCTAGATTTTAGTGAGCTGTGTCCCTACAATTGAATTTTACTATTATGGATAAAAATCCTTTGGTGAATATGTGATTTGTAAACATTTTCTTCCAGTCTATTTATGTTTTCATTCAATAAGCAATTTTTATATACATACAATTTTATATGTATATCACAATGTTATGTATAGATATTTCAATGTTATCTCTATCTATACAAACTGTATCTGAATTTTGGGGGGATTCTGAATAAAATTGCATTAAATCTATATATTACTTGAGGAAAATTGATATTATTACTATGTTGACTCTTCTAATCCATTAATATTATATATCTCTTAATGTATTTGACTCTTAATTGATTTATTTCAAGTTTTATAGTTTTCAGCCACAGATCCTGTATATATTTGTCACATTGATAATTTAATATCACAATTTTTTGGTATTTATAATTGAGAATTTAATTTGAGTTTCAATTATACTTTTTACTTCATTTATTTCCATAATTTTATAAATTTTTACATATGATAATAAAAGAAATTTACTTCTTTTTGCTGTTGATCTTATATCCTGCAAAGATGCTAATTCATTTATTATTTCTAGGAATATTTTTTGTGGTTTTCTTGGAATCTGACGTGTACATCATAATGTTGTCTATAAATAAGAATAAACTTACTCTTTCCTTCTAATCATGAGGCCTTTTTATTTCTCTCAACACCAGCTGGGACTTCCAGTATGATGTTGAATAGGCGTAGACAGAGTGGAGAACATCTTTGCCCGTTCCTGACCTTAGTAAGGAAGCATTCATCTTTAAACAATATATTACCTGTAAGCTTTTGTACTTGTCCTTTATCAAATTCAGAATTCTTTTCCAGTCCTAATTTACTTAGAGTTTTTATCATAAAAGGAAGCGTTGAGGTCTTTAACTATAATTGTAGATATTTATATCTTTCCTTTCAGTTCTCTAAGTCATTGTTTCATGTATTTTGAAGGTCTGTTGTTACAAAGATACACATTTAGAATTGTTATATCTTCTTAGTGAATTAACCCTGGTCATGTATAAGTGTTGAATTGCTTCTCTCTTGTTGCTTTCAACATTCTGCCTTTGTCTTTGTCTTTTAACAGTTTGATTTGATATTTCTTCACTTCCTGCTTGAGAGGAGCCTCAAGTTTAACTCAAGGTGAGGTGAGGGCTTCAGGCCTTCTCAGATCTTTTCTGCAGATGCATTTAGACCTGAGAATGTTCTCCTATGCATGCACCTGGTCTTACAGATTCCTAGGTGTATGTTGGAGCTACAAAGCCACTTTGGTCATCTCATTCTCCAGTTTTTACTTTAAAGCTTTTTTGGGGTTACCTATCCTGTGCTCCAACTGTTATCCCACTTCCTCAAGCAGCCATGAATTCCATTAATTGCATCTAATTGCTTTCAACAAATGCCCCTGGAGAAAAGACTGGTCACACTAGGAGATCTGAGTCAGGTCAAATAAAAACAAACTCACAAATGGGGACTTCCAGTGTATCATCTGACAGGTCAAATGATGACATTTTCTGGGAATGAGGTGGGGAAGGTGTTACAGCCTATTTCTCCCTCCTCGGTGTTTGCTAGGATGCTGGTTTTCATTGTGACTGCAGCTGTCAGTTCTCAAGACAACAGCCACACTGGAGAGGTGATTGGGAAGAGGGAAAGTTAAAATACCACAACAGTTGCTGTTCTCAATGAGAGTCCACTGTTTTTCCTGAATAAATATTCCCTGAATTGCTACAGCTTTTGGCTAATTTTTAGCATTCTGTAAACTAATTATTACAGGTTTGTCACTTTCCTGGCTATTACGAAGATATAATTTGTAGAGATCTTTATTTTGCCATTTTTACTGATGCCACCTCAAACTTTTTTTTTATTAGTATTTGCATGGTATAATTTCATCCATCTTTTTATGTTTACCCAACTTATATCATTATATTTAAAGTGAGTTTGATGTAGATTGCATATATTTAACCTATGGCTTTTAATCCATTCTAACAATCTATGTCTTTTAATTGGTTTGTTTAGAACATTTGCTTTTATTATTAATCTACTTGAAATTAAACCTACCGTTTTATTTGTTTTCTAAATGTTCTTTCTGTATTCTGAAACTTTTCCCCATTTATTGTGTCTTTGCATGTTATTTAAACATTATATAGGATTGCAATGTATTTTTTTTTTTTTTACTGAGTTTCTTTGTATATTTGCATCTATGTGGGTGTGTGTTGAGTTTCACACTCACCTCAAACTGAATACAGAAAACTTATCACAATATATAAGTGTCTTTTTCCCTTTACCTTTATGCTATAATTATATATATATATATATATATATATATATATATTATATATATATTCACACATATACATACACACTATCAATGGTCAAATGTCTTATTAAAAATTTAAGAGAAGAACAATATTTTATATTATCTATAACCTTACTATTTGTGATACTTGTTTTCTTTTTTATGTTCCAGATTTTCTTCTGTTATCTTTTTCCTTCTTTACCAATACTTAAAGAGGTTTAGTATTAGTTTAGTTTTCCTTTATCTGAGAATACTTAAAGAGGTTTAGTATTAGTTTAGTTTTCCTTTATCTGAGAATGGTCTTATTTTATCTTCCTTCATGAATGATATTTTTACTGGCTATAGAATTCTCAGTTGACAGGTGTGTTTTGTTTTTAGCACTTTAAAAATATTGTTTCACTTCTTTCTGGCCCTCATGTTTTCCAATGAGAAGCCTGTAATTATCTGTATTATTATTTTCCCAATGGATAATGCCATTTTTCTCTGACTGTTTCAAAGTTTTTATTCTGTTTCAGCAGTTTTATTACATTTCTGGGAATATATCTTTTTTTATTTCTCCTGTTTAGGCTTTCATTACCTCGTGAAACCTATCTGCAGGTTTAAATCTTGCACTAAACTTTGGAATATTTAATCATTATTTCTTTAAATAATCTTTTAGCATCACATTCTTTTCCTCTCCCTTTTCTGGAATTCTGATGACAGGCATATCAGATTTTTCAGAAATTGTTCAATTTTTTCTGTGATTTTTTTCATTTGTTCATACTAGATGATTTCTACTGATACATCATCAAGCTCACTGGCTCATCTCTAATGCATTCAGATATTTAGATCTTCTATTTATTTATATATTTCTGAGGTTTTCTATTTTACCATTGACTTTAAGATATTTGTAATTGGACTTTGTTGGAGTACTTTTATAGTAGCTGTTTTAAAACTTTTGTAGCTAGATTCCAAAATTTATTTCATTTCAGCATTGATATCTGCTGATTGTCTTTTCCCATATGAGTGGTGATTGTCCTGGTTCTCCACATACAAATGATTTTGGATTGTACCTGGAACCTTCAACTATTATGTTACAAGTTTCTGAGACTTTCTTAAATCCTGTAGAGAATACTGATTTTTTTTTTTTAAGCAAATTGATATGGTTAGTTTAAGGCTACAAGTTCTAAACTGCCTTCTATGGGCAGTGGTTCCAATTTCAGAATAATTTTCTAATCTTTTCAAATTTCTAATCTTTTCAAGTGTGGGGCACTTGAGTGTCTCAGTCAGTCAAGCATCTGCCTTCCACTCAGGTCAGGATCTCAGGGTCCTGGGATTGAGCTCACTTCATGATCTCAGGGTCCTGGGATCAAGCCCCACATGGATCTCCATGTGGGGCTCTCAGCAGGGAATCTGCTTCTCACTTTCCTCCCTCTGTGCACTCTCTCTCTCTCTGTCTCAAATAAATAATAAAACAAAATCTTAAAAAAAAAAACAGAAACTTTTCAAATTCTGTTTGGAGTTGTCTCAAGTGTCTGTCACCTATTGGCCAATCTGAGCCTGAGTTCCGGTTTGTTATTGACTACACATATGTTTTTATGCCTACTAGAATTAGTTTCATTTGTTTTCAGCTTGCAGGTGAGCCCAGGGGTTTAGAAAGAACTTTACAGGATTCCTTTTCTGAGTTCTTCCCTCATTGTGATCTCCTCAATACTCTCTAGGTGTCTGGGGTCCCTTGTTTGGTCCTCTGACCAGTAATCTGGGGATTTGATTGTACTGTTCTACTGTGCCCATTCAGGGCTGTGACCATTTCTGGGTTCAAGCAGCTAGAGGAGAGAGAGAGAGAAAATCTGAAAGCATCAGAGGTGTACTACCTCCTTGGGAATCAAAGTCCCCTTAATCAGAGAAGATTCCCCTCCTTCTGAGTTGTGGGCCCACCTGGGCCTCCTTCACTGCCACTGTTACTGTCATCAATGGATTGCTTGGGACTGGTGCACAATAGAATAATGATTTTTTTTTTTTAATGGAAGAAAGAAAAGACAAAACAAAACCAAGGGATATCTACACTCTTCTGAATTTTAGACACCCCCTTTCTTACTTATCAAACCAGAACTTAGAAGCCTTCTGCTGGAGCCTCCCGCTGTCTACAGCCTAGTGTTCACTTCTAGGTTTGGATTGCATTAAGATCAGGTTAAGGGATACCAGAAGAAAAAAAAAAAATGTAAACTCACTGTCAGTTCTTTAATATTTCAATTTCCCCCTAATCTTCCTGGTACTCTTTACTTTGCAGGATTATCAATAGTAGTTCCATACATTCTGTGCAGGCTTTATAGTTCCAGTCTATGTCATATTTTGGGTATGTACAGCACCTTACCTAGAACAAGAACCCAAATAGACTCTGCTTTAATACAATTGTATCACTGTATAATCTTTAGATATTTACTGAGAGACAACATAATGATCTTTATGTACATTAGTTTCTAAGCCAGACTGCCTTAGTTCAAATGCTAACTCCAGCACATATTAGCTTTGGACCATGTACAGATTATTTGAACTCTTTCTGCTTGTCTTCTTATCTCTTTAAAGGCAGCAATGATAATAAGGGTATTTCCCTTTCAGTTCGTTATTTAGTTAATATTTGTGAATACTTAGAATAGTTCTTGGCACATGGGGAGAGAAGCTTTGCCGCTATAATTTTAAATAAATATACAGTTTTTGTGCCATCTTTGTTGTACAATCTCAATACTACTAATAAATAGTAGAAATATGAGGATATATAATAAATTACCTTGTTCATTTCAGACTTTGTAAAAAATGCAGATTATCTCTTTCTAGTTTAGGTTGCCACTTTCCCTTTTATCCCCACTCTTTCTTTCAGTATATTTTATCAGATTGTCCTGTGAAGATGCAGTGTTCATGACCTGGTCTGACCACTGTAGCAATTAAATCACATAATCAGAAAACTAATTTTATAGCACTTTGAGAGGGTTATTAATTGTTGATGTATATATTTTGGAGAAAGTCAAATATTGGGCAAAGGGCATATGCTGATAGTCATGCATCAGCCAGGATTTAAAGGGAAATTTAAAACCACACTTCCTCAGGATGAAGATAACAATCAGACGACTGATGCTATAATGTGGGGAGGGAAAAAAAAAAAAAAAAAACAGACCATCTCTCACTACTCAGGGTAGGTCACTAAAGAGCCTGCTTTAGAGGTTGCAGAGAATTATTACCAGATTTTTTCCCAATAATATCCACAAAAACTTAAGTTAAAAATTAAAATGGAACACACTTCTGTATTTGATGCCTAGACAAAACAAGAACATAACATAATTTTATTTGAAGGATATTCTTAATGATGTCTAGCCTAGAGGAAAGTTTATAGTGGTCTTAGAAAAGTTAATAGATTCTGATCAAAAGTCAGACCCTCTGCATGTATGTGTGTATGTGTACATACGTATGTATGTGTGTGTGTGTACATGTATAAACATTACTAGTTGAACGTGTCTGCTGATGTTTGCTTTGGAGCAGTTTGCTGTCCAATGAGATGAAATGGATTAAAAATAACTATTTATTTATGTACTTTCTTAAGATTAAAGGAACTTTATTATATAAGAACAATGTTCCAGGCAATAGCTATAAGACATTTCTAATGAAAGGCATAATCATGTTTTCTATACCTGAAATGCCAGTTTTCTAGTAACTGCTATATATAAACACTGTAAAATGAGGTTATGAGTGGTTAACAATCATTAAATTGTATAATATATCAACAAATTTGATACCTGAAAGTTTTAATTTAAAATAAGAAACAAAAACCTTCTGGATTCAAGTGTTTGAAAACTGGACCCAAACTGGCTTAAGCAGAAAGGAAATTTTGGGTTCTCACGCAACAGAATGTCCAGAGGCAAGGCTGATTTTTGGCATGACCAGAATCAGAGCTTCATGATATCAAGGCTAGAGCTCTTTTATTCTTGGCCTTTGTCTGGAGGTCTCAGGCTCTGTATGGAAGAAGCAGTGGGTATGAGAAGGTGGGATGGCAGGAGGGGGCACAAGTGGAGCCATCTACCCCCTAAGCGGGAAGATTATTCTATCATTGTCATTGTTCAAAATTTTTGGCCAATTGTGATTATGACAAACATTCTTTTAGTAGGTTTTAGTATTAATTTTAAGTCTCTACATACAATGCATACCCCATTGCCTGCATACAGGGTGAGAACTACTCACCTCATCATTCCCACATTATATGGAGGGAGGGGAGATGATGGGTGGCAGCAATTCCATCCTCTATCATCTTTCAAGAAGGAAGACACCTGCTTCTCTCTCAGGGATCTCAGAAAACTCCTCCACTGTGTCAATCCCGCTGACTTGGAATCTCCACATCTTTGAACCAATGCCTGTGGCTGGGGAATGCTCCTCAGTGATTGGCTTAAGCCAATCAGGGCATATGCTAACTCTATCCATACCACAGTAGTAAGAGTACCCAAGGGGTACCTTCCCAAAGGATATTTCGTGTTGTCTTTTACCCAAAGAAGGATGAATGCTGGACAAATTCTCCTTAGATTTCTTATGTACTTTATCCATGTGATGATTTGATAAATGGTGGAAGTATTGATTATTATTGTGGCTAGAGTTTCAAGGGGGGATTTTTGAAGCTCCTTCATTTTACCATGACACTGAAGGATCACTCATTTGAACCACACTTCTGTCAACAGAAACAGAGACAAAACAACACAGTCCTCAGAACATCTATGCTAACTCTATTGCTAACCACATGCATAGAATTTTCAGTGAGATCCACGTTTGCATCTGTATTTGGTTAAATATATGAACTTCTGTTCCTTGTTTATTTGTCTTGACAGGTTGAATAGGCAACCATAAAACACAATTGAATACACCCTTGAGAAGTAATGACTTAACTGTAGCCTTTTGTATGTATCCTGTCAAGGTATCCATCTTTTTTTCCATATGGGTTTCTGCAGAAAAAAAACAAAAGAATTGTACAGTATTTACCATTTTACTACTTGGTTAATTCTAACAAGACTGATTTGCTAGTTATGGACTGTATTACAAATTGACAAACTATCATCCACAAATTGAACCTACCCCACTGCTTGTTTTTGTAAATCAAGTCTTATTGAAACATAGCCCATTCATTTGCTCATTGTCTATGGTTGCTTTTGCCCTACATTGGCTTGGAAAGTCTAAACTATCTACAATCTTGCCTCTTACAGAAAAAGTTTTCCGACACCTTAGCTATACTAATGGCTTACATTTATTAAGCATTTGCCATTTGCCAGGCACTGAGGTGAAAGCCTTACTCCAATCGTTCTAGAGATGAAAAAAGAAAATGAATTACAAGAGCAAATAAGTGCGGTGTCCGATAATCAGCATGCACAGAGAGATGACTGGAAACCAGATTTTTTTTTTTTAAACAAGTCACCTAACTGCAACTTCATATTCTGAAAGTTTTCTAATTTCTAATATCTGTGTCAGATAACGAGCTTAGGAAGTGTGGAGTAAGGTAAAGAGCTTTTGAATTGAGGAAACAGAAACTGAGGCTCTAGGCTTGGTCTTGTCATTCATTAGCTCTAAGGATAAAGAAATCACTTTGAATTTCCTGAAATCAGCTTTTCCCTGAGTCAAAAAAAAGCAGTAGTGTGAGGTGACCACTGAGGCTCCTTTCAGTTCTAAATATCTAAGATGCCAAACTATCAAAAAGAAGAAACACTCTCCTATTTCTACAGAATAAAGTAGACTTAATTCAATCTAAACAAAATTAGATCAAAAAAGTCTATATGAAGGAAATAATTACATATCAAGGAAGAACATCAACTGAAATTTAACTGGCTCTGTTATGGATGTTGGTTATTTGGTAAGTTGACATAAAAACAGGTCTGAACAATTGATTTGGGAGCAAAATGAGGACTGATGTTAAAATTATATAATGTAAATATTTAATAAAAATAGTTCTTTACACCTGTACTCCTCTACCCTTACAGGATTCTACATATGATCAGAGATATTTGTTTACGTTTTAAAATCATATGACATGAACAATTCAGCTAATTGTCTACAGGGTTAAATTACAGAATGAAATTCCTCCTTAAAATAATGTAGACATTATTTGCAGAATGAAAAGTCCTCTGGTTTAGCTCCCAGGCTTCCGGGAAGTCTGTGCAACTACAAGAGAGTACACTTTTCATATAATGTAAACTGGTCTTTTCCTTTGAGGGGCATGAAAAAGTTTGCCCCCACACCATCCACATTACCTCTTAAAGCTTCTCGTACTCTATAGCTAACTGCAATAAATGTTGAGCAGAATTGTCGGCATAGATAGTAACCAACTAATGACGAGGGCCACAAATTGGAGGAATTTCATATAGGGATTCATCTTAATTTATCAAAGGCTATGTATACAGGTGAGAGAAACCACAGAGATATATAGAAACATGAGTCTCTCTGTGGCATACGAAAATCTATCAGCTAATCGGACTGGAGGAAACATCCCTGTGTCAGTGATATAAAGGGGAGGTGTTAAATGACAGCTTTAAAGACAGTGACAGTATTAGGGAACCAGCCCTCCTGCTGTTTGCACATCAAATTGGCACCGTGAAATTTGCAGAGCTCCTGCAGTGGTGTTTGGTTAAGGTTCATACGTGCAGAGAGATGACACATTTTGTTTCTAAGACGTAGACCTTTGAGTGTGTGTGTGTGTGTGCATTACACATGTGAATGCTTGTGTAGATGAATGTGCCATCTATTTTTCAGTCATACAAGACTCAAGAGACACATGATTTAAAAATCTAGAAAGGTAGGGGTGGATGGCTCAGTTGGTTAAGCTTATGATTCTTGGCTTTGGCTCAGGTCATGATCTCAGGGTCATGAGATGGAGCCCCGTATTGGCCTCTGTGCTCACTGGGGAGTCTGCTTGAGATTCTCTCCCTCTGTAGCACCTCCTTCCCCCTAATACTCTCCCTCTCTCTCTCTCAAATAAGTAAAAAAAAAAAAAAATCTATAAAAAATAAAAATTGGAAATCTAGAAAAGTAAAACTGAAAAATGTGTGTACACATTAGTCTTCTGAACCCTGCTTAACCTCACTATGCAGAAATCATCATAGAAACTCCTAGTGAAAAAAAGACCTGCGGGCCATATTCTTTGGTAAAAGCTGACTCCTTATCTCTATTTACCCTGCTTAAAAATTGGATTTATTTAAAGGCTAAACCTATTTTAATATAGTGGTGGTTGCACAAGTCTGCGTGGAATGGATCAAGTGTGTGTGTGTGTGCATGTGTGTGTATGTGTGTGTGTGTGTATCTCCAAGGGACACACAGAATCACAGTGCAATGGCTGAGATCAGATCAGCTTGTACAGTTCAGATCAAATGACATGACTGGAAATAAATGACAATTCTAAAGTCATTAATGTGCTGTTCTCTGCTTCAATGTGTGTGTATCAATATTTTTAGTTGACGCTATTTTAACAATCTACTATTAATTCTCCTTTAGTAGTAATGCTATCTTATAAGTACTATTTGTCAAAAGAAGTAATATTTTCTAGGACTTCTAATGAACATTTATTTTTAGAAAGGATTTTATTTTTTCAAACTTATGTAACATTTATATAATAAATCATCAAAAGATGTAAAATTACATCATCTGGTTATATTTATGTTCATGAATATAATGTGACTTTTTTCACTTCACATAGGTCTGTGCTGCTGTCAACCTCAACCTTTCGAAGTGACATTTTCATTTAGAATCTTATCATTTTATAATTATTACTTTTCAGAACTCCCAGGGAGTGAACAAAAGCTTCCTCTTTGTGTTTCCATTGTTATGCTTCTTTGAAGAACAAATTCAATTTCAACTCCAGCCAAAATAAACTTTTAAATGGCAAAATAAATCCAGAATTATGTGAAAAAGAAAATCAAGGGAAAGCTCAACTCTGGATATCATAAGTTCAGGTGTATTTAAGATAATTTACTACCATGTTTTCTTTTCTTTGTGCAAGGCTGTGGCGCCATATGCTCTCTTTGTAGTAGGGAAGGGAGGGAAGAGCTAAGGTCTGAAAAACATTACTACAGAATGAGCTGAGGAAACTAGTTAGTATATCATTCTATCCTGTCCTGAGAACAAAGACACAGAGCTGAATTTTCTTTCCCAGCTCAACTCCCATCTATCTCTTTTACGTACTCTTTCCCTATTAACGTCAATGATATGGGGGGACATAGGAATCTATAGTCTGAATCTGTATAGTTAAACTGCATTAGCTCAATGTACCAATAAAAAAATTAACAACCCCCTTGGCATTTGGGGCCATTTACCTAATCTTCTTCCCCAAGTATCTTGACCCTATGGAAGCAAAACACACAATTTCATTTGCCATACACAGCTGATATGCCAAATGGACTTCGGTGCTTTAAATTTATATTAAAGTCATGATCTGACTTTCACACAAAGTGACTTAGTAAGCACACTTGGCTCTGTTCCTGCAAGTTGCCATATTCGAGTCGTTTTCTTTCCCCCATGGTTCACCATATTGCTAAAATAAATTGCCTTCTCTGTTTCTTTGTTTTGGCTTCCCCTGTGTTTTCCTTTGATATTTTTTTTTTGTTCATTTCTGCTATCCTCGTTGTTGCTTCTGGATTCTTACCTTTCCCTTGGCTGAGTGTAAACACACCTTAAGGCAGTACTGCTGATCAATTAAAGAAAAGGAGAAAGGCAGAGCTATGTAGGTAAAGCTGTATTGCATCCTTAAGAATAATTGAAACCCCCTATCATGAACACATATTTTCACATCTACTCAAAATACTCTGAACAGTCAGCTACGAGGTTGTGAAGGGTTTTTTGAAACAGTACTTGGTAAATTTTCCCTTTAAGGAGACTGATGTTCCCTAATTTGGTAAGATTCCTCATTTCTCAGCTTTATCGCAGTGTTTGACATAGTATAGTTTTGTTTTTTAATTAGCTCATTGCTTTACTAAACACATTTGATTAGTTTTATAATATTTATAGCTTTTAGAAGGTTTTTTGTTTCAGTGATTTTTTTTTTTTTTTTAATTTACCTGTTTTACCCATTTGGTCCTGTTCTTCCTTTCCTTACATTTTTTCCATAACTTTTTAGATCCTCAATTTTTAGCTATGTTATATGGGCATGTACAAGCACAAACACAAACTAATCTGAAAGATTAAGAAAAACATTGGTGCTGTCCCAAAGCTGCTATACTGGTAAAATGTTCCAGAGTTCTCCGTGTTAATATTCATAAATGAAAAAGGTTTATGCTGACACTGGGTACTACAGCTAAGTTCCTCTGATATAAGAATCATTTTAATGTTCAACACCCCAGGACATTTTGTGGTCAGTGGAAGAAAACCCACAATGTAACTTCTAATCTGGAAAATAACAAAATAAAAATGATGCCTTAAACTATCATATGTTGACACATTTTTGTCTTTACATAAAGATTATTGAAAGCTCTTTTCTCTATAGATGGAAAATCTGGAACTAAAAGGGAGGGAAGTCAGTTGCTCAAGGGCATTCCTTACCAAAGAGCATGCTAGCTTGGTAGCTTTTAAAACCTGATTGAAGTTTTAAGAATCTTGACATCAAGTTTTTGACTTTTCTTACCCTACTGTGTTGATGTTGGGGTTTTGGTGCCATTGAGTTGCATTCTAGTCTAGTGACTAAGTACCAAGTCTCTGAGGTCTGATGGGTTTGAATTAATTCTTCATTTCCCCCACCATGTAGCTCTGTATAGTTTTAACAACATCAGTTTTCTCATCTGTAAAGTGGGAAAAAGCATAATATATACTCTCTCTGTATAAGACCAAGAGAGAGATTTATTTTAAGAAATTGACTTAGTAATTGTGGGAGCTGGCAAATTTAAAATCTATAAGGCAGACTCACTGGAAGGAAACTCCGGAAAGAGTTAAAGACATAGTCTTGAGCCTCAAATCCACAGGGTAGGCTAGCAAATTGGAAACCTAGGCAGGATGTCTACGATACTGTCCTGAGGCAGATTTCTTTTTTATCTGAGAAATCTCAGTTTTGCTCTAAAGACTTTCCACTGATTAGATAAGACCCACCCACATTATGGAGGGTAATTTCATTTGCTTAAAATTGATTATAAATGTTAATCACATCTGTAAAATACCTTCCTAGCACCATGTAGTATTTCACCCAACAACTGGGCACCATAGCCTAGCTAAACTGACATAAAATTAACTGTCACATGTTTTAGTGTAGAAAACTAGTTAATGTGTGGGGAAATTGAAGCACTTTGGAAGGCCAGAGACTGGAGATGATGCTCTCTTTGCAAGCACTGGAGGAGGGGAAGTACAGGTGGCGGGAGGAGGAGGGGGTGGTCTTAGTCTACTATCTTTAGATTCTTGTTATAGATTGTCATGGCCATTAAGACCCTTGCTTTGCAAATGCTCTACTTTGCCACATATAACCTTGTGGACTTCAGCAAGTTGCAAATTCCCATGGGCCCCTCAGATTCCTTACCAAAGAGGGTGCTAGTGATGGTTTCCTTATGATGAGAGGCTGTTTGCTAGGAGTGAATAATGTGATACATTAAATTTCATAGGACTATGCCTGGATATCCTAGTATTTCATACAAATGAGCTATTTAAAAAAAAAAAGTTTCATCTGATCTTCAAATTCCATGTGATTGGCTTATTACTAGGGTAAAAGATAATTTTGCAAAAGTGGGACATATTTGAGAATGAAAGAGGGGTTTGTGAATGTTTACTCTGGTAAAGCAAACATAGACCTGAGTATCTGGGGAAAACCAGGCCATATGGTGAACCTAGCTGTACTGAAATTTGCTGTGGATTTCCTTTCAGAGTTGAAAGTGCTTAATACATTAAGTTTCTTAACTCTTTGAAGCATTTTTGGTTTGGTTTGGTTTGGTTTTTTCTTCACAACTAGTTAGTCATCACATATAGTTTGATTCTGGCAGCTAGGATGGACATAACTGCCTTAGGCAGACTCTATTCATTCCTTATGGGTGGGTGGTGTTAGATAAAATTTAATTTTTCCTGAGGGTCCCTGCAGATGGAATTTAGCTAGCTTTATGGCATCAAATTCAATGTCTTACTGCTCTTATTTAATATGTAGACATACCCACAAGAAGGCTGGTGTGCCAGCCAAGTTCAAATCACTGAATAAATGATATTTATAGTTATCTCTATTTTTCTATGAGCAAGACAATTTCCACTTCAGGAATTCTGTGTTGCTGTAACAAAACTACAGCATCCTGAAACCATATAACATGTGGAATAAGGAAAGTGTGGGGGAAGTAAAACCCACTTTATAAATGCCAAATAATATATTCTATTGAATTGCTCATGTATTGCATGTTCTTTGCTTTGGTTGCACTCTTTACCCCCACTCCAGTTGTAAGGAAGTAATGCATTTTCTCACCTTTGCCTTTTCTGCCATGATAGGCTGTCACTGAGATAGCATCTGTAGCCTCAAATTCGAAAAGGCTCCTAAAAGCAACCCACAAGGTTCAAATGGTTTGCTGGTCAAGGTTCAATCAAAGAGCAGATAGAGAATAAAGAATTTAGTAAAATGATTAAACCTTATACAATTCTGATTGAGCAAATCTATGTAAACCTGCCATACCCGTATCTAGTGATAAGCCTAATGTTAACAAGGACATCAGCAGGGAAAGGCGGATAGCTCTCAGTGGTGGAGATCAAGGAGCAAAGGAACCTGGGGTGGGGTGGGGGGGCAGGCTGGCACCATGCTTGTCTCTCACTGGGTCCAGTATCAATGATGTAGGTGATCTACTGGGGAACTCAGCATCCCTAGTGCACATGTGCATAGCTCAGCGTCCTGTGCGATTGAAGGAAGAAGTCCTGGGAGTCTGGTTACACCCTTAAGATGAGTGAGAATATCAGCAATTATATGAGTGAGCGACAACAGGACCCAGCCTAGGGTGACTTAGACCATAGAAGTGTCTGCTTCTTCACTGCTGCCTTGCAAATCTCATACAAACTTCTCTGGTGGCCAATTGACCCAGCAACATGTAGGAAAAGGAACTCTGGAAAATGCAGTTCTAGCTAAGCCCGCACAGGGTACAGATACCATCAACAATTTCAATAAGTTTCTCATGGCAAAATATAAATTGAAAAGTGCTTAACTAGTTCCATTTCCCAAACCATTCTTGCTCCTCAGTCTTAGGAAGCCCTCTGCTCCGACGGAGTCTTCTACGGCTACTCTTGGTCACCTGTACATTGTTTGAGAACTACATTCAGGCAAAACTGAGTGATGTTAGGACAAGACTATGACATAATTTCAAGGCCTAACACTCCTCTCCTTTAGTAGTACTAGATAAACCAAAATTGTAAAGGAATTATTTAAGTTCAGAAAGCAGATTATGGTCAATGGTGAGGAATGGTGACTCTGGGATTAGCCTAGGTTGAAACCATTGCTCTTTCTCCTACCAGTTGTATGCTCTGAAGCAATCTCTATTTGAGCTTTCTCATCTGTGAAATGGGGATAATAATAGCCACAGCCTCCTCCCATGTGGCCATTAAATATTTCAAACATATAAAGTGCTGTGATCACCGCTGTGCTTCATAAATCTTGACTAATATAATTACACCGGAAATCTACTTGAACTATAATTTGTTGTATACTATTTCAAAGTCTTCATGATCAGAAAAATTGATCTGCCTTTATCTTTTTAAAGATAGGCTGATCTTCAAAAATAAATACTGTGTTGGATATGAATACTGCACCTTGTCATTTATGTTCCTATGGGGGGAATCCCTTCCTGAACTGATTTTATTAAGGCCCTTGGCTTTGCCATCTGCTTTCACCTGAATGCCCATGACCTAAATTAAGGTGTTCATAATTTTCTTCTCTTCCCTTATCTCATGGATTTGGAAAAGTATGTTTGCCCTTAAAAAATGTGAGAGGGGCCAGTGCATATATCACCAACTACTTAAAGCATTTCTTTTCTTTTTCTTTCCTCAGTTATGTTCACTTAAGCCTGTTTGCATAGATAATATTTCCATTGAGTCTGGGAACCACCAGTAGCCCCAAAGTGTTGATTTCTTGATCTGTAAGTAGATCCTACTTATCCTTAGAAACCCATTCTAGGGAGTAGTACCCTGCCCTACACCTTATGGTGATGTGTTAATACAAGGTGGCGAGAATACTAGGCAGCTGTCTTTCTGAGCTTTCAAAGGAGCAGACTGGAACTTAGAGCCAAGTTTGTCCATATTTGACCATTTTCACCTTGTGAAGTTGTGAATGGAATTTCCCACCATGCATTAGGTGGAAAATGTGAGTAATTGCATTTGCTTCAGTGAGTAAAATATATATTTTATTATCATTCTTAGAGTTGAGGAAATTATGTTTTCTAGCTTTGTTGTACATAGATCAAAGAAGAGACTCTCATTTATGCCAGATTTCACTATATATTAAACGAGCTATTTTTGGTGAGATTATGAGGTAACCAAAACTCTTTCTAGTTTAATTTTACCTTTAACTGGATTCAGATTGCTTTAACTGAAGAGTCAAAGGGCCTGACCTCTAATTCATTAACATAATCAGAAGCACATGTAAGCTACTGGCTGCCAATCTGCTTGCGAGTCAGTGATACAGCAGTCTTGGAGGGTTTACTCAGTGGTACTCTGGGGGTATTTTTAGGTACATGGGAGAGGGAAAAATAGAAAGGGAAAGAAATACAAATGCAGTATGCAAAAGTTTGCAAACAAGTTGGCGTCCAACTTTTCATAAAGTGTAAGGCAATCGTTTTTTAGATGGAAGGATCATGGAAATAACCCCTCCTTGCCCTCACAAATATTCATCCCTAAGTTTTATTTATTCTTTAATTCCTGAAAATTCCAGTGGCAGGTGATTGTAATAGCTCCTTATGAGACAAACTCTCTTGTGGAGTATTAGTTCTCAAAGCAAATTAACTTTAGGTAAGAATTTAAATAGCAGAGGAGGAGAATATAAGGCTGAAAATTTGCCTCCTGACACACATAGAGGTTAGAAGAGCAGAAAGAAAAGCCCTTGTTGAACTGAAACAAGAACACGGTAAAGTGGGTGATGGCTGAGCCCCGCCTAACCCTTCGGGATTCGTCCCTAGGAGGATTTTTGCAAATGTCCTCCTTCTCCACCTTTCTATTTTACTTTTAAAACACTTCAGTTTTGTAAAAACATTTTCATTGTGTGTGTGTGTGTGTGTGTGTGTGTGTGTGTGAAAACTTTAGAGAAATAAATTAGATACAGAAAAGTTCAGGTTTTTATTTTTATTTTTTGACATCTGGCAAAGAAATAAAAATATATGGGACATTTTTTAAGTGTCATAATGAGGAGTTTATCTGTTTAGTTTCAGTGTCATACCTCACCTCACCTTTACATGGTGGAGTCATCCTGGCTGGTTAGCCCACCTTTATGGTGGAGTCATCAGTGCTGATCAACTCTGATTATTGTAGTGCTTATACCTTACTCATATCTGCAATGAGACACATTTGTCCCTGGAGACAAATTTCATGTAGGATAACTTGGTTGTCCTTAAATTTGTGTTGCTTTCGTTCTATAATTTAATTCTCCAAATCATATTTCTGTATTGTACATAAAACTTGTCACCGTCACATAAGTCTGCGGCAAGAGAAATATTGATATTTTTTGTGACCCAGTAACACCTTTCATCCGTAAACTGATCTGAGGGAATGATTCGATTACTTTATCATTAAACATTCATTGTGAAGATGTTTTAGTCTCACCAAGAATCTCTTTGCTGTTTTTTTTCCCCACAAATACATTTTGATGATCCCTAGAAAGTTTCATTAACTCAGTCCAAAATACAGTAACTGGTAGATAGTAATTACTCAATAATTTGAATGGACTGGTCTGATATTTTATATAAAGCAGCTGAGATTAAATGGGAACGTACCTAATGGTCCAGATCTAAAAAGCTAGTGCTAAACTTTCTATAATGAACTCTCAGTAACCAGTGTGTGTAATGCATTTTGCAGAACATTTACTATTTCATGCCCATTTCCTACTACTCCTCACTTATTCTCTGGTCACCTTCCTCTACTACCACCCTTCTCACGTAGACTTTCTGTAACACTCCTCAAAACTCTTACGTGGCTCGAGGTCTCAATTTTCCTTAAAGCACTATCGGTATTAGGTGCTTATATATTTCCTACGTCATTTTTAAAAATCTATCCTAGTTTTGAGAGAACTATGGTAGACAGAACAACTTTAAAGTCAGAAGGAATTGGGTTAGAATCTCCTCCAGTTATTACCTGCATTTACATAAATGAGTCCCATGGAGATTCATTGTCCTCATCTATAAAATAGATAAATGGATGCAATGGCTGTGTCATAGGGTTCTTTTTTTTTCTTTTGTAGAATAAGTTTCCAATACATTTTCCTTTTTTATACTTTCCTTACTCCCTTTTGCCTCCCTAGATCCGGATTTTGTGGTTTGTTTGCTTGCATCTTTTATTTCTTTGCTAATGAAACTTATGTTTCCTTCCACTTAAACACCAGCGCTATTGCCCAGATGTGGCAAGTATTGCCCTCTCAGGTGTGTTTCCCCTCAAAGCACCTCACCCATCATTATCATGAACTATATTACTGGAAGACGAAGAGCAATTTTTCACTTTTGTGTTCTATTTGGATTAGCATCTCCGAACTCTTTTGGATGACTTGCTCTTGAATGTACAGAAAAACATAGTCTTTAGTTCTATACTTTAAGTAGAACATCCCGACTCTATGACTTTGTTTTCCATCATTATTTTACCTAATGATTGGACAGCAAATATTTTCATGTTTGTCTCTATTCTTCTGTATATGGAAAATAAAACAATTTTGTAAAGTTAAAGAACAACAACAACAACAAACAAACAACTGCTTTTCCTCTTTCCTCTTCAGGACTAGCGTTCTTTCCTTAATGCTTTCTATTCAAGATATGGTCCTTGGATCATTAGCAGGAGTATTCACCTGATAGCTTGTTAGAAATGCAGAACCTCAGGCCGGGCCTAGACTGGATAAATCAGAATCTGCATTTCCTCAAGATCCTCATTTCATTACTATGTACTATAGTGCTTGAGAACTTCTTTTAAACATATTGATTAAAAAAAAAAAATCAAAAGCTATTTTTGGCCTGGAAAAAAAGATCAGAAAAATAGAGACAGTATTTAAATATCACTCATAAACTAAGCAAATGGGGGACTGAAAAAATGTCTTACTCTTTAGGCCTTGCCATAATATACATGATAAACTAATTGCTAGTAGAAGTGACAGCCGACGATGTCAGTCATGACAAAGGAGAGGGTAGGGTAAGTTTTTCTGCTTAGTGCTGAATGAAGCCATGGAAAATGTTGTTCGCAACCACCCCGATGTTATAAAGAAAAAAATTACCGAGTGACATATTTCTAGATTAAAAGGAAATATTAAAACTGGCTTTCAATATTTAAAGCTTACTTAACTAGTAACACTTCGCCTGACACTGACTCGTGCCATTTTATTTCATTCTTCTTTTGATCCATGCAAATAGTTACATGGTTTAAAATATATTATCATGTCACCTTTTTGAATAGATTAGATGAAAGAATTTTTTGATACTGGGTGATGAACCCTATGGCCAAGCCTTGATGAGACAATGTTGTCAATAAAGCAGTGATTCTGGGCAAGAAAGCCCCTTTCCCCTTTTTAAAAATAATGAAAATGCATTATTTATACCTCCTTTTTCAGTATTGTGCTGATAATTGATGAGAAGTTTCGTTACCATTTATTCGATGTGCCTCTCTGGGTGTAGGAGTTGTCCGTCTCAATTTTTTTTTTGCGTGTGTGTGGGATCAATATTGTTTGGTCTGTGATTGGAAAAGATGCAAAGGGTATCACAAGAAGTGTTAAAATAAAATGATTTCTGTTCTACTTTCTTTTAAACAGACTCGGGCTATTATTATTATCATTATTATTTTCCTTTGCTTCCCATGTCAAGAGCTAGGTTCCTTTCCCATACTTGGTATGTAGTACATCTTTTTTCTCGGAGTTAATTCTCCCAGTCTGGTGTGTCAGCCAGGATAAACAACACTTGATGAATGAGACTCAAGGTGTTTAGTCACCTGAAACAGCTGTTTGAAGTAACTCTACACACAGCCTGAGGCCTGTGTTTTCACAGCTGTGAGAACTCTTCAAAAGCTTTCCCTCTTGGCCTCACTCTTTGCTGTGGCTTTAAACTCTTAGCGCAAAATCTGGACTATTTCAAAAGAGCAGAATGAAACTAGAGACAGTAATTTTGCATGATTTCGAGCCAAAAATGGCCTAAAATAAATAAATGAAGTACATTTGAAAGTGCTTTACCTAGGTGGGCTATATATCTGAGAATTGTTCTCCCTCTCTACGTCCCCATATACTCTCTTAAAAGGGAGATGTGTGGCTGAAACATTACGCTTTGTTTATATGGCAGTATTTTCATTTTCTGTTCTGATCCTCTGACACCAAGGCTAAAATCTTATGAGCTTGGAACTATATGTACCTGAATTAAGCTCAGGGAATTGCTGGATGTTTGAGAGAGTTCCAGGCTCATAAATCGACCTAAGGTGATTAAAAATGGCATTCTTTGCCAGCCTGCTTAGGTGATTCAGGCTTTTGAAGTTCCTCTGATGTCTTCTATTGGCCTGGCATGCTTAGCTCATAGAGCAAGCTTAAATGTGACCACTACATTTGTTATAAGGCCCAGACTTCCTTGGGTCTGTTTCAACAGCAGCTGTTTTTCTTCCTCTTGTATATAATGGAAAGGACATAGTTGCTTCTCACAAAGAATCCCATTACTTCTTGCTGAAGAGACATAAGGATCATCATTTTTGTTCGGAATGACAATCTATTTTTTTTCCTTTAGAGATTTTATTTCTGCATTTTGAAAATGTACTTGCCTTTTATAAAATTTTCATATGATTCGTAATAAATAGGTTTCCAACCATTCTCCTGTATTTAATTAAATAGAATCATAGGTACGGTTTATCCAATCACTTCATGAATATGAATTTGATGTCTGACAGGTGCCAACAACTGGGTTAATTGCTGAGGATATAGAAGTACAATAGACAAAGTCCTGCCACCGCATGGCTTAAAATTCAATTGGGAAAACATGCATTAAATAAGGAACAAGACAAATAAATAATGAGTATTTTACAATCAAGGTAAGTGCCACAAAGGAAGCGCCAGAATGGAATGAGAGCAAATAATCCATAATGGTGACTATCTCACTTTCTCTGAAGCCTTTGATTTTAAGATAATGTTAAAATCAACTCTGATAATGATTTTTGTTATAGTGTTATCTTAGTGCACTAGTTATTATAAGAAAATCCTTTTAGTATTATGTATTTCATGTTGACTCATACAGTATTTTGGCCATTATGTTTCTAAGTCTCAGTTTTCATAAATATGCTGAAATTTAAATATATTTTTATTATTCTCAAATATTTATGTAAAATATTCAGCAGATTTGACACATGGCATTGAGGAACTATGGAATTTATGCTGTTTTGTTTAGACATGTCTTCTCTGAATGATTTCCTATGACAAAGATAGAGTCAAGTTAAATCAATTTATTTCTTCATTTATTTATTCATTCATTGCACAGTTCATTGACTACCTACTACGTGCTATGTTTGTTCCTGGGAATACAAAATGAATAAATAAATTACAGCTCTTGTTTTTGTAAGCTGACAATTACTTCTGTAACTAATAAATTCTGAATTTTAAACGGACAAACAGGAATGGGCACATTGCAGCCCAAGCGGCCCTGCCTGGGTTTTACAGACATTGAACTAAGAATGGAGGTTTCTTTCCTAAATGGTTGAAAACACTCGAAACGAGAATAGTGTTTCGTGAACATGAAAACTATATGAAATTCAAGCTTCAATATCATAAATAAAGTTTTAATGGAACACAGCCACACTCATTCATTTACGTATTGTCTTCAGCAACTTTTGCTCTGCAATGTCAGAGTTGAAGAGTTGCAACAAAGATTATAGGGCCCACAAAGCTGGAAATATTTACTCTCTGGCCCTTTATAGAAAAAATCAACAGGTCCTTGGTCTAAAGTAATCAAAGTTTATTTCTTATTAATAAAATCATAGTTCCCACCCATAAGCATCCCTCCTCAAGATAGTGATTCAGGGACTCAGAGCATTTCTGTTTCCGGTCTCTGGGAGCCGTAGGGGCTTATTTGCAGCATGCTGGAAGGACAAAAGCATAGTGGATAATGTATGAGCAGCATTATTTTGAATGAGGTCTAGGTGTATAATACACATTGATTCAGCTCACAGTAGTTTAGCTGGAATGCAACTCTATAGCCACACTTAATTATAAATAAGACAGGGGACTTCTGACAAGGAATAGAGGAAGAGGCTTAGGAACCAGCCACTAGCCTTTGCTATAATTTTCCCCTCAAAGTCATTAACCATATGAGGCAAACATGTAAACAGATAATTATCATATTCTGTAATGATTTAATTTATGAAGTTATATCAAAGGTAGAGCAAAAGCAGAAAGAAATAAAGATTTCAGTTAATGGTAAATTCCAGAAAGTTGCTGCAAAGAGAAGAGAGTAGCATGCAAAAGTTATAACATAAATATTACAAGTTCCAGGATAGCAATTTATATAGGGTGCTAATGAAACTTTGAGATGCTAGTGGGAGTATCTAAATTTGTATGGGTGAGTCAGGAAATATTTACAAAGGGACTATCATTTTTATGATAAAATAATAATTAGTGTTTATTGAGCACATATTATGGTTTAAGACGCAGCAGGAAATCTTAATGTATTAAATATTTGTATTTGTCAATCACCAAAAACATATGAGGTAGGTTTTTTCACTATTTATCCGTAAAAATAGTAAAAACTAGGATAGATTAATATTTTTATTTCCTCAAGGTCACATTTGAACAAATTGGGACCTAAACCCACATCTTTCTGAATACAAAACCTGTGCCCTTGACTCTCTGTCATACTGTACAAACAGGATAGCAGATGGATAACAGAACAGAACCACTCCTTGTAGTGGGTACTTTATATTGCAAATAATGAGCTGAGTAAAGCAGAACACATAGAGAATAATAATAATAAATAATTCTAGGTGACAGGAATATGTGGTGAACATGGAGGAGAAGTAGACAATAAGGATGAACAGCAATTTGGATATCAATCTAGAGTTATGGGGATCTAGGAACTATTTTATGTGGAACACTAACAAGATCAAATTTGAGTTTCCAAGAGATAACTTGGGTAGCTAGTGAAGGTAAATTTGGCTGGAGAGATGATGGAATTTTTGAAGGGACAGATAAGACAAGTACATTTCTAGGGTGTGAATTTTCTTAGAATATATCATTTGTGGGATCCCTGGGTGGCGCAGCGGTTTGGCGCCTGCCTTTGGCCCAGGGCGCGATCCTGGAGACCCGGGATCGAATCCCACATCGGGCTTCCGGTGCATGGAGCCTGCTTCTCCCTCTGCCTATGTCTCTGCCTCTCTCTCTTTCTATCTCTGTGACTATCATAAATAAATAAAAAAAAAAAAATTAAAAAAAAAAAAAAAAAAAAAACACTTGACTTTAAAAAAAAAAAAAAAAAAAAAAAAAAGAATATATCATTTGTAAAACAGAAAGTTGATGAGAATTTCCCTAGTCAACTAAATTTTTAATGAAATTCAATTCAGTAAAGAAATAAGATAGTAGGAACTTCTAAAAGTTACCTCCCATTTTGTTTTGCTTTCATTTTGTTTTACCTTGATATTTAGTATGTAATAGACAGATTACCAAAGTTGCCATGGACAAACCTGTGAAGTACCTTTGATTCACAAAGCATTTAAGGAAGACTAGGATCTTCATTATTTTCTTAGGTGGAACTTTTATAGAGCTGAAAACAGCAAAAAACGAAACCCCTTATGGACACTAATGCAAACATTACCTGGCATTTGTACAAAAATTTTATGAGTTCTTTCTCACCATAAAGGGCAGTGCTCTTTTATTACTCAATTTAATTAAAACTTGTTCTAGAGACCACCTATGCAACACAACCACTTCTCACTTCCAATTCTAGCAGAGAAGGGCTCCTTAGATCTTTATTTTGAGGATCTTCAGTGTTTTTCTTCACTTTCCTTTGTAGGCTGGTGGAATGGACTATTGGTTTTCTTGATAATAATCAAAAACTTTTTACATGATCAACTAATATTTTGGGTTAGAAATTTTATTATTCTAAGACTTAGTATTCCTTTGTGCAATTGATTAGCTTACAAGTAAATGATTTTATATAGAGCCTGAATTTTATATTCGCTATATTTTTTAAGCATAAACACACTTTAGATATTAAATCAATAATATCAAATTTGAATTTGTTTTACTCTAAAGCTATTCTATTTCAATAGGACCTTGGGGTATATGTACATTTTCTAAACTACATAGTTCTATTTTGTTGTTGTCAGAGCCATGTTTTCTCTTAAAATGGTCTCAGATGACCAGGTATTTGCTGAAGTTCTATCCTTCTTTACTGTCATTGCCATTGATTAATATACTTGGTATTGATATATAATAAGGAAACAATAAATGTTGGCTAATATTATTTAAGGTAATAATAATGCCATACTTTTTGAAGTAAAAATCATCCCAATTCTATCAAGAGGGTTCTTTTGGGGGGCACTTGGGTGGCTCAGTCAGTTGAATGTCCAACTTTTAATTTTGGCTCAGGTCATGATCTCAAGGTGATGAGATCAAGTCCCTCGTTGGGCTCCACATTCAGCATGGAGTCTGCTTGTCTCTCCCTCTTTTCTTCTCCCCCACTCTCTCTCTCTCTCAAATAAGTAGACAATAAAGAAAAAAAAATGATCTTATTAAAAAATAAAAATGAATGAATGTAGGACATGATTGCACAATGATTTCATAGTGATGATTGTTGATGATGAGTCTGCAATGAGAAAATTACGTAGAGAAAAGACATAGAGACTGTTGGAATGATCGAATTATAGATAGTAAGGATCCTTCCCAAAGAATGTAGCATTTCAGTATAGGCCTAAAGGAGATGATGGGGGAGACCTTGCAGATATAAGATGAAGAGTACCCTGGGAAGAGAGAATACCAAGTGCAAAAGACCTTAGGTGGGGGTACATGCCTGCATGTTCAAGGAATAATAAAGAGTAAAGAGAGAGATGGTGTGAGTATGGGAAATAGTTTTAAGCCATTTATAAAGACTTCACCTTTTATTCTTGTGAAATGAGAAGACATTGGAGTAGAAGAGTAGCAAGATCTGATTTTGTTTTTTTTTTAAAGATTTTCTTTATTTTAGAGAAAGAGATTGAGAGAGAGAGAGAGAGAATGAGCAGGGGAACAGGAAGACTCCGCACGGAGCTCAGTCTGACTAGGGGTTCAATCCCATGGCCCTGAGATTATAACTTGAGCCAAAATCAAGAGTTGGAAGTTTAACTGAGCCACCTATGCACCCCAAGATCTGATTTTGTTTTAAAAGGATCACACTTATTGCTATGCTGAGAATAGACTTAGGAAGGCAAAAGCAAAAGTGGAAAAATCAGTTTGGAGTCTAGTGTAATCATTCAGGCAAGAGATCATGGCGGTTGGGCTATGATGGTAGCTGTGAAATGTTTGAAAAGTAGTCAGATTCTGATTGTATTCTGAATGTAGAGATACCAGAATATTTTGTAGATTGTGCATGAAAAAGAGTTAGAGATGGCTCAATTTTTTTGGATTGAGTAACTGGAAAGATGGCAATGCCATTTCTGAGAGTGGAAAGACAGTGGAAGGGGGAAGTAGGTGTTGAGAGAAGACCGGCAACTCAGTTTTGGCATTGCTCTTAGATATCCAAGTGGAGGTAACACATAGAAGCTGAATACCTGAGCCTGGAATTCAGGGGACAGGCCCAAACTGAAAATATACATTTGGGTCACAACTACATGAAAGAGCTCTGGGAATACAGCTGAAAAGGTAATAGTACTTAAAAAAGTAGGCCAAGAGAGATGAGAAAAAACAAGAGAGGGTCATGTCTTGGAAGACAGTGAAGAAAACATTTTGAAGATTTTTTAGACTGTAACATGCAAAATATCCTTTAAACTGTAATTTCAAAGACATATTTGGCTATAATGCCGTAATCCAATAAGCCCATGAATATTTTCTTAATATATTAGGCACAGGTTATGAAGTCAATAGTCGCCAAAGTAAGACAGTTCTTGGCTTGTTGAAAGTTCAGATTCCTGGAAGAGTGTGAGTATATTAATGGAACATTACTCAGCCATCAGAAAGGACAAATACCCACCATTTGCTTTGATGTGGATGGAACTGGAGGGTATTATGCTGAGTGAAATAAGTCAATCGGAGAACGACAATCATCATATGGTTTCACTCATATGTGGAATATAAGAAATAGTGAAAGGGCTATAAGGGAAAGGAGGAAACTGAGTGGGGAAAAATTAGAGATGAAGACAAACCATGAGAGGCACCTAACTCTGGGAAATAAACAAAGGGTTGTGGAAGGGGAGGAGATGGGGGATGGGGTGACTGGGTGACAGGCACTAAGGAGGACACTTGATGGGATGAGCACTGGGTGTTATACTATACGTTGGCAAATTGAATTTAAGTAAAAAAAATTTTTTTTAAGATTTCTGAGTGTATTATCAATAGTATTTATTTAAAAGGGGATCAGTATTTGCATTGTTTTTTTCAATTTCTGCATAAAATATTCATATCAATATTGCTCTTAACAATGAAGCAACAGTGCAGGAAAAAAAAAAACCAACAACAACAACAGGTCATGATCATATAACAGTTTAGAAATATTTGGGTTTTTAGTACCTAGAATACAGAATAGATGATGGTCCCTAGAACTTAAACTCTTCTTATATAAGCAGATTTAGTACTCACTTTGTATTAAACAATTTAGTGTCTCTCTAGCCCCTTGATTAATTTGGGCAACTGTCTTACAGATCTCATTCCTCTCATTTTTGACTTTCATGTTGCTAAACTATAACGCTGTTAACATCTATTTCAAGTAATCTCCCTTCCCTGGTGATTGATGTTAGATACAACAATTATGATGCCAACGCTGGGAATAATTCTTCACAGATGTTGTCAAATTACAGGTTAAATGGGGAAAAGAGTTTCTTTCTTCCGGCCACCCACTCTTCATTCCCTTGAAATAGGTGCGTGGTGCCGTGCATCCTGTGCTGTAGGTATGCCAATTCCCCATCCTGTTGCTCATCTGGTTTAAATGACTTCCATTTGCTGTTTCAAAGAATGACAGAATGTTATGTGGAGAGTGCTTTGCAGGTAATAGAATGCAATAATCCAGCCTTGAATTTTAACTGGCAAAGGGAAGTCCACGGAGTCTGGCGCAGTCCTGATGCTTTTTCCCTTATTATAAAACAACATTTGCCACTATGAATACAAAACAAAAAACAAAAAAAAAAAAACAAATAATACGATGACTATGATTTACTTCAAACTACCACAGAGAAGGAAAGTGGTCTTGAGTTGGTAATTGTTAAGGCTGGGTGATAGATAACATCGAGTCTGCTTCTCGATCTGTTTAACATTACATTAATAACAACAACAAAAACATTAAAACTAAAAGCAGAGTTTATGTTATTTTAACCCCTTCATAAACAGTTATGTTCTCATAGGAAGGAAATACAGAAAAATTCCACAGGTAATACTTTTCTTGGTTATTTAAAGGAATGAAGTCATATTTTCTTGGCCATTCAGTTTGAACCAGTAGATTACGGTATACATTCCTTTAGTTTTGCATTTATTTTTGTAAGTGAGTTCATTGCAGTTCTCAGCAGGAAAGGAGGGAAGGATATGAGGTGAAGAACAGAAGAAAAAAAGAAAAGGAAACTTGGGTTGCCAAGTAAACAAGTAAGGTTAGAAAAAAGATTTGGGGATTTACATTTTAGCCTCAGCTTTCACCTGACATCATTGTAAACCAAGAAAATTTGATCTATGTTTTAGCTGAAGCTCCTCTACCTGCATAAACTGAGGCTATTTGACGTATTCCCATAGAGGCATCAGGAGGCTCTATTAATAAATGTTGGTCCAGAATATAAACTTAAAGATGCTCCGTATCTCCCATTGGAGTGGGAATAATGACAAGTATTGTTCTATGGCATAATTTATTTAATTTAATTTTTATGTTTTAAAAAAGTTTCATTCACGTATTCATGAGACACACACAGAGAAGCCGAGACACAGGCAGAGGAAGAAGCAGGCCCACTGCAGGGAGCCCATCACAGGACTTGATCTCAGGACCCCAGGACCCCAGGACCATGACCAGAGCCAAAGGCAGATGCCAGTGAGCCACCCAGGTGACGCATAATTTATTTTAAATACAGTCTCCCCACTCAAGGTAGAAATATTTTAAGGGGAAAATATATTTTTCTCTCTTTGAACTATAAGTTGTCAAACATTCACCTGCTCTAATATTGCCAATATATCTTAGCAATATTTCATTGAAAGTGTTCCACCAATAGTCTATTTTTTTGCATATGATAAATCTCTAAAGAGAACATTACTTCCCTTTAAATCACTTGCCAATATCTCAAACTATAATAATCAGGAAGTATTTCCAAGTGTCTACTTGAAATTCTTACCACTGCAATTTAAAATCATTAATCTTAAATTTTCAAGGCATTTCCACCAATTTTATTTCATCATTCTTATTATTTTCCAAATGAATCAAATATAGTTTTACTTGTAATAACTTGAGTGGGTTTAGCTATAAGGTTTTCCAGGCTAGAGGCTGAAAGAGAAAAGAGGAAGATAGAAGTAGAAGAATCCAGGGATATGGGGACTTGACTGATGGTTTGACTACTTTCTGATGAAATGCGTACAGCCCAGGTTTGACTGTCTTAAAAAGAAGGATAAATCCAACCTCAGCCAATAACTGTATTTAAGACAATACAATTTTAAAGGGCGGTATGGCAACTGAGGTCTTCAAGCAGTTGTGAAACTGCATTTAGTTTACATTAGTGACTAGGATTATAAAGAAAGGAGGATGTGGGTGGGGGTTGGGTGTGTGGCTATAGGATTCTGCAGAGCTAAACAGAATTGTGGTAGATCAATTACAACCATGTCCTCAATTCTCTACCTTACCTTAGATCCACATTCTTAGTTGACTTAGTAACTTTAACAAAAACATATATTTAATTTATTTATTCATGAGATACACACAGAGAAGCAGAGACATAGGTTGAGGGAGAAGCAGGCTTCCCATGGGGAGCATGATGCGGGACTTGATCACAGGACCTCAGGATCACAACCTGAGTCAAAGGCAGATGCTCAACCACTGAGCCACCCAGGTGCTCCTAACTTAGCAATTTTTCTCATTGAGCAAGTAGAGTCTATTGTTCCATCCTTTATATCTGGATTGGCCTCGTAACTTGTTTTGGCTGATGGAATGCATACTTCCATGCTCTCTCCCAGACATCTGCCAACAGGTTCTGTGTAAGCCTGGGCTGGTCTGCTCAAGGAAAAGAAATAAATGGAAGCAAAATGAAGTCCCCAATCAATCACAGAAAGAGCCATTAGCTGAACATAACTGAGAGAGCCAGCAGAGACCAGAACAACTGACCAGCTAAGCCCAGTTTTAACCATAGACTTGTGGAATCATAAATTAATAAGATGTTTATTAATTGCTTAATTAATTAAGATATTGCTTTAAGTCACTAAGTTTTGGGAGTATTTGTAACAGCAACAGACAGCAAATATTTGGAAAATACAAGTAGCATTTAATAACTAAGCAAGTAAATAATGCAAATTTAAGTGGGAAAAATGATTAAAATAGAATTTTACACCATGGATTTGGGGGAGAGGGCATTCAGACAGGTTTTCTAAGGATAGCCTCTCCTAGGTTGGTATTTGGGCAGGAATCTGAATTATGTGGAGTAACTAGCAATGGGAAGAACTAAATAAGGCAGTAGATAACCAATATAAAGTGGTTATATAAAGATCAATAGTGAGTACTCTATAAACACTCCACCAATGTATAGATTTGATTAAGCTATTCCTTGTGTTTTTGAATTACCATGCCAAATATATTCACCTTCTGCACTCAAAAATCAAAATGAATATACATTTAACCATCTACTCTTACGCTACACATCTTTAAAAATAGCAACACTTTTGAGCATATGAATTAAACATGATTAAATAGATTTTATCATTCATTAAGAAAGCAGACTCAGATCTCTCATTAAGTTACCTCAGATTTGGAAGCCTATTTAGTTTTTAGTATGTAAACAAAACCAAATAAAATTTTGGGAGACAAAGATAAGGAAAAAAGAGTCAAATTTGCAGTTTCTCTGGAGTTGAGAGAAAGACACAAGTGAAACACTTGAGGCATGTATGGTCTTGTCAAAAGGAGAAACATGGTTTTTGGAATCAAGAAGGCATTTCAGAGTTAAGGTCAGTAATAGCTTTCTGCCCAATATGAAGGCTGTCCAATGCTGATTTTTTTTTTTAAAGGAGGTAAAGGTTACATGACATAAAATTAAAGTGTGCAATTCAGTAGAATTTAGTACATTCACAATGTGGTACAAGAATCACTGCTATTTAGTTCCAAAACATTTTCACCATTTCCATTGAAATCTAGTCCCCATTAAGTGGATACTCCCCAAACCTTCAATACCCCTGGCTTCTGGTAACCACTAATCTGTTCTCCGCCCCTATGGATTTACTTATTTTGGATATTTTACATAAATGGAATAATAAAATGTATGACCTTTTGTGTCTGGCTTCTCTCAACTTATTTTTATGGTTCATTCATGTTTTGGCATGGATCAGTAGTTCAATCCTTTTCATAGCTAAATAATATTTCTTTTTATAGATACACCATATTTTTCATCCGTTTATCCACTCCTGGAAATTGAATTGTTTCTAGGTTTTGGCTATTGTGGATAGAGCTGCTATGAACTTTCACATATCAAGATTTGTTTGAATATCTGTTTTCAATTCTTTGGAGGATAAACCTAAGAGTGGAATTTCTAGATCATATCATAATTCTACATTCTAGACGAATTCTTGATGTGGGTGTCCATAAGATACAAAAAGGGTATGAGTGAATATCAGAAGGTATGAAAAAACCACTACTCTAGGGACATGCATTATTTGATATGACAGTAGCAAAGGGCTAGAATAAGGGAGAAGTAAGGGAGGATACTGGAAATTTACATAGGAATTTAAATGATCACAAAGGACCTTATGGATGAAAAACCTTGGATTTCACCTGTGTAGAATTTTCATGATAAAAATTCCAACTTGCAGGCTCAGATCCAACTAGTTTATGAGTGAACCCAAATAAAAATAAGCAGCATGTATCAGACACAGGTGTCTAGATTTATTTATAGTTCAAAGCTTAAGTGTAAATACATGCACCCGCATACATATGCATATATATATATATATATATATATATATATATATATATATATTCAGTGATGACCCATAGTGGAGATTAAATTGCAACCAGGACAGAGAGATATATAATGAGTTTTCAAGATTAGAAAAGTCACTCTGACAGCAAACAGGTAAAGAATTTTATGGCGGTGATGGGAATGAGGTTGCACCTAAAGGCCGAAAGAAGGGAAGTTGGTCAGGCATGATGTGCTGAAAGCTTCGGCAAGGGCAATGCTCCCAAGGGTTTTGTGGAAGAACCATATTGTAGAGATTTTATTTATTTATTTATTTATTTGTAGAGATTTTAAAGGATAGAATTCATAGCAATGGTTTCCTGGTTGGATTGGGTATTTGGGCAAGTAAGGGATATCAAGGATGACCTCTTATTTACATATTGAAATGCTACAGAGACACTTTATGAATAGCTTTCAGTAAGTCTACCTTGTGAAAGTCAACATAAAGATCCTAGTCCATAAAAAAAAACAAAACAAAACAAAAAAAAACTATCAAATGCAAATAGCTTATTTCTTACTTGGAAAACTCCTTCCCAAACTGTCAGAGATACTTTGGGGAATACCTACATTATTTCCTTTTGATAAGCTATCAGTAAATTGTTTCCAGTGCGAGCATATAAATATGTTGCTAAATATCATCGTCATGGTTCTTTGGTATCATTCTGTACTCATCAGGAAAAAAAAAAAGAAAGAAGAAAGAAGAAAGAAAAGAAAGAAAGAAAAAAGAAGAAAGAAAAGAAAGAAAAAAGAAGAAAGAAAGAAAGAAAGAAAGAAGAAAGAAAGAAAGAAAGAAAGAAGAAAGAAAGAAAAAGAGAGAGAAAGAAAAGAAAAAAGAAAAAAGAAAGAAAGAAGAAAGAAAGAAAGAAAGAAAGAAAGAAAGAAAGAAAGAAAAAGAAAGAAAGAAGAAGAAGAAAGAAAGAAAGAAAAGCTTTTAAGTTTATTGCTTACATGAACAGAGGAAGGTAAAGTAAACATTAAAGGTCAGAGAAACAGTGAAATACAAAAAGCAATGTCTTTCAGATTAAATGTCAGTCCATGATTTACCCAGAGTTTCTCAGCTTTGGCGCTATTAATATTTTGGAACAGATAATTCTTTGCTGTAAAGGAATTACCTCCTGAGGATTATAGGATGTTTAGAAGTGTCCCTGGCCTCTACACACTAAAAGACCTCTCAGGTTGTGACATTCGAAAATATCTTAGATATTGCCAAATGTCCCATAGGGTGTAAAGTCATTCTGGGTTGAGAATCTCTAATCAATTACAAGTAGATAAAATGTGAAATGTTCATTTAAGCAAAACCTTCTTTTGATATACAATGTCAATTAATTTGTAAGATTTGTTTTGTGTATTTTCTCTCTGATTCGATGCTTTGAATTTATAAGTTGATATTATAACTATAGTCAGTATAAATTGTGACCATGTCTAGTATCAACATACATGCTATCCTCTTTCAAAGAATCATTCTGCAAGTTATTATTATTAATTATTAATTACCTGATGCTTACATTACATTGTAATAAGCTCCTTGGAGTTTGCAAAATAAGTTTTGTTCTTTCAAATAGTTAATAATGTCTTTGAATTGACAGCGATGGCCTCAAAATATCTACATAGGAATTGTTAGTTAGATGGTGATTCGCTGATATGTAGAATCCAATTTGCTGTAAATTTGCCAATTTAGCAAGCAAAATAATTTTATTTATACTAATATTTATTCTTCCCCTTTCATGACCACTTGTATGCGATTCTACTAGAATTGGAATAAAGTCAATTAAGCACCAAAGCACAGTTTTAATAAATATCAAAATGAGAATGAAAAATGAGGGCGGATTTAATTGGAGAATATCCCTCAGAAACACTGAGTCTTGAAAAATGTTATGGCTATTGACTGGAAAATAGTTTGTGGCAGAAAGTCAGGGTAAGTGACAATATATGATTGAAAATAATCAGGATTATCTATATAATAATTTGAGATTAGCTTGATGAAGCTGATAGAACTTCTTAAACATGATACTGTTAACCAAACAGCTTGAATCCTGAACTGTGGAGTTTATATCTAAATTCCCACATAATAACATGTCCACATTCACATGAAAGCTTATCTTGTACTTTTGACTATCATTCATTCACTCAAAATAATTTAGCCAGCTCTAGGCGAAGATTGGATTCTATTCATCTTTTGCCCTCCTTTGTGCCAGATTCTATGCTAGATGTCTTGATCAAAGAAGAATATCACATAATTCAAAAGATCGATAATCTCCCAACCCTAGGAAAGAGATAGAAGAATAAACTAACAGTCATGGGTATGTGTAATTACTATAAGTAGTGGAATATTTTGTTTATTTATAGGGGAAAAATATCAAGACTTCCTGAAAAGTCAATAAAAATTTAGCAGAAAGTTAAGACTTTAGCTTAAAGGATGAGTAGAATTTCTCCATATAGGACAAGAATGAAAAGGCTTTAGATGGAATAAATAAATATGCATACATAGACACAGGTGAGTACGCAACCTGCTTCCAGAAGTTCAAGTAGTTCTCCATCACTGAAATGAAATACAGACACTGATAGAAGATGAACTATGGAAAAGCTAAAAGGGCCAGATCATGATTCAGGGCATTAAATGCCAACGTAAAGATTGGACAGTTGAGGACTGTTGAGGCAGGGAATGATTATATGATATTTGTGTTTTAGAGTGTTAGCCCTCATGTAGACCCTAAATTAGAAATGGAGGGGGGTCAGCTGCAGGAAAACTACTGTAAAACCTCGGACGAGAAATGAAGAGAGCATGAACGCAGGGATGGACACATGGTCATGAGTGGGGTTGATGAATGAAATGATCATCTAGAAAAGACTATGAAGATGGTCGTGCCATGAAACTGTAGGGGCATGTTAAAGAACACTGTAGCAATGACTTACTAACTGGTCACAAACCTATCTCCTTCCTTCCTAGACATGGGACCACTTAGACTTAGGCTGAATTTTGCAGCTTCCTTTCCAGTTTTGGTGATTATGTGACTGAGTTCTAGCCAAGAGAATGGGAGGAATAGTAACATGTGTCCCTTCCAGACCAGGCCCCTGCGATCTTCCACATCGTTTCCCCTCTCACAAAGTAGACAGAGACTATCAAGGTGACAATGGAAGCCACCTACTGAAAAGGCACAAGAATGCAAGACGTGCAAAGACTATGTTCCTGAACCAGGACTTGGAAGAACACTGCCCCAGATTAGGAATGTTTAATTTTTGCTTTACATCAATGAAACATAAACTTTTGGGTTTGCTTGTATGGGTGGCTAACAACACTTTAACTAATACAAGGTGCTATTTGAAGAAAGTTCCCCATGATATTACAGTGTTTTTTTCCTTTCATACTTCTAATATTTATAAGTAGCTATATGCACCTGTATCTATAGTACAGAAACACAGTAGATAGCAGTTACATTTATATTATAGTTAAACCAACTTTTGTTTAAAAGGCCCAGTATTGACTTTCTAGGATAATTATTTAGAAACCGTGACAAAAAAAAAAAAAAAAAAAAAAAAAAAAAATCAAGCTCACTAGTGTACAATATAACAAGAAGGCTAGGCCTCTATAACAGTAGAGCGATGTTCCAAATCTTTGTTTAGATAAAGTCATTTACTTATTCAAATTTATGGCAGGATTTATATTGCTATCTACAAATAGATATCAATAGTTAAAGAGATTTTATAGCTTTTTGACATTCAATATATTATACAGGTTTAAAAGGCTCTGGAAAATGGATGAACTATCTAAGCTGAATAACTTTCCACTTGTAAAAACGTTTCTTAAAGTACAGAGCCCTCAGATTTAATACTTAGTCTTGCTTGTTTAAGCACATGGTAAAATGTAGACAGGTTTTTCATTTGACAGAACAATCCTGACGGAACAATGCAGCCTCCACAGGGCTAACGCCAAACTGAAAAAAAAAAAAAAAATGACAGGCACAACTTATTAGAGGAGATAATTTCAGAAACGCTTACTTTCAATGCTTCTTTTTAAGTAATACTATTTTATTTCTCTTTTGACATGAAGTCTTCTTTTTTTACTGATGGTACCTTTAATTTTTATGTGATCTGGGTACATCGTTAGCCCCCAAATTAAGATGCTTTTGAGCCAATCCAAGCGCCTGAGATATTGCAGAAGCTCTCCTGCATTACTTTGCATATACAATAGCTTGTTTTATTCTGCATTAGGTTCTTACAAGAGTAATTTCAATTTACCAGTTAGTAGCTTAGATAAAAGCCTGAAATCCTGTGGCCAACCAGGCCTCCAAGGCAGACATTAGCTATTTGATAAAACCATTGAAAATACAAGAGGATGTACATCTTTGATTAATGCAAATAATAGGAAATTTTCTCAATAATGTTTGGTTCTGGGCTGCTTCCAAAGTAGTAATTCACAAAATATGACTTTTTTCATTGGGGAGGTTATAGAAATTTGTTTGTTGGAGGTAGGGAAGGAAATGTAATTAAAGGCTAAATTCAGACTCATATTTCGTCTTAACCAAAAGAATATGTGTGATTTGGACACTGGTCACCTAGGCACTTCCTATTTTAAAGCAGTGCACATTGTCAGCAAATCAAATTATCCAATTGCAAAACTACATCTGGCAGAGCTAGTTATGCCAGGTAACCTTAAATAGAAGCTCGGGGGGTAGTTAGCTGTGTCACTACACGGGGCTTTGCTGGTAAGTGTTATCTGAAGTTCCTCCATGTAGCTTTGCTATTAAAAGAATAAAATGCGAAGAGGTGAAATGAAAACATTAAGCTTGTGGGTATATGTGTGTGTTTTAATGTCCCCTTTGCATCTGAAAGTGCTAACAACAGCACATTTAAAATAAAGCAACTCTAGGGGTTCATTTTATATATTAAAAAGTTTTTTGGGTATTTTTATTTTCTAACTTGCATATGGTCCTTATAGAATGAAGCTTTAGATCATAGATGCTTTAGGGAAGGCCTATTATGCATAATTTACATTTGGAAAATCAAGGAGCTTGGATTTGGATTGACTTCAGGTACCAATCTTATCTAAACACACCCAATAAATTACTTTTGTTGTTGTACTAACAATCTGAAGGAAGCTTCAGTTTGTAATCTTGTCAAAGTAGTATGTAAAGGTCTGTTTATAATAAAAAAAATATATATGTGTTACACTTTTGGAAAGCTGATTTAAAGTCGCATCTGTGAAGCGAACAACGTTCACACGCACATACATGCATATACACTCCAAAAGTCCAGTCAATTCAGATCCGCTAATACCTTTTTTTTCTTTTCTTGTCTTATGAGTGGTGATATCACTTATATATGAGATCCAAAGGGGTCTGGCATCTCCATTAAGGCTATGAATCTACTGGCTGTCTCTGAAGTTTGTTTTAGTGCGAACATTAAATAAAAAGCACACTTTCCTATATACAATTCTCAAAGCAAATTTGTTCATTTGTATGATGGCCAAATCAGCCTATTGGCTCTCTAACAGTTATGATGTTTCAGGAGGGGCATGATGTATCTTTGAAGGAAAAAAGAAATGAAAACCTTCTGGGTGAATCATTGGAAATACAAGTTTAGAATTTAAAGATTTCCTAGAATGTTCAAGGTCTGCAATAACAAACTAAGCTTTCCTTCTAATAAAGTTAGGTCAGTATTGTCCCAAGAATGAGTTGGCTTGGAGTAGTTGAGGTCTTTAACTCTTACCCAAATATTCTGAGATCAAGTTTAATTTATTCAAATTTATTTGTTCCTTGAAACACAGTAATTATCTTCAGTTTTAGCCAAAATCTGGGAACAATGATGGAAAAAGAGAAGTGCAAAGTGTGGGATTAAGAATTTTATAAAGTTGTGAATCAACTTCTAAATAGTCTGCATATGATACCCAAACATATTAATTTATTCACCCTAAGACTGTCTATCCTGTAACTCAAAACCTTTTGTCAGGTCTGAGAAATGGTTTGTTTTCTTAACCTAATGTTGTTTTAAAGGGCAATACCCAGATGTTCTGGGTTTGTGATAAAGAGAGAATTAATGAGTCTGTCTGTCCAACTAGAGCCTACGTACAAATCTGTACAGATGCCGATTGTAGGGCAAAATGTGATGTTCCTGGTGTAGAGGACTCACAAACATTTTGAGAAAGTAAAATGTTTTAATTAATCTTTCCTTCAAATACTTTTCTTTCTTGTAGTCTACCAACAAATCGATTCAGGCATGTTGTGGGATCACATTAAAACTAAATCTGTTGCTTCTTCTTCATTTATAAAACCTTAAAGCAATTGCTTCTGTTGATGCAAGTTGAGTTTCGATGTTTTGTTGCTTTAACCTTAAGCTTCTCTATAAGCTGTGTAAACTGAAATTATAGATCTCTCTCATTTTCCAAGTTGTTTCCCTATAAGAAATCCCTTCTGCTTTCTTCCTAAGTAAAAAGACTAAAAATGTATTTGAATAGAAACTGTAACAATAATGACCTTGGCTAAAGTTTGGACTGAGCATATCACACACGCACCAAGAAGAAAACTCTATCTAAGATAAACTGAAGGTCACCAGAACCTTCTGAAAGTATTTCACTAAAGCACTTTCATTTTATTTTTTCTTTATTTTGTCTAAGTGTTAACATAAGAAATCACGATATAAGCACGTTCTATATCTATTGTCTCTTGACATATGAAACATTGACATTTTCTAACCTATGTTAGTCTGATCCCTGAATTCTGTCTAAAAACTTGAAGTGACTTTACTGAGTTAGGTTTCTCCTTAGCTCTGAAAAGGAGTTTAGATGTAAATCTCACTTATAATAATGGAGCGTGTGTGTAAATCACTACACATGTAGGTGAGACTGCCTCCTGGAGTGTTGATTTAGAAATTACAATATATATCATGTCTCTTATCCTGCAGAACATAGTAATTTTATAGGGCAATTAACTAATCCCCACCTGGTGAGTATATTCAGGTGAAGGTGCTGTCTTTTGTCCTATCCACCCTTCTACTTTAGGAAAACATGAATGCCCATATATTTAACTATTTGAAGCCCAGTCTTCTTTAGGACTATCACTTTTCCTGAAACACTCATGAATGTGTTCATCAAAAATTACTATAGAAATTCTAGATATTTGACATAGAGTATATTTAAAAATGAAGTTTGAAAATATTTAGGGTAAAAAAAATATTTAGGGTATAAAAGAGGGAAATCAAGAAATTTAGTACCTATCCCAATTTTTTAAAAGAGATTGTTTAAAATGATTTTCTTTTCTGAAACAGAACAGATTTCCATTACTTGCTGATAAGCACTTTTATTTTAATTTTATTTGTGTGAGTTTTAGGGTTTAATTTAACATATTTTCATTTGGTGGTACCTGACAGTACTTACATATTAACTGTAAAGAGTAGGAAGATTCTAGGAGGGGATTCAGTGTTCATTTTTTTATAGGAATATTTTTCTATAAGGTTTAACTTTATGCTCTGTGATCATAATAGTTTTTGAGTGTGCCACCATGGAAATAAATGTTCAGAAAAAAAAAACATTTTTGTTTTCTATCATGAGTTTAATAATTTAATTTAAACTGGTACAGGTTTTTGACACGATGTACAATAGGACATAATTCTAATATCATCTGTGTGTGTATGGAAATCATGGTTGAAGTTCTAATCTAAATTATTTTGGGGCCAAAACTAAAGAAAAATGAGATCTAGTATCCTTCTTTGGATGATATAAGTAATCTAACTTGCAATTTTAATTCACACAATTCATTTTTTAAAAATATGTCCCTACCTATTGCCAAAAGAATTTGAGCCAATTTTGCACAGAACTGGAAAAAAATATTCACCTTGACTGTCTTTCTTTCATAGTTTTCTTCATCCACATTTTTATTTTCTTCCTTTGAGACAGGAAAAAAAAGCAAAATTATTTTTAAAGTTTATGTTGTCAGGATCTCCAATTCAATTCCGTCTGTCTCAAAGCTTGAGACTTCCAAAGGAGTATCTGAAAATGTAGGCTAAAAGCCAAAATTCTAATCATTAACACATCTTTATAAAAAGAGACCAAAAGTAGAGAATATAAAAAAGAAGAGAAAAATGATACCATTCACAGATTTTGCTGCCAGAATGGTCAATGTCCATGTTGTGTGGTTGATTTGTGATCTTTCTTATAAAGCATCAATCATTTAAATGTATTTAGTGAGCTCCTCATCTCCCACTGTTCATTCTGTTCTGGACTTGGACTTTATCAGCACTGGCCTTCTTTTATATTTTCAAATATATTTATCTCTTTCCCACCTCAGAACCTTTGCCCAGGACATTTCTTCAGCCAGGAGACTTCATCTTCTGGCTAGCTCCTTTTTATCCTTGTTGAAGTTAAATCTCACCTACTCTGAGACTTTTTCTGACAACTCAATCTAAAATTGTTCCTATTTCTTAAATCGTCTTGTTCTATTGCCTTCAGAGTACTACTGATCACAGTATATAATTGATTTTTTTTTTTTTTTTTTTTTTTGTTCACCTGCTTGTTTAATGTCACTTTCTTTCACTAGCCTGTAAGCTCTATGAGGGTGAGGCTATTTTATCAGCCACTCTGCACCCAGAGGCTAGCACTGTCTCTGGTACATAGTAGATGATGAATAAATATATTTTTAGTTAGAAAATAATCAAGTCCTGTGATATAACAAAAGAAGTGAAAGCTTCTCTTAAGAACCCTAGATCTGAGTGAGACAAAAATATATGTAGAAATTAAAAATATTATTATAAGGTAGTATGTCACTGATAACATTGAATAAAATGAGAAATCGTAGAGTTCTGGAATGGTCAAGAAAGTCTTAATGAATTGGCAAGACTTGAGCTTTGACGAAAATCACAGATTGAACGCATACAGATTCACAGAGACTAAGCCAATCTCATGATGAAGAAGGGGGTATCCTTCATTCAGTAATTCAACAAATATTTTTGAATATTTATAATGTTTCAAATGATGGAGTCACAGCAGCAAACAAAACAGACAACCCCTTGCCCTCAGGGAGAAACAGCACTGTTGACTGACCTTTAAGGAATTATTTACTCTATGTCTCCTTTACCTCATCTGAAACACTGGGGTAAAAATAGTCCTTTGTTGAAACACTGGGGTAAAATAGTCCTTTGTATTGAATGCTGTGTGTCTTAAACAGGTATTCTTGATTTTCTTTTACCACCTGTATGAGAGCCTCCCCTCGGTTTTTGCATACTTTGCTGCTAAGGGCTACCAGCTTTTTCAAATTTTATGGACAACTGTATTGGTGCTGGTTGCAGCATATTGAAAAATATACTGCAGCTACTTTCTTTGCTAAAGAAAGTCATGATTATTTTTTTTAAAGATTTTATTTATTTGGGAGAGAGAGAGAGAGAGAGAGAGAGGAGAAGCAGGGGCAGCCGCAGAGGGAGAAGCAGGCTCCCCACTGAGTAGGGAACCCTATGTGGTGCTTGATCCCAGGACCCTAGAATCATGATCAGAGCTGGAGGCAGACACGTTGCCAACTGAACCACCCAGGTGCCCCAGAAAATCATGATTAATTTCTGATGTACTTAGGCACAAGAGGGAGGTGTTCCATTATGAAGTTCTATATCTTCACATATGCCACCTGGAGTCAAAGAGCTGACTATGAAGCTTTTCTAATGATGCAAATTCAAGAGTGAGCTCTGGACCAGGTTGAAGTCAGTCTACAGGGAGGGCAGAGAATAGATGTTAGTAACCTTATTAAAGAAGAATCAGCATGATTTGTTAGCTACCTGCATGAGGGTCATTGGCAAATATAGGGGAGAGAGGGGAAACAAAAGACTCATGCTAATATGGAGATCTGTAACCCTAAGAAAAATATTATCATCGACAGAAATAGGTAGGTAGATATATTAAGAGTCGAAACCAATTTGAGGGAAAAGATGATACATTGAGTGTAAGCAAGTCTGATAAGATAAACTCAAAAGCATTACTAACAATTGGAGATGGTGTTCAGACTAGAGAATAATAAATATCATTGGGATTGCTGGTGGGAATAGGGTGCTATTATAATTAGGCCAGAGACTCAACAACATACATATTCTAGCTTGATTCACTCCTCCTCTTCCTTGTAAGGTCTCCAAGGTGTATATGTATATATATGTATATATATATATATATATATATATATATATATATATATATACTACTGGTAAAGAAAGTGAAACAGCATTTTCTTACTAATAGGAACTTGCAATCCAAACCCTAATGCAAAAGCTAGATTGGAATCCATAATAAATACCTTTACTTAAGCTAACCTTGTTTAGCATATGTGCTGCGGAAGAGAGCACAAGCTAACCTTTATCTAACATTTACTTTACCTAAGTTAATCCTTTTTCCTGTTCCTTCTTGCTACCCTACACTCACCAAACACAGATATCCATTGCTAACAGAGCTAATTGGATCCAGAGAGTCTAATTAGTTCATTTCTTAGACTTCCAAATTGAAACTTCTAATCTTGCTGTAATACCAAGGAAAACTGTCCTAGGTACAGGAAAAAGGAGGCAGAGACAAAGATTATGAAAGAGTTCAGCCGCAATGCCAAAGGAAGAGCCAATGTGAGTATTCAAGGCAGGGGTGGGGTAAAGGAAGCTATGAAAAGCAACCTTAAAATCTTACCATTTCAAATGCAATGGAGAGAAAAGCAATTGCATGCTCTTATTATTCTGACCTTCTGAAAATTCCACCCTCAGGAAACTATTCTTTGTCTTTCAACTTGACCCTCAGCCCCCTCACTGGGGAAGAGAAGTTAAAAGGAGAGAAAGGAGGGACGTTGAGTCCTAAAGAAAACTCATAAAGAGAGTATGAGTATAGAGAACATAGAGTAGAGAGCTTAGTCTTTATTAATTCTTCAAGGTGGAGAATGTGATTAAGTAAAACCTAAGTCAACAAAGAAATCAACGATTGGGCAAAGACAGACTGTGCTAAGGGAAGGAGAGCGCTTCAACAGGTTTATGCCAACAGTGTCACATGATGCAAAGGTAAAGGAGAAAGAGATCTAAGAAACCACCTTTGGACCTTTATATGTGACAATCGTGAAGTGATGGTGTCTTGACTGGCAGTGTTCCTGGAGGTAGTGCTTGTGAAAAAGTATTAACTACAAGCGTAGCTGGATGACAAAGACTGCGAAAGTATTTAATGTCTATAGTAAATATAACTGTATGCTTAATGTTATTTTATTTTATTTATTTTATTTTATTTTATTTTATTTTATTTTATTTATTTATTTATTTTGCTTAATGTTATTTTAAATGTATAAAACAAGAGTGGGACTCCTTGATCAAGTATTTTTGGGAAACTGAGAGTTTCCTCCCTCAATTTCTTCTCAGAGCTGTTAGTATGCCAGTTAGGTCCTGGAGCTCACAGTGCGGAGATGAGAGTGGAAATAAATTTCTGTCTTTCCATAACTTGTGTTTGCCACTAACCTTTTTATATCAAGTGTCTCGGGCCAAAATGTTGAGGAACACATTTTGGGAAATACCTAATTAGCATGTTTCACGCAGAAACCAGATTATGGAAAGTTCAGAGGGGAAAGCTCGAACAGATGAAGAAGTAGAGGTTATTGTGTTGTGAGAGATTAAATACGCAGAAGAGACAACGGCCAACTTGCCCAGGAAACGAACTCCTTTGTAATAAAAAGCTTATGAAGCCAGTCTTGCAGTTAGCCCGATTATTATCTCTGGTGACAATCCTCGAAGCTAAACAATAACTTCTGTAATAATCAGCCCCAATTGGCCAAGACTTGGTTAACAGTTGACAGCCTCCCTAATTTTTGTCCCTTCCGACTTAGGACCAACTACAGAGAGTCAAGTCACACCCTTAATCACAGAAGAAGGATGTCCTTCCATTTAGCTAACCTAGAGCTTTCTTGTACCAACAGCCTCCAGTCAGGGTATACCTAAAGCCTCCCCTCCCCACCCCACCCCCTTTTTTTTTTTTTTTTCTTAGTAGAAAGCTTTCCCACTCTTCTGTCTGCTTTTAAATATCTGTCAAAACACAAGTGATGGTGACTGAGTCCCTTGCTATTGTGCGCTCTAAGTAGCCTCTGCTTTGCTTTTCTCATTCGGTGGGCATTCATTTCTTCCCACAATTGTAAATGCTAGCTTTTATTTAAAGAGATAAATTAATTAGTGTGTAAACCCAAGGAATGAGCATATTTGGGTAAAGAGTTAAATGTTAAGATGATCTATGTTTGGGAGGAAAAATGTTAGAAGTCAGTGGGAAAAAAAAAAAAAAAAAGATCAAAGGTACTGTGGACAGGGGCCGAGGGAGAAAGAGAGAGACTGGGAGGGAGAGAAAGAGAGAGAAAGCACTTGACAGGGTCAGTCTCGAAAGAAATAGACAGATAAATGGGGATAGGAACCCCCAGCACATAAAGGGGTGGAGAGATGTCTTCATACTTCCTCACCCTCATTCTTCGACCTCTAGATGCAGACTGAAGCCCCCGAAGCGGAGCTTGCATTCCATCCAGCACGGTGGAGCAAAAAAGCTGAAAACAAGAGCCGGGCCTTTTAATTTTGTGTAGTTGCTTTGAACTGTCAACCAATTACTTGACCACACAATCATTTTTGTTTCCTCAATAATAAAAATAACAATAATGGCTTGGATTTCAGGAAAAATGATTCACATGGAACAGTTTCAGCCTCTCTATTAGATTACTTGAAGGTCAGCATGAATCAGCCAAACCTGTTCTTAATGTAATGGTAACTAGGACTCTCCACCCCGTCTCCCTGTTATTCTCTTCTCCTCCCTGGTCTCTTTTGCCAAGAAATCTTCTACATCTCCACCTCTGCCGATGGTAAGTCCTAAACCAGCCTCTCAGTAACTTCTCAGCAAAAATATTCTCTTAAACTTTATTTGCCTTCTCCTTGTTCTTCCCAAATATAGGACTTTTTACAGAATACAGTGCTCTTGATAGAATGAGCTGGATGTTTAAAAATTACCACATTATTTTGCCTGGCACTTGGAACAGACAGAATCCACCTAGGAGCTTCTCTTAGAGATGCAAATTATCGGGTCCTGCCCTAGACCTCCAGTATCAGAAATTTTGCAAATCAGGTCCAGTAATCTGTGTTTAAACATGCCCTCCAGGTGATTTTTGAATTTTGAGAACTGTTTTAGGGCAGGGATTGGCAAACCACAGCCCTTGGGCTAAATCCTGTCCAGTGTTTATTTTGGTACAGCCCAGGGAGCTAAGAATGCTTTTTGCATTTTTAAATGATTGTTTTTAACATCACATGAAAATTATATGAAATTCAAATTCCAGTGTCAACAAACAAAGTTTTATTAGAGCCCAGCTACACCTATGCATTCACCACGCATTGTTCATTGCTACTTTTAACAGAACTGAATAATTGTGGCCACGACTGAATGGTCCACAAAGCCTAAAATATTTACTATCTAGTCATAAGCTCTAGGTCATAAGCTTCCTAGGAACGACTAGATGTGTTGGTGATAAGCACTAAAAATTTACTTTTCCTTTTGGCATCTTACACTTCAGAGGTTCATTCCACGGGGCTGGAAATCCAATGGCATTTCCTCTGTCAGACTCCTTTTATCCCCCAAAGGCAAGCTCATCAAGGTTGCTTCCCAGCGAGGAAAATGTCATAACAAAGGGATTTCTCTACCTTAGATGTAATCATTATAGTCACTTGGCTAAGGTTCGAAGCATAGTTGGAGACTTTTCTGGAAATATCTTACCGCTGGCTTACTAGAAGTTCTCAAACTCTGCTGTGCATAAAATTGCCTTACAGAGCTTGACAAAAGTGGAGATTCTTGAGGTAAATTCCAGAAGGTCCTGAATCAAGAATTCTGGGTTGGGTATCCAGAATTCACAAGCACCCTGGGTGATTCTAACTCCAGTAATCTGAAAGACATACTTTTGAGAAACATTGAAAATGATTGAATTCTGTAAGAGTCTCCCCATTGCCACGGAATAGAGGCAAACTGAACTTTAGGTTGAGGCATGGGATTTGGGGTTAGAAAGTAAAAGGGAGAAAACTTTTCTGAAACTGTGAACATGTAAAAACTTAACTGGATGTGTGATCCAAAGCAGACCAGATTTTCAGGAATCAGAAGCTACTCTAGCTGGGGGTGTCTTCCTGAAGCCAGAGAGATGCCCGGTATATCTTTTTATTCTTAACATATCTTAGTTATCTAAGACTGCTTCGTAGTGTAGCCATTTTCAATACTTCTTAATTCATTTAAGATTTCTCTATGGAAGAAAGAAGCCAGCCACCTTATTTGCAGTATTACCTACGATTTGACCCAAATCTATTCAGTGGACCATATATTGCTCTCTTCTCACTATCGACTCCCTTCTTTCTATTTTATACCTCATTTCTCTAAATTTGGTAGAACAGGGACTTTTTGTGTACTTTCTGCCTAAGGCCTTTCATATGAAGAGTGAAAATTGCAAATTAAAGAAATATGAACCTAAAAAAGTATAGGTCTTAAGACACTTATCTTTTCTCACTTCTCTATATTTCTAATTATATTTACCTTTCTACAAATATTAGCAATATGACTCAAACTTTTCAAGATACCTTTTAGTAGAAAGTCTGCTATTGAAGGTCTTGTATACAGCATGAATCTGATTGTTTAACAGTGACTGTAGAAGAGAAATGTCATTCTTAAAAGTTTTCCCTCCCTTTCTGAGGATTGTTTCAGAATTCCAGGCGACACTCTGCTCTTTCAGTTTTTATTATACAGTGAGCTTTTTAGTGATCATCATAGTAAAAAAAAAAAAAAAAACACACACACACACTAATTCATTTTCCTTTTTACCCAAATCCCAGAAACAATTGCACAGGATGACTGAGTAAATATTTTCAGGTCTAGATCAGAAACTCCAGCAGGGACTTGAGCATTATTTGGTTCAATAGAATCCCAGGGAAATAAAATCCCCAGTCTTGGGGTCAATGGGCCCAATGTGAAGTGAAGAAGGACCTGCTTGTCCCTCTCCTCGTAGGCGAGCTTTTAACACATCACAATCCCCACCCAAAAGAGTGAACTATTCTTTTATTTCCTTCCCTCAACCTCTCCTGCTCGCCCCTCTGCCAGCAAATCTGAGAGAGATGAATCGTGTGAGAAAGTTGGGGGTAAATGAGCTCTCTGCACTGGCCTGCCACGCACTGACTCATCTCGAGGAAGCAGCACACTTCTATGGCAGAGGGCAGCTATTTATTTATTTATTTATTTATTTGTTTCGTGCATGTGCTTTTCCAGACTCATAACATACACCATCAGCCTCCTGAGTGAGTTCCAGAAATGAAAAAAATCATAAATTGAATGCACATGGAGAAACCAAGTCTCCATCCAAGACCGCACAGGCTCCCCACCCCAGCGCTCCAAGTCCACACCCTCATGGTTTACATGGCACCTTTCTTCCCAGGATCCCAGAGAGCTGCTCCAGCACAAAGGAATTAGACTAAGGGAAGGATGTGTTTGAGTTTCCTTCCAGACTAGTAAAAGGAACTACTAGGCCCTCTAGAGTTTAAGGCCGCACAGGCAGGCTCTTGTATATAGCAGGGAATGAAATTAAATCTTAAGCCTCTAGGTGTTGATTTTTCCATTTTAGAAAGTCCAAATCACTCCTGATTATTATTGTTATTACTACTATTTTATTCTTAGGGAGATGAGTACGAAGTGAGAAGACTTTTGCCTTTAGAAATATATTCACTGGCACCCCACTTCTGCTTCATTTCTTCTCATTTATCATACTTTCCCCCCAAATATCAAATGCTCTCATGTTGCCTTTCTTCCAGGACAGCGATCAAATCAAATTATTGATATTAAGGTGTTTGTGATGTGTACTGCTCATCTCATGTATACCCATGTATTCTCTTTATAAAGAGCCAGACCCTAAAGAATGATTGCAGATCAAAAGAAATTATTGCAGATGGAGTTTGATGTATTTTTAGGATAAAATTATCAGTGTATATAGGTCTTTGCAACAACCCATACGCATGTAACCTGCCAGCTTCTCTGCCTAGGATAAGGCCTGCTTCACTCAAAGTAAGGTTGAGACCGTCCAGTAAAACGTTAAAACTCATCGACTTGTCAGAGCCAGCCTGCTAAATCTGCTGCTTCTCCCTGTACACACGTCTTCAACCTCACTCACTCATTTAAATTGCTGGTATAAAGACTTAACCATTTAGTTCAAACTTTGATGCTTAACAGAGAATAGGTAAAATCTGGGATCTGAGACAGTTTCAGTGCTAGTATCTAGTTAAGGTTAAGTTCTGAGTGGTCCATTATATCTCTTCCACTTTCTTTGTTGTGACTTGAGGCAAGTCCTGACTCCTTTCTGCTTTACTTCAGTGCCTGGGTTTAATCCCCCAGGCTCTGGCCACCAGGACGGTTATCTGTCCCCATCCTGATGCCTGGTTTTATTGCACTGAGTCTTATTGCTATAGAACCCAGAGGGCCTGGTCTCTGCTTTCCCCATCTAATATATCTAATACCCTTCTTTCACAGTTTGCTTCTTCTTACCTTCAAGAATGGCTCAACCTCATGGGTAGAGCACTCAGTGTGGGCCTGAAAAAGTATAGAACATGAGACCCCCAGTACTTAGAAATCACTATGCCAGGACCCTAGAACAATCAATCAACCCATTCCCTTACCAGACTATAGTCTGCTTGGTAGAAAAGGCAGATACCAAGAGGACAGCCTAATATTACTAAGGATTCATAATGATTGATGAATGAACCCTAGATATGTACAGATATTGGCTATTGACACAGGATCTTAGATATTATGAATTCTTCTTTTTAGCCAATGATACTGAAACTCCCATAAGGTAAAATTAAATTGTCCAAGATCATAAAGCAATTTACAAACTGGCCCAGGATTAGACTTTGATGGCTTGAGTCTTAAGACAGTGCTCTTCTTCTTTTTTTTTTTTTTAATTTTTATTTATTTATGATAGTCACAGAGAGAGAAAGAGAGAGAGGCAGAGACATAGGCAGAGGGAGAAGCAGGCTCCATGCACCGGGAGCCCGATGTGGGATTCGATCCCGGGTCTCCAGGATCGCGCCCTGGGCCAAAGGCAGGCGCCAAACCGCTGCGCCACCCAGGGATCCCAAGACAGTGCTCTTCTTATTAAACCATCTTCCCTGCTCATTTCTAATAGTACTAATTAAAAAAAAAAAAAAAAAAAAAGGGAAAAAATCCTTGGGCAGCATAGACACTGTTTTGAAGAAAGCCTGCTGGCTCCATGGCACCATTCTCCTCAGGCCTTCCAGAGGCCTGATCAAGCAATGGTACATGGGCCTCTCTGGACAGAGGCTTAAGGTTTTTGCTTATATTATATAAACAGAAATAAATCCACCAAAATTAAGATTTTCCCAATCGTTCCTACTTCTGTTTATATGTTGGTCACATTTGACATTTTTACTTTATATCGTAAAATGCTTTCCATGCTGTTATTTCAGTTTTCCAAAATTCCAGTTGGTATTCCTATACCTTAAACTTGTTCCAATTTTAGTAATTGTGTTTCCAGCAGCAAAGTGCCCCTTCATTTATCATCGATATGTTTCTACTGCAAAGGTACCAGAGTCCTCCCCTCTACTATCACACCAGCACTGCAAGGACATTGGTGTTCATGATGATGGCACATTACAGCAGTCAATGTGCAAACTTGCCAGAGAAGGGTTCCGTTTTCTCCACAAGACTTTCCATAATGAAGCATATCATTCATGGATTGTTCTGAAAGCTGATCAAAATAAAAGCTCAAGGGATCAATCATCGCCCTATATATACAGAGAAGCTTATGTTACTATAATTGGCTAGAAACACACATAAACTAGAACACAGATCCCTGCCCAACTCGAAAGTGAAAGAAGCTCTGCTCTTGGGAAAATTTTCAAGAATTGAAAGAAAAAATGGCCTCAGGGTTAACATCAGAAATTTAAATAACCTAGACTCCCTTTCTTCTCTGAACATTGCAATTAATCATTGTTTTGGAATCAATTACATTTGAGGGGTGGCAAACTTTTATATAAAAATAGCAAAGCACACCTTACCCTCAAAAGGCAGGAACAAGATTTGCAGACCGAATGGACAAATATATTGTTGTTGTTGAAGAACCCAATGTAGAAGGTAAAGCATGGTTCATTTGGGTTGTAATATTAGAATGTTTATAATATTAACATATTGTTGTTTTCCTTCTGAAGGAACTTAATTATGTCTGCTGCTTGGAGAATGGAATTTTTACAAATGACATGTATTATCTTGTCATGGTCAAAAACAATTAGTAATTTATCTGTCCTTTTCTTAGATGCCTCCTTAAATCTGCATCCTAGCCATTTTCTTCCGTCTGCTAATACCACAGATTTACTGTTCACCACCCACTCAAATGCTGGTATGCAGGCCACATGTGCATACACATTTTTTTTTTTTTTTTATGTGTTAGGGCTGAGTAACAAGTAAGGTTTTTGCAATGGAATGAAAACAAGGGTAGCTGCTTTCACATAAATATCATGTGTCTCTTACCTGTGAATAAAAGGACAAATAAAACACTCCTTTTTTCTTCCTCCACACAGGCATTGTTGTTTCCTACTGTAGAAAGTCTCAAATAAGCATATATTGACATTGTATTCCTTTGCAGCATTGGTGTTGTCTATCAAAAAAAAATTTTTTTTTTTTTTTTGAGAGCAACTCATGTACCAAGTAAGCAGCGATGAAGCTCTGCTTTTTTCTTACAAGGGGTATCCCAGCAGGCAAACATTTGCAATGGTCTCAAAAACAGATAAAGAAAAGAAAATTTAATGTCTTTTAAAAAATGTATTTCAAGTTGCGGAGTGAGAGTGAAAAAAAGAGTATTGGGAGTTATTCTATCTCCAAGTTCATATTTTTAGAAGTCTTTCCCTTTACAGAAAGAATTAATCTAGTTAGTCTTGGAGATATTTAAAAATAAAACAAAAATAACAACAACAAAATTACTTTAAACCACCAAGCATTCCTATTCTTTTAGGTAATAAAGACCTTTTACTTAGAATGAATTATGTATTAAACTTTTTTCATGTCTTTGCTAGCTCAGCAAACCTTTGTTCTGAATGCTTTGTGACCATTAGTGCCTTTGATTATAGATTACACCACCATTTGATTTATTTTTTTTTCTCATGGGCAACATATTTCTTTCATTGAGCAACATTCTGAAACTTGGAAATCTAACCTGTGTTTTAGTCTTAGGAAAGGAACATTCATATGGTAAATCCTCCCCAGTTGGACTTGGTATTCATTCAACTCTTATATGGTTGATTTTAGGCCAGGTTTAATTATGCAATCACCCTCAACTCAAAGAGGATAGTAGGAATACAAAAGCACTTGGATTGAATACAGTGCCAGTTTTCTTGAAGAAGAAAAGTAGAGAAATGTTAATATTTAACACTGGAGTAATAATCTCCCAGTGCAAGTCTAGAGAGCAATAACATAAATTGTTTGTGTAAATTAGAGCTAGATTACGTCTGAAACCCAGGCAAACCGTGTGCATCTCTGCTAGTACTCAGAAAAAAAAATAAGATATTGTTTTTAGTTCTTCTTTTTATCAGGAAGAACAAGGAAATCAGGCACCTGACCTGAATGTTTTATGATTAGAAACAATTTAAACATGCCAATACCACCTCTGAGTTCAGTTTTTTTCTTCCAGAAAATTGTGGTTGCCTTAAACACAGTTTCCAGGGAAGTATTTTTTTACACATTCTGAATTGCTTGTCCAGTCATTTTCTTATATTACATTACTCACATCCCCTTGCTGGAGGAAATTCCCTCTTACAAATGCTGTATCACTGGGATCTATGTATATTTATGTAACCCTGGTAGTTCTGTTTCTTCTTAGACAAACTCAATGGCACTATTTCCTGAACTGAGCTCCGTTGTCTCCATTAATATTAAATTCACACTCACAAAAGGCGAAATGCACTCAAATCTCCCAGGCCTTTTCTTCAGGATATTTATAGCTAACAAGGTCTGCTCTGATTTGGGGGTTTACTAGAGATTCCTCGAACTTGCTAGAAAACAGCTTTGCAATGCATTGGTTCGATGCTTGCAGGACAACTCTTCCTTCCATATCGGCATGCATTTTCTCTCTATTAATGATCCAGAACAAGGATAAATCAGAGATCCTTAGCCCTAGCTTAAAGAAGCACATTTTCCAAATAAACAAGCAGAAGCGTTGAGCACTCCAGAGAGCTGAGACCCCCACGATCGTCTGGCTCATTTGAATGACCCAGAAAGGTTATGCAGACTTCTTGTCTTACAAGAGCCTTCCGAGGCCCCCTGGGAACAGCTACAGGCTTGCTTGCCATAACTGAGCAACACAGCCAGAGTTTTGCCCTCTAGGTGATAATACTTTGGGACTTCACATGTTTCAGGGCCTATACCCAGGAGCCTGGAGGCCATAGATTGCAGTACGTGATCTCATGGTGACATGAGCCCTGTCTCTGTTTCTTACAAAATGAGGAGGATATTGAGTTAAGGTTGAGGAGTTAACTGTGAACTAGCATTAGGCCCACTGTATCTGTCCTTCAACCCTCACACAGTGTAGGTTTTTTTTCTACGCAAGCATTGCTTTGGCCTGTAAATAAATCGCAAGGGTATTGGACCCTTCAATAATGACAGCAATCATTCTGCAAAAGATTGAGGCCCACTTCCAGGCTAAGTAATGTGACTGCTGGGTTTTTCTTCTCGTTAAAACTTTGAATATAGATTCATTCCTTCCTAATCATGTATTCTGAGATTTTTCTGAATGGTTCACTTTAATTTGTATGTGAGCTAAACAGGACATTTGCTAGGTTAAAAAAAAAAAAAAAAAAGTACAAGCGTCCCCATCCTAGTTACTGTCTAAATATTACATCGCTCATACTTTTACATACATTTCTGTGGGCATAGAAGTACATTTTCCTAAATGTTTAAGCGAGAAGAACTCATGCTGTTAGTCTTCACAAATTTTCTTAGAAATGTTTTCTTTGGGGGCCGATGGGGCTGATTTTTTAGTTATTATTATTTTTTTTTCAATTTGTGATCTCAATACTGAAAGAATCCTCCTGAATCCCTTTTCATTACTCACATGTAGTTGATCACGTTAAGAGGCTTAGAATTATTTGGCAGATGTTCCATGTCTCATGATTTCATGCAAGGCAGCAGAAAAGCAATTATTGTGGTATTTCTTTTAAAAAAAATAGAAAGTTCTCATCTGATCTGAGGGCTGGGTGGAGCTCAGGGTGTGTCTCTTCTGTCTCTTCTGGTTTTTGGTGGAGTTAATTTTTTCAGAGGAAGTCCATTTGTTAGATATAGACGAGGAGAAAAGTGTACGGAAGATTATTTGTGTTTTGTAAACTTTTCAGAGGGTGATCGTATATACAGCTTTAATCTAGAGTCTGAGTCAGGAAATAAGCGAATTTCAGAACTTTTACAAAATTAACAGTGAAGGTAATAGATGGTAGAGCTCTGGAGGTTGTTGGTGGTGAGGTGGTAGGAGCCTGGCTGCTGGTGGATTAACAACTGTGTCTGCACTTAGAACTGTGGCTTCAGGGGACCCCCATTAGATTTCATTAACCTTTCAGCCTTTTTCTTGCAGAGACTACCTGGGTGGCCAGAATAGCAAAAACTAACATAATTGGGGCTTGAAATATAAATCAACGTGGAAATTCTGGTGTTGGGGTCAAGATATTAGTTAGTCATTGACAGAAGAAATGTAGCTTAGAAATCAGGACATAAACTGGTAACTCTGTTTTTAATCTCTTGTCACCAGCAACATAACTCACGGAAATAATGTCTCATTTCTCACATTTTCACCATTTACTATTGTAGAGGAATACATTGAAAGACATTTATTTTATTTTTATTTATTTTTATTTTTTGAAAAAAAATTGGAACCATTCACATGTGTATAAAAAAATCCTTTAGCTCTGCCCCAAAGCCTTCCTGTCCCACTCATCTCTAAGGGACATCCTGTGTGCTTCATCTATATCTCAATTACTTGTGATAATCTGAATCTGAAAGCCCCGATCATTAAGCACACAGATAATTCAAATTCTTCATTATAGACCTACGTCAGTCACCATCTCCCCAAATTTTATAAGAGCCGCAAATAAATCATATCATCTGAGGTATTTAAATTTCATGTTTTTCTGTTTCTTTCATTGTACATCTGACAAAAATCCTAAAGAATCTTAGAATGGCCAAAGTGCATACACTAGGAATAGAAGAAAACAGGATCCTGGATGATCTATTAACATAATCTGTTTGTGAATGTTTTTTTTTAAAAATTGCATACTTAAAACTGTAACTGCGAGAAGAGACTTTTTTCCCCTGTATTTTGACTTTCTTACATATTTCACAAAATCAGTCATCTCATTTAGTTAAAAATAGTGACATTCCAATAAAATTAAAAGAAAATAAATGTCTCCCAAAAACATACACACACATATACACAATCAAATACATACTTCTCCAGTATGTTTATGCGTAACATCCATTAGCACAGTTCCACGTTTACAGCCACCACTATATCTGACCCCTCATTCATGAAAGCTCCTGCTGCTTAGCCTTGAGCTACTGGGCTCCTGTCATTTCCCACTGAGCACACTGGGGTGGATTTGGGTGTCTTGCCCTCATTTACAATCTGAACAAAAGAAACCCAAGCCAAGAAAGCAGCTGGCACCATAAAAACAGTAAAAACTCTAGCTGGCATCTCTGGTTGCCACTGACTAGCCAAATATCCACAGGGAGTGGTGCCAATATAGATTTCTGGGACAAAACAACAAAATAGATTTTAGTCAATAAACATTGATTTGACAAGAAATCACACAAATCCGTCCATACCAAAGGACACGTACATCCACAGAGTTCCAAACCAATGAGCACATTATGGACAAATTGAAAACCTGCCTAGGCTGGATTCATATGTGGCACATGCTCTCCAAGGTCTTCATCTGCCAAATATGGTTATATGTTAGGTGTCAATGTTGCTCTCTGATTGTGCTACCAGCTGACAACATAAACCATGGACACTGACAAAGCAAACACATACCATCACTCTGAGGGTGGCGTTTTTCAAACTTTCTTGAAATGAAATGAAGGAGACATGTTTGCAGTGAGGCCTAGTATATACACAGACATACAAACAACAAAGGAACTAAAATCTCATGAAACAATATGTAGCCCCTGTGAAGGGCCAGTTTTCTTCTGTGGAGTTCTATTTCATTGTTTTGGTATTTTAAGCTATTGTTGTGGCCATGAAATTGATTGTAATCTGTTAGTGAGTCATGGCCATAGTTCTAAATATACCCCATGAGGAGGATAGAAACTTCTCATCCTTTAGGACTTGCTTTCATTTCTTAATAGGTATTTGAGGGAAAATAGCTTTTCTTTTTCTTTTTCTTTATCTTCCTTTTTCTTTCATTTTCCTTTCTTTTCTCTTTTCCTTCCTTTTCTTTACTTTTTCCTTCTCTTCCCTTCCCCTTTTTACTGTTCTTTTCGAGTTACATACAGATACATAGCTATTTCTTTAACAATTCCCAGCAGATATATGGCTGGAGAAAATGACTCCAACAGATTTAACATCCATTGATTAACTACCATGTGTATAAACCTAGGATGAGTGTTTTAAGGATCCCTAAAGACTAACTCAAAAATGGTAGGTAACAACATTCATTGCATTTAAATAATTTAAACTTACATTTAAAGAATTACAATCAATTATGTAGTTTTTTTTTTTAGGGTTAATTATTCATCTAGAGTTGACCTTCTTAAGGAATATTAAAAATAAATAAATATTGGTGTGCAAAGTCGAAATCCACCAACTCAAATAACTCTTTTCCTCTCCTTACGATGAAAATTCCACTTAAGCATCCCCTGAACTTAGGGATACTAGTGGTGGTTAGAGCTGGGAAATCATCAGTTTTGCAATTAACACGGGACAGGCAGATTTCTGGGAACCATCAGTCTCCCTTCTTGGTATGCTTATTTGCCACGGGATGCCCTCACTGCTCCAGTAATAGGCATTTGAATCTGGCTCAGCCAATCAGAGGATACAAATTAGTTGGCCACTCTAATTTGGTCAAGATTGGGCATAACCCAAAGCAACCAGTGGAGTCATTACTGAGAATCAAGCCTAAATTACCTGGGAAAAGCCATACTTGTTAAACTTTCTTGTAGGTTTTGTTACCTGTGACAAAGCACATAAATCTTGAACAAAAAGTGACCTATGTAAAACCTACATAAGAGTAAATTCATATACTGCAAATATTAATTTGGGCCCTGGATCTGGCAATACTTAACAATGAAATCAAAGTTAGAAGAACCAACTCATTTCTTACAAAAACTGAATAAATAAAGCCAATTTTAATTGGACTTCTAATAAGGACAACAGATAAAAGACCTGAAAAACCCTCTATGTGTTCAAATATTTTTGAAGGTTCTAGTCATTTCACTTGCTTGTGTATTTCATTAACAATAATGGTTCTCCCATAAATATAGCCCCGAGCAAGTCACCACACCTCTCTCTTCTTGGTACATTATACATGATATAAAGATGTTAACGCTGCTTTTATTTTATTGCCAATTCACTCATTTGGTTAGAGATTGATCAATGAGTACAAACCCAAGACTTAACAGAAGTGCAACTTGTAAACTTCTCTCTCCTCCAGCCACTAACTGCACCTCCAATTCTAATTCTTCATTTCAGATAGGGCAAGTATTCACTTTTAACAAGCCTGGAAATATCTGCCTTGGTGATACAGTACCATCTTTCTTATTGCCAAATAACAAGCTAAAAGAATAAGTATTTCTTATAATGCAATATTTTACTCTCCTTTAGGCACCTCCAGTCCTTTGAAGTATTTCTTGCAATAGCCTCTCATCACTCTGATAATGGATATCTTAGGTGAGAGGTGATATTGTCTCATCACGGTTTTGATGTGTATTTCCCTGATGATTAGCAATGCTGAGCACCCTTTCTTATGTCTGTTACCATTTGCATATTTTCTTTGGAAAAATGTCCATTCAGGTCCTTTGCCCATTTTTAAATTTGTTGTTGCTGTTGCTGCTGTTAAGGTGCATCTGTATTTTGGATATTAACCTCTTATTGGATATGAAGTTTGCAAATATTTTTTTTTCCCATTCCAGAGGCTGCCTTTTAATTTTGTTAATGGGTTCCTTTGATGTGCAAAAACTCTTTATTTTGACATAGTTCCAGTAATTTATTTTTGTTTTGTTGCCTTTGCTTTTGTTATCAAATCCAAAAAGTCATTGCTAAGACTGATGTCAAAGAGCTTAACAACCGTGGTTTTCTCTGGTAGTTCTATGGTTTCAGGTCTTAAGTTCAAGTCTTTAAACCATTTGGAGTTGATTTTTATGTATGGTGTAACATAGTGGTCCAGATTCACTCTTTTGTGTGTAGTTGTCCAGTTTTCTCAGCACTGTTTATTGAAGAGACTGCTCTTTTCCCTCATTGGATAATCTTTTCTCCTTTGTCATAAATTAATTGACCATATGGGTCAGTTTGGGTTTATTTCTGAGCTCTCTATTCTGTTATATTGATTCATGTGTCTGTTTTTTTTGCCAATATCATACTCTTGATTACCATAGCTTTGCAATATGTTTTGAGATCAGAAAATGTGATGCCTCCCGCTTTGTTCTTCTTTCTCAAGATTACTTTGGCTAATTGGGCTCTTTTGTGGTTCCACACACATTTTAGGATTATTTGTTCTATTTTTGTGAAAAATGACATTGGGATTTTGATAAGGATTGCACTGATGCTCTAGATTGCTTTAGGTAGCATGGATATTTTATCAATATTAATGATTGTAATCCATGGACACAGATTACCTCTCTATTTACTTGTGTCTTCTTCAATTTCTTTCATCAATGTTTACAATTTTCAGTGTACAGATCTTTAACCTCCTTGGTTAAGTTTATTCCTAAGCATTTTATTCTTTTTGATGCAGTTGTAAATACAATTATTTTTTTAGTTTATCTTTCTGATATCCCATTTGTCTATAGAAACACACCTGCTAGGATGTCTATTATCAAATATTTGCAGGGATATGAAGGAAAGGGAGCCCATATACACTGTTGGTAGAAATACAAACTGGTAAAGGCCCCATGAAAAACCATATGTAGGTTCCTTAAGAAATTAAAAATGAAACTACCATTTTAACTAGCAACTCTACTTCTGGGGGTATAGTCAAAGGAAATTAAATCATTATCTCAAAAAGATATCTGTACTCTCATGTTCACAGTAGCATTATTCACAATAGCCAAGGAATGGAAACAGCCTAAGTGTCTATCAATAGATGAATAAGTTGAGAAAATGTGATGTGCATTAAAAAATAGATTTTTCAGCCTTTAACAAGAAGGAAATTCTGTCATTTACAACATGGATGGACCTAGAGGATATTGTGCCAAGTGAGGTAAGTCAGATAGAGAAAGTCAAATACTGCATGGTATCATATATGGAATTTAAAAAAAAAAAGAGGCCAAACTCATAGAAATAGACAGACATTAAGTGATGGGGAAAATAAGGAGAAGCTAGTAAAAGGGTGCACACTTTCAATTATAGGGTAAGTTCTGAGGTCTTAATGTATAATACGGTAGTAACTATAGTAAATATTCTATTGTGATATTTGCTAAGACAATATAACTATATAAATATAAACACACAAAAAGGTAAATATGTGAGGTGACAGATTTGTTATTTAACTCAATGGGAGGAAATTTTTTTCACATCCTTGTGTATATATATCAAGTCATAACATTGTATACTTGTACTATCTTACAATTGTATTCATTAAATATATCTCAGTAAAGCTGGGGAATAAAAAAGGTAGCCTCCAAAGTCAGTAGAGAAGTTTTTTACTAAACCCATTTTACACACGCATAGAAACAAGTGTTTATTTTCCCAAAATTAAATAGCTGAGGAGTTCTATTCAATAGTGCATTGAGGAAGTAGAGCAAAAAAGATGTGAGAGAGGGAGATCAGGAGAAATGAATAGGATATGGCCAAAGCCAAAGTCATGGTGAGAGGAAGGGTGAGAACAGCCCCAAGGGTTTGGGATATCATTATGACTCCGGCCAATTTTATAACCAGGTGCATGCTTTATGTGAGAACAAACAGACTGAAACATAGTAAGTATTCTCCAAAGAAGGATCATAAATAATAGAATTATGTAAGCACACATTTATTCACATAGAACATCATTTATTTTATCACCGGCAGTCTTTATTCTACTCTTATTTTCTTGAACAATTTTGCCTATGTTTTCTCTCGATCAATCTACACATTGGCTGTTTTTCAGCATTTTTCCTTCAGCAGTCAGAGGAGTGAGGACCTCCCACGTCTATGATGGACAGACCTTTAGCTCATCTGTCAAAACAACCTGCTTGTTCGCTGAATGTCTAGTCACGGAAGAAAAATGCCCTTCTGTTATTTCCCATCTATTTTCCTCTCAAAATTAGGAAGAGAGCGTTTCCTTTTCCACTCAAAAACACACTTATGGGCAACAAGGTGGATGGTCAAAGTGAAAGAAGAGAAAGTATAAAACAAAATGAGTTAACCTGACATGCATTTCAGGGTCACATAGATAGTTTTAGGAAGCTGAAATGTACGTTGTCCTCTTTATTTTATTTTACAACATTTCATCATTTGCCAAGGGACATTGTATATCTTTTCTCTCTCTATTTTCAGTGTAAACATGTATAATAAGGTGGTTAACACACATTTAATAGTTGAGGACACAAAAATTATATATTCAAAATTAAATATTCAAAAATATTATTATATTCATATATAATGATAAGAATGCAAGTCCTGTTGTCCAATAAGATTGGCCATCAAAAATACATGTTATAGGGGTGCCAGGGTGGCTCAGTGATTGAGCGTCTGCCTTCCGTTCAGGTCATGATACTGGGGTTTTGGGATCGAGTCCTGCATCAGGCTCCTCACGGGGAATCTGCTTCTCCCTCTGCCTCTGTCTCTGCCTCTCTCCCTGTGTCTCTCATGAATAAATAAATAAAATCTTTGAAAAAATACATTTTATACAGCTTGAAATCTAAAATGATTATTTGATCTGTTATGTGGGAAAAAATATTTTATTCTCCAAGTTCACTAACTTAGGTATTCACTAATGTATTCAGCACAGTTATTTCTAGGACACATAGAATGTGGACAACATTGTGTAAAATATTAATTATTTTTTAGTGGTCAAATAACTAGTGCACCAAAGCACTATCATAAAGGGAAAAATGTGTGTGTGTGTGTGTGTGTGTGTGTGTAAATATATTCTGAAAACTCAGAGTGAATAAAATAATTATCTATTCATTATTGTGTATTTTTCTTCCTGGTCTGGTCTGTCTGTGCATGAAACCCAGGTTCATCTTTATTTGGCTTCTTGAGGAAGTCATTAACTTCCTAAGCCTTGGTTTCCACATTTGTAAATAGATAAAATTGAATCAAATACAACCAAGGTTATGCTTATTCTGTGATTCACATTGTTCCTTTTTTGACATTTGTATTTCCATTCAGAGTTAAGATTCCTTAAAGACCAGGACTCTCTTCTTGTGGGAGGTTATTCCAACTGATTTCAAGCCGACTGCTAAGCTACAGTGGGGATTCAAGGAAAGAAGAGTTGCATCAAATGCAAAACACCCTACATAATGTGTCATGCTTTCTCTAAGAAATCTACGTGCTGACTTTCCTTGTCTCCCATTAGCATGTTTTCCTAGGAAATGCCTAATTTATCTTCTATGGGATAGGGTGGTTTTATGAAAACAGACTCTTTCAGTTGCATTTGCATTTAAGCCTTGCCTCTAATGGCTCAAAGCTCTGCCTTATTAAATAGCTTTAGGTGTAGAGAATGGTCAAGGGGAAGTCTGGAAGAGAAGGAATATTGGAGAAGTCTTGACTTCCTGAAACCATGTAAAGTCCAACCTCAATCCTGTCAGCAGCCTGGAAATACAAATTCAAGATATTTGAGCTAGAAAAAGACCTTCTGATATCTATTCCAACATCTTGCAAACTTTGAGTCTGGCTCTGCAGGTGTTGATCTTACTGGAAAAGAAAGAGATTTTGCTTTATTCCATTTGTGCCAATGTATCAGGGGTTTCAGTATGTTCTAAACCAGACTTTGTAACCTTACTGTCCTAGAAGAAGTTTATTTTATGTAGCTATTCGGAATCAATTAGTCCTCGACTACAATTTTCAAGAATGTGTGTGTCACCTTGTATAACTGTGTGAGCAGATTATAGACCAGAAAACATAGTCTTCACTCTCAGAAAACTGAGAACTTGGGACGCCTGAGTGGCTCAGTGGTTCAGCATCTGCCTTTGGCTCAGGGCATGATACCTGGAGTTCCGCATGGATCTCCCTGCAGGGAGCCTGCTTCTCCCTCTACCTGTGTCTCTGCCTCTCTCTCTCTGTGTCTCTCACGAATAAATAAATAAAATATTTCCTTAAAAAAAAACAACTGATGGTTCCATCGTTTCTCAGGCCTAGTTATGAACTAGGGAAAGGTCAGACTTTCCAGGACTTTTAGGTGTCTCAATGGGCAAATCTTGTTTTAACTAAATTCACACTTTATTTTAAAATAAGATGTTGTTTGTAAGGAGGACACAGCTGTAAGAAAGGCTGTAAAAAAGATACCTACTTTCAGAAGAAAGGGCCTTAAAATAGTGTCAGGAGAAGAGTTGGCTTTATACTTTCCAGAAGAACAGGAAACCCATCAAGGACCTTAAAATATGGACCAGTCTGATGATGAGTATTTTCTGAGCAAATAATTTGGATGATTATCTATTTATTTTTACTTATATACCAAATATATTCAGAAGTACATAACAATAAAATGTTCTCATCTCTTCCCAATTCGTGGGCCCAACAGATAATTGTCCTTTTTGTTGCTGGATTCTCCTGAAAATCTCAAAGTCAGAGTGGTTTTGTTTCTAACATTGAGGAGGAGAGGTCATTTCAGAGCAAGTCTGTGCATCTTTTGATAATTCAGTTATAAAGTCACACGATGGCCAGCTGGAAATGCTTCTTGGACTTTCAGTGGTTGAAACCTCTTGCTTTATTGGTCTAGATGTATTCCTCATTCACCATGTCAATAAACCTCTCTGCTCCGCCTCTCAGCTTTCACCATGTACCCCACTGAGACTCTATGTCAAGGAATTCATTGATCACAATGAGACTTTCCATATTTTTGTGTAAAATAATCTTTCAGCCAGATGTTAAATCTCCTACAATTATTTCATGTTACATGGAAGTTGATCATTCCTTTTTTTTTAACCTATAGATGTATAAGTTTAAGATATTTCAGAAGGAGTTAAAAGCAATAAAAATAAAACACTTTTTGAAATGTCTGAACTTTGCATCCAGAGTAAACTAACTTTTGGGATCTTTTCTTTTTCTGTCTATCTGTCTGTCAACATGATTGCTAGCTGCAGTGGAGAGAACATATTTCAGGAAAGCTCAGAGAGCATGCTGTACCCCACATCACCAGTATTATGAGGCTCCATTCACAAATGGAAGTTGAGAGGTTGCCCTGACCAATTGTTTTTTCCTTGTCACATTTGTTCCACTACTTGTGAGTGTTACTGACAAATCAGTGGAATGAGAAAAACCTGAAGGGATTTTAAAAGTAAGGCAAAGGGAAAGAAATTTACAAAAATTATCACAATTTACAAAAATGAACAAAGTGGAAGGATTAGAAGCATATATTCACAATTCTGTGTAGGTTGAATTGTTTCAGGGGGAGCACATTTGAGACGGAAAAAAGAAAAGGTCATTGTGAAGTCCCTCACGTACAATTCTGTTTTCTGTGTGAAGATGGAACCACCAGCATGTGTCCACCATCATTACATTTTAAAAAGAATGACTAGAAACATAAGTGGCTTTCACCCCATTTCATTTAATGCAATTTTCTTCCCTAAATGTTAAAAATGCAATTTCTTTACCAAAACATGCAAATTGGCAGTTTTGAAGATACTTCTTTTTCTGATATTTTTTTCATTATGACCATCTTCAGACTAAAAACCAGAAAATATTAGCAGGTAATAGTTTAATTTGTTATTAAGAGTAATTACTGTCTGGTCTTTGAGGGTTATTTCTAAGTTTTAAATAGAAAACCATTTAACATATATTTATCTTTGTAAGCTATTTTAAATGATCAGCAAATACCTTCTCATCGCATAAAAGGAGCCATTTAAAACATTCTTATTCTAATAAAAAGAAAATTATAACCTATGAGACCATAGAAACTAAAGTAGTATTTAAGCTGTGATAGACACTATAAGGAGAAAAGACATATTTAGTCAGCACATGTTTCTTTGATTGTCCTCTTTTGATTATTGATAGATACAGTTTCTATTTTTGTATGCTGTTGTATACCTGAGTCCTAGTCATTTATTAAAAGAGAAAGGTAGACTGTAAGCTTTATGAAACATCTGAATTTAAAGACTTCTTGATGTCTTTTTATTTGAATCATTTTATGGGCAAAAATCTAATACTCATAATATAGAAGACTGAATGTTTTTTGTTGTTGTTGTTAAGAACATATTATAGTGTTATTTATATATTATGCTTTGGTTTATTCATCTATTCTTATTTGAAAAAAATTACTGAGTTTCTATTATATGCAGAGCACCATTCTAGCTGTGAGGATATATTAATAAACAAAACAGACAAGTTACCGCCATCATGAAATTGACATCTAAAATGGCTAGACAGACAAATAAGAGCAACCATAAATATATGTTTGGTTTGTTGTTTGGGTTTTAATAAATGTAGTAGAGAAGAGGCACCTGAGGGGCTCAGTGGTTGAGCATCTGCCTTTGGTTCAGATCATGATCCTGGGGCCCTGGGATCGAGTCCCACATCAGGCTCCCCATAGGGAACCTGCATCTCCCTCTGCCTCTGTCTCTCTCTGTGTTTCTCAGGAATAAATAAATAAAGTCATAAATAAATAAACAAATAAATAAATGTAATAGGGGAAAACAACCCAAAATAAGTATGAAGAGTGCCAAGTTCAGGATGAGGTGGTCATTGGTAATTTTATAAGGGTTATCACTGAGAAGGTGTCATTTGAGCAAAGAATTGTAGAAAATCAAGAAGGGAACCAGGTAGATAGTTACGTATTTTTGGGGGAAGGAACAGAAAGTAAAAGGGCTTTGAAATGAGGAGTCTTGGAATCCTAAAAGCCAGGACATAAGAAAGAAGCCAGTATCCCTGCAGCAAGATAAGAGTCATCATAGCAGGTGAAGTTAGAAATGTAGTTGGTTGGTTGGTTAAGTGTCTAGCTATTGGTTTTGGCTCAAGTCATGAGATTGAGCCCTGCGTCTGGGTTTGCACTGAGCATAGAGTCTGTTTAAGACTCTTTGCCCCTCACCCTTCTAAAAATAAGTGGATAAATCTTTAAAAAATAAAAATCAATATAACACATAGGGCATTATAAGGGCTTTGGCTTTTCCTATGCATGAGAGGAAAGTTATCAAAGAGTTTTAAAACAATGAGTAACATCTGAGTCATTTGTACTAGTATTACTCTGATTGCTGTGTTGAGATGATGCTACAGTGGGTGATGTTTCCATCAGGGAGACCAATTAGACAACTTGTGCAAATGTATTACACAGACAAATATATAACTGTGCAGGCAAATGATATTGATGGCTTAGACCAGGGTGGTAGTAATGGACATAGTGAGAAATGGTTAGATTTGAATATTTAAAGTTTAAGCCAATAGGATTTGCTGATGGATGAAGGTGAGTATGATAGAAAGAAAAGACCAAGTAGAAAGACTATGCGTTTAAGCTTGTACAACCAAAAACATTGAATTGCCATTTACTGAGATGAGAACCACTATGGAAAAAGTAGATTTGGGAAAAGCAGATTTGAGGATAGATGAACAGGGATCAGGACTGTGATTTTACATGTTGGATTTGATATGTCCCATTAGCATCAAATAGATATGTTAGGTAGACATTTGGATATATAAAACCAGAATTAAGATATAATTTGTGATATTGTTGGCATGTAGAGATTACCTAAAGCCTTAAGATTAGATAAACTCATCTAAAAAAAACTGAGTAGATGAGGGGAAAAAAAAAAAAGATCTCAGAGTTGAGTCTTGTATGCCTCTACTATTTATTTTGGGCTTGGGGAGTTGAGAAATAACTGAAAAATGAGACTGAGAGGATATAAACATGATGACTTCAAGGGAAAGTGGCGACCTGGAAGCCACATATAGAGGGTGTTTTAAGATGGAAGTAGTGGTCAAAAGTGTCAAAATATTCCTGACAGTTCAAATGGCATGAGGACAGATAATTGATCATTGAGTTATGTAATAAGGAAAGTCCAAGCAACTTAGACAAGAGTTTGTTTACATAAAGATGATCTAAAATACAGTTATCTCTTATATAGTTTATTCATAAATATATAGTATATTCATAAATATTCATAAATATTTAGAACAGTGACAGCATATAGTAGATGTTTAGCAAACACTTTTTTAAAAAAATGAATAAATAAATGGGATTTGGGAGAGTTGCTAGAAAAAAATGGAGATGGGTAAAAAAAAAATGGACATGGGGAGCAGAATAAAAAAAAAAAAAAACACCTGTATTTTTGGCCTACCCAAGTACTGACTTTAACTAAATGGGTGTATTTTAAAGTACATTTATGCTTTCCCTTTTCATTTTAATTACAAGAAGTGATATTAAACAAAAAAGAAAAATACTTTCTATAAAACAGCTTAGAATCCCCCAAATTATTTTTTTTGTCATATGACTATATCAGTGCCCATTCATTAAGTGACAAAAATGGATTCCTTCAATAAAAGTTTAGAATTAATATATATTTTTTTTTTTTTTTTAATTTATGATAGTCACAGAGAGAGAGAGAGAGAGGGGCGAGCAGAGACAAAGGCAGAGGGAGAAGCAGGCTCCATGCACCGGGAGCCCGACGTGGGATTCGATCCCGGGTCTCCAGGATCGCGCCCTGGGCCAAAGGCAGGCGCCAAACCGCTGCGCCACCCAGGGATCCCAGAATTAATATTTTTAATTGTGGTTGCGCGGGCAATTTCTTCAAAGTTTTCACTCTGCAAGGTTAAGACAAGGGAAGTCTAAAACAAGGAGAATGCCTTTTATCTTACTAAAATTCTATAAAAGGAAAAAGCAAAGTCAGAAACCATCACTTCAAAATTATGAGCCCTTGGTAGAAAGCAGACATATGCTTTAGGGAATATTAAATTAAGAAGTATAATTAAAAAAACACACAAACTAGATTTTGGTCATTTTGTGTTTTATTCCTCTAATAATCATTGAGCACAGAGTAGAGGTAAGTATAAATCAGGGCAATGAAGATGGAATCTCTGTAGCAAACCCTGCTAGGGACCTGCATCATCTGCCTTTCTTCTTTGCTACTCACACCTTTACTTTCTTAAGGGGAAAAATATATCCAATCCAACATACATGCCATCCCTAATTCTATTGTAATAAGGGGATCGTAATCCAATTGGGGCAACAAGATGTAAGCGGGAGGCTTGTACGGTTTTTTAGGAAACTGTGTTGCCAACTCCAGGACCTTCTTGCTTTGTTTCCCTTCCTTTTTCTTGCCAAGTTTGTGGATGTGATATCTGGGAGCAAAGAAGCCATCTGTGCCTATTAGGCAATTAGGATAATGATGGAGACCTGAAGGCTGATGGGATGGGTCCACTCCCTACTGGTGTCATTGAGCTGCAGTACTCACTCTGGACTACCTATCCCTGGAATTTTGGTTTCAAGAGAAAAACAACCCCTTCCTCTTCATCAGCTATCATTCTGAACGTGTGAGTTAAGCATACCCTGTTGTCAACATCGTCAGTGTGCAGTAGAGGAAAAATGCAGGTGAATGCATAATTATACTTCAAGGTTACAAGGTCAACAAAAGAAATCAGCTCAGACATGGGGCAGCATAAAGGGAGTGAACACCTCTGCCTGATGGGAACAAAAAACATTTCACTTGACTGTAATTTAAGCCAAGTCTTCTAGCATGGGTAATCATTAAATTAAAGAAGGCGACGGCGGCGGGGGTGGGGGAGTGCATTCTAGGTAGAGAAAACAGAATCCCATGAAAGGATAAAGATGTAAACAGTATGGCCTATCTCACAAATTCTTCTGGTGTGGGATTGGAGTGGAAGTAGATTATTATTAAGAATTCAGGTAGAATGTCAAACAGAGGCCAGATGAAAGATCTCTTGGCCTATGTTATAAAGGTTGGCTTTAACTTTGGAGTCAGTGGGAAATCACTAGAGGATTTTAAGCAGGGACTGACATTATCAATTTGTGTTTTCGATAGAGCTGGCAGCAATGTGGAGTATGAAACATAAGTGCCATCTCCCTTTCCTCCACATCAACCAAAAAGATATTGAATAAAATCCAAACATGCGGAAACTAAGGGATAAATACTGTCGTCAAGTATATGAAACATTTATGAGAAGGATGCTCAGCAGTTGTTCTGGGTGTCTGTGACAGACCAAACACAAAGGAACGCACTCGAATAAAAGCGGTAGAGTTGAGTTGAACCTTTAGCAAAAACATCTCAATTGAGGACTGCTCTGGAAAGGGATACCCCAGAATAGGCTGTGAGGGGCAATTGGAAATTTTATTTCTTTAAATAGCTGGGAGAAATGAAAAGAGCTATCGGTTCTGGAGTATTTTTATATATTCACCTCCTTAACAACAAGGGGCATGATAAATTGTAGTTTGGATGCACTTGAGTTCAGGTTCATTGTGTTATGGTCCCTAAAGTCTAGGGATGAATTATCCCATTTATCCTACTCCACAAAAACCACTCAGCTACGTAGAATACAGACAAATAAAATCCTAATCACTTGCATTCATGACTCCTGACTAATATCTCCAATTAACTGGTTATTTATACTAATAGGAGTCAACATTGGAATAAGTCTCACAATAGTTCCCACAATAATTTGGGATACGTTTTTTTCCTACATGATGTCTTTTTATTCTACTTGGCAAAAGAGTTCCATGATCTAATAGATTTGGCAGATGGAGTTACCAAAGTTTAAATAAATTTATTTCTGAACACTTCAAAGCCTGGGTAATGCTTATTGTGAATCTTTAGTAAGTTTATCCAAGATTGTCTTAGTCAGCTCTAGCTGCTATAACAAAAATACCGTAGACTGTACTGTGTGGGTTAAACAACACACATTTATTTCTCACAGCTCTGGAGGCTTGGAAGAGCAAGATCAAGATGTGGGCAGATTCCTGGCTTGCAGACTGCTGTCTCCTCATTGTGTGCTCACATGGCCTTTTCTCAGAGATCCCCCTCTTGCCCTGCCTATAAAAACAGTCATTCCATTATGAGGATCCCACCCTCATGACATAATCTAACCTTAATTCCCTCTCAAATGCCTCACCTCCAGATACCAGCACATTCAGGGTTAGGGCTTCAACATACGAATTTGGGGGTGGAGGTGGGCCCAAACATCATGCCATAACAAAAAGCACGATGAAATGCACTTTTATCTAAGTGGATTTGATCATGGAATTCCATTTTTATAAACACAGAATTCCATTTCTATAAATGCAGCTATAAATACCATTATTTAGAAAAATATGCTATGTATTAAATGACTATATTTCTGAATTTGAGAAACATTTGGTAAGAGGAACTTAGAGTGGTTTTTTAATGAAAAGAATCAGAAAACTAACATATGTTGAGTACAGCTATGTTCCATACATTTTATATTTAATATCCAAGATGCGGTATAAGATATTAACCCATCAGGAAACAGGCTTACAGAGGTTTTTTTTCTCATTGTCTCACTCCTAAGAAGCAACTATAGAAACATCTTTGCTAGTAGAGTTTTCTGATTTGTTTTCTAAGTAGAGACAGATCTACGAGTCAAATGGGATGCTAAAGTTATAAAAGCACATAAGCTTTAAAGTATTAATTGACTGATTAATAAATTGGTTCTAATATTTGGTAGACTTATAAAGGAGTTCTATTTATAACTATTTTGGGAATAGCATTTTCAAAAACTAAACCAGGTAGGATGTATGAGGCATAAAACGGACACTCATGGGCAACACAAAGTGTTGTCACCTTAATGCAAGACCCTTGGCACATGAGTCAGTCTTCCTCTCCAGTGTTACCTTTAATTGCTCTGGATTGTTACTCATCAGTTCAACTGGATTCCTCATGCTGCCCATTGAGACCTCTGGCCTCCTCCCTTTGGTTAATGTCATACTCTCTGCCTGAATTGTTTTTTTTTGTTTTTTTTTTTTTTCCCTGCCTGATTTTTTTTTAATCCAGCAAAACCTCTTCAGTTCCATAGTGGACAGTGCAAACACTACCATCTTGACATCTCTTTCCAAAGTCTCTACGAGCAATGATCCCTGCTTCTGAAATTCTCATGCTTAGTTTAAGCAGCTAGCATGACTCATCACACTGGCTTTGTTGCAACAATTTATGAGATTATCTTAAGTTCTAAGTTAAATCAAGGAGTGGTGGAAAATAAGAACTTTTTATGTGCTTAGTATATCAAGACATTCTTGCTATCCATATGGTATGTTGTATCCTAGGTGCTAAATATTTAATTTTTGAGTGTGTTAGTATATAAATGAATGAATGAATTCAGAAGTTCAAGTGAATATGGTAACTGAATTATGCCTTATTATTGATTTCTGCTAGTTCCAATCTTTAGGTGTTAGCACGGGGTTCGGATGCAATGGGACAACTTTAGAAACAAAGATTTAAAAAGGTGGTAAATTGAATAACAGATATATTAGATAGATCACTGTGATTTTTGTACAGTACCAAACATTCATGAATAGATAAAAAATACAATTCACGCTCTGCATGTTGACCTAATGTGAAGCATTTATCATAAATGATCCATTTTCTCGCCGTTTTTGTTTGTTTGACTTTAAATCGTTGCTGTTAAATAGACTAAATCTAGATTTTAAAACCCAGTAAAATGTAGAGCTAGGAGATATCATCTGCTGGTTTTGCACTTCCACATTCTTTCAATACATGTTGTAAGTACTCTCTGCCTACATGGAGCTTTCAGACTAGTGGTAGAAATAGACATTGATCAAATTATCACAGAAGGAAATGGAAAGAGCTATTGTGCTTAGAATAAGAATTTGTGCAGAAAAGTGAGAGCATATGATAACATATTTGACCTGGAGAAGAAGGATAAGTAAAGTATTTTTTCAGCATTTATGAGTAATTAAGATATGGAGAAACAGCAAGAGTTAACTAGCAGAGATTTGAAGAAAGAGTATTCTATTTGGGCACCAATGTGTGTTCTACAATGATTAGGATCACTTGGAGTTTGAGAAACTGACACAGGTGAAATGAGGTAAGGCGGTAGATAGCAGCCTAGGGAGGGTCTTCGGGACCACATTACATCTTTGGGATCCCAGAAGCAGAAGAATCATACATAGAATAGTGTTTCCAAAATATCACACCCTCTGAAGAGTGAAGTTATGAGTATTTCCTCCATCTACTATTTTACCTTGCATTTAAAAACTATATTTATATATGAATGAAGGAATAAAATTATAAAGTTGCAGAATGTGTATAAATGGAAAATTTTTTTAGTTATTTCTTTTCTCTCTATGGCAAGCTCAGTGGCTTTCAGGAATATAGAGGAAACATCTGCCATTTGCAAAGGTTCCTAAATCCTGAAATGTTGTATATTAGGAAATACATAATCAGATTTTTTGGTCTTGACTACTGTTGAAATGATCATGTTTTCCTAATAAACTCTCTGAGCTCTCATGAAGTTGTTCCCATTCACTCATTCCCATACACTGTATTCACACATGTAGACCTCAACAGGGTGATGATATGAAACATATACTCAATTTAGTTTCTTGAAAGAAGCTTTCAGATTGAGTATTGGCAGGTTACTTAACAGTATAGGTTAGGTCCTGTGCTAGGTGCCAGGATATAGGAAGAAAAGTAACCATTTCTGTGTTTTCATGGAGCTTCTTATAAAGATGGAGGAGACAGATATTAACATAGTTAATAGCAAAGAAGATGCTTTCTAAGTGTGAAAGAGGTTAAGAAGAGATTAAAACATGATAAAGATGGGGGTTATTGCTTTGGCGATGGCTTCCTTGATTGCAATGGTCAGAGTCAAATAACAAGAGCAGTTTAGAAATACCTTCTTCAAATGCCTCTGTTGAAAGATCACAGTCATAGACATGCATTTCAACCATTCAATGGGGGTTTTTAATTTTTTTATTTGGTTTGGGTTTTCATGCTATCCAAGCGGAATATGTAAGAAGTCTTAAATCTTCTAACACATAACCCCAAAATATTAAAACTCCTTACTAGAGATTTAATATGTTTTCCAGATGAGAAGCACATATTTTTAAAATGTTAAATTTTAAGTTAGGTTATCAAGTTGGCTCATCAGCCCCTGACAGCGCAGCTTTCAGGGTCACTTGGTCCTCATTATCCTGCAATCTTTCTGAAGAGTTATACTACTGCCGAATGAACCTCACAGTCAGAATGGATTAACCAGATCAGAGCAAGCAAGATTCATTCTAAATGCTAACCGAAACTGAAACTCCATCTCAGGAGAGGAGAGGGAGAAAGCAAGAGAAAGGGGAAAGAGGAATAGCAGGAGGAGAAGAGAGGGGAAATGAGGAAAACTAAATGAGACAAAGAGAGAGAGAGTGTGTGCAAATGAGAGAGAGCAGGTCGTGCGGAGCCTAGAAGGTAGACAGACACCTGCTGTGCCGGGCTACTGCCCACGGTGGGCTGGCAGGTGCTTCCTCTCCACATGGTTGCCCAAAGGTTTCAGGACCTTGCTCTCTACTTCGATCACCATACTCCATGCAAAGCGGAAAAAAAAAATATTTTGTGTTTATTTAGAACTCAGGCCGGGGACTTTTACCACCAAAGCCATACTTGAGGGCAGGTTAAAGTCACAATGTTTTTCGTAAAGTGTGCATTCAACACACAACTTGGAGTCACTAACTAAACTGAGGGCAGGGGCTAGAATTACTTACTATATTTACCTCTACATCTACCGCATTTCTAGAGACAGGCTGTCAACTGAAGCACAAAGGTGGGGGTGGTTAAGATTTTTACCTGAAATCTCATTGTGAGTTCTCTGCTCTCCCTTCTCCCCTTCCAAAAAATAAGTAATTAGTTAATTAATTAAAAAGGCCTGTTTTAAAATGTGTCATGTGATTTGACAAAGAATAAGTTATCTCCCCTCTCTTTAGGAACATTATTTCTTCTTTACCAAAATCATTCTTTTGCTATCTGACCTTAAGCAAATTCATTAATCCTGCTGGATTTCAATTTATTCTGCTCTGAAATAAGGATAATAAAAGTACCTACCTCATAGGATTGCTAAGAATATTAAATGAGAGGGATGTCCGGGTGGCTCAGCGGTTGAGTAGCTGCCTTGGGCTAGGGAGTGATCCTGGAGTCCCGGAACTGAGTCCCATATTGGGCTCCCTGCATGGAGCCTGCTTCTCCCTCTGCCTATGTCTCTGCCTCTCTCTCTCTCTGTGTCTCTCATGAATAAATAAATAAAACCTTAAAAAAAAGAATATTAAATGAGATTGTTTGTATGAAAAGCTCATACCCTAGAAGTGTTCAATGGATTTTAGTCCCTAGACAAGTTTGGATTGAGCATGCAGTGGGAGTGCAGGAAGCTCCCACTGGAGTGACCTCAAACAGCTTGCTGAGTAGGGTGGATGGGTCTCAAGTAGAAAATTAAAACGTGTATTATTTGTATGTCAAGTTTGGGAAATATGCCATCTGTATGCGAGCCTAAGAGAGTATCAGTAAAAAGTAAAAAATACTTAAAACATAAATAGAGGAAGCAATATCCTTAATGGAGCCTGAGATACAGCTCAATGATAGGTAACAGGAAAGTCAAGAGAAAAGGGCACAGCAGGTAAGGTGCATTATTAACACCCAATGGTATTGTGTAAGAGCAAAGAGATGGCTCTGGGATGAATCAGCAAGTAGATCTTGGTAACACTGGGAGAAACTATTGCTGTGGAGTGTGGACACAATAGTCTGCAGCGCTAAGGTTTTCTAAGTGAATAGGAGAGGCACTCCTGAGTGGCTCAGTCAGTTAAGTATCTGCTTTGGGCTCAGGTCATGATCTCAGGGTCCTGGGATCAAGCCCACAAAGGGCTCCACACTCAGTGATTTGTCTGCTTATCCCTTCCCTCTGTGCCTCCCCACCACTTATGCCCTCCCCCCCCCATTCTCTCTCTCTAATAAATAAATAAAATATTTAAAAAAATAAGTGGGTAGGAGAGAAATGGATTGAAGACTGTGAATATAGAAAAGACTTTAGAAGTTTGGCTATAAAGGAAACTAGAGAGAAATTTGAAACAAATTGTGACAATTTCAATGGAATGTGTTCTTTAAATGTGTGGTAGACAACATAGTAGTGCTCCACAGAGCAAGCTTGCAGGCATAATTAAGAATATAAATCTTGAAATTGGAGATTATCCTGGATTTTCTAGATGAGTCCAATCTAATTACATGAGTCCTTAAAAGCAGACAACTTTCCTGGCTGTGGTCAGTGAGAAAAAAGGTCAGAGAGATGCAAAAGTTCTTGTTTTGAAAATGGTGAAAGGGGGTCACAAGCCAAAGCTTAGGTCATGTCTAGAAACCAGAAAGGACGGGATAATAGAATCATACCTAGAGCTGTCAGAAAGGAACACAGCCCTAATGGCATCTTGATTTCAGACTAATGAAACCCAGGTTGGACTTCTGACCACCAGAATGGTAGGATAATAAATCTATGCTGTTTTAAGGAATAAAATTTGTGGCAATTTGTTGCGACTGCCATAGAAAATCAGTACAAAACCGGTCTTGGCTCACAGCCTCCTCTGTGATTAGGTGGTTCCATGTGACTACAGTCTGGCCAGTGGGATGCGTGTGAAAATGGTGTCAGTATCTCAGGCCCGTCTCCTAAGTACTCTCGTGAGATCCTTCACAGTCATTTTCTTCCCTGCTGTCTACTTGCACAGGATAGAATGGCTTTTTCCCGGCCCTGCACAGTAGAATAAACACAGAATGGAAAGTCCTTATGTGGAACTTCATTGCACTGAACTGTGTCGTGTTAAGAAATCAACTCTTATTGTGTAAAAACACCCAGGCAGTGAGATTTTGGAGATCATTTTTTATGATAAGTATCATCACTCTTTCTGAACAACAGAGTCGTCAGTAGTTTTCTTTTTAAGTGATTGCCGAGATTGAATTTATTTCAATGTTTGTGAGAAGCAAGTGGCATGGTGACATTCAAGATAGGGATGGAGAAGTGAAGAGAGAGAGAAAGAAGGCAATAAAGCAGTAGAGCTAGGATTTAAAGTGCAAGTAATGAGACTAGATTTGCAAGGGAGCAGAGGAAGCAAAGAAAGGTAAAATGTGAATGTTATGGTGATGTAATATCTAAAAAGCACGCATCCCATCTGAGAGCTTCTATTTGCTCTATGAACAAGGTGGTAAAGTCATTGGTTGGTGAGATAGGGAGTTCTTTGGTCAGAGATCTGATGAGAATGAGGGAGAATGAAAATAGTCACTGAGGAGTAGGACAAAGAGTGTCGACTCGAGTTCCAGATAATAGCACTGAGTACCCAGATGGGACTGGAGATCATGATTTTATGAAGACACCAACATGCCCAACTTGCAAGTTTGTCTCAAACACTGATAGCCAACACGTGCCAAAGTACTGAGTAAATGATCAATTAGATTGACATAGTGTCGGGTTTTTTCTACACATGCTTGCTAGATTATAAAATGATAAAATATAATATTTGGCATGGGGATTACTAAGCTGATGATCCAATGTCATTTACCCATTCCTGGTCCCTTTTCCCTTCTCTGCAATGCCGTCAGCCCCCAAAGGCTGACTTCTGTGAACAGCCTTCTCTAGGTTCAAAGCAGCCGTGACTTAAGTTCATCAGATACAAGCACTACCAGGAGATTGGAGGAAAGGCAGGATGGAGCATTCCCGTTCCCCCCACCCTCTTCTTGCGGTGTGTTGATTTTGTCAGTGGCTGCAATCCACTTACATAGTCTATCAGACAGTCCTTCATCCACGGCCCCCAAGTTCCCTCTGGACTCTGGCAACAGTGTTTTATTCCCTTTTCCCCTTCAAAACTAAGAGCAATCATGGCATCTCATTACTGCTATTTCCTGAATGCTTTACTTCCACCATTGGTTTCCTTACCCCTAATCAACGCCTCTGTAAATGGTCCCATTATTAAACTCTCTTCGGGTTAAACTCGTGTGTATCATCAACTTCTGCAAGGACCTCGACTGACACTGTTTTGGAGGCCATTGTAAGGCATTTGGTTTTACCCAGGGGAAAATTGAGATGGAAAGTTTTTGGAATATTTTTGAGCTCTGCAACTAATTAGATGTGTGACTTTGAACAAGTCACATGGCCTCTCCCACTTCAATGTATTCATCTGTAAAATAAGATAATTGCTCTATTGAATCACTTCAAAGGTCCCTTATATTTTGAAAAGTATTTAATGTATTAGTCATCTCTACATGGGTTAATATGATTCTTTATTAACTGGTTGAGTTAAGGATATGAGTTTGGGGAACTACCTTTGCTAACATCACAAAAAAATCCTTCATCTTAAACAATTGTTAAAAATTCATTCCCTAGAGATTATTTTCTATACCCTTTTAAATGCATTTCCATATATATCATTATAGGTAAACTTCATTTGTTTCAATGATTTTAGTTTTTATATTTTAGAAATTTTGGATACTTGCTAGAACCTTTGAAAGAAAGAGATTTTTGAAGTTGTGAGGATGGAAATACCAAGATTATTCCCAAAGAACAGATGTGATTTGGGTGAGCAATAAATAACCACAAACTAACTATAGAATAAAAATAAGGATCATTTTAGTTATCTGCTTTTAATACATATTTAAAGTGATTAATACAAGGTAAAAAAGACCAAAAGAGGTTCTGAATGTACTTTTGAAAACCTATTCTGTGTATTGAACGTATGTAGCATGTTTTTTGACCACCAGGTAGTCATTTTCAGCAATTAGAAATAGTTGTTTAATTTTAAATGTCCTTTTCCCATCATTTTGATTGATCGAAATTAGCTAAGTGGATTCTTTCACTTATTGCTCAGTGGTTTCACTCTTGATTTGGCTTGCGAAATTATAAATTCACAAAGTTGAGTTACTTTTAAAAGAAAATGTATTATTCCTCTGAACATTCACTTAACATTCTCATAACTAACTTGACTTGTTACTTGTAGCAAATTATTTTTGATTTGTTAGTCTTTAATATTTCTATGATTGACCTAGAAAGTGCAGGTTTTTAAAACTCATACTGGGTACACTGCTGTTCTCTACTTTCTCAACATTTTAATGAATGTTTATTTCAAAATCTATAATTGCATTTCAAGAGGGAAAAAAAATCACAACAGATCACTTTCTGTCTAGAAAATGTTAACAAGAATGGAATAGTAGCAGCTACTTTTCCCCCCATAATAATAGGCAGATTTTATGGACAGATTTTAGAAGTTTATAATGTGAATCATGTCATTTTCAGCATTAATATGCCTCCTATTACCTCATTGTTGAATCCTGAACTATTACTTTGGCCTAGAATTTAAATGTCCACAACCATTAGGTCTTTGGGAATTGACTCTACTGACACTCGACATCTTATGTATAAATGAAGATCTTTCCACACTAACAGAAGCATTGTCGAACAAGAGCCAACTGCGAGCAGGCCTATGCTGAGATGTTTCTTCTATCACTACCTAAATCATTGCTTATTTGCTTATCTTATGTCCCATGAGATCACATTCACTTTGAAGGGAGGGATAGCTTTCTACTTCCTGCTGCATACTTTAAAGATCCCATCACCTAATGCTATTGAAATCAGTAATTATGAGTGTACTTCTCCTTCAAAGGATAAAAAAAAGTATTAATAATGCCCCAAATTTCAATAACCTTTAAAAGTCTTATAACTGGTTAGTAGCAGAACAAGAGTGTAGAATCTGTCTCTTGACTTTCAGATCAATGCATCTCTTGCTTCCCTCCCACTTTCTTGGAACGTCTCTGAGAACTTTCTATATCCTACCATTTGACTCGAATCAACTCTAATGAGTTTCTTTCTTTCTTTCTTTCTTTCTTTCTTTCTTTCTTTCTTTCTTTCCTTCCTTCCTTCCTTCCTTCCTTCCTTCCTTCCTTCCTTCCTTCCTTCCTTCCTTCCTTCTTTCTTTCTTTCTTTCTTTCTTTCTTTCTTTCTTTCTTCTTTCTTTCTTTCTTCTTCTTTAGTAGCTATCTTGGAAATCTCAAGGATGTTTTTCTGGGTGTATTGTTAAGAAAATGCATTCATGTCATCCTTTTTTATGTTCTTGCTCAATCCTTGTCTGAGGGATGAAATATTGGACTTGTAATGCTGCACATATGTTATGTAAATTATAGTAGCATATTGTATTGCTTTGACCTTTACAACACTCTATAATTTGATTGGCTGGCTGACTAGTCAAGTTCATAGTGTTTACAGTCTTGCCCTTACTTGGATGGACATGATGAGATATTCAAATCCAGCCAATCAAAATATAGAATATCGAAAAGGTCAAAGTAGTATAATGTTTTGTTTTATTTTTTTATTTTTTTATTTTTTTAAACTACAGTCTTCTCTTTACTGGTCAAATAATGCATTCTCATAAAAATAGAGATGTCCTGTGAAGTGAAATATATCTGAGAATAAGACATGTTATGAGTATTTTCATATGATTAAGTTGATGTCAACCTTCTTATTTTCTAACTTGATTCTCTTAAGAGAAATGCTTAGATTTTTATTAAAGCAGAGTTGTCACAGACTGTGTTTTACTTTTCTTTCCGAATCCCTAGCACCTCTAGTAATATTATATTATAGTATAGTACTTAACATATATATTTATTGAACAGATGAATAAAATTTGCAAACTGTACCAAAACTGGCTTATTTTCTCCTCTTAACTGTATTATACTATACTTTCCCTCATCTCCTTTACAGCTTATCTCAGTCTTTCTGGGGTCTCTCAAGACTCAGTATTGGACCCTCTTTTCACCTGGGAAATATCATCCAAGACAAGGTATTTCAGTTATTACCCATAAGCCAATGTCCTTCAAATGTCTGTCTAGAACTTTCTTCTGTTTTTTAGATCTTTATATCTAATCGTCTATTTGAATTTCCTGATTAAGTTCCAGAAGGAACTCAATTTAATCATGTCAAAAGCCAAACTTATCCTTATGATAAGTTATCCTTAGTGAATAACACTATTATCCAATATGTTTCAGAAGAAATCTTGGAGTAATTGTTATCACTACCATCATTCCCACCCACCATATTATTAAGACCAGACACTTTTACCTCTTAAATATTTCTTTAATGTGTTTAGCTTTCTCTTTCATCACTGCCACTTTCCTAGCCCCACAGTACCACCATCTCTTACGTAGGCCACTGGATCATTCTCATCAGGAAGACAGAGTTGTGTTTTCAAAATACAAACTTAACAATGCCATTACCTTTCCCATGATTTTCCTCTGGAAGAATCCATTGTTCTTAGTATACATACCAAATCTTTTAAGTCACCTGTAAGACTTTGCATGATCTAAGATCTGTGTCATCTCAAATTGCCCTCTATTTCCCTTTTCAAACTTCAGCCATGAGTTCTGGTTTTTATGATATTCCCCATTATCCTGGGGGCTATTTACTTCTGTATCTGTCTGGCTAAAGTCTTTTAATTTTTTTTTTTCTTGTTGTAAGAGTGGAACGGAGAAGAGGTTCTTTGTCCACTAAATAAGTGGATCAACTTTTTAGAAGATGTAGACTATGAAAAAAGCAAAAGTAAGTGTAATATGTTGTTCCTTTTTTTCCTAGATCTACTGAGAAAAAACAGAAATATTTATAATCTAAACAAAGAGTAAAATTACTCCAGGCAATCATGGACACTCTGAGTTTGTAGCTACATATATGTTCTATGAAAATCACTGCCTGATAAATATGGTCATTAAGCAAAGGGAAAAACAAATCAGAAGACTTGGGCCATCTATAACTGTATTCTTGACTTCAGACCAATGCTGACTTATTTTTTACTCTGAGATGACTATCCTTCCTTATGATAATTCAGGTGGATTGATGAAGAAGAAAATAATTTATCTAAATTTCTTGTCTTTTTGAATGTCTATATTTGTAATTCCTATAATTATCAATTATTTAATTCTTTCATTTGGACTTTTATTTACGTATTAAGCAGTCTTAGTTCCAAAAAGTCTTAAACATTTTCTGCCTATTACCTTAATGACAAAGAAATTGGTATTCAGAGATTTGGGGGTTAGAACTCAAAACCCACTACCATAACCAAACAAGTCTTCTGAAGTCTCACAGTTTATCATAAAACTAAAGGACATTTTGCTTTGCCAAACAGAAAATTCCCTTCTGGATTTTCAATAACTAATTTCCCAAATCTGTGAGTAAGACTATGGTTCAGGAAAATGTTATACTTAATTGCCAGTCTCAATCACTGGCAGTTTAAGAGGTATGATTTAAATGCTGTTGGAAAACTTGAACTATCACAGATTGTTGGAGGTGGAAGGAAACATAGAGACTATGGACCCAACCCTTTTCTTTTAGGGAGGGCAAATGACGGATCAGCACAGAGCCTAATAGTTATTGGAACCAGAATTCTAACTTCCTGTCACACCATCTGGTCAACTTCCAACTAGCCTTGCGTTGCTTTGTCACTACTCTTACTGCATTGTTGTTCAATAGAATCTCATATTTTTATGCACTTCATTTAACAACATCATAACATAATAATCACAATATTTTATCAGGTCAAATTCATGCTTAATTTTAAGAGATGGGAGCTTATACTAAATAATCTGAATACCTTTCAGCTATCTCTAATAAGATACTAAACAACATAGAGACTACACTAAGATAGTGAATGATAAAAGCTGCAAAAGTGAGTGGACTGTGAAAGGTAAAAATAGCAAAATCTCTCCAGCTCTGGAAATTTTTAACACTGGATTTATATCCTTGTTGGAAAACCATGGTAACTTTCTGCATTATTATTGTCTATTCTAAGTACCCTGGTAGTCAACATTGTCAAAACTGTGTTCTTAGAAGTGCTGTTATTGAAGAAGAAAAATAAATTATTTCTCACTTATTCAGTTTTAAATGCATGCATGTTTACCTGATGATGTATTAGACAAACCTACTATCATAATTAAATTTAAACAAGAGTTTGGCTATTTTAAAATATTTGATTTTTCTCTCAACAACAATAACAACAACAACAAAAAACAGTATAAGGAAATCAACCATATATATTTCCTTTCCAATATAAGGATATCAACTACATAAAAAGAGAAGAGTGGTTTCATTGGAAGATGGGTTGAAACCTAGGAAATTTCTCCATCATTTTTTCCCTAAATTTTACAGTAGATGAGATATTATGTATTCAATAATTTAGCAGGACAAGGTCCTTACTCTCCCTGCCCCCACACACTCCTATATACATGTACCAGATCCTTGCTTTATAACCCATGGAAACCTGCCCAAAGGCCAGAAGCATATAAGATTAAAATCTGGCCTACAGGTCTGCATAGTATATGTTGGGTCTATTTAGGAATTTATTAGTCAAAACACTCTTAGTAAAATGGATAGAAGATTTTGATAGAGGAGAAGCATTTCTATCAAGAGAAGCTAAACAATAGTTTCCTCAGATTTTGAAACCACTCCCCCAACACGTGATTATTCTCTAATTCCCTGGCTGAACAAGTAACCATTTTAATTAGACTCTGAGGCAAGCAACATTGTGTCCATGGTAACAGGTATAAAAAGAACTTTAAAAAAAAAGGAAAAAAAAAAGAAAAAATGTGATAACTGAAAATGTGTTTAAATCATGATAAAAGGATTTAAACAGATGTTATTTTTTTCAAAGTGTTATTTTAAAAAAGAATTTTAAAGGGCTCTTGATATGAGAAAAAATCATTTTTGGATGTGTCTTTAGGGAAGTTTCTCACTCCTAAATGCTGTAGTTCATGATTGCCATGGGTGAGTTGGGAAACGAAAAGGGGTGCTGAGGGGCAGAAATCAGAAAGGAAAACCAAGGTACCTTCAGTCAGATGCTTAAATTAAAGTAAGTTAAAGTGTCTTTGGTGAGACTTAATAGATTGTGTGTTTAACAGCCCTTTTTTGTTAAAGTTTGTGTTCGGGCAAGAGAACGTGCAGAACTTGAGTTTTGGAGACAGATTGGAATATGGATAAATCTGGACATATTGCTTAGGGAAGGGAATGGAAGGCAAGGGCATGGAGCAGAGCTTCCTTAAATGGGAGATGCACTTTCTACAGCTTTAGACAGAAACAACCATGCCAAATGATTTTTTTTAGACTATGAATTTGACCTTCTCTGTACTATATGTATTCATCCTTTAAAAGACAAGTGCACACACACTTACACAGACTCTATCTATCTATCTATCTATCTATCTATCTATCTATCTATCTATCATCATATCATCATCATCTATCTATCATCTATCAATCTATCTACCTACCATCTTTATATTAAAAGGGAAGTAGGTAAGGGATTATCCTTTCCCTAGCAATCCAAATTTTCAGTAGAATCAGTAGGAAACCATTATGAACAAGGACAAAGTAAGAAGAAGGCTTGTTCTTCTTCTGTTCCTTTCTTGCTTTTCTGCCAACAATTGCCTTCTCTAGGAACGGTGACTCTGCCACTTTGTTTAAAATGAGTAATAACTTGCTAACATTAAATGTCCCTTAGAAGGCCCAGGCAAGTTCCATGGACTAAACGAAGGGTAAAGTTATAAGAGGAAACCCAGAGAGAGTGGGAGGAAAGGAGACTTTGGAACTGGCAGAAGGATGGCTTATTTTGGCTGCACTCCTCCTGTAGTTTAAATACCTACTGATTGAAGGCAAATTGGACGTTAAGGAAGGCTAGAGTGCCCATGTAAAGGAAAACAAACAAGCAGTGACCCTAAGTTGGTCTTGGAGGAAGTCAAATCTCTTGTTCCTTTGCCTCAAATGTTGAAAGAACCTAAATATTGCTTTGTGTGCAACATAATTTTCGGTTCTTTGGGTTTTATAAATAAACTGGTTATCTGAGAAAATACCAGTCAGTGGAGGTAAACTCTGAGGAGCAGAAGAGAATGTGGGGAATTTAAAAGAATGGAATTTAAAAGACTTTATCTTAAATGTGTGCTCTAATCTGATGTTTAAATTGATAGGCTCCCTAAGATTTACTAAATCTATATTTATCACATGAGATAAAGATTAAAACAGCATAGCAGTACCTTCTCTATTGAACACTTCATATATCATTCACAACTTGATACAGTAGCTACATAAAGAAATTCCTAATTCTGTATTCACACACATACAATCTCACACACACTTATAAACACAGTCTCATACAAACACACACCCATATATATTCACCCCTACATGCAAACAGGAAAAAAAAAGTGGCTGCACAATAGCCATACATGTAATCTGTATATTGGAGGGATCACAACGTGGATCTAAATAATACCTACACATAATTACATTTTATACCTTGAAATTTGATTTTAGCCTGTCTCAAGTAACCTAAAAGAAAAACCATAGGTGTTGTTGAGACATTAGTCATAATAGGAAGATCTTTTCTCTAAGCGTATTTTTGGGGAAATTATTTCCAGAATATTAAAAGGTACCCCATGTGGATAAGGGTCCCCTTGTTACATATGTTTAAGAAATGATGGGTTAAATAAAGTCTGTCTTCATGAAAACATCTCAAGATTTCTAATCTGTTTATTATGAATATTTAAATGAGAATGAGTTCTTCAGTATTTGCCAAACAACTTGTTCATAGAGCCTTATTTTTCACAGCATCTTTGAAGGGTAATAACACAAGATGGGGAACACTGAAAAAGAGGATGTTGCTTTGGTTCAAAAGATTACTGCTCTAAGGGTACATGCTTTAAAAATGAATGCTAGTTATATTTATGATACAGCTACAAGGCCAAGCATTCTACAACAGCTTGCTTTATTCTTGGGACAATGTCATGAGATGCATATGAATATCTGCATTTAGTGGCTAAACAAAGATCCAAGAGGTGTGATATTTTTCCCCAGTTCATGGAGCTAAGAGAGGAGATGCAGCTAACATTCGAAACAGCTTTGTTTTTCTTGTAGCCTGTCCTCTACAAGGGATGATAAGCAGTTTACAGACTTATTTTTTGAATCCAAGATTTAATAAGGGTCCAGGCATGCTATGTGAAAGCAAGAACACACATTTTAGAAAGCAGAGCAAGGACCTCCCTTCACATCATAATTTCAGAGATGCCAGGAAGTTCCCCCTCCTCAAAATACCTTCTCAAGTCATCAAGATAATATAAAAATTCTGTATAGCAACACTTTGCTAAAAAAATATATTTTCTCCCTTGAAAAGTATGAATATTCTTGCATATACTTTAAAGATGTCTCCATACTTTCAAGGCGTTCCCAGATCTGACTGAGCAGAAGAACTTGGAGAAAACTAAAAAACAAAGACCAAACTGAACAAAACCTGACATCTTACAAACCCCTAGACCTTTTAAAACAGCTTGTAAAGCCAGAATTGGAATCTTTATTAATTTTTTGAAGTTCCCAGGTAATTTTAGCTCCAGTGTACTGGGGTGAAAATATCACACTTGATCCAGAATCTAGATCATCTTGTTTCATCTTCTTCCTTGAGAGTAGTTATATTCACGGCGGCACGTGGAAGCGTTAAAGCACTCATTGGTTCCATCTTGGGGGAGACAGGCTTGATACAAAGGGGAAAGAGGCAAAGCTAGGTAGAAGAGCCTCCTGATTTTTCTTCTTTGTCTCTTCCATATTTGGAATTCTTTGGTTGTTTTGCATCAGGACAGGAATAAAGAAACACTTTAGCTCCAGGTGTTTTCTCTTCATGACAGATTCTGGATCAGATTCAGCTTGTTTGAGCATTTCCTATTCACAGCCAGTGCCACTTAAAATAAGGCTGAGTCTGCAAAGCAGACCAGACCATGCTCGATGGTATGTATACATTCTTGGTTATACTTGATATTTGAGTATATTAACTACAGAACATGGGTTGGTCAAGAGAAGGGTTCATATGAACCATTTCAAATAGTTGAGAAAAAGATCATAAGAAAAAATTTCTTAAAGCAAATTCCTTTTAGTACTCAAAATGTCTCAAGTGAATAATTCCTGGGCACCTGGGTGGCTCAGTTGGTTGAGCATCAACTCTTGATTTCATCTCAGGTCATGATCTCAAGGTTATGGGATCCAGCATGCTCTGTGCTCAGTGAGAAGGCTGCTTGAGATTCTTTCCCTCTCTCTCTTCCCCTCCTCTACTCCTTGCTTGTGCTCTCTCTCTCAAATAGATTTTTAAATGAATATTTCAAAATAATATTTGAGTATACAATAGGGATTTTTTTAGTTGACTAGTATTTTATTCATTGAATGGGTATAATGTAATATAAGAAGTAGATTCTTGGTTTTGTTTTGATTGGTTGATTTTCTGGGGCCATTGACTTGACTCAATTTAGAAACCTGAAATCATTTATATCACATTAAGTGGTTAACTTATGATGACTCACATTCATTGATCTATTTTAGAAGATATTTTTCTACTTGAATATTAAAGATTCTCCAATTTCCAAATGCAAAATCTCTGTTTCTTTAAAAGTACAAGAATTAATCAAAGTGCAATTGTTTTCACATAAAATGAAAAAACCTGAATCACTGTTAATATTTTAAAACCAAAAATAATTTATCTATTTTCTCCAATGGCAGAAAGTAAATATGCTCTTTGTAGTTCAAATAATTTTCTCAATTTAATCAAACTATAGACCATCTTTTGTTTATTCGAATGTTAATGAGAATGAGCTTCATTCTAGTAACTTCCTCCAACTTCCAATTTACTGTAATGGCTTCTTCTGATTCCCCGTTAAAATAGTGTGGGCAACATTTTTTTGTGGCATTGGGTCTTCTGAACCTTGGTTACTATGCACAGCAGTAATGCTTATGATAGAAATATTACAGGACCCTGAAGCTTGTCTATTCATTGAGAAATAAATTTTTAAGAATAAATATACAAACTGCGACAAAAATAGACATGTTTTAATGAGCAATAACATCAGCATGATGTTTTGATTATGCCCACCATTATCAAAATGTTTTCAGATATGTGATATTGAGCTGATTTCAGGAGAATATTTCCAAGATCCAAAATTTTAAAATTAAAGCCAATATTTTGATTTGCAAAAACTAGCACACCATTCTAGTAGAAGTGAGTTACAGTGTAAAGAATCAAGCAGAGTAAGTTCAATATGCTGGTAAGATGTATTGCAATTCTGAATGTTATAATTATTCAGTGAAGCAACCCATTCTATTTATTAGTAATTAAAAAATGGGGTGGGGGAAAGGGGTAGTCAAGCTTTTAGATGTTAGAGATGAGCCCAGATATTCTCATTCTTTAAAGCTTCTCCTAACTACTCATACTACTCACCTTGTGAATCATTGTAAAGTAGAATATATGTATCACATTATTACTTCCATGTAAAGGTAGATTTTATTTCAGATTCAGCCCAAGAGCATGCCAAAAAAAAAAAAAAAAAAAAGGAATAGAAATAAAAATTTTAGGCCCTTTTCATTGTTTTTTTTTTAATATAATTTTATTTTTTTATTCATGAGAGACACAGAGAGAGAGAGAGAGAGAGAGAGAGACAGGCAGAGGGAGAAGCAGGCTCCATGCAGGGAGCCCGATGGGGACTCGATACTGAGACTCCAGGGTGACGCCCTGGGCCTAAGGGAGGCAGTAAACTGCTGAGCCATCCAGGGATCCCCCTTTTTATTGTTTTATTTCCCACTTTCTTTCTTTTATTCCTTCTCATCTTTAAAAAGTTGGTGTTCCCCAGGACATGCATAATTATTTTTGTCATTTAATGGTAGCAGACAGTGGGGTTGAGGGTGAGGGATATATTACTATCTTACTGAAGTAAGCCTTATATTTTTCAATTTGTCAATCAATAACAGATGTTATTTTAGTACATTTCACTGGCGGCATGCTTAAATCCATAATAGTGACCTGGTCGCATAACCTTGAAAAATAGTGTCCTCACTCCCAAACTACACAAAATAAAACAACAACAAAACAATCCTTGTTCTCAACTGAGGAGATCAAGCATCTGTGTTTAGACCTTAGTGTATAGCTGTGCCCAGAAATTCTCCATGTCCATGGCCTACCCTGGATAGAAGGGATGCTTTGGAGGAAATCTGCTAAATATTTAAGGGGTGCTGCTTCTCATTTTGTTCTGTGCTCATCTTTGTGCTTTACACTCTAACCAGGGATGCTGCATCAGATGAAACTAAAGGTAACTCCAGGCAATAAAAATTTAAGTGATGTCTTCAATTACTAAACATGCATCCTCTCATCTTAGGAAGATTTCTGATCATCTAGTTACTTGAAAATGAATTGTGCCAGAGATATTTAAGAAGTGCTTACCAGGAAATGTGCTCTGATGACCTTATACAACCTAAACAGCATTTTTGTAATCACAAGATTTTAGAAAGCTATATTCTTTTTCTATTTGTTTTGAGAAATAAATTTTCACTGTCACCTTTTATTTCTAGATATTTTGATTTTATTTGATCTTTTAAAAGATTTTATTCATTTATTTTACAGAGAAAGAGAGAGAGAGAGAGCAAAAGTAGGGGAGCAGCAGGAGAGGGAGAAACAGACTCCCCACTGAGCAGGAAGCCCGATGTGGGGCTCCATCCCAGGACCCTGAGACCATGACCCGAGCTGAAGGCAATTGTTGTAACTGACTGAGCCACCCAGGTGCCCCTAGATATTTTAATTTTAAGTAATGTATAATAATAGTTTAAATTTTTGCAAAAAGCTTAAAAAATGTGTTAAGATCTTAAAAAATGCAGAGCCTGCTTAGTTGTAATACATTGTGATTATGGTTTAAAGCTGCAAAGTTCCCACTTAATGTAACTCACTGTTGTTTTTCTAAATGTAGGAAATTTTTAACCTTATTATTTTTTGGTATCTCTGCACACCAATCACAGAGAAGTTGGAATTCAAGTCATAGTTGTTCTTTCACAGTGATTCCAGTTAAAGTCTTGTTATATTTCTTGCTCGTGTTAGAAATCTTGTATCTAAACTTAAATGGAAGTCACATATGCAGCCTTATGAGATCCCGAGTACCCTTTAAACGTTCCATGGGCCTCAGCCAAATGAATAATTGTCCATCAGCTTATGGTTCATTAGGGACCACAAATCAGTTGAGTGGGAGGTGTTTCATACGAAACTATTCAAACCTACATTTTGCTAGATTCCTGATGAATAGAACAGCCTAGGATAAGAAACTTTCATCTAGGAGCTCCAAGGTAGTTAGGCTGGTGATAGCTGAGGCCTATAAAGCTAATTGGGCAGATAAGAAAGGGGGTAGCAATCTGGTCTGGACATAGAAAGGAGACATTCCTTGGTGTTTATTGGCAAGTAGAAAACTTTGCTGGAAGGGTGATCTGTAAATGAAATTCGCTAAAGAATTAAACTTCAAGAAGCATTCTCCACAGTGAAATACATGGCAATAAGCCTTGCAATTTTGATTTTTGTTTCATTTTAACAGGAAGATTATTTTTAGAATATGTCAATTCTAAATTCTTTTATTTTTATTAGCATTAACTTACATTGTAATTGATGTTTACTTTTATAATCTGTCTATAAATTCAGTTTAACTGAATTTATTTTTAAGTATTCTGTTCAATTAGGCTACTATTTTAAAGGAAAGAAAACTATACTGTATCTCTAAATAGATGATTCCTCCTGTCTACTTCTCCACCATTTTTACCCTATGCACATATGCTGAGAATTATTTTATGGCGAGGTTTCTCTTTAGTCCCATGGAAATAGAAATACATATTGCAGGTTTCAGAAATTCATGAAGGAAATAGATGCTTGTGTTAAGGTTAGATGATATTAAGGGAAACTTTGAAGGTACTGAATTTTACTCAAACCAAAGCAAACAAACAAAGTAAAAATAACTTCATGCAGCATTCCAAGGAAGATTAGAGAGATGCAGAAATAGTTTGCAAAGGTTTTTTAGCTCCCAGTGATTTTGATACTTGAAAAGTGAAAGGCAACCCAAGCACTGATTCAAATGGTAAACTAGACTTTTAGAATCTTATATACACACTATTTTGTTAATTAAAACATACTTTGAGTAGATTAATCAAGTAACTGTAAAAAAAAAAAAATCTAGTCTTGCTTTCTACATATTACAGAACTCCATTAACCGAGAGAAATCTAATGTCCTACATTTCCTTTGGAAGAACTCGAAAAGGCGCATGTTACCCTGGAAGAAAAAGAGAGCTCTGGGAAATCTGTTAAAACACAGGTTACATAATGAAAGGAGCTGATTATAATTTTAGAATTTAAAAGGAAGATGTCCCTGATGGCACGAGAAATGGGACAGAGCATTTCATGTATGAAGAAGGGGAGGAATGGGGCCTTCAGGATTCGTTCCCAGTGGCTAGCCTGGACAGGAAACATCTAGCAACTGGCTGCAAAGACAATGCAATTATTTCACTAGTTTTTCTTTTAGGAAAAGTCATAGACAGAAGGAACATAGAAGTCGTAGTACCACATTAGCTAGAAAGAAACAGCATTGCCTATTTCCTTTTTAACAATTAATAAATCTTATGGAGCTGCAAGAATATCTATCTAGCCATATCTATCTCCAATTCTAAGCGAAACATATGTTATATATTTATATAACTAGGAGTTTTATTATTACATAAATTTGGAATTGTTAAATATCTGTGTTTAGTAAATTGATTCAAATCTGCATGGTGTCTGAATCTAATTTTGTATACATAAGATTGACATTGGAATTTTAAGTCCCTTGTTTATAAGTCATAAAAGCTTGGCTGAGTTTTAATCCACCTACACTCCATCTCTTAATTAATATACTCCCATACAAGAGTATTATATAGTACATTAATAGAGAGTTTTTGTGCTTGATGGAAGCTCAATATATAATTGAGACTGCTCTTTCTCTTAACAAGTGCTACCATTCAACTTTGAAAAAAAATATTTCATTGAATTACATAGCAGAATTTTGAGTTATTGTTGAGAGGAATTGTTCACCTTGCCATCTTTGGCATCAAAATGCATAGATCTCAGAATTTCTCCAAGAATTCACACATCTAGGAAGAAAAAAAGCAACTACACAGAACAGTTCTTCCACTGTGAAAAATAGCAAAATTCCACACCTACAACAAATTGCAAATTTTCACATATTTGCTCCAGGCAAACATTTGCAATTTTCACAGCAAATAAGGCTTTTGGCTCCAATACACATTTTTTGTCTCCCCCCCCCCCCCCGGAAAAATCACTCTCCCTATTTTCAGAAAACCAGAAAAACACATGAGGCAAAATTTCTGATAATATCATGCTTATTCTAGGTATTTAATTTTGATATGTTCCCACTTAAATGAAAAATATTAGTTCAACATGACTATACTTGATTCAACAATCATGAGTTTGTGCAGGAACCCTGTAAATGAAACTTAACTATTATTGTGACCTGTTAAAGTTAATGGGATTCCCAATTCAATTCTGATCAGAGAGATTGTTCCTAAAATCTTGTCTAGTGCTTTCAGGAAATAAAATATTTTCCCAGTAATCAAATAAAAACAGAAGTTGGGTTTCCCCTAAAAGGCTTTTTTTAATTTTCCATTTTAGTCCTATAAGGCAATGGTCCTCAGGCAAGGGACAATGGTGTTTTCCAATCAACTATAATGTACTGAGAATATTTCTTTAATAATACTTATATAAACATCTGTTTACATTAAAACAAACAACAAAAACTAGAGACCATGAAAGGTTATCCCTATACTGTTCTCCTCTAATTTACTTGCCTTCTAATATATTTTATGGGATGGAAATGATAGCTGCAGCATTATTACAGTAAGTACACTGAAAACTGTGCATAACCCACTCATGAGAAAATCTTTCTTAGGACATTATTCACAGCCTTTTGTCCTGTGGTTAAAACAAAACAAAACAAAACCTAAAACAAAAAGTTTGAGCATTGCCTTTATGTGATAGAGAGAAAGCAGGTCATTTAACCGATACTGGTTTGTTTTGAAACTTACAAACCCTATTCTATGTTATTCATTCGATTTACTATGAACTCCTTTATTTTATCCACTAATGTAGGAATGTAGGTATGTGTTGTAGGTGTGTGTGTGTGTGTGTGTGTGTGTGTGTGTGTGTGTGTGTATGTTGCATCGTAGAGAACTTTCCACTGTACACCCATCTGATTTAGTCCTGGTTTCTATATGGGATCTTCTGTGGTATCGATACCTGAACATTATGACATGTTTAATCCCACTGGGATGTCTTTGCTCATGCTAGTCTGGCATAGTCTGTCCTCATGCAGTTTCCCTGCTGTATTCCTCATCAGTCAAGGCAGCTAATATGTCATTTTGCTAGTAAAACTTTCACAATTTCCTATTTGGAACCCTTTCCTATCTTTGTACCTCTACCTCAACGATACCACTTTCCCCATTAACTCATAATCATTCGCTTGTCAAACTGTCCTTGAGTTGTTATTGCCAACAATTGATAAATACAAAGGTTATTAGACATAGTTCTTGACTTTTAAGAATTCACCATGAAGAACATTGTCCCAGTCCAGTTACCTAGGCAACTTGAAGGGCTGACTATCTCCTTATTACTTACCAGTGCTTTAAAATGGCAAGTTCTTACAAAGGTTTGTCCCTGAATTACGATGCTCCACTGTAGGAGGAATACGCACTGCCGATTTGTTTCAAATTTGACTTATGGAAAAGCGAGAGCATAAAGAACCCAGAAGACGAGAATTATTCACATCAGTATAGTTTTTTAAAGCACAACTAACTGCTTCACTACTGAAAGTACAGTAAATTTGCAGAGGAAAATGCCCTGAGGGTGTGTTTGGGGAACTTCTCCCTCACATCGTCTATACTTCAGCAATAGTTCTTAGAGAAGCTTCCGATCCAGTTACTTTGTTGGTTAGAGCTAAGATGAAAGGATTCGACCAAATAATTATAAATTCTCTACTCCTATTAATTCACTGCATATCTTAAATGTACTGTATAGTTTAAATATATATATTTTTAATTTTGACTTTATGCACCTCTTAAATCTTAGGCTAATTGCAGTTAATGTAGTTGGGTCAAAGATTTCAGATGCTAATATTCCAGTTAATCCAGTGGAGAAAACAAAACTCTAAGTTGATTTTTTTTTTTTTTTGGTCTAGTTATGGAGCAATTGTGTATCTACTTTTAATGAAAAAAGAAACACTTTAATTATATATTTATAATTATGTTATATGATTAACGGATAACTAATATTATATGTTTTGTTTAATTATTTAACATACATTGAAATCCTACTGTTTGCCTGGCCCCAAATGCCAATTTCTCTCCATCCTTGCTCTAATTTAGGCCTTCAACCCTCATCTGAAACTGTGGGATCATCTCTTTGAACGGTCTCAGCTTAAACACAATATTAATAAAGAAATACAATATTAATGATAATAGCACTTATTACTTAATAAATAAGTATATTAGCTTATTTACTCTACACAGAGGCCCAATCTGGGACAGACAATATTAACCATCAATTGTAGTTTTCAAATAATAAAATTAATGTTCTTAGGAATTAAGTAAATTGCCTATCAAATGTCCTGGCTAGTAAGAGTGGGAGTTAGGATTTGAACCCCGGTGATCAACACAGACACCACACTTATAGTCATGACAGTCTGATGCTTCATTTAAGCTTTAATCATTTTTATGTATTTCTTACCAGCTACCTCTAGGATCTAGGTGCCACTGGCCCCAATAGGTGATAGCTCTTAGTTGCAGAGGACAAAATGTAAGCTCAAAGGACCTCCATGACTTAGTACCCCTCTTCTTTTGCAGACCTATTTTTGGCTACTGTCTATTTCTCATTTGTTTTCACATACTAGAGGAGTGTTTGTGGATTCACTTATACTCCATGCTTAGCCACACCTCTATGTCTGTGTTCTTGTGCACCTGCTCTCTGGAAAACTGTTCTTACTCATTTCCACCAACTATAATATTGGTCAGCAATTCAGTACAGTTATCATTCTTTGGAAACTTCTCTGATCATAAGATAAGTGAAGTGCCATCCTGCCCTGCTCTACAGGTCTAGCACGACGTGCATAAAACTATTGTATCACTTATTTTATTTAGATTAACTGCTCATGTGCCCCTCTTCTACTAGATTTTATACATTAGGAACAAAACACTGCTTATTTTTTGCTCTACCACAATGTCTACCACACTGCTTAGCGTATAAAATGCATTCAACAACTGAATATGTTGAACTGAAATGAACTTTTGGGTGTAGGAGGGGACAGAGATGGACAAGAGGCCCACAACCTCACTCAATTTCACTTGTTTATTTTGTCATAGCAAATATAACACTAGTGATCATTAAAATCTAACAATTCTGAAAGTAACTGGTCAAGAAACACTTTCATCAACACTGGGATAGTTCTTCCTGGTTTGCCTCTTCTATCCATGATTTCATTTGATCCTCACAATGAAAGTGTGAGGTAGACACTACTATTATCCTCAGATTAGAGAAGAGGAAATTCAGAATTAGAGAACTTGGATGACTTCCCTGAGATCACACTGCCAGATGGCAGCCAGAGAATTGAAACCAGGCCATCAAACTCTAAAAACGTTTGTCTGATACTAAGCATTAAGGTTATTAAAAAATAGTAAAAGAAAACAAAAAGATGTGTTCCTTGAGCCCTCCTAACACATCAGTGACACTCCACTGGTGGTAAATGAGGTATTTTGTGGGCGAGGGGACAGTTAACAATACATATTTGTTCCTTGTGTGATAGAAGAAAGCTCTAATTTTGGAATTAATATACAGTAGTTCCCCTTATCCACAGTTTTATTCTCTGTGGTTTTGGTTACCCACAGTCAATGTGGTCCAGAAGCAGATGACCCTCCTTCTAACATATGGTCAGAGGGTCAGTATAGCCTAAGGCTACACCACAGTGTCTACATCATTCAGTCACTTCCTCTCCTCACATAGGCATTTTATCATCTCACATCATCACAAGGAAGAACGGTGAATATAGTACATAAGACATTTTGAGAGAGAGAGAAAGATACCACATTCACATAACTTCTATTTATTATTGTTATCCTTTTCTATTTTATTATTAGTCATTGTTGTTAATCCCTAACTGTACCTGATTTATAAATTAAACTCTATCATAGATATGTATGTATGGGGAAAACATAGTGTATGTTCAGTACTATCTGCCATTTTAAGAATCTAATGGGGCTCTTAGAACATATCACCCAGTTAAGGGTAAGGTACTGTATCTATGAAATGATTTTGTAACATGCAATATATGTTCTATAAAAGGCATTTAGTGATTATTCACTAATTTCACTTCTATCTTTTAATCTATGGAGTATATATTAATATGTAGCATATTGAAAATTTAATGGGCATCTTCTATATAATTATTACCTTGAGTTTTCTATATACTTTCATATGTAAGTTTTTAGTAAACATAAATAATTTAAAGCTCAAAACTATACATTTTCATTTTTATATGTTCTCCTTATCTTTGTATGAAGTAGACTTGCAACTATAATGCCCAGAAACCATAATACGACATTGGTATTAAATTGTTCTCCAAATAAGAGTGTTTCTTATTTTAGACCTAGCATAGGAGAAGAATTGTGTTCTATAATGTGATGATGTAAATAAAGATGAAGGCATCATATTCCTTTATATTTGCATTTTGTTGGTGCTGAAATTGAATAGGGCTGAGGTCATATTTGAAGAAGCTGTGAATTTTGGAAAAGAGGTTCAGAAATAATTTGGTAGACAGAATAAAATAAGAAAAGGAGATTAGTACTTTCATCTTATTAAAATATCTTTGATATTATTATGAACTAGAGAAAGTCTAATAGTATAAAATCCCCAGAAGGTTATTATTAAGTAAATACATGTGTGTGTGTGTGCATGTGTGTGAGTGTATATGCACAAAAAGAAAGTCTTACCAATATCAACAGCAATGGAAATTGAAAAGAAATGACTGATGACAGAGACATGGCCACACTGAGGCTGACACAACTAGGCTCATTGGCTGGATGCAGTGAAGATTAACCAGGAGGCCAAACAAAAATATTTAAAAGTTGTCAACTGGAAATATATTATCTCATCAATACACACACACACACACATCTATGTCCACTCATTTATATGTGCAAAATTTCCTGCCCCTCCCCAAGAGTTTATATGTTCCTATAATGCATACTTCTAATTTCATGAGAAATATTCCACTAAGCTTGTATCAAAAAGCACAGATCTGTGCTCCCTGATAGTGTTTCCTATGTATAGACTGCTGAAAATATGTGACTTCAATGAAATGTGCATGCCTTTGTAGGACGAAGGAGATAGAGACACTTTAAAAAAGTAGTGTTGAGGCTCTCAGGTGGCTCAGTCAGTTAAAAATCCAACTCGATTTCAGCTTAGGTCATGATCTCAGGGTCTTGAGATCAAGCATCGAGTCAGGTTCAGCGCTTAGCAGGGAGTCTGCTTCAGATGCTCTCTCTCTCTCTCTCTCTCTTTTTCTGCCCTTCTTTCCACGTGTGCTCTCTCTCTCTCTCTCAAATAAATAATCTTTAAAACATTGAAATAAAAAGTAAAATGTTGTAATTACAATGTTAAAATTCAAAAAAAAATAAGTGCAGAGTCTAAAATAAGCACCTAAAAATTCACACTCAAGTACCCAAATTTGGATATGTCTATGAATAATAACAATCCATTATACTTGTTTACCATTTTTATTCCCCAAACGCTTTCAAATCTAATTTTTTGAAGGACAGAATTTTAATACATGCAAAAAGAGTGCTTCAGTTTTACTTAAGTAAAAACTCTATGTGTCATGGGGAGTTCAAATGCCAGCATACAATTTTGGTGACATTCTGACTTGCATCTCCCCAGATGGGAACTGAAAAATCAATGCAGCATTCTGCTTTAATTATCTTCCTAGAGACACTGATTATAGTACTGCTTCATCACCTGTTGGGAAAGTATTTACTGAGCATTTCCTATGGGCAAAGTGCTCAGGTAGGTGTTGATGGCCATATTTTGGCTCAAACATCCCAGAATCACTCTTTTCTCAGATAAGCTACTCTATACTTGCCTACTACATTCCATATTAAAGCAATTTCCAGGTTTTTAATATACTTGTGTTGTGTTCCATTTTGCTAAGAATTAATTTTTTAAAAATAATTACAAAAACCTTGATGAAGCCACTGTATGTTAGTGTGCTGAGTAACACTATGATCTGCTGCTTTGTAAATTTTACAATGTTCCAATTCCCCTGAGATGGATTGAGGCCACATTAGTTACATGGTGGTCAATAGGCAAGTGCTCAAAATCCTTTGAAAATGGTATTAGTGTCACCTAATGACAGTTAATCCTATGAAATAATGCTTCATAGCCAAGTTTTTGAAGCCATTGAAATAAAGAGCTAAGAAGCCTTGAGATTTTATATAATCAGTCTTTAAGTTGTATCTCTTAAATATTTTCTCATCAAGGTTTTTGAAAGGACTTGGATATCAAACCATTTGGAGGTCATGCCTTTTAGAATGTCTTGATTTCAAGTTTCCTACATTGTTAAAAAGGGCAGAGATCTATGACATAGAAGTCAGATAAGCTGGTAATTGAGTGGCTATTCTTTTGCACATCTGGGAAAGGTGATTTTTGTGTGTTGGTCCTCTACTTTTACACATCAAAGACATCAATGGGAATGGCTAGCAGAATATAAATAAAATGAGGGGGGGTTTCATTGGTGATGAAATAGAAAGGATGATAGTTTTACACCTTGAACCTCAAAGGATTTTAATTAAATAATAAACAGAGGGAAATTATGAATTGAGTAAAAATACTGGCTCAGTCCAGATCCTTCACTCAATAGCTGCATGGTCTTAGGAGGAAATGCTAAAAATCCCTATCCCTTGCTTTTCTCATATGCAAAATGGGAAGGAGTTATATTTATATCTATCTCATAGAGTTGTGAGATTTAAATGACAGGCAAATGCTCAGCCTGGTGCTTCATCTATGGTAAGCCATCAACAAGTGTTACTTAGCAGGACTCATCAGCCCCATCTTCCTCATCATCATTACACAAGAGGGAATTGGGGTCAGATTCTGCCCCTCTCCCACCAACAGTGTTTTCCCAAAGGAGCAGTGTGGCCAGGATCTGAGTGGAGAAAATGCTGAGAGAACTCGGTTCACAGTCTCTGTGAGGGAAAACGACAGGATGTGGTCTCAATGAACATTTTACAAACCCAATATGGCAGGATTTCTTCCTTCTCTAGCAGCCAGAACAAACAGAAAGTCTCTAACTGAATATCAGAGAAAAAATACTACCAGTTCTATAAAAAGGCGCATTATGTCAAAACAAGAGGACATTCCTGAATACTTAGAGGAATTGATTCAATGAAATAGATATACTGTAAAAACACAATAAAGCAATCTAAAAACCACACAACAGAATTTCTAAAAAAAACACTACATTAGGAGCTTTCTGATTTACGATCTCATTAAGATCTGAGAGAATATTTTATTTATTTGCATGGAGGAGGGAAATGTGAAATAGCAACAATTTAAAATCAGAATATATTGCATGAGAAAGAAAAATATGATAGCTTCAATGAAACTGTAACGGGTTTCAGAAACTACAGATGTGAGAGAAGACTGCTTTATAGAAATCCGATTCACGGAATTTGTCTATGACTCAGATGAAAACTGTAAAAAATAAAAAGAAAACATGAGAAAAAATCAAATATAGATAGAAGGAATAAAATATAGACAAAAGCCCAAACAAGAACAAAAATCAGGAGCAATAACCAAATTATTTTTTAAGGAAAACGTTCTTGAAATGATAAAAAAAGATCCAGAGTTACAGATTGATACATCTCCACAAATATTAAGATCAAGAAAATTGAAGAAACTCTATTTTGAGGAAAATCTTTAACCCTAATGATTAAAAAAAAAAAATGTACTAGCAGCCAGGATAATAAGTAAACCCTGAGGCAATAATTTAGTATAGCAAGTGAAACAAATATTGTGAATTATAATTTAACAATTGTCACCTGGATCAAAACCAGATTTTCCAAGCAAATATTGGCGTTATTTGAGCCAAGAGTGTGCGGGGAGGCAAAATTTATGGGGGATTTCTTTTGTTACGCAGATGATTTCAATATTTTCTCATTCAACAACTAGATATTGAATGTTGGAATTAAATGGCAGGCATTATGTACTGAAATTTATTTATTGATAATTTGTTTCTTACAAAGTTTACAATATTTCCCCAACCTTCAAATTAAAAAAAGTTATAAGAAGAAAATAAAAGTAAAAAGAAAATGCCTAAGAAAGTAAAGGGCAAGAAGGAGAGATAAGACTCTGAGGCAATTTAAGAATGTAACTACTATTCCCATTCCAAAGGATAGACTACTCCTCTTTGCAAGGAGCTAGATCATACTGATTTCCAAAGGCAGGGCTTTCTCATCTTCACCAGCCATCCCTCAAGGGCAGGAAGTCGAGGCCAGGGAAAAAGGGTCACAGCGACGAGGCCAGTCAAAACCTTTGAAACCTCCTCACATGGTGTCCCTCTGCTCTGAGACTTTCTTTCACACCACCACCATTTCAAACAGCACATGGGCACTCCACAGCTCTTGTTTCTTCTCAGAAAAGTCCACCATAGTTGTTGGGCCCTGTAACCTTGGACAAGCCATTTCCTTCCCCTTGGCTTCAATCTTTTCCCCTGAGCAAAAGTTAGAAATGGACAATATTCTTTATATTTCTAATTTGCCAGTGGCTTGTGGATTACGGTCGTGAGCCTCAACCTTGGCTAATCCTGGAACAGTGTGGCCAGTTTTTGTTTTGTTGTGTTTTGTTTTGCTCTATTGTATTTTAACACTGATGCCTGTGTCTTATCCCCAGATTCTAACATCAGTGGTGTTGGAATAAGGCCTGGTCATTGAGATTTTAAAAGCTGATCAGATAGAGAACCATGGAATGAAATCAATTTCTTGGACATCCAGAAAGTATATCCATGGAAAAACTTTGTGTTTTGGTGCAAAGTTGAATTACAGTAACCAAAACTTAAGTTCATTTGCTTTTGGGGTGGGGAGAGGGGTGATACCTGCCAATAAAAAATAAATGTCTGAAACTTCAAGAGCTTTTACAGAATAATCTGGTTCCTTAAAATCGAGATTTTGTGCCAAAGATGGCGGCTGTCTTGAGAGTATTCCTTGTGGACATGCCAGTCACAGGACCAAGCATATTTTCACACACCAGATAAGAAAAGACACTTCATGCGTAGACTGGAGCATTGACTCTGGGAAAAGGGAGCAAGAACAGGGGGGACTCTGAAGCTAGCAAGCATTGGGGAAAACTGAAAAATCCTGCTCAAGCAGGACAAAACTTTTGCCATGAATTCTCTCTCCAGAGACGACCCATATGTCCCTCTCACCGTTTTTGATCTAAAAGGATCTCTCATCAACAAAGCACTCCCTGAGCATTCTATCTATAACCTCACCCCTTCTGTAAACATCTCTGTACTTGGTGTTGTTTTATTTGTCTTCATAGAACCAGTTGGCTTATTCATATAGTTAATTGTTTGAGTGTGTGCACTAGTTCCACTCTAGAACGGTTTTGGGATTATAATATGCAATTAATACGCTGACAATGCTGGATGGCTGGAGTTCTTGTAAAGAATAAATTTTAAATCTGCTCCAAGAGATGATCCACTTTTCTATTGAAAGCTTACTTCTTAGGGTTTATAGAAGATCTTCATAGCACTCAACCTAAATGCTGTTATTTGAGAAGATGTTAATAAGCGATTAGATCATCAATAATATTCTTCAATAACACATCTATTTAATGTTTCAGCAACTTCCCCTAATAGATTTCCATCTGCTGACAGGCTCCCTCCCAAATCTCCAGTCGATTTAACTACATTTATAAGAATCCTCATGGTTACTTTTATAGTAAATATTTGTAAAAATATTTAAAATGAACAAACTGGATGAAATAACTTTGTACCAATCAAATAACTGTTGAAAATTGTCTGTCAGTCATACAAAATATACTTTGAGGGACAAAGGATGTTATTACTGTGGTTTATAATAAGCTCTGCTTCTTTTTATTGGTTACTGGTCATTAGGGCCATTATCTCAAAACTAGTTAAAGTTCTTGATAATCAAATGATATGTTCAGTTATCAGTGCATAGCAAATTATCTCTATTTTCCAAGGTAGGCAGCAAGTGCTCATTCTATGTAAATGTCATAGAATAATATTCAATAGTAAAACCTGAAATTTGCTAGATTCTTCTATAAACTATTGAACCTAGGGACCCAAATCTGCAACTTGTTAAGAATAAATAATGAGTCATTTCATTTTAATCAAAAGACCAAGAAGTGATGGGAAACTTTAAGACAGTAAAGTAAAAACAAAAACAAAAGTGTATAAACTTGGCTTTGAATCTATACAGAGGGAATCATCTCTGAGGAAATAGTTTAAGTTAACTTGGCAAAGAAAGAGGCTCACCTTTAGAAAAAATAAAACTTTAAATAATTTGGTCAGTGTGTCATCTTTAACCATAATTTACATAATATGAATGAAAAAATAGATGATTTTTTAATCAAAAAAATGTTGCCATGAGATTGGAAATATGTGGATTTTCTTTTCTTTTCTTCTTTTCTTTTCTTTTCTTTTCTTTTCTTTTCTTTCTTTTTTCTTTTCTTTTCTTTTCCTTTTTATATGTAGATTTTTAGAATTTAGGAAAAACTTCCTGACTATGGAGCTATTTTCAAAAGATCTATCCTGATCTACTTAGCCCTCTACCACTCACACTCTCCTAAAATTATAGTAGTAGTAATAATAATGATAATAATCCTAAATGTAATATGAGAATAGAATTTGTGTTGTTGTTTTTTTTTAGAGAGAGTGTGGAGGGGATATGGGGAAGGACAGAGGGAGAGGAAGAGAATCTCAGTCAGGCCCCATGCCCATTGCTGAGCCCTACATGGGATTTGATCTCACTACCCTGAGATCACAACCTGGGTTGAAATCAAAAGTCAGATGCTTAACTGACTGAACCACCCAGGTGCCCCAAAATCTGTGGTAGTTTTAAACTATGTCCAGAACTTGTTTGACTGTCCTCTCATTGTGAGGGAAGTTTTATTCCTCCTTCCCTTTCTTAAATCAGGACCCATCTTAGTGACTTCCTTGTGACAAAGCACAACAGAGGAGATCCTATGTGACTCCTTCTTGAGATGTTTGATCTAGGGAAGGCCATATCTATATAAGATACCTAGTCAGGTGCTCTAAGACTGCCATGCTAGAGAGCTCACATATAAGGGCCCCAAATAATAGCTCAGTTGACCTCCGAGCCAGCAACACCAACTGCAAGCCATGTGAGTCTGCCATCTTGATGTTCAACTCAGCCGAGCCTTCAGATGACTGTGTTCCCAGCAATTACACAGATGGCCCAAGCAAGATATGTCCAGTGAGTACCTCAAAAAAGTCTGACCATCATCTACAAAATTATGACTCAAAATCATTGTTTTTAGCAACTAGGACTTGGGATCATTCATTTCGCAAGTATATTAACTAGTACAGATTAGAAAGCTAAACTTCTACAACCTCTCTGGCCGAAAATTATACCCTAGGGATCCCTGGGTGGCTCAGTGGTTGGGTGTCTGCCTTTGGCTCAAGTAGTGATCCTGGAGTCTCAGGATCAAGTCCCACATTGGGCTCCCTGCATGGAGCCTGCTTCTCTCTCTGCCATGTCTCTGCCTCTTTCTCCGTGTGTCTCTCATGAATAAATAAATAAAATCTTTAAAAAATATTATACCATAAACAATAATTTTCTTAAATTGATGTCTATACCTAATAGCAAAGCTTCTCAAATATTTTATACTGACTTTTTTTTTTACTTTTAAGTTGCTTATAAATGCCTTAAAAGTTAAATACATTCTCATTTTTATATAAGTCCTTTGATATTCTATTTTTTGTCTTTTTTTGTTTTATTTACATTCAAGTTAGTTAGCATATAGTGTATTATCAGTTTCAAGAGTAGAACTTAGTGATTCATGAGTTGTATGTAATACCCAGTGCTCATTATATCAAGTGCCCTCCTTAATGTCCATCACCTAAACACCACATCCCCCCTGCCTACCTCTCCTGCAGCAACCCTCTGTTCCCTATAGTCTCTTATGGTTTGCCTCCCTCTCCATTTTAATCTTTTTTTCCACTTTGCTTCCCTTATGCTCATCAGTTTTGTTTCTGCCATAAATGAGAGAAACCATATGGTATTTGTCTTTCTCTGACTGAGGCATTTCACTAAGCATTATACACTCCTCTAGTCCCATCCAGGTCTTTGCAAATGGCAAGATTTCATTCCTTTTTAATGGCTGAGTAATATTCCATTGTATTTATAGACACCCCATATCTTCTTAATCCGTTCATCAGAAGGTGGACAGACATCTGGGCTCTTCCCAAATTTTGGTTATTGTGGACGTTACTGCCATAAACATTGGGGTCCATGTGCTTCTTCAAATCACAATTTTTGTATCCTTAGGATAAATACTTAGTGCAATTGCTAGGTTTTAGGGTAAATTTATTTTTGACTTTTTGAGGGTTCTCCATTCTGTTTTCCAGAGTGGCTGCACCAGTTTGCATTCCCACCAACAGTGTAAGAGGGCTCCTCTTTCTCTCTGCATCCTCACCAACATCTGTTGTTTTCTGAGCTGTTCATTTTAGCCATTCTGACTGGCGTGAGGTGGTATCTCATTGTGGTTTTGATTCTTATTTCCCTGAGGATGAATAATGTTGAGCATTTTTTCATGTGTCTGTTAGTATATTTTACTTTATATATCAAATATCTGTCAGTTTTGCTTTCCCTCTCCCTTTCTGTTTGGTGATAGTTGCCATTTGTGGTATCCCAGGGAAAACTTCCTGCAGATTTTATTTAACTAGTATTGATTAACTCTTATAAACTAACAAAATCTTCCTAAGGATTTGTCCCTTGAACCATCATTTGTGGATGCTAAATAATTTTAATAAATTTGGCTAACTGGTTTTCTCCATAGATTTAGTCAAATATCCTTAGATGACTGGAAAATGCCTTGTCTATACATAATTATCATTACTTGATCAAAAATAGTTATCCAGGGTGCAAGTAAAGTTTTGGCAAAGGTGTAACCAACTCTCTCCATTAGATATTCAGGGCAAATTATGCCAACTACTTGCTGTATAAACATATGAGGAAGAAAAGGTTGTCAAATTAAGTCCAAATACTAACAAAAATCTACTGTATATTTATTTTAGCAGGAAACATATAGCATTAAGACATAATAAATGCATCTAATTAGAATATGAATTAAATATATATGGAACATTCCAGTTAGATAAGATTTAATAGACTCTTAAGAATTGTACTCTGGAGTCGTGATGTCTGGGTTCAAATTCAGCCTCAGCCCCTATTGTAGAAACTGCAAACCACTCACCAAAAACATATATTTTGTTGTTTTTCTGAGCATATTTCTCAGCATGCATTGCTGTTAGGATGACCATGTACCTGAGTTCTCAACAATTTAATGTAAGTGGAAATGATATGCAGCATCTAGGTCTGTCCCATAGAGCCTTATCCTTTCATTGTCTGGTTGTCATCTTTTGAGATCTTCTTGGAAAAAAATGTATTTAAGTTTAGCAGAACTTTGATCAGCTTGGTTTTATGAAGGATTATGTGGAAGAGAGTTTTCCTATCCCCAAAGCACAACTGACTTGGGACTGTGGTGGGATATTTCAAAATTAAAAATATATATCTTCTTTAGAAATCCTTTCAAAATAGTGTGTTTGCATATTACTGTAGCCACTAAACCCTAATATAAGCACTTACTAGCTATTTGGCCTTGAGAAAAATAACTCTCAGTGTCTCAGCATCCTCATGTGTAAAATGGCCATAGTAACACCTCCACATGGAGTTGTTGAAAGGATGAACTAAAGTAATATATTGAGTACTTAGAACAAATTATGATTGACAGTAAACACTATGAGGTCTTCTTAGCCATCACCATCATCATCGTCATCATCATTACAATAATTCAGTACATAGAATATCTAGTTGGTAAGACTAGTTTTACACTACACAAATAAACACTAAGAATTACTTCTTATATTTGAACTACTAAATAAAAGTCCCAATACTTATTTCCTTTATTCATACATTAAAAAATGTAATGCCCACTGTTTACGAAGTGTGAATAAGGGATGCAGATATAACATTGAGTATGGCAGATGCTTTTCCAGTCCTTACAGAGCATATTGTTTAATAAAGAAAACAAATAATCATTCTACAATTGTAACATGTGGGGTAAGTCTCATATTCAAGGTAGAAAAAAATGACATAGAAATAAGTTAGTAGGGCACCCAAGAAAATCTGGAGATATCAGTAAGTCTAAGATAAGACCTTAGTGATAAGTGGGAATTATGTGGGACTTATCTAGTTGAAGGAATGAGTTTGGGGGCGGGACAGGGTGAAAAAATTTCTGCAAAAGGAAAAGTATATGCCAAGACTAAGAGGAGGCATAATAGAATCTTTCTTTTTCTTTTTATTTTTTTTTCTTCTTTTTTCTCCTCCTCCTCTGCTTCTTTCTTTCTTTCTTTCTTTCTTTCTTTCTTTCTTTCTTTCTTTCTTTCTTCTTTTCTTTCTCTCTTTCTTTCTTTCTTCTTTCTCTTTCTTTCTTTCTTTCTTTCTTTCTTTCTTTCTTTCTTTCTTCTTTATTTCTTTCTTTCTTTCTTTCTTTCTTTCTTTCTTTCTTTCTTCTTTCTTTCTTTTTTCTTTCTCTTTCTTTCTTTCTTTCTTTCTTTCTTTCTTTCTTTCTTTCTTCTTTCTTTCTCTTCTTTTTCTTCTTCTTCTTCTTCTTCTTCTTCTTCTTCTTCTTCTTCTTCTTCTTTTCTTGTTCTTCTTCTTCCTCTTCCCCATCTTCTTTTTCATATTGGGTGTGGAGATAGATGAGATGAGAGAAGGGAGCAAGGGTAAAGTCACAAAGGGACTTCAATACTGTGCTAAGATCTTTGGGTTTATCTTAATGATTATGGCTTTAATATAAGAGAGGTGACAAGATTAGAGTCTTAGAAATGTTACTCTGTCTACAAAGGGGAAATGGACCAGCAAAAAGAGATATGTTCACCCTGAGTGTGAGAGAACAATTACAAGGCTTGTAGACTACTGTAGGCGATAGATGATGGTAGCCAGAACTAGGGCAACAATAGAAATGATGGGGAGCAGTGAATGTATGAAAGACATTAGGTGGTAAAGCTACAGGACTGGGAGATTGTCATTTGGGAGGATAAAGGGGAGGAGTCACAAATAATATTCAGGTTTGTAATTAGGCTACTAAGTAGCTGGCAGCATTTGAGTGGACTCCCAAAGACAGTTTTGTTGATTTTGAGTTTGCAGCACATAGTGGATTTCAAAATGTGGGTAAGGAGTAGGCACATGGGTACTAATTTTCAGAAGTCAAGTCTGTATTTGTTATGAATCTGCTTGCCTGAAAGAATGGTATAAAAAGCAAAAGGAGACTGTTCTTGGTCTACTCAATAGTCTTGAATTGACCTGAGGCAAATTTAAAGTCAAGAAATGTGAATAATGTAATGTTTATATGTTTATCTAGCTGATAGAGTGATGTGGAGTAACTGGGATTTGAATGAATATTTACTGTGATGATTTAATAAAGGAGATCCTCCTGCATTCTAAAATGTATGTTAGTGATCTGATCATTCTATATTGGAAAATCTTTCCTTAGTTCTCATTTTTACTGCATAGAAACAGGAAGCTCCAAGAGGACTCCTTAATGAAACCCTGCTTTAAAAGAAAGAAAATCAATGTAACTGATCTGAAGATAGATTGAAAAGAGATTCTAGTTGCCTTGAAATGGCTTTTTATCACTACTTTATTGAATGAACCCATCAATTTTTTTTTTATTTAGAAAATAGGATAAATTAAAATTTTGCTATGTTAATGCAAGTCATTCTTTTGTTAGAATTTGGAAAATAGAGAAAATTTAATGGAAAAAATCTAGAATACTTAAATGGAGGCATTGTTAATATATTTTTATATTTCTATCTCATACTTTTAATATGCATACATATTATTTTTACTACGAAATTTGCAATACGAATTTGTATATTGTTCTTATTTATTTATTTTAAAGTATACTCCTGTCATTAAACATTCTTTGAAAATTTAAGTATTAGAGTTGATAATACCTTTTTTTTTAAAAAAAAATCATTTTTAATTTATTCATGAGAGACGCAGACAGAGAGGGAGAGAGAGATAAAGGCAGAGGGAGAAGCAGGCTCCCCTCAGGGAGCCCTTTGGAGGACTCAATCCCAGATTCCAGGATCAGGTCCTGAACCAAAGTCAGACGCTCAACCACTGAGCCATCCAGACATCCCTAGAGTTGATAATACTTTAGACATCAAAGTATTTAAATGGATATAATATGGGTTCTAATCTTTCTTTATTGCATGTAACTCTGATGGTCTTTATACATGATACAAGAATCATGTGTTGTTCTTAGAAGTGGAATTACTTTTTAAAAAGTATGCTTAAGGGATGCTTACAACCACTTGGTTATTTATTAGGGTACAGTGGGGAAATCACATTCCAGAATGCAAGCTAAATGGAACATTTCTACTACCTCCTTCTCTTGTAGTGTCATTTTCTGTTTATTAAGTGTGCCTTATAACCAATGATTGTTTAGGATAGATATAATGGAAATTTTTATCCTGGTTGAATGGTACATTTTCCCTAAAGTTTACTTGGAGTGCAGATCTAAAGCACATTCGTAATTTTCTAAAATGGCACTATTTATTCCTACCGGATGCTCAATCTACATGGAAACCTTGAAACCATAGCTTTCTCCATAGCTTTAATGTGCTTTATTCTGCATGACATTGAAAGGCAGTGTCAATTATGATGAATTGTGAAGCTCACAACTAATGATACATTTAAGGCCAATTCATTTGTCTCTTTGATCATGTAAATGCATTGGCGTTCACCAAGCTGCCATGATAGGACATTATAGCTACTTTGGAGTCATTTCATTGTACACTTATATATCAATGCAGCTGCCACTAATGTTTACAAGTCCATGTGCTACATATCTTCATGATATTTTTGCAGAGGTTAATGCTCATGCACAATAGATATATTTATTACACAAGCAATAACAGACCCACAGGAGCCATTACAGCTCTTAAGAGATTAGTATCCATGATCATTCCCATTTTATTCTATCTTCTTCGTACTTTATTTAGCTGGTGAGCCTGTTTTGTTTGTTTGTTTTTGTTTTTTAAGTCCTATCCTCATATTGAAACCATTTGGTAGATTGTAATGATGAATTAGTATTATATCTATAGACTTTAGAAAATACCTTATTGGCATACAAATCAAACCTATTTCTAGAACTGCAAGTACTTTCTCTTTGACTTTGAAGTCGTGTCCCTATTCTTGCCAATCTACTCTTGATAATAGTTTAGACAATAATTGGCTATTGCATAGGAAATATTTCACATCTTGCAAAGGTTTTGGTTGTTCTGCAATAGTAAGTGATAGCAAGGCATAAAATGTTATTCCCTAGATCCAACACCCTGCAACATAACTTACAGAAGCTTTCTCTTCAAGAAAAATTCTCACTTTCAATTCATGTTTAGTCTGTTTTTCCTATCTTATCCCTAACAGCTGGGATATATCTGCTTCCAGGGAAATGTGTTATGTATGTTTAATACCAATAGCTAAAAAGAACTTTGAAAACTGAAAATAGCCTTGCATTTAGGTTTAAAGCAATCTGCCAAATAATTTTTAAATTGATCACCAAAGCAGTGATCATGACTTTATTAACAAAGATTATTAATGACTAAGGCCTAGTCTACAGAAATACAGAAAAGATAGCCAAATATAACCATTTTTACTTCAATCATAATCCATAGCATTCGTTTCTTGGTATCAGCAAGCCTCTTGCCCAGGGCCAATTTGCTTTAAGTAGAAACTATACTTACTCCATGGTTTCTGAGGCCAGTATGTGAAGACAGGAGTACCCCTCTTTTTATGGCCCTGTCAGTTTCATTCTGTTGGAAGGGCTTCAACTTTGCCAGATCACATACTCTGAATTCACATGCTTAGTCAGGAAGGCTCTCGTGACATTAAACCAATCTCATTCCCCAGGAGCCATGCCATTTTTGCTCAAATCGGGACTATTGGCCAATAGGGCCATTACTCACAGAATATTTGTCAGGCCAGATGTATTGATGTTCACACTGTACCTATGAGGCAATGTCTCTGGATACTGAGTCACCGGGAGGGGTGAACGACTCAAGGAATTACAACCCTTCAGATGTTCACAGGGAGGTCTCATTCACTCAAAAATCATGCTAGTATTTTGTTATGAGGCTGAATTTCAATAAGAATAAAGGCATAGGTGAGTTCTGACCTGTCTAAGTGTATTGAAAGATGGTGTACATAACCAGTGCCCTACCTAGTGACCTCAAAACTGAGTGAAAGTGTTAATGTGAAAATGGTTTTGTCACCTTGCTTCAGTGTTAACTATGAATGGTGGGTGAACAAGATTTCCTAACACCCCGTATTTAAAGAATAATAAAGGTCCTGACGGATTGTTTGGTTTCCGAGGCCAACAGAGAACATTCAATGATGGCACAGTCTAGCAAAATCCCGGAACTAACTTCATGCTACTTGTTTCCATAAGAGATATTTTAAAAACCATTGTACTAAATGCTCCTTGAGCTCTTTCAGTTGAAGGTACCTAGACTGAGTTCAATCATAAAAAAGCTAATAGATTTTGTAGAGGGGAAAGAATCTGAATACAATCAGTATCACTATTTTTTAAAGAAATTATCCTTATTTATCTCATACTAATTTTGCACTAAAATATGATGGACCTATCCTTGTGATATATTCAAACCCCACTGTTATTTCTAAATCAACTAAAAAAACAAAGATCCTGTAAATTACAGCATGCACAAATAATGCACCCAAAACTATAAGACTATCTTATCCCTAACAAGAATGGTTTTCTTTCCAAAGGCCAGTCCATACTTTCTCTTACTTCAAAGGAATATTATATAGGTAGCAGTGAAAGATAAATGGCCCTTTCACATCCTGAGAATTTGGTGCTATTTGCCTTCTTTTGGTGAGGGCACCTTTTCACAATGCAGCATAGTAATAGAAAGCGCTGCTTTTAGATCGGAGTATAGAGAACCTAGAAGATAATGATAGGACATTTTTAAGTAACAGAGTGATCATAAGCCCCAGTTCATTGAGTGACAAAGGTACTCTTCCCTCTGGAAAAGCAGTGGGAAGGTCCTCTGCTATTACTAATCTAATTCCTGATGAGACAAGTAAATTAGTCAGTCAAAAAATGATGTCATTGCTATTTTTTGAGACATGGTGAAAGGTTGAATTTATGATGCTGGATGCCAGAAATGGTATTTATTGTCATATTGCATCTACCATATAGGTGACTAAGGTATAATAACTACCAAAAGGAATTCCATTTGGTAAACTGCTTTATTTTTTTTTTTTCTTGGGCAATATGAAGAGGATGAGAGGTAAACAAATTATATTTGTAGTATGAAAATGAACTATTTTATCTCATTTTTAAAAATATACAACTTTCAAACAGCTTCCAAATTGGGATCCTGCATCATTAAGCATTTGACATTTGTCCAGTTAAAACTATTGACTCATGCTTTCATTGCTTCCCCCTCAAATTACTACAGTGCCACAGCTGATCTGACTATATTTTCCATTTCTTATAAATAGCCACAAGAAAAGTATTAATTATCCTTGTACGATTTAATGCACCAACTGCCTTAACCTTTCAGGTTTTCTTAAACGCCAGCATAACAAGGCATATCCATGGCAGCAAATGTGATTTATGACAGGAATCTTTAATTTCTGTTTTTAAATATGTTACCCACCGATCTGCATACATTTAAATTCGCCTGCAACACTTTTCTCTGTCTTGAGGCTGTTGTTTAATATTCAAGGATGATTTTTGTCCACATACATTTTGGTCTATGTCACCTCAGATTAAATTATTACTGTTTGCAGCCTTTTCGGAGCAGGCCTCAGGCCCTTATTTACAAGAATCAATGAAACAGTAATGAAAATCCATTTTTCATACTATCAGCTCTGGCCTGCTTTTATTTAGTTAGCTGTGTCTAAGCAAGCAATTCATTTTGTGCAAATGTCATGTAGAGAAAAAAGGATGAGCCGTGAAAGGGTTAATCATGAAATAAGACCTAAGCTTTCCCCCATATAAAAAGCATCCGTAATGTTAAAATAAAAAAAAAAGCCCTTCTTAATGTATGCAAAGTAATGTATATTGACACATAAGCAAGGCTTTTCATGATGAATATTGAAATATATATGCAAAGCACAGGAAATGTGTAACATGTTATAGATCTTTCAGTGTACATTTAGAGGAAATGAACCATTTATATTCTACAATTTAGTGAATACCTACTGTTTATTGGTACAGAGCACATAGGAGTATATTTGTCTTAGTAATTTATTTAGGTAAATATATTTATTCTTCTAGGGGTTCTTGTGCTTTTCTTGGTTCTATAGTACTAGACATAAATATTTAACAATGCATTGTCTCAAATGTTATTCATGTAATTTATCAGAGAAAACAGTGGAGTTGTAATAACTTTTAAGCCTGCACCTTCTTTTAAACCTGAGATTGATTTACAATGCAGGAAACTGAGCTGGATTTTCTTCATACTGCCGAGGAGAATTATTTACCAGTTCTAACGGAGATAAGCTAAACTAGTCCAGCTACCAAAAAGCACGAGGTTCATTTACCCCTTTTTTGAATAAGCTTCCTTAAGCAAATACTTGGGCTGTAGAAGAAAAGAGGTTAGTGAGAGAAGAAAGCATTTAATTATTATGAATATATTTCCCTGTATTTGCTGACCTACCCATTTTCCTTTATACATATATGTATACACAGAAATATACATATATATTACCTCTTGTGAGTATTCCTCTTGGGAATTCCTTCTAAATTTTAATGCACTTGCCTATAAGGATGTCAGTTCAAATTATAGCTAAGGTCTTGTAAAAGTGACTGTCCACTTCTTAATATTACAAAAGAAATGAATAGAGAGTGAGAGCATTTGGAGTCTTCTTTGCTATGGACTTTCTTGGAAATAAATTGTCAAGACTCCAGTCCCAGATTTTTCTATCTGTACATTTTTTTTTCTCTTACATTTGCTTTGAAAAGCTCTGCTTTGTATGTTTGGTGACATAATTTCTAATATGGGTGTAATGTGCAAATCTGAAAGTTAGCTAATTTGATAGTTCTAATTATCTCTTAAAAGCTGAGAGTAATTTTCCATACACCCAAAGCAGAAAATTTTTGCATCATAGTCTGAAGCTGCATCTGAACTGTGGATCCAGTGCTGCCATTGCTCATAGAGATCAAGGCAGTGAACAGATAATTGAACGGGTTACTGTAACCGAGTCAGACATGAAACCAAAGCATTTGGTCAACCTCAGTTACCAAAGTCATACTTAACCTCCTCACGTGTTGCACTTGTTATATGTCCACACAGATGTCCTTGTTTATGTCTTTTTTTCCCGCCAATAATAAAGCCCTATATGTTGAGGTCTTAAAGTATAAAAAGAGCACAACCATTTGAATGATCAGAGTCTGAATCATTCTGGAAAATTGATCATTAACATTTTGTATTGTTCGAATGAATGTTGTTAGCTCAAGTCTGATAAGAAAGAAAATTAACTGGTTAGTGCTAGCAAACAAATTGTTCTTTTCTCATATCTTTTCTTATAGAGTCAGCCCACCGTGAGTTCGCCTTCACACACTGGCATTTATAAAAGGTGCCGAGAACTAAAAAGTTTCCTGCCAGACATATACATTTTAAAAAATAAAGTTACTGTGCTTTCAAAAAAAATGCTTTTAGTTTCTCAAAATGTTTAAGAAAAGAGGGAAAAAACTCACAAAGCTTTACTTCTCCAGTTTGAAAGCCATCCAAGTGAGTTTCATTTATTCCAGCCATTTACACCGCCTGTCCGTAACCCCAGCGAGTTGTGGCCTGTACAACTGAGTAAATTTTGTTTCTCTTGAGACATACACTTTCTCGTTTACACATTTTTTAATATATATCATTGCATTACAAATCCAACCTTTATATGACAAAGAAGTAAAGATCGGTTTGCAAACTCCTGTTTACAAATGACCAGTGTAAGTAGACCTGTGCTCCATGCTTTCCATTCAGAGTATATGATGAGAGATGATTCACTCATTCATTCTACATTTTACATTATAGCAACAACATTTGGTAAAGCCTTTAGAGAATACCAGTGTTATACGTTAAGTTTTAGAAAGAAAGAAATCTTGGGGTGCCTGGGTGGCTCAGTCAGTTAAGCATCTGCCTTTGTCTCAGGTCATGATCCCAGGGTCCTGGGATAGAGCCCCAGGTCAGCCTCCAGAGAGTCCACTTCTCCCTCTCCCACTGTTCCTTCCCTCCACTCATGTTTTCTCTTTCTCTCTCTCTCTCTGCTCTCTCTCATCAATCAATCGTCAATCAATCAATCTTACCCCTCAAAAAGAATCTGTTATTAGTTTCTTGTGTCTGTATTTACGGAGTATAGGAGATCAGTGTTGAAAACAGGTAGACAAAATTTTTAATATTTTATTTCTCTGTTAGATAGGATTGAAGACTTTTTTATAAACCTGTTTTTTTTTTATTTTTTAAATTTTGTAAGATGACTAGATGCTAGATGATATTTTCCATAACAAAAAGGATATTTTTTTAAAAGAAAATGAGGTAAGAGAGGGGGTTTTAGTGAGGAGGAGGGCAGCCAACGGGGGTCAGAGCAAATAGCCCCTCACTCACCCAAAGAGGATGTTATCCTTTCCTTCATTTTTCAATGGAAATTATCCCCATGAGATATTTATCTAAATTCAGAAACAGTATCTTTTTAAATTCCTTTGAGAAGATTTAGAAAAGACCATGGTAATTAAATATAAATACTGCTTCCTTCCTAAGTGCTAGGTCAGTTGTGTGAACAAATGGGTAGTTCACTAGTGAGAGATAACCAGGGAGAGAAGGGGTAAAGCACTATGAAGGGTAGGCCAGATGTGGGGCCACACTGGGTTGGGATTCAGCATGAAATGAATGTGCTTGGGACTGGACACTGTTATTTTCTCATTATGCAAAAAATAGCTGAGTCCCACTCTACTTCCATACTCTCATCTGTAAAATGGTGATAATTGTAGTACCTATACCACAGAGTTGTGGTTGCGATGAAATAATTCAATATCTTAAAGCATCTTTAATTCTTCTTGGCAAATAGTAAGAGCTTTAAAAACCTTAGTTATGGAAAGAATATATAAGTGTTTAGGAATCAGTAGAGAGGATTATTTTAAATCGGAGATAGATGCAGAAAAGGAGGTGTAAAGGTGTAATTTTTAAATTAAATATGACAAAAAATGTATTGAGACAGCTTTGAATCCAAGAAAGAAGGGAGGATAGGAGAGGGATTATCTTCATTATCCCCCTCATTCTCCTCTTCTCTGAAGTAGCAGGGTCCCTGCTGTCAAGAACCAAAGCTGGTATGATTAGCATCGATTAAATAGCATGATTTATATGTGGGCTAGCCTGGGAACCTAACAACTACATGCTATAGAAAAACATATTACTAATGACAACCAGCCGATCTACAAGTGAACCTTTGGAATCTATTTATTAATATGATTGACTTCCATAGTTTATTTATTTTATCTAGCTTATCTTCATATTTTATATATTATTTTATTACATCGTTTTACCATTTAATTAACAAATGCATTTTAAAATAGCATTGATATATCATCATCTGTAGGCTAGAGAACCCGTAAGAAATAAGAAAACAAGAACCACAGAATATACATAAGCAAAATTTCTCAGGTAGATTGATTATTGGTTAATGATTTTCTCAATGAGCAGAGGCCAGAAAATATTTACTTTTTAAATTGTTTTTGGTCATCCCTAGTTTAGAATTTAGAAAATTGGCTTGATTTCTGAACATGTTCTATTGCATTGTCCACATCTCATATAAACTTGAAACCAGGAAGATACAGTAAAATGGAATAACCGATAACTATCTACTAGACCCCTGAAAATAAGTCAGTATTTGACCAATGTAGTTACACAAGAAATTGAACAAAACATTACAGTGGACACATTTAGTGACTAAAAAGAGGATGCAAAATAAAAGAAAAATATTTACATCTTTATCTTTCACGAATACCCTGTCATAGCACAGAATGTTACAAAGATGGACAACAAAAGGAGCTATGCTTCTGAGAGAACCAGAGAAGGAATCAATTTATCTCAAATATATTCAGACTTCATCAAAGAGTTATGACCATTTATGAAGAAAAAGGAAATATCAATTTCTAAATTTATATTTAATATTTACAAATATGTAAATTAGGCTCTCTCAGAAATGTGTAGCAGATGTCCCTATCTTCTTGATTCTGATGGACTGCTTAGGTATTACTTTAAAATGATAGATTGGCAATAAGAATATTATTTTCTATTCTATTTCATCGTATTCATTTGGAAGCATTAATTCTTTTAAAGAAGATTATACATGCAATCCAATCTTGACAGCCTGGCTCTATGTAATGGGATGTTCTATTTAAATGTGAGGACATATTGATCTCACTCTGAAGTATCTATCTAGTATCTATCAAGAGGATAAAGTTTGAACGTTTTCCATGGTGGGTCCTGTTCCAAAATTTTTGAAATTGAATATGCTATAAAGAAAAAAAAAATAGTTATTTTTCCCTTCTTGATTTGGAGACATTTTAAGCAAAGAAAAGAACATTGAAGGAAGTTGTGATATTTCTTTACACAGGATCTTTTAGCAGGAGGATAGAATGCTTACCTCAAGGGAAATTTTGCTCAGGATCTCTGAGCCATAAACTGTCACAATCGCCACAGCATTCCCATTTATGGCAGTGTCCCTTCACATATGCCATTTCTGAGCACTCACAAAAGTGATTTGAACTAAATAAATCAATTTACTTTAAGATCTTGGATTTGTCTTGACTATTTCAAATTTGGTTGGTGGAAGTGTTCTCACTAAGTTATTTTTATTTCTCATATCCATGTGTAAGAAAATGGAAAATGTTTCTTTAACAATATCCATTCAAGGAGGAGTACATCTGAAATGGAAAGAGAGTGGAACATTTTAACAAAATAAAAATTGACCATAACTGATGACTAAAATCAAGAACTATCATTTTGGCATGTGTGTGTATATGTGTGTGTAGTATATTATATATCGCCAATCAAAAACTAAGAAAAATTTAGCATGCTGCATAAAGCATAAATAATATTGAATAACAAATGTTGTTTATTTAAATGTTCTACATTAAAGTGATTTAGTTTAGTATAATTCTCCCAGTAAAGTTCTGATTACATTTTACATATGAATATCCAGTGTAATAGCTGGTAATCAAAAAATATTCTATTTGACTAACTGAAAATATCTTTATTTTAAAACAAAACCAAAAGCTAATATATACACATTTCTCTATGTTTTTAATAGAAATACATTCAAATAAAATTTTGAGCTTTGATGATATATGGTAAACAAATATCAAAAGACTGTTTAAGAGTGTTCATTAGCAAGTTTCGGTTTAGGCTGTACGGATGGCTATATTAAAGAGTAATGTTTATTCTTAGAAGTACAGTAAGCATAGTACAGTTATATTAAGATGTAGATACTGTGCTAGTGAAGATCCCATGAAATCTGAGACAAGATACCATATTTTAGAGGGACTAAAATATGAATCTGGGCTATCTAATTGCCAATACAATGGATTTGAAAGTATAAGTATAGAATGTGTGTGTGTGTGTTTGTATGATATTTTCTTAAAGTTTTCCACTCAAACTGTTAATATAAGCAGTTATAATTAAAGCATAAGAGCTAGAACTTATGCCATATACATATGATATAGAGAGATTTTATATAGCTGATTTTGACTATTATTAGTAAAAACTTTAAATTAGAAGGCAACTACACAGACTACTGGGACTGCAATGAATTTAGTGCCAACATGCATAAAAAAAGAAAAGGAAACACTGTCTCAGAAATAAATGTATACCCATTTAATATTCACAGGAAGTCAAAAGATTTTCCTAAAAGATGCTTCCACTCATTTTTATATTATGTCCCATTATATATGAAATAAATTACCTCTTCCTGACAAACTCATGACTTTTTGTACATAATATGTTTTTCTCAAGAGGCGTTTGCTATACTTTGTTTTTCCAAGAAGAGAGAGTTAGTCTTTTTATTAATTACTCTCTAACTAGAACCAAAAAAGTCAAAGGGATCTAATTACTAAAAAGCGGAAATTAGAAATGAGTTAATTTTTCTTTTACCTGGCTTAAAAATGACAAACAGTTCAAAACATATGCCCACACAATAATCATTTCTACTCGTATTTGGAATGCATTATTAAAATCAATTTGTATCACATAGCTAATGGCTGAAGGAGTTGGCCCAAATCCATTCTAAACGATAGTGGGAAATCAGCCTGGGAGTCAATTTGCAGAATATTCCCTCTCATTCAAGTGAATGTTTTTGTACAAAGGTTGAAAGCTGCAAAATGTTCTTGGTGAATGTTTCTAAGTAATCAAAAGGTCAAAATAAATTTGGAACCTCTTCTTCATGGACCCATACAAGTCAATCTGGAAATAAGTAAAAGGGACTATTTTTACTAGCTGATGATCATATATACATTCAAAATAATTTGTTACAATAAAATATTCTTAAACTGTATCCTAAGTGGCACTTTTTCTCGGTATTTTGAAAAAAAAATTATGAAGAGGCTGGTCCACTCCTGTGTCCAACCTACCCTGAAGCGTCTTCCAGTGCTGGCCATTCCTATCTACCATACCTTGATCTTAAGATATTGTTGGCTTCATGGCTGGTCAGCCTCTGAATTCCAGGATTCACAATATTTTTTGGTTCATGGTAATCCCTGCTATGTTTGCCTTAGCAGGAACATCGAATGGATAAGTCCACCCTTCTCATACTGAATCCTTCTTTATTTTTGGCCAAAGTACTAGACTGGGAAAATACTTTACTGAACAATTAGAAGAAAGCACAGGAAATGACAACACTGAAAACTTGCTTTTATATTTAAAAACTCTATTTGCTTCTCTCTCTCTCTCTCTCTCTCTCTCTCACACACACACACACACACACACACATTCACACTCAAACTCAAACCCAGGTAGCTTCTATGTTGCCTATATTCTGGACTTCCAGGGCCTTCTAGGGTTTGGGGTTTCCTTTAGACCCACCCACTACTTTAAAAATAACCATTTTATTAAGCCTGCCTCAATTTTAAGGCAGGAACCTGACTGAGTAGCCTCTTCATTAGCAGAGCCTTGTTCTTGATCTTGTTTTCCTTTTGGAGCCTTACCTTCTTTCACTATCTCATAAGAAAGCTTTTTTTTTTTTTTTTTTTTTCCTCAACTTTCTTTAGGTAAATACAACCCACTGTTCTCAAGGGTGGTGTACCAAAAGAACCCGGCCCCGGCCCATGCCAGGGTAATATGTAGGACATGGCATTTCTCAGCATATGTTTTTGAATCACTGATTTATTTAATCCAGAGTATGGCCCTTTGTATTTGGTAACTTCTAGACTCTCATGGGTAGTTTTTTGAACAGCCACACACATTTCCCAAGGGCAAACAATGATTCTCCCAGATAATAAGATAAAAATCCCTATAACAGATCAACAATTTCCTAAAGGCAAGATATTGACAAGGCTACTTGTCTTTCATAGATATGGCTCTTCTTTTTCCCAGAATGCTGTTAATTTTCCTTTTCTGATCTTCCAGTTTTCAGACTAGGCACAAGAGTCCTCCACACATAAAAATGGGGATCATAATGCTTTCCTAAATTACATAATGCCCACCCTTAATTAAATTGTTTTCTTTTCTTTGAGCAAAAGTAGATTAGAATAACTGGACATTCACGTATAAAAAAATGAATCTGTTCTATTAGAACAACTGAATATCCATATATAAAAGTATGTAAAAAATGACATTACAAAAAAAAAATAAAAAAAAAATGACATTACAATCTTCACAAAATTACTCATAAACACAAAATGCAAAAGTATACAACTTCTTCTTAATAGGAGAAAATCTATATGAACTTGGGTATGAGGATGACTTTTTAGATATAATACCAAAACACTATCCATGAAAGAAATCATTGATAAGCTGGACTTCACTAAAATTAAAAATGCCTGTTCTGCAACAGACATGGACAAGAGAATAAGAAGAGAAGCCACAGACTGATAGAAAATATTTGCAAAAGACATATCTGATAAAAGACCATTGTCCAAAATACACAAAGAATTCCTAAACTTCAACAGTAAGAAAACAAACAACCTGATTAAAAATGAGCAAAAGGACCTGGGCAGACACTCCACCAAAGAAGACAAACAGATGGCAAGTAAACATATGAGAAAATGCTCGGGGTGCCTGAGCAGCTCAGCTGGTTGAGCTTCTGATTCTTGATTTCAGCTCAGGTCATGAGATCGAGCCCCTAATGAGGCTCCATGCTCAGTGGGGAGACTGCTGGAGATTATCTCCCTCTGCCTCTGCACTTCCCCCCACTCACAAGTGTATTTTCTAAATAAATAAATAATAAATAAATAAATAAATGCTCAACGTCATAGGTCATTAAGGAATTGCAAATTAAAGAAACAATGAGCCACACCACACACCTTTTAGACTGCCCCAAAGCCAAAACATTGATAACCCCAAATGCTGAGGAGAATGTGGAACTACAGAGACACACTAATTGCTGGTGGGAAGACAAGATGATACAGTCACTTCAGAAGACAGTTTGGCAGTTTCTTACAAAACAACATAGTCTTACTATGCAATCCAGCAATTGTGCTCTTTGGTTTTTGCCCAAATGAATTGAAAACTTCTATTGGCATGAAAACCTACACAGAGATGTTTGTTGCAGCTTTATAATTGTCGAAACTTGGAAGCAACCAAGATGTCTTTCAGTAGGTAAATGGATAAAGAAACTGTGGTGGTACACTCAAACAATGGAATATTATTCAGTGCTAAAAAGAAATGAGCTATCAAGCCAGGGAAAGATATGGAAAAAACTTAAGCGTATATTTTGTATATTTAAATGAAAGAAGCCAATCTGAAAAGGTTACATACTGTATGATTCCAACTATCTGGCATCCTAGAAAAGGCAAAACTATGAAAATAGTAGAAAGATTAGGGATTGCCAGGGCTTAGAGGGGAGGGAGGGATAAATAGGTGGAGTACAGAATCTTTTGAGGACAGTGAAACTATTTTTACAACACTATAATTTTGAATACCGATCATTATACAGTTGTCAAAACCAATAGAATAAGCAACACGAGAGTGAACCCTAATGTAAATTATGGATTTGGGGTGATAATGATGTATCAGTGTGGAGTCACTGTAACACATTTACCACTCTGGTGCAGGATAGTGATATTAGGGGACATTATGCACCTGAAGGGGGAAGGCTAGAGGGAAAAAAAATATATATATTATATATATATATATAATATATATATTACCTTTTGCTATGAACCTAAAATTGCCCTAAAAAATCAAGTCTATGTAAACAACAAAAACAGTAAGTTTGTAGTCAGCATTTTCAGTTCTATTTGCACTTTTATCCACACCAGAACATAATACATACACGTAGGCATCATAGAGAATTTATCTTTTGTTTTGCACAGAGAACCACCCCCTTACCACATCACTCCCTCATTTAAGGGTTGAGCATGGTGGACTTGTTATTTCTATTAACTAAACCCATAAACATGTAGAGTAATGTAGCGTAATTCCCACTTCATCCAGTAATTCATTGAAGTCTATAGGAAGTTGAAGAATACTTTTACCATTGTTTTACTGTTAAAGAAGCTAGGGCAACAAGATTTTTTTTTTTTAAGCCTGTAAAGACTAAAATGGAAAATTAGAGCTGGAAAGAGAATGAGTCCTTAGAATTCTCCATCTCTCAAAATATGTGGGGAAAAGAAGTTTCACAGAACCAAGTCATCCTCCTTTTAATTTTATTGAATGACGTGGACGCTATCCACATTCCAGTGATATCATCTTTCAACCTATTAGCTTGAGTAATTGGATCAATGTTTGTCTCTTCAGATATTTCCACTATGACTTTCTTCGCTGCAAGTTTTTTACAATTTATAAAATAGTTCTCTGTCCCTATTTTCATTCTGTCTTCTACCTGGTAGAGTAGAAATAACCATTGATGCTGTCTTATCGCCTGGACTTGATCTGTTGATTGTACCTGAGTAGTGACTCTCAAATATTTTCTTTCGTGTACCCCTTTGCTAACCACTTTTCCTGACCCAGTCATTTTGTCCACCCTGTTATCAAATTTATCTCTGGAATTATAAATCTGTGTGTGTGTGTGTGTGTGTGTGTGTGTGTGTGTGTGATTTCCATGTTGGAAACAGACAAAGAAAAAACTAGTAACCTATTTCCCACAAGAAAAAAAATCGAATGCCTCAGCATGATGTTCCAGAACCTTCGAAATTTAGTTTTCACCCATCTTTCCAATCATATTGGCCACTACTACTCCATTCCAAATCCACAGACTTTATTTTCCAGGCCACGGGCTTCAGATATCATGTGTTTCATTCCTCCATGTCTTAAATATGCTCCCCCTTCCTGCTAAAACATCCTTCTCCTTCCTCCTGGTCGAGGCACATTCATGATGTAAAACCTGGCTACTATCATTTCATCTGTGAAATCTTATCAACTTTGACATCCCTGGAGAGAGCTAGGAGCTCCAGCCTCCCTAGGTCTTTATACATACCTATCAAATTTAAATCAGTCTATTTCACCAGACTGAAATTTTCTGGAGGGATGATTCATTTATGCAAAGCAGATAGCAGACACATGATAAATACTTTCTGGAAGAATGAAGAGACAGACGAATGGTTCTCCGTCTTCCACACTGAGGCTTAGAGGAGGTAAGTGACTAGATAACAGAGTAGAAAATGAATCAGGAAGATGGCAGGGGGTAGCGGGATTTCACTAATTTTCCTACAGACATCACCTGGGAAAGTTTTCCAAATCATAGATGCCCCACTTCAGGCCAGACCCGCTGTGGCAGAGTGTCTGAGTCCCACACCAGGATGTACATGTGTCTAAGGCTGCACAGGTGAACAGCCTCGGCAGGGAGACCTGAGAGCAACTCTTTACTGTGCCACTTCGTGCCCACCTCCCCTCACACCCATGCCCAGGCAAAGGCAGAGTTACTGGCACCACAGACACTGGAAGATTCGTGCCAATATTCCTAGAATTCCAGACTCTCCTTCAGGAAAAGAAAGGTGAGAGGAGTAGGGCTTGGGGTACAGAGAAGAGGAGGAACAAGTGCTGTGGGAAAGAGGGGCAACTTTGAGCCCAGGCTTGCCAAGGGAGTCAGTGTGTGGCCATTCACCCTTGACTGGGAAGTCAGGGGGATTGTGAGATGAGCACTTGCAGGGTTGCTGATATAATATATAGACTCATCAAGACATAAACATTTTCCCAGAAATTACAGAAAAGAATGGCTGGCATTGATTCAAGCTGAGGTAACTTCTGGTTCTCCCCCAATTCGTCACCTTCTTGAGAGGGCACACAATGTGAACGGACCAGAGATATAAAATCATCTAAAACTCATCTTCTGGGGCCTCTGGGTGGCTCAGTTGGTTAAGCATCTGCCTTTGGCTCAGGTCATGATCCCAGGGTCCTAGGATCAGCCCTGTATTGGATTCCCTGCTCAGTGGGGAGTCTGCTTCTCCCTCTCCCTCCCCCTACTCATGCTCTCTCACTCTTTATCTCTCAAATAAATAAATAAAATCTTTAAAAAAAATAAAACTCATCTTCATTGTTTAACTTTTGCCACACATCCTTGGAAATGATATTCTGTGCCTTCAGAATAGTGTGAGGATCATATTAAAAGGGGAGAGGGAACTGATCTGTAGGTAGAGATTGTACCTCCAAATCCACATTTGATTTTCATTGTGTTTTTTTACTTCAGGGTGTGCGTGTGTGTGTGGTCTCTCTCGTTCATTTATGTGGGATTCTTTGTTTTTTAAGATTTTATTTATTTATTTGAGAGTTGGGGGAGAGAGAGTGAGAGAGCACACATGCTTGCACAAGCAGGGTGTGGTGGTAAGAGGGACAAGCAGACCGCTAGGCCCATGTGTCGGGAGATCATGACCGGAGCCAAAATCAATAGTCCAACAGAGCCACCCAGATACCCCTGTTCTTTGGTGGGTTTTGCAACCAAAGACTTAATGATAAAGCATTCAATGATTTGTGAATCAACCTCAATCCCAAATAGCTGTTTATTGATCCTTCTTCTGCCATTACTGATTATATACCAATTCCCTAGTTATCTTAAGCCACATACAATTTTTATTTTCTTTTTCTTAGTTTCTTCCTATGTACTGTTCCCTTTGCCCTGCCCTATAAAGTGCCACTTTCTGTGTGGTGCTACCTGCACGCCATTTATGTGGAGGGATGGTGCTTTGTCCCCTACTGGTCTGCAGAAACAATCAGTTCTGTGATTCTCCTATATTGTTCCGGTCCCCACTTTTCTTCACCCTAGAGGCAATTGCTGGTGGTGAGCTAAGACCCCAAAATAGATTCAATAGCAGTGCTGCATGATCTTTTCATTATCTCAGGGTTGTCTTTTCAGATGCTCTGTTTCATTTCTATGTTGTTGAGAAGTTTGAAAGCTCCTAAGTCTAATGAGCATTAAAATCCTCAGGAGTAACTCTTCTCTTCCCATCAGCTATTTCTCGTGTGTGTGTGTGTGTGTGTGTGTGTGTGTGTTTTCAGAGTTCACTTCCCCTTTAATCTAGGGGCCTCATTAGTTGCTTTTATACTGGAATAAAGAGTTGGATTTTATAGAATGGAATTTCACACTCTGAAAACACTGACATTTCCTCTGTCATCATGACTGCATATGGCGGTTGCTGTTACTGACATTTGTCCAAAGATTTAGTATCAAAGATAAACTTATTTTTCTTAGGTGCACCAAGCTGGTCTTTTTTTTGTTCCATACATATTCATGTCAAATATTCAAGAGTCAAGAAGAATCTTGGCTAATCATATTAGTGCTTGCGGGAATAATTAGTAAAAGACAATACACGTGTGTTTGCATGTATGTGATATACAGAGCGAAAGAGAGAGACAGAGACAGAGAGACAGAGAGACAGAGAGGGAGGAAGAATGAAGGTCTAGGTTAGGGCAACTCTCAAAGTCTATTTCATTTATCCACTGAAGAAACAGTGCATTAGAATTTCAGCAATATATACAGAGCCTAATGTGAGACCTTTGGGAAGGATGCTTTAGAGGCACTAAAAGATTATCTCTGACATTGAAAATGCCTGGTCTGTTGTCCTTGCCTTTTAGACCCTCTGTCTTCAAAGGCGTCGCCTCTAGAAGGACTGACTGTAGTGATATGCTTATAGCTCCATTTGCAGACTTTCTTATAGGTTCATAAATGGAGACTAGAAGGAGGAGGGAAAGGAATAAAATTTAATAACTGAATAAAAATGTAAATAAAGATTTGCCTAAAATTACTTGTCCAAGAAATAATTCTCCCTCCCCCTTAAGCTAATACTTTGATAAGCTCAGTACAGTGATCCTGATTTGGAGCGTGACCTTTGAAAATGCTCTCCAGCTTGATTAAAGATGTATTAAATTTGTTTAAATAAACCTCGTTGTAATGGCACATCATTTGTAAGAAGCTATTAGGGGGCTGGAAACTGTGCTGCTGTATTTGCATGAAAATGTGCCCTGCTCGAATTGAGGATCTCTCCTGAATTAACTGCAAAGGGAAAGTGACACTTTCATAATTTTTTCTGACAAAAAAAAAAAAAAAAGAAGAAGAAGAAGAAGAAGAAGAAAGAAAGAAAGGAGAAAAGGAAGGAAGGAAAGGAGGAAAGGAAGAATGACTTGATGCAAAGCTCTGCAAATGAAGGGAGAACTGGGTGGGAACAACAGAGCCAAGCTCAGTCTGATGGGCACCCTTGATGTTCTCAGGGTGTTCGGTTAAAGGCGATCAATAATATTTATCTGCCAATTACTTTGCTTCCAGAATGGCTTCATCTTTGAGTCTGTGTGTGTGAGCACACGGATTGCTTGAGAGTAACCAGATCCATAAGGATGTTCAAAAGAAAGCTTGTATTGTCCTATGTCTTGAAGTTCCACGACTGGAGCCCCCTCCCTGGCTTCAATTTTGGTGCGGTCTCTGCAAAGGTAATGCTCCCTGGGTTTGTGGAGAAGCTTAAGCACCCGAATGCCCCCACCCACCACTCCCAAATGAAGTATATAGTTGCCAGATGTACCGTAATTCCTGCCAATGGCTCCTAAATGAGCTGCCACTCATAAAAGAAGGGGAAAAAAAAAAAAAGGTCTCTCCTTTAAATCAAATATTAAATTAAAACCTTTCCCACTGTCTTGTAGGAGTCCTGGTTCCAGGCCATCTGCCAATTTGCAGGAGCTCCAGCCTCTTCTGAATTACCGTTTTCTGATCAAATCAGGTACAAGGATGCCCAGTTTTAACCTAGTTTCTTCCTCCTCAGGCCTTGTATTTCACTGGTGAAAATTTGCAGTTTTATCTGTTTACTGAAAACTGCCACCATCTCTCCAGCCTGTGGAGTCTTTCTAGGGGGGGTACAGGTGACCAGTTCTCTGTGCCACCCCGAGAGGCGGGGGTGCTGAGGGTCCGACCTGCAGCTCCTTGCTGCTCTCAGCCACTCTGCTCCAGCATTGTGCTGAGAGTTTTCACTATTCTCTTTGGAATCTTAAAATAGCCACATGATTAGATAATATTCCCATAATTATAAGTTGACAAACCGAGACTCAGTAACTGGCCTGAAATCACATAATTAGCAAGCAGTGAAGCTATGTTTTCAGCTTAAGTGTGTCTGACTCTAATGCCCATGCCATTTTATTATACTAACTTTGACTGGAATTTACCATCTGGAGATAAATTAAAGGACCCAGCTATGAGACATGACTGGGAATATTGATTAACAGTCCCAGGTTCTGAGACACATAGGAGTGTGTCCCCAACAAAATAAACCAGCCACGTAGTAGCAGAACAATTCTTTCCGGGCCAGCAATGCTTAGGGACGAAGAGTTATTTGTTGCAAATCATTTAGAACCTTCTCTCTCTCTTTTTTTCTCTCTCCTCCTCTTTCTCCCTTCCTTCTCTCTCTCTCTCTCTCTCTCTAAGTCTTTTAAGCCTTGACATTTTCTGGCAAATAGTTTTAGCACATTTTCAACACTGAACCTTAATTTTGTTTTATTTTTCTAAAAGACCCTCATGCAATTTGAGATTAAATGTGATCAAAATGGGTTATCGTTTTGAACATGACCTGTGGCTTCTAAGTAAAAGTGCTTTTTTTCTGCTGTCCAAATTTGCATGAAGGCAATTCTAAAAAAAGTTTAGAACAATGGAAACATGCACAGAGTCAGTACATAGTCTTCTTAAGTAAGTATTTTGAAGAGGATGATGCAAAAATAGAAGGAAGGGAAGGTAATTCAGGAAGTGTTTACCAGAAGACCAGAAAATGCAGAAAATGCACAATTATTCTTTGATTGATTTGAGAGGAAGTCAAAGCATGTTTGAGGCTATTTCTTTTTAATTGTTTTCCTACCAATGTCCATATGAAGTTTTAAAATGAGAATGTTTGAATTAAAAATTCTTTAGAATATTGTGAATCCAACCCTTCTCATTCAAATAAATAAAAAAAATAGATAAATAATTAAGCAACTTTAAATTATGGAAAGGAGATTGATGATGGCAAGATGGTTAATGAATGGCAAGGTTAGCTAGAGTTTCCCAACCTATAGCTTCTCCTTGTTTTCTCTCTACTACATGACTCAGTCTCACCCAATATCAGATCTTAGATTTGATGTCTCCCAACCTCAGAATCTTCAGAGAAAAGTGGCACATTGACCTTGTAAATTCTTTTGTGCTCTTTTGCTTTCCACCCAAAATCTACTTCTAAATTTTCCCTTCCAATTTGTTACAGAAAAAAACACCCAATAGAGAATACACAGAAAAACTGGGAAGCACTGAATCTATTATTTCTCGATAGGATCCTAGTTAAGATTCTGTTACGGTTGATTCAAATGAGCTAGTTGTTCCTGTCCACAGTTTTCACCAACTTGAAGCTCTAAACCTGCATCTCCTACACCATTTTAAAAAAATATATATATTCCATGCATAGCATTTTACGGTAAGATAGTGAATGAAGGCACTCCCTCCTTACTTGTCTAAGTGGGCTACAAATCCCATCTGTGCTCCCTGGAGGTGGGTGGAGGCCCACGCAGGGCTCCTGCTCTTGGCCTGGGATCTATGTATGTGTTTGTTTATTTGTCTTACTGTAGACAAAGCAGAAGGGATCTCTCTCTCTCTCTCTCTCTCTCTCTGAAACTTTTGCACAGGGGCCCAGAATTTAAACGAATACTCCTGCCTTCTAGTGCTTTTTTCCTCCTCATTTCCTTTTAGTTTTTAATTTACCATTCCCAGCTGAGATCCTTGAGCAGATAGAAGCAACCCAGCTCCAGGCTAATTGGTTCATCATGCACTTTATGATAATTTTCATTCTGGATTTTGATTAGGTCAGTATGGGGACTGCTTTGGTCAAAGCTTGTAATGATCTGCCTATTAACTCTGAAATAGGGTCTTTGACTGTACTCATCTTATTAGATATCTCAGCTGCCTTTAACTCTGGTAACCATGAAATATTACTGAACTATCTTAATGTCTTATGCTGGACTCTGATATTTTCCATATTAGTTTTAGCCCTATTCAGTTCAATATCTTACTTTTATTGGAAGTTCTGAATGTTGCTGATGGGCAGATGACATACTGTTACCCCTTAAGACTGTTTTGTAGGATCAGCTTTTCACATGTATCTAGTGTGGTGAAGTGTGTCATTGCTCCTCTGAGTCAGCCAGACGTGGTGGCATTTGCCGCTCCACCACTTACTAACTTCTCTAACTAGTGACTAACTCACTTACTCTCTTTTTGCCTCTGTTTCTCCACTATGGTCCCAAAAACTGTTACTACGATACATCTATAAGGCATGCCACCGCGTTCAGCACGCAAGAAAGGTTCAATTAATGGTGCTACTGTTGCTTTAGGACTATCAAAGCAGATTTAAAACTTGAAATGTAGATTTAGACAGAATGTAACATAAGGGATATTCCGGACTAAACTAGAACAATTTGGCTTCAGTTTTCTTGATTTTTAGAGAGCGATATTTAGGGAAGTGGAAGTATTTACAGTTGATTCTATTCTCACTTTCACTTTATGTGTCTGACATTCTATTAGGTTTTTGGTTAATTCTATCCCGGCCTTGATTGGTATTGATTTCTATAAAACATCACAGAGGGGTGATACTTTGTTCATATTTTGTTGACTCCGATTCCTTTACAATTTGTTTGTTAGCAATTTTGAGTTCATTTTGGATTATAAATTTTGTAATCCATTGTCCAACCACTGCTTCCACTTCAAGTTCTTATTTTTCTTCTCTTTAATATTCAATTAGTTTAGCCATTTGGAAACTTGTTTATAAGCCTTGTGGTAACTCAATCAGTTACTTCTGATTTTGTTCCCCCTTTATAGCCTATGATTTAAATTTTAAACATCAATAAATTTTATTCTTGAAAGGCTAAGAACTGCTAACAGAAGTACTTTTACCAAACCAATGTGAAAATTTGAAATGCAGTTTTCTAAAACTGGCTGTTCTCAGGGAGAAAAAAAAAATCTAGTATCCTAAATTACCTGATAATCAGTAAGTTTAGAATAAAAGCCATTGTTTTCCACACACACACACACATATATATATATATAATATATATTGTTTTCTATATATATATATTTTACCTCAACTCACCTTTCTAAAAAATATTAAAAAAAAACTCACCTTTCTATAGTTCTCTATTACGTTGTATCTTTAATAAGTTAGCCTTTAATTATATGTGTGTATGTATATATATATGTATATATATTTCTGATGCTTCTGCATTGACTCTTCACCTACAAAAAAGGGATAAAGATTTTCATATTATTGACACAAGTAAAGATTCCATTGTTTTTAACATGTATTTATTATTTTTCAATGAAGAATAAATTAAATCTTCAGTCACATTTATTGAGATTTATCAACTATTTAATAAGCCACAGTTTTATAGTTGTTGGGTCATATTTATACAGAATTTAAGTGGAAAATAATCTGAAAGGGGTTGTCAATCTGCAACAGATTCTGAACCACAAGTTGTGAAATTGGATGTTCTTCTTTTCTTCCCAAAGCCATTTACTTGAGAAAATTTGCCCTTGACTAATTTCAGTAATTCAGAAGAACCTCAGTTCACAAATTAGATATCTTTTCTTTCCCCATACAGATAATTATACTTTTACTTTTCTGATTTGTGCAGAGTTACATTTCAGACTCTTTTTAAGGGGATTTTTCTAAGAATATATTTTTGATATATTATTTAGAAATCACTCACTTACAAGAGAGTTTTAATTTTCTGACTGTAAAAGACAAGAAGCATATGTGAAATAGTGTGGAGGTGCTGCTGTCTGGTGGCTCAACCCTTGGTAGCTTGCTCAACACTTTGGTGGCTGCAGTTTGAGGAAGGCATTATGGAGCTATCCTAGAATCAGCACCTCACATTGGGGTAAGTTCTTACGGGTGGGATCAACATATTCAGGAATGTTTTACTTTGTGTAGTAGGCTTAGAAATGAGGCACTTTATTGGGCTGCTTAACTAACTTTGTCTAACTAGTATATATATCAGACTCCAGATTTATTCATATACTACGTGGACTGGTTCCCTTTCTGGGGGTAGAGCACTCCTGTTTACTTCCAGGAACAGCTCTTTTATCAGAATAATCCAGTTATTCTTGAGCATGGAAAAAGGAGCATCAGGAGGGCAGGAGTCTGATCACCTCCCTGGGAAGATGTGTCGCAGATACAAGAACATTCTTTTTTGTGTGGGACTGAATAAAAATGACCCAGCCAAAACTTAGTTCTTGTATTTTTATCTCTCTTTACATGTTCTTTAAATTAAAAATTAGATCTTGCTGACCACATCAATTTTTCCAAGATTAATAAACCTAATCTATCATTTTTTTTCCTTAAGATTTATTTATCCATTCGAGAGGGAAAAGAGAGACTGTGGAGGGGGAGGGACAGAGGGAATCTTTCAAGCAGACTTCATGCTCAGTGCAGAGCCTAACAAGGGGCTTGATCCCACAACACACAAGACTGTGTGTTGAAACCATGAGTCAGATGCTCAACCGCTAAACTACCCCGACACCCCTTCTTTATTAATTTAGGATCACCCCATTACTGTAACCTAGCACTAATTGTAAAAATCTCAATTTCAGACATTCAAAAAGATTTTAAAGTTATTCTTAGAATTAATAAAATATGGCTAGTAGTGTTGGTTAGCGTCTTCCCCCATTTGGGCTGCTATAGCAGGGTACCATCATCTCAGTGGCTAATAAACAACATATACTTCTTTCTCACACTTCTGGAGGCTAAGAAGCACAAGATCAGGCTACAATAGATTCAATGTTTGATGACAGTCCATTTTGTGGTCCACAGACAGCTTCTGACTATGTCTGCACATGGTGGAAAGGAAGAAGGAGAAGCTTTCTGGGGTCTTTTTAATAAAGACACTAAGGGCTTATATCCCATTCAGAGGGCTTCACTCTCCTGACCTAATCACATCCCAAAGGCTCCACCTCTAAATGCCATCACAGTAGAGATTAGGTTTTAAGATATAATTTTGGGGAAATATAAATATTAGTCTATAGCAATTAGATAACAATAACTTTTTCATTGCAGATCCTTGCATAGACATGGATGCTTGCTTTATTACTTTTAATGTGGGAGAACAACTTGCCATTTAGATGTCTTTGATAAATATCTAAACTCAATCATTATATATTGACTTAAACAGGTTTCTCTACTTGCCTGTAATGAGGTCTGCAATGTTCTTTCATTATTGCCTTTCATATTTTTCTTGGTAGAAGCAATATAAAATATAATTTAAACCATTCTTCCTATTTCAACATTGTGTCAGTGATGTAGTTCTCTGATAATCCATATCAGAGAACTAGAGGAATAGTCATATAGGATCCAGAGTTTGATTTTTGGTTTTACCATGAACTATGTTAAATTTTTTGCTTTCTGGGATGCCTGGTGGCTCAGTGGTTGAACGCCTGCCTTTGGCCCAGGGTGTGATCCTTGAGTCCCAGGATCGAGTCCCACATGGAGCCTGCTTCTCCCTCTGCCTATGTCTCTGCCTCTGTGTGTGTGTGTGTGTCTTATGAATAAATAAATAAAATCTTCAAAAAAATTACTTGCTTTCTTTTTCAGTACAGATCACAGTAGTACCAGTACATGTTGTTGCATAAGTATGCTGGCTAGTACAATACCTGACACATAGCGGGTGATCTGTAACTGGTGTATACCTTTTCCAGATCCACTCAAACCCCACCTCACCTTCTCTTCTGCATTCTCCTTTGCAAATGTGATTTGAAGACAACACAAGGCAGGGTAAATAGATCTGTATTAAAGATTGCTATTACAATCTGGGGCATAAGAGTTTCCATCCTAGTTCTGATCTTTATTGACTCATGGACCTAATTGAAATCTCCCCCTCTTTCTCCTCTGTAACAAATGTTTGTTGTCTCCCATTTGTCAGTGTGGCTTGTGTTCCTCTCTCCGTGTTCCTCTTTTTCCTCCTGCCCATTAGCCTTTCTGTTGTCTAAACAAACAATTAAATGACAAAATGTCATATCAATCAACCCCATTTCTCTATTTTCATTCACAGTTAAGCTCAATACCAGCAGTTTCTTGCATTCCTTCCAGTTCTTCCATGTCCTTTCATTCCTCAGTCAACCATAGTATGACTTCCATATATATCTCTCCACTACAGGTGGCATCATCAAAGACATTGACAAAGGATTCCTTTCTTTATCTTCCTGGACTTTTTAATTGCATCACTCACTGCTGTTATGAAAACACTCTCTCGTGGTGTTAACAGTTCTTTCTCTCCTAAAATAGTTTTATGACTCCTTTTGTTCTTTGTTTAATTTTAATGGCTCCTAATATTCCATCTGCAGGTCTTTCCTTTCTACCCTTTACACTGTCTTTAGGCAATCTATTCCCAGAGTTGCCTTGTATACCTTCAATGTAAACCTATCAACTGATCTCAGGAATATGCACATCTCCCATCTCCCATCCCCTCCTGCTAGTCTTAGGGATACTTCATGGTCCAGGTTTTGAAAGCTGACCTCATCACTTTCCCTTCAAACTCACCACTCCTTTATTTCCTGAGACTTTACTATTACTGAAAACAGCAATCTGAATATTTTGGAGTACTTTCCCCATAATCTTAAAAACCATCCACATTGATTATAGTACATGAGATCTACTGAATAGTTCTTGAATCTGTCCCCTCACCTCCCTCTTGTCAGCTTTGCTCTTTCTCTCATAATTGCTCATCAGTCTGTAACCAATGCAATCAGTGGGCCATAATTGCTTACCTCCCCTGTAGTCCTGTTCCCTTTTCCCAACAGCCGTCGTTTGTTTTTATTTAAGGATTTACCACTTCTACCATGGTCAACACTGCCAGTCTAGTGTTCCAACTGGGTTTTGGGGGTGAAGCAGGAAATTTGGTTCTCAGCCAATGGACACACTCTACCAGGCAAATCTAATAAGAGAAATGTCTGAACTCTTATAGAAACAACCTTCATCAAGATAAGAAGCTTTTGCACAGCAAAGGATACAGTCAACAAAACTCAAAGACAACCTACAGAATGGGAGAAGATATTTGCAAATGACATATCAGATAAAGGGCTAGTTTCCAAGATCTATAAAGAACTTATTAAACTCAACACCAAAGAAACAAACAATCCAATCATGAAATGGGCAAAAGACATGAACAGAAATCTCACAGAAGAAGACATAGACATGGCCAACATGCACATGAGAAAATGCTCTGCATCACTTGCCATCAGGGAAATACAAATCAAAACCACAATGAGATACCACCTCACACCAGTGAGAATGGGAAAAATTAACAAGGCAGGAAACAACAAATGTTGGAGAGGATGTGGAGAAAAGGGAACCCTCTTACACTGTTGGTGGGAATGTGAACTGGTGCAGCCACTGTGGAAAACTGTGTGGAGGTTCCTCAAACAGTTAAAAATATACCTGCCCTACGACCCAGCAATTGCACTGTTGGGGATTTACCCCAAAGATACAAATGCAATGAAACGCTGGGACACCTGCACCCCGATGTTTCTAGCAGCAATGGCCACGATAGCCAAACTGTGGAAGGAGCCTCGGTGTCCAACGAAAGATGAATGGATAAAGAAGATGTGGTTTATGTATACAATGGAATATTACTCAGCTATTAGAAATGACAAATACCCACCATTTGCTTCAACGTGGATGGAACTGGAGGGTATTATGCTGAGTGAAGTAAGTCAGTCGGAGAAGGACAAACATTATATGTTCTCATTCATTTGGGGAATATAAATAATAGTGAAAGGGAAAATAAGGGAAGGGAGAAGAAATGTGTGGGAAATATCAGAAAGGGAGACAGAACATAAAGACTGCTAACTCTGGGAAACGAACTAGGGGTGGTAGAAGGGGAGGAGGGCGGGGGGTGGGAGTGAATGGGTGACGGGCACTGGGTGTTATTCTGTATGTTAGTAAATTGAACACCAATAAAAAAAAAAAAAAAAAAAAAAAAAGAATTTAAAAAAAAAATAAAAGCTACTATCCATCAAAAAAATAGATACTAGAAGGTATAATGTAAAGTTATGTTTATAAGGTGTTAAAAGATAAACTGAAGTTTATTAAATATCTAAGAGTTTATGTGAGCAAAAAACAACTTGAATAGGGCAGTATCCAGCCCAGCAGATAGAAAAAAGGGTTCAGAGGACCTGTACAAAATGAAGAGGCAAGAGCAAGAAAGTTTAAAAAAGGCAAAAAAATGAATTGGTTATTGCAAGGTTACTTGCTTTTAGGGGATGACAGAGGCCTGTCAGACAGATTACCTCCCTAGGTCTGATGAGCAATTCTTGACTGACTGTCTTAAAATTCCATTTCTGGGAGAGTCAAAGTTTTCATTAAGTTAGGTCTCAGTTTAGTGATATGGGGCTGAGCATAAGCAGCTCCACTGTTGGCCTGTGGTCTTGCTTTTAATGGAAGGCAGTTCAATACTATCAAAATACAAATCTTTACCGTTAGAGAAAAACATAACAATAGAAATGACAACATAGGTGACAAAACTTACACTAAACGTATCTTTCATTTCAGTAAATGAAAATTCAGATTAAAATCTGAATACAGAAGTATGGGCAGTTGTAAACTAGCATACATGTACAAAGAGAAAGCTTAAGTCATCTTAACATTGGATAAAGTTGAATCCACACCAAACATCATTAATCAAAACAAACAGACACTTTAAAATGCCAAAGAGGGGAGGACACCATTTAATAGTCACAGAATGGCATAAACCATATTTATAAGATGGTGAGCACCAGAGGTTTAATGAGCACTAGCCACAGCAAGATTCTGTACCTTACATCTGCATCGTAAGGCGGACACAGAAGGCTCAAGTATAACGATTAATAAGGATTAGCTAATTACTATATTAAAAAATGTATCCTGAAAACAAGGAACAAATCTTTTCATGTGCTCACAGAACAGTCATAAAATATAATAATATGATGGGTCAAAAAACCTCAGCTTCAGTAAATTCTAAAAATCAGAAGTGTAACTATTATCCTATCTCATGTAATAAACCAGAATTTAATAGAAGAACGAGAAAACAAATAGTTCTTACCACCTGGATTTCAAGGTGCTCTCAAACAATTACTGGGCACAAAGAAAAACACATAAAAATTCAAAAGTATAAACAACAACACAATAACAAGAATACCAAGTCTACATATCAAACTTTTGGTATGCAGCTAAAGCAGGAGTCAGGAGAAAAATCATAGATTTTATTATAGGGAAGAAAGTGCAAACACAGAACATAAGTAATGATGAGGGGAAAATAATATCAGAGGTAATTTAAAAGTCTTAAGACACCTCTTTGCTTAACTCTGTGAAATATATTTGAAAACTTGAAGGAAATGATAATTTTCTAACAAACTATAATGTATCAAAACTCTCTAGAAAGAGAAAATCTCAATAGGCAGATCAATATATAAGAATTTTTTTTGTATGACTACTCAACCTTTAGAACACAGTGAAGAATTCTGGCAAACATTTAAAGACTTGATAATTCCAAAGATCTGTAAAATATTTCAGACCAAAGAAAAATAATGTTATTTTTCAAAATATTTTGAAGAGACAAGTATGATATTAATGCCAAAGCATGACAATGATTGCATAATGGATTGTAAATTATAGACGAATCTTATTTATAGATCCTAATAAAAAATAAATAATATAAAAAAAAAAAAAAAAAAAGAAACAACCGGAAAAGAGTTTTCCTTTTCCTACTGGATTTAGGTCTAAGAGAATGAGGATTGAAATATAGCAGCCACTATGCCCCTGAGACACTAAGAATAAGACCAACATAGAGAAGGAAAGACTAAAAGAAGAAATTATTTCTTGATAAATTAAATTTGTCAGTTAAAAGGACCAATACACCTACTTTTTTAATAGGGAATTTTGGATTATCTATTATGAATTATTATTAGTAGTAGCAGCACTAGTACCTAAAATATACTTAATTGAAATATTTCTTAATGACTTCTGCTCTTGTCAGCCCACATCTACAATGACAAAGCCTAAGGCAACAATGTGTATGAAGGCCCATAAACAGTATGTCTAAATATTTAAAAGATTTAAGTCAAGTTAAAAAGCTATTAGGTCATCTTTGTTGAATATGCATTCATCAGGACAAAACTGAAGACAGTGTAAAGTTCTATTGTTTTTTAATGACTGAAAATAAATAAAATATCAAAGATAGAATTTAATTATTGAGTGTCTGTTTTGTGATATACTGGTAAAGTTTATATGGTTAGTGAAAGAAAAAAAATATGAATTAATAAAGTCTCCATTCAATGTAATTTACTTTTTCTTAATTTCAGTAAATTAGTTATTATCATCATAATTTTTACATAATTTTAATTCTAATGGTAATGTTGATGTAAAAGATTAAGGATAAAATGCCATCACATTCACCATGCACTAAATTTGTCTGTCATATAAATTTCTTAAAAAGGAAATGCAGGGGCACCTAGGTGGCTCAGTCAGTTAAGCGTCTGCCTTGGGCTCAGTTTCCGCTTGATAGTTTTCTTCTTCTAGAAAGGAGAATGTTCTCTTTTCCTATAAGTGGAAAGTCAAGACTTGTACGTGAAATCTAAATTCAGGACTTGTATTCCTAACCACCGTGTTCCACTCTCTAACATGACCCAGTTGTCCATTCTGCTATTATGCATGTACTGCTTCACTTTCCAAGAACATGTAGTAATTCTGATCAGCTAAGGAGAAATGTTTAAACATAATTATATGGCAACACCTATTGAACTCTATCTTAAATGCTTACTGAAGTGAATTATTTTGTCTCTTTCCATGATATAGCATATTTATCCTTAAGTAGATTGCTCACCTCTTCAAGGGCAGAAATTATGCCTTATACATCTTGATGTATCTTTTATTGCTAAAAACAATGCCTGTGGCATGTAATAGCTATAATCCTAATAAATCCATTTTTATTTGAAATTCTACCTATATTTAAGAGATGCTTTGTGTATAATGACTCATAGTGTTATTTGCTTTCCCTCTCCAGTCAATTTGGTGAAATTTCCAACTAGAACACCATGTCTCTGTAATTTATCATAGGGCCATTCCTCTTCTCCACTGGGGACACCTTCTCCTTGTTCTACATCTGTGTGTGCTTGGGGTGGACACCTGGTGGAAGGTCTGTTCACACGCATGCAGATGGGTGCTGGGAGCAAACCGCCCCCTCGTGAAAACTGGCTTGCTACTGAGAGAAATACCTTATGTCCTCTAATCCAAAGCCATCCTGCATGTTTTCCTTACCAGGATTTAAAGAAATACTCTGTTCCCATCCAAATGTGAAAAGTTTAATTTCAAAATAAAATGTGTCACAATAGCAAAGAAACAAAAGGGGAAAGATTCCTTATGTCATCACCAGTTGACATGTCTTACTTTTACAGGTTCTGTATGTAATACAAACTCTTAAAAAATACTCTGAATAAAAAGATTAACACAATTTTTATTCTTGTGAATCTGAAGCATTTAAGAAGAATGTCAAAGAAATATTTCCCTCACACTGTCCAGTCTAGACATGATAGTTTAAGAATGTATCTTTCGCTCTCACACATGTGCAAATTCTCTTTCCTTCTGCCATGAGAATGTTCTTACTCTAAACCAACACTGAGGATACACAACCAGTCATTATGAACCTAAGGACTTTATACACTTTTGTTGCAATTATCTTTATCTGCTAGAGGGCATCAATTAATTCATGAAAAAGCGGGCAAACAAACAAAACTGTGTGCCAGCTATGAACCAGGCATTTTGTCCAGTGGTTATACAAACAAGCATCAGATGAACTCCTTACCATCCAGCAGAATTGATAGTCCTTGTTAAAATGCAAATGTTATCTACATAAGTTAACACATCAAACCACTTAACCACAAATGGTTTGTCAAATTACTAGTCAGTCACCCAGAGGACACTGACCTGATGGAATAGAACTTGATGTAGGTAAATGTGTGTGAGAAATAACAGGGATCAAGCCATCTGCATGTAGGATGATGCCTACATGAAATTTTCAGACCATTTGGTAGATCATGTGGGTTTGTCAAAGAGGTTAGGTAAACAGAAAAGTAAGTTCAGAAATTTTAAAGACACAGTTGTTTCAATGTTCATGCAGATAACCAAACACTTAAAGGTTTACTATTTTCCTCCACTGAGGTAGATCTAATCAGGAAGACTTTTTTTTTTTTTTAAACAAAAAGCAAAATTTTCCCACCGCTTTCACAACATAAGCAAAGCAAAACAAAATGGAAAACAATACTTGTGTGGCCGATTAGGGTAGAGGGAAGGCTGCCTGTGGCTCAAGACATCTGCCCTAGGGATATCAACAGTCCCACACAGCTTCCCTAAGGGATGGGCCCAAACTTCCATATACCTTCATTCCAGTTGTGGGTTCTGAGTATCTTTAGGCACATTCATTAAGAAGCTTTTAATTTTTTATTTATTTATTTATGATAGTCACAGAGAGAGAGAGAGAGAGAGAGAGAGAGGCAGAGACAGAGGCAGAGGCAGAGGCAGAGGGAGAAGCAGGCTCCATGCACCGGGAGCCCGACGTGGGATTCGATCCCGGGTCTCCAGGATCACGCCCTGGGCCAAAGGCAGGAGCTGAACCGCTGCGCCACCCAGGGATCCCCATTAAGAAGCTTTTAATAGAAGTTGGAATATTCCTTATGGAGTAACTCAATATTATTCCATTATGATTATCTACAATTCTATTTCTTATCAGAAAAAAAAATAATGGTGACAATGATTAGCACTTATGAGTTCAGCAAAGTCATCTACTTTGAAAATAAAGAGCTTGCCTCTTCCAGAATCTCTGAATTCACTTTATTTTGAAAAAAAAATTTAGAATATGATTTATTTATTTTTAGTTTTGCTTTACATTCTAAGCAACAAGTATTCAAATGAATACATTGAATAATATTTAGAAAAAGAAAATCCTTTTTCCTGATTTTAGGATAAAAAAGAATCATCCATGTAAGTTTTATTTTATTAGATCACTTACGGACATTGTACATATCCTTTTACATATACAAATATATTTTTTCTCAGTTCAAGTTGAATAGAAACAAGAAAATATATATTATATAAATAACAAGACATCACTTCACAGCTTTATAATATAGGAAAGGGAAAATAGGTAACCTTTGAGAAGAAATAACATGCTATTTTCTATTCCAGAAATTGTTATTTTGATGGGAAAAAAATGCTGATCATTGGGAAGCAGAGGTGTTTAGATTTAGAAATCATATTATATGAGGGCACCTGGGTGGCTCCATGGTTGAGTATCTGCCTTGGCTTAGGGGGTGATCCTGGTCTGGGGATCGAGTCCAACACCAGGCTCCCCGCATGGAGCCAGCCCGCTTCTCTCTCTGCCTATGTGTTTGCTTTTCTCTCTTTATCTCTCATGTATAAATAAATAAAATCTTTGAAACATTAATAACAATTAATATGCAGAAGTGAATGTGACTTTTCTTCTTTTTGCATTTTTCTTGACTTCCCATGTTTGAGCATAGGACTTTTACTACTACAGATTATTTTGATTAGAAGATGAGTGAATAATGTGTAGTAGAATAATAAGGTGATCAAGCCTCTCCAGCTTCCCCTAGCAGTGAGCTACTGTGTTCAGGGGACCTGGAATATGCCATCTTCCTGCTCCGTGTGATTAGCAGGCAGTAACAGATCCTTTAAATATAAATTCAGTGCATATTTAGGGACAAGGCACACTAACTGAGAATACTGCCAGTGGTCTATTCTAATGAGCTGCTAACTAAATTGGAAAATATCAGTGGATTGTCCATCCTTTACTTTGAAACCTTTAAATAACTTGGAGAAAGAGAAGTGGAAGTGGGACTCCAAGAGAGTTGAGCAATATGACAGTGGTGAGTTTTACCTCCTGTCTCAGCAAAGCTTTTCCTGTCATTTCAGTTAGCATTTCTTCTCATACACTTGATGCTTGTTCTGGTGAGAACAGTGTTGTTATCCAAGTGTGCCTCCCCTCCATCATTTTTCATGCCTTTGTTCAGGAATTTAGTTTCCAGCTTTTTCCCTTGTTTTTAATTTTGTCTTAAATTTGTTCCCAAAAGTTATAGTATTGACTTTATTGATTTTATGATAGGATGCCTTGAGATAGTTATGAGGTTGTAATTATAAAGCTATTGTTTACAAACATAAGTGATCATTTTTAAGGATAATACAGGCTCCATTTGCTGCATTTCAAATGCCTGTTATTTTTTTCAACTCTTGTTACCATAAAGAGCTGAGTCTACTTTAAATAATGAATGACTGTCACTTAATTCCTATGAATTATCCTGAATGTTGAAGTCTATCTTTATTTTAAAAGTTAAAATCATATGAATAAAATAGTTACATGCAAATTGTCTCTCATATTCTAAGGAGAGCTAAGGCTTTTGCTAAATTTTGCATCAATGTCATAAGTTGATGCATTATTCTTTTCTCAAATTGATAATAGCTGGAGAAAAAAAAATCTGAAAAGAGGTGATCTCCAACCAAAAACCTCAGGAATTTTCTGACATATGAGTTTGTTATTTGGTTATAAATTGAGATTAAGACAAGGAGGGATAAGAATGTCATTGACTTAATATTTTTTGAATATTTTAAAATACATAAGAAAGTCATTGACTCAATATTTTTTAGATCATATGCACATCATGAAAGTAAACCCTAGATGTAAGGGTGGCTAGGAGAAGAGTAATTGATAAATAGAGCAAACAGTAGTGCCTCTTAATGCAATAAGGAATATACCTCCCTTGAAGCAGAAGGAAATGGATCTTTCTCTCCACCAGCCTCCTCTCATCCATGTTAATTCTTGAAATGAGATTGTAGTCAGTTTGGTTCAGATGGGATGGTGTCTTAGTTGGCTCAGGCTATGATAAAATACCATAGACTAAGTGGTTTAAATAGTAGAAATTTATTTCTCACAGTTTTGAAAGCTGGGAAGCCCAATATCAAAGTTCCAGCAAGGTCGGTTTCATTTTGAGGTCTCTTATTCTGGTTTGGGGACAGCCACCATCTTCCTGTGTGCTAACTTGGCCTCTTCTTTGTGGGCACATGGGGAAGAGAGCAAGCTCTTTGGTGTCTTTCTGTATTAGGGCACTAATCCCCTCATATAGCCCTAATCTTAAGGCCCTAACTTTCAATGCCATGACCTTGGAGGTTAGAGCTTCAATATATGAATTTGATGGAGACATAAGCAGTCTATTATAGACAGTGAGATATTTTTAAAAAAATAAAAAAGTTTTAAATCTCAAATCTTATAGGAGCCAAGCAGGGCTGTGTCTTAAGATGATGCTTGTGATGTTTAGTAAATTCTTCTCTATGTAATGAAGAGAACACTGGCTTGAGCATCTGTGAAAATTGAGTTTAAATTCTGCTTGTGTAATTTCTTAATTGTGTGTGATTTTGAATTTTTAGTGTCTCTAAGACTAAACATTCATGCACAATAATTTTGACCTATTTGTTGTATTGCAAAGTATAACAGAAGCAATGTACATGAATATGCTTAAAAATAGTAAATACTCAATAAAATACTTCTAAAATACTTTTTAATGAACCTGATCCTATGTATTATTACACAAATAAATGTGCCACACAATTAAGAGACCATTAAAAAAATAACTGCAATTGACCACAGTTACATAGTCAATACAAGGAAGGCCATATCCCATCTTATGATCTTTCCATCATTCCATCGAATTCTAAAGCCACTACATTAATATATGACCAAAAACTTGGCCCAGAAAAAGTCCATAAAGGTATTATTATACATTTAAGTCACATGTTAAGTAGTTTTACAACCAGCAAGAAGGAGCTTTTCCAAAGAAAATTGTTTGCAAATATGACCTGTCGGATTATGGCATGATTATCTCAAGGAAACCATTTTTCTTCAGTTTGGAAGTATTTTTGTTTTTGTTTTTTTTGTTGGTTGCTCATTTTAAGTTCATGACTCTCAGATTCTTGGTATGTAGCTCTCCCTCTGGTGCAAATTTTCCTTACTATTCAATGGAGAGTTAGAAAAACATATTAAAATACCAGGATACAGAACATGGCCTCATTTTCAGCAAACCTATCATATGAGCAAACATGAATCTATGTGTTCATGTCTAGACTTTGGCTCGATATAAAGATAACTGCTCCAACTCATAATATGTTTCACCACGTTTATCTTGCCTCATTAAACTTAATTCCCAGAAGAAACCTGCATGAGCGGCTATTGATGAGTCATTTCCAGTCACTCCATTGACTAGAGTAACCAAGATAAGATTTTGGAAATGAGTACAACCTAGAAGGAAGGTGGGTTGTAAAAATAGCTTTGGTCAAGCTTGAGTCATTTTACTTGTATGTATGAACTTAACAAATACAACTTAAGAAATAATGAACGCCTTCAACTTTAAATGAACTTTCAGTGTCCAAGTATACAGTGCCATTTTCTGTCTTCTATTTCTTTGTTTACTGTACTTTTCTTCCTTCCTTCCTTCCTTCCTTCCTTCCTTCCTTCCTTCCTTCCTTCCTTTTTTTTTCTTTTTTAAAGAATGAAATATCCTTTGTTCTTCCTTGTGTCCCCAGGACCTGAAACTGAGAGTCACAAGTTGGTCAGTCATGTGTCCCGGGGCCTCTATGCCACTGGAACGGAGCCCACTGCACCGTACTCTTCTATATTGCTTTTACTAACTAGTTTCTTCAGTAGAACAAAGCTGAAGACTCTAGATAAACTGATACAATTGGGGATGACAGACCTGTGCATGTGGGTTGTTGGATAAACAGAGAAATAGGTATGTCAACTCTTATCTGAATTGTGAATGCAATCATCACCTAGCTGAGAATCTCTGGAGAAATAAACTAATTAGCCAACAGACAGAAGAGGTTCCAGGTTTTCACAAAAGGTATAGTGACACATAGGCAATATGACCTGTTCCATGATTTTTACATCATGTCATAATGATATCACAAGACACAGGAAAAGCTGTTCAAATGATCAGATCCATCATCTTATACTGCAGGTTCCCAAAGAATGTAAATAGCTGCTTATCAATTTGGATTAGTGTAAGTGCTGCCAGACAATTACAAAGAGCAACAATAGTATATTCTGATGGTCCTTAGTGATAAATTCAATGGGACAGAGAGATAAACCAAAATTAAATATGACACGGAAAATTCTGGGTTAAGCCCTTGGGCAGCGGTCTACCTTATGCTTTACTTAAATAAGACTTAGTAGATCGGGTGGTATCAACAGGTTTATTGACCAAATTCATGTCAAATGATTCTAGAAAATCACAAAATACAAACAAGAAGTCCAGGTGATCATTCTGTGGCTCTACTGTGGTAATAATATTACTAACAAGTGTATTAGAAGCTAACATTACTCATTTGTGTCATATTTTTTGACTTTCTCTTATTGAGGGGGGTTTTGAAATGAATACATTCTTCACACAAACATACGCACGATGCACCAGTGATTGTGTAGTTGAACTAATGTTTTCAGAGATAATGAACACAAATAACAAGTGAAAATTTGAGGGCCACAACACTACAATTCCAAAGGACACTCTTTACATTGTTTTCTCTATTATAAAAATGAAATACACTAATACTACATTCTATCTAAAAAAATAAAAGGAACAACTTACAGGTCTACATTACTGCAATATGTGCTGTCTGTTGTGCAAGCATTCCTCACTGGAGATTTTTAAATCAGATTGATCCCATACTTACCTTTACGATGACTTATTTAAAGCAAGTCTCCCTCGAGGTCATACTGTCTTTAGAGGGGGAATGGAGTAAATGAAAATTGTTGATGCAAAGAAAAACAAAATATATTCTATAAGCCATCTTATTGGCTATCTTATTTAAATATTTAATCTCTCTTACCTCAGGAAAAGGAAGTCTGTTTTTATTTAATTCTATTGTTTAAATAACTGACCACTACACTTTCAGTTAAATATTATATTCTTATACTCTTCTCTTTTTCTTTTCTTCTTTCTTGTTAAGAGTCATAGCAACCTGGGTTCTGTGATGAGACTGTCACCTCTGAGCCATGCTGAGTAAGAGGAGACTTTCAGAATACGGACACGAAGGTACAATGGGCCATCTGCACGCTTTCACCAGTGCTAGTGCAAAGACTCTTTGGCAGGAGAAAGTCAAGGAAAGAGAGAGAGAGAGAAAAAAAAAAAAAAAAAACTTAGAAACTACAGATGTTTAACCTTTCAAATTTTTGTCATAGGCGACTCCGAAGCAGATCTATGAAACCACCATATTCCCCATGACCCTGGAGTGAGCCAGGATAAAGTTGGGCTCAATATTTCTTGTTATCATTCCAATAATACTATCTTGGGAAGAGAATATTTCCAAGAAAGTATGTTCAATTCTGGAAATGCTAATGGGTTGGCAACTTTCCCCCAAGTCTTTCTAGCTGCAGGGAACAAACGAGGGCAGAGTGCAGCCAGTTACTGGGAGTACTTGCATTTCCTAAGTCCTCCAAATTGCTTACCTACTAATCCCCAGTGCTTTGCTTTCCTGCGAAACAGGTCCCATTCCTGGGAATTTGAAATTGCTTTAATGGATAAAGTGGTGCCGGGGACATGTTATTACCTGTATGTGTGCATGAAACTCACATACATGCTTGCCCCAAATCAAACATTTATTTTCCAACCAGAAAAGAGGAAGTAGATTCAGATTCAAGTTTCTTTAGGGACGAGATCATGCTGAGAGGCAAATGAATGGCCACTGTGGGGAATTTATTTCTCCTGCTGAAAAAGCAAAGGCTAATAATAATTGAGGTTGATTTGCAAAATGCACAGCTTTACAATAATCATATGATACCTAGTAATTTTGAAATTGAGGTAAAAAAAAAAAGGAAGCACTTCAGAAGCCGGAATTATGAAAATCAAGAAGTTGCTTAAAATATTTGAGAGTGTGCTTAGAGAATCAAATGCCATATGCTTTATTTGCTTCTGAAGAGAAATCGTCTTTTCTGTTGGAACAAATTGCACACAGGTGTTTGATACAGAGTTTATAAGCTATCAAGAGGAGCAGAATGTTTCGGGCTGGGGTAGGAGGTGTTAATTTGGGAAAGGTGGTATGAGGGGTGGATGGAGAGAACAGAACAAGTAGGAAAAAAAAAAGAAGTATTTTAGCCATATTTGCAAACTGGGTGGGGTTGTTAGAATTGGAATTTACCACCTGAGGGCAAACCCACATTAATTTATGCAGTCAAATTAGGATTCTGCTTTTCAACTACTTTGCTTATGAGTCGCTGGTGTAAGAGAAACAAGAAACATAATAAAATTAACGTACATAGTGGTTCTGTATCTATTTCTGCCAATTATGTGGGAACTATACATAAAACTAGCTTAAATTTCCTTTCCACTCACAGGTCTCAATGGAATTAAGGATGACCCATTTTACTGATGAGAAAACTGAGACCAAATTTTAGTTGACTGCAGTATGCATAGATTGGGTGTGTAACACGCATTGCTTCTCATACTGACAGATCCAGATACACAGGTCATTGATGCCTGATATGTGAGGCATCAATGTGATAATCTCTCTGGGGAAATACAAAACACGGTTTTTGAAATGGAATCTATAATAAAATATCACCAATGCAAATTGACCTAGGCTCATAAAATAGGGTAGAAAGTTTGACATTTCAGAGTCATGTCCAGGATATCCAAAACAAAAACAAAAACAAAAACAAAAACAAAAACAAAAACAAAACAAAAACAAAAAAGCAAAACCAAAACCAAACCAAAAACAGAAGCTGTTAACTAGAGAGTCAGGCCCACTTCACCAATTTTAAGACGCTACATTGAGTTTTCTTACTAATGTATAGACTGTCATGCTTTAGTTTATGTGACACTAAAACATTGGATGGAAGGTGGAAATTTAGCTGTCTTCAATAATCTACCTTCCCTAAATAGGCTGTTAAAAGTCATCAGAGTGACCCTTTGGAGAGAGAATCCATTAATTGGTCTGTATGAAATAGTCTGGATCTCCCTTTAATCTCCCTTTAGCCTGTCTTTCCAGTAAGTATGAATTCAAAAACAAGTATTCATAACAAAACCTTGTAAAAACTCCAAAAGCATATTTTTAAAAACACAATCAAAGCAGTTGAATATTATTGTCAAGGAATTATCTACAACAAACAGAAGATTAACCATTGTAATCCCCACAATTACTTTATTCATGGTAAATTTCCTTAATTCTAAAATAAATTTGTTTATTATCTCTGAATATAGAATGTTTAAAATCATTTCTCCCTGATTAAATGCTAAGTTATTGAGTTAATTTTCATTGTGTTTTATTTTTGGAAAGTAAGTACAGAAACTCAGGTTTTGTGTTTTATTAGAGATAATTTTAAAATTTAAGCAACAAACGATCAAGCGTTAGAAAGTTCTGTGAGTTCCTTTCTGAAATTAACCAATTGCAAATGGAATGTTGAAATTCTAAGACAGACAACACTTTTGCTAGTTAATAACTTATACCAAAGTCAATGTCATAGAAACTCAATGTGAAAATATCTCTTTCTTCTCAATGTATTAAATAATAAACTCACTGGTAGTTTTTGAAGGGAAGTCCTCATGTTTGGTTTGAATAATCTGAAAATTCTGTTTGGTAAACTTGATTTGATTTACATTCTGTCCATTTTTGACAGGAAATTATAATTGCAGCAATCAGAAAAAAATAGAAAGCATTAAGAGATATAATATGCAATTTTGGACCTAGGTTGCTAATGATATTTAAATCTTGGAAAATCCAAAACTAGAATATTTTTTTTGTTGTTGTTCTGATTGTAGCTACTTGAAAATATGTGTGGAGGTAGAGCAAGGGGGTTGAACTGTAGTGATTTGTTACTGGTAAATTCCCAAACTGGATGACTCACTAGCATATAACCAGCCCAATCTGTACCAATTTTACAAACATAAGGGCTGCTGATAATTACAGCATATATAGCTTAATAATGAAAAGATAGTTTTAAATGATAATTTTATTTTCCCCATTTAATTTTTTAACTTTATTTTCTTCAAAAGTTTTATTTACTCCAGTGTAAATGAGTAGAATTTCTTTATGATTTGCAGATTTATGACTTTATTTACAAGAGTTCAATACATAGTTAAAAACATATAGGGAAAAATTACTTAATCCGGACAGTTTGGCAATGTTGCATAGTGACAAAATCATTTAAAAGATGTGAAAATATTTTTTTTTTATTCCTTATAACAGATCTTCTATTTCAGAATAACTGACCTAAGGTCATATGGATACTACCTTGTTCATCTTATTTTTTTTATTTTTTTACTAAGGATTAGTTCTGAAAGGGACTAGAGATAGGGCGGGGAACTGGGGAAGATTTTCTCTTTTCAAAATAATTCTCTCAGGTAACCAATAATAGACAAACTTTTTCATAAGTATTGGATTGCTAATTTTCATTCTAATTATTACTAATGAAAGTCTTAAATATGCAACTTTGAGATACCCAATAACTCCTTTCAGTTTTAATGTGTTCCTTGTGTATTTTAATTTTATTGCTGAGTGGGATTATCTCTTGTCTTTTCATTGCCTTATTAGTTTTTTTGTAGGAAAATAATTTATTTTTTATTTTTTTAAAGATTTTATTGATTTATTCATGAGAGACACACAGAGAGAGACAGAGACATAGGCAGAGAGTGAGGCAGGATTCCTGTGGGAAGCCCGATGTGGGACTTAATCTCTGGGCCTGAGATCTACCCTTTAGGAAAATAATTTAGTGATCTTCAAAGCTAGAGTTTGACAGTCTAGTTCAAGTTGATCAGATCTTATTTGCTACTTAAAACTGAGTTCCAAACCTAAGGTATACTATTATAGATGTATTTCACAGAGGCAAATATTTGATGAGAAAAATTTAAAAATCTAAAAACACAGCATGAGAAATCAATTTTGGAGTTTTCTTCAACAGCTGTGTTCTAGCAAAAATAAATATGGATACCTAATTAAAAATTATAATATTATAACACATTCAATAATTGTATTAATCTTGGTGGACTCTTTCCTCTAGTTATCTCCAGTGAGGTTCATGAAATACTCATTGTACATATCCCTACAATCTGGAATGAATTAGTTGTTTTTTATTTTCTTTTTATTGGTTAAAATAATTTGAAAATTAGGGATGATTAATGTCCTTATTTTCTCCCTCTACCTTTACTGGCAATTATATTCTGGCAACAGATTAACTATAGAAAAAAAAAAAGTTCACATGGAGACTACATACTGAAAAAGTTGTAAGTGGAGTGTTAGCTATGATAGTTACTTTAAAAAATATAAAACCTATAACGTTCTATTTGAGATCATATATTGACTATATATGATCTCAAATATATATGACTATAACTTTTAGTCAATATCCAGGTAATATTCTCAGAGAGTAACTGATAAATAAGATAATTCTAACTGAAGACATTCATTATTCAAAAGGCATTTCAAACTGGTAGTAGACCAGAAGATAGAAGCCAGACCAAAATGGGACCACAGTTGGCTGACTCAATACTCTGAGATGTGATGGTGTTGGCATAATGACATCACTACTCTCTTGGGACCAATCATTTGTAATGCAGGTGGCAGAATGAGACTGAGAGACTGATCTCATCAGAAAATAGCTGATCCAGACAAAATGACTTTTTCAGTGTCTACAACTGCATTTCTGTCCATCCACGTCACTGGAGTAGAGGATATATGCAAGTGGCATTACAAACTTAACATAGTTTAAGGGGTTATAGGTAATCTAGAACCAAATCTCCTGGTTGACAATGAAAGCTCTACTCAGGTATTAATTAAGACTTTAAGTACTATTTGGACCAAAGTCTTGTGTAAAAGCCTAGTAGTCAATAAATAGGGATTACCACTGTCTTTTTTTTTTTTTTTTAGCTTCTATTCAATAGAAAAGTTCCTGTCCATCCTTCCTTCCTTCCATCCTTCCATCCTTCCTTCTTTCCTTGCTTCTTTCTTTCCTTCTTCATTCCTATGGACTACGCACTACAAAATTTAGTGATATAAACTGATAAGATATGGAAAGAGTTGTGTAAATTCAATGATTTCTCATCAATGTGACTTCTTTTGGGTAGATATATTACAATTATAAAGATATAGACATAAAATTTAATTTAAAAATTCTTTATTTTTTGATACTTTTTCTTCATGTACATCCAAAAATAAAAACATGAAAGTTGAAAATTTGTCTTTTAGACCCTGCCTGTCTGAGCTTTTGGTTCAGAGCAGTTTAGATGGTGTCAGATTAAAATACATGCCATAATAGTCATTAAAGTTCCAAAGCTAATGCAAACCTGATTCAAGCATCCCCAACTGACAATGTTTTATGCCTTCTAGATATCTGATTCCTTGATGTCTCTTCATTTGCATTTGTTCTAAATGCATCAAGACAGAAAACCTTGAATTCTAAAATGAAGAATAAATTTATAACTGATTAATACTAATTGTTGTTTGTTTAGTAATTATCCTTAAGTTTTCAAGGAAATGTTGCTATTATTCACACACCCTGACAACACAGATGGACAAGTCTTTGCTGCAACAACATCCATGTTCAGATGAACTTTATTTTATAAAGTAGAGAGCTAAGTGTTTTATGGAAAGGGTAATAATCTGTTTACTGAAAGATGTAGATTTTCTTTAGGAAATTGGTTTGTTCTGAGTTGGGTAAGTTATCAAAGGCAGAGAAAAGTTGACAATCTATTTGCAGCCATCATTTAAAATTCATACCATTTCCTTCTCACTCATTACAAAAAACACCACTCTGTGCAAGGTTCTACAAGCAAAAGTTCTTCCATTTGGATGGCCTTAAGAGAGCCTTGCAATGACAGATGGTTTGGTTAATTACAAAATTAAACTTTATGCTATTGAGACATAATTTCAGTGAATAATATTTTCCAGACAGAGTTTAATAAGCAGTTTGTGGTTGAGTAGCCTTTTGCCCAAAAAAGGGAACCAGGTCTCTGTGACTACCTTCTACATTCAGAGAGCATGAGGGTAGAGGATGTTAACTTGACTACCCTAGGAACTGAGTTCCAGTAACCTTATCAGAGCCTAACAGAGTGACCCCACCCTAGATGTTGTGAAAGAAGGACTGTTGAAACAGCACCTGGCATTTCACCCTGAACTCCTATAACACTTGCTGATTCACTGACCACAGTCAGGGGAAAGTACACTGGATGTTCAGCTGGCCTTCCTGGGTGAGTCCTTCTGGTAAACATGGACTCATCTGAGAAATCACAGGTTTTTAACATTCACATACAGGAACTTTGATTTTTTTTCTGAAATGTGGTAAAGCGGATCAATTTTTTACATGTTGAAATCTACAAAGATTAAGATTAGAAATCTAAATCTTTGTAAAATCAATATCCTTTAAAATCATGCATACATTTATTGTTGTTTATGTATTGCTTACTGAAAAGCAGTTGGGAATATTAGTATCTGGTATGATCAGAAGTTTGATTTTGGGTGAACAGATATTCTCCAGGTAATTTGGGGGAAAAAATGTTGACTTTACTTGACTAACTTGAATGGGTTAAAGAGAAGAGATTTCATACTGAGGACACCAGCCTTGATATTCTAGTTTTAAGAACTAGTATCTGATCTGAGTAGAACCAAACAAGATTTATTTTGATCTGTAAGAAATTAGAAAATTGACAATATATGCAATGGTCTATGTGATTTTATTTTTACATTTTTTATATGCATGTTTAGTAAAATAGCTATAGATATACACACAAATACTAAATTTATGGTGGGACCAACTTATACTCTAGTGTGTTACTGGTTCTCCATGAAACAAACAAAGAGAAATTGAGCTAATTTTTCCCTCCAATAAATTGTTGACTGTTTTTACTAAGTTAAAAGTTTAGAAAGATTACAAAATCTTGATGATAAATTAACTGCTACCCAGAAAAAATTCAAGTAATTACCCTACCATAAAATTCTCCTGTCTGATTCCCTTCATCCTATCTTCAGAAGCTTTTTGAAAATGTTAGTTACATGATGGTGTAATCATGTCTTTTTCATCCTTATTTCACTACAGGAAACTTTGTCGTAATGTATATCAAATATTTAGTGGCAAATTTTAAAATCAGTAAATGACTAGATTGAAACTTTTTAGCAATTGACAATCAAAATTTAAATTAACCCAATACTTGGTACTTCTGTGAATATTGTTTAGCTGATAGAATCTACAGATTCCAAATATGCTTTCTGAAATTCAAACAAACAAACAAAGAAAAACATCATTGTTTTTAATGGCGATAGCACACTATGGTCTAATGACCTAGGGGTAGAGTTGTGATAAATGACTTACGAAATGTATTCTAAAATCATCACAAAAGTATAGACGCCACATTTTCTATGATTAGAATATTTTTATACATTAGTGGGGAGTGAATGAGTAAAGAGAATCAGCATTTGTTGGGTTCCCCTTCATATGTGTTTCATCTTAATGAAATTGGTAAAACAGGATACCAAGGATCAGAGCAGTTGTTAAATCCTTCAGAACAGATAGAATGAAACTAAGTCTTACCAATTCATGAAGACTTTTCCCTGTCAATGTATTTAATTTTTAAAATCAACTATCTTAAGGTATAATATACATAAAATAAAATGAACCTTTTTAAGCCTATTGAAAAAAATGTGCCCATGTATAACTAACCACTACCACAATTAACATAGAATATTTTTATTAATTCAGAAAATTTCTTTGTGTCCCAATTTAGTCAATCCCCTTTTCCCAGTCAACTCTAAGAAGCCGGTGATCTGCTTTATGTTACCCAATTACTTTGTTTCATCTAGATTCTTGCATCAGTAGTATCATAGGGTATGTACTGTTAAGTGTCTGGCTAATTTCACTCAGCATAGGGATTTTGAGATTCATCCCTATTGTATTGTGAATCAAGTTTCCCCTCCCTTATCCCTGAGTTCCATTGTATTCCATGGTATGACTTTACCACATTTTGTTTACCCATTTATTTGCTAATAGATATTTATTTGGGCTGTTCCCAGTTTTTGACCATTATGAATAAAGTTTCTCTGCATATTCACTTACAAGTTTTTTTCATATGTGGACATGTTTTCATTTATGTCAGGGAAATACTCAGAAGTGGGTAGGTCATATGAAAGGTGTTGGCTTAATTTTATAAGAATTTCTCAAACTGTTCTTCATAATGGGTGAACTTTCATCAGGAATGTACGAGATTTCCAGTTGCTCCACATATTCACTGCTACTTGATTTTCAGGATTTCAGTTTTTGCTTTGTTTTATTTGCTTGTCTTCGGTGTTCTTTTGGGTGTGTAGAGATTTCTTATTGGATTTAATTTGTGATTCCTTGGTGACTAATGATATTGATCAAATTTCCATATGCTTATTGGTCATTTGTATTTCTTCTCTTGTGCTGTGTTATTTCGCATAATTTGCTCTTTTAAGGGTTCCTTGTCTTTTTTACATATTCTGAGCATAAAATTTTGTCAGATATGCACTATGAATATTTTCCCTTAGACAGTGGCTTTTCTTTTCCTCTACTTAGCAATTTTTTATTTTTTTGAAGAATGGAATATTTTATTTTCACTAAGTCCAATTTATCATTTTTCTTTAAAGATTAATGAATTTTTCCTATCAAATGCATACTTGCTTACTCTGAAGTTATAGAGATATTTTCCTCTCATTTTTTCTAGCAGTTTTGTAATTCAAGCTTTTTTCATTTAGTTCTGTGATCCATTTCAGGTTAATTTTGGTGTATGGATAAATGGAAAAGATTTACCTTTTTTTTTTCACTTGGATATACCACATTTTCCAGCACAATTTTTTGAAAAGAGTTTTTTCTCCATTTAATTACCTTGGCACCGTTGTCAGAAATCAGTTGCCCCCACAGATACTCTGTTATATTGATGAATATCCATTGTCAGCATCACATTATCATGATTACTTTAGCTTTTTAGAGAATTGTTAAATCAGGTGGTATCTGTCCCCCAACATTGTTCATCTTTTCAAAGTTGGTTTGGCTATTCCATATTCTTAACTCTTAGAACCAACCAGCTTTTCAATTTACACACACACATGCATACACACACACACACACACACACACACACAAAATACCCATTGGGATTTTTATTTGGGTTGTGTTGGATTTATAGAATAACCTGGAGAACTGGCATCTTACAAATTCTTCCAATGCATGAAACATTTATTTACTTAATGGCTTTGGGATACAGTTCTTATTACATAACATATTTTGTTAAATGTATCCCCATTTTTAAATTTGTGATATTTTAATTATTTTTAAGTTTTATTTTTCTGAATATACATTGCTAAATTATAGAAATTCATTGATTTTTTTGTACATGAACTTACACCCCATCATCTTTATAAATTATTAGCCCTAGTAGTATTTTGTAGATTCCTAGGATTTTGTATATATAAGATTATGCCTTCTCCAAGTAAATACAGTATCATTTCCTCTGGTTCAAAATATAAGTACTTTATTTTTTTTTCTTGTGTTAACACACAAACTAAGGCTTCCAATACTGTAATTAATACAAGTAGTAAGATGAGTCATTCTTGCCTTGTTTCAGTCTTAGAAGAAAGCATATAGTCTCTATCTTCTTACTTCTGTGTAACGTAAATCTTATTAAATGTATTGGCCTATTATATAGATTATTTCAGTGAATGTCCCATGAATATCTGGAAAGAATATACATTTTGTTATTTTTTTAAATTAATTTTATTAATTTATTTGAGAGAGAGAGAGAGAGAGAACAAGTGGAGGGGGAGGGAGAGGATCTCAAGCAGACTCCACCTTGAGCGCAGAGCCTGATGTGGGTCTCGATCTCAGGATGTGATTACAGGGCCCTGAAATCATGACTTAATCAAAAGTCCCACCAACTGACCCACCAGGCACCCCTATGTATTTTGGTGGTGGAATTGGAAGTGTTCTATAAATGTCAAATAAGTCAAGTTGGTTTTTAATATTATTCACATCTTTATTTTTACTACTTTTTAAAATCTACCTAAACCACTAACTTCTTTTTTAATATGTATTTTATTTTTAAGTAATCTCTACACCCAACATGAGGCTTGAACTCACAATCCAGAGATCAAGAATTGCATGCTCTACCGACTAAACCAGCCAGGCAACCATAAACTAGTAATTTCTGAAACAAATTTCAGAAACAAATTTCTGTCAATATCTCCAAATAGAATTGTTTCCATTTCTTCTTTCATTTGTATCAGTTGTTGCATCATTTATTTTGAGGCTCTGTTACCAGATGCATACATACATTTATCATTATGACCAGCCTTCTTGTCTCTGGTCCTAGTCTTTGTCCTGAAGTCTTATCTACTTGATATTAATATCATCACTTCCCCTTCCATATAATCAGAGGCTAAACAGTATATCTGTTTTATTCTTTTTATTTAATGTATCTGTGTTTTACGATTAAAATACATTTATTATGAAGAGCCTATGAATGGTTCTTCATTTGATCCAGTGATATAATCTCTAGTGCGATGCTTAGAACATTACGTTTAATGCAATTATTGATGTTTACATTCAAAACTTGCTGCTACCTTTTGCTTTCTGACTTCTTTTTACTTTGTTCCTATTTTTTTTCTTTTTCCCTTATTTTGAATTAATGGGATTTTTTAATGATTTCTTTTTATTTACTTTGTTGGCTTATAAGCTTTACTTCTTTGTCTTAGTTCCCTTATAATTGCTCTAGAGGTATAACACACATATCAAACTTACTGCAGTCTATCTATGTACAATTTTATAATATTCCATGTCAAATAGAATAATATTTAAGGATAAATGTCTAGCCCTTCTTTGTTGTCTTCTTTTTTTTTACATATTCTATATATTTGATAAATCCCAAATATTATTTTTGCTTTAAACATTTGATTATCTTTACTGCATCTTCATTTTTCAAAAATTTTCCTGTGAATTGATGAGACTGTGTCTTTTGTGCAATGTCTAACATGTGACCAATCCATCAAGAGTGAAGTGATGTTAACATTCTAACTGCTGTCTTTTGGATATATCAGAGTGATAACATACGAGAGTGATGTAAATTTTCTGATATGATTGTAAACTTGTTCATTTTTATTTTTCCTTGTAGTTTTATCCATTTTTGAAGTTTCATTTTGGAAGTGGGTTTGCTTAGAATTGCCTTTACTTCCTGATGAATTTAATCTGATACTAATATAGCTATAACAGTTTTCTTTTAGTTAATATTACACAAGTATATCATTTGCTATGTTTTTATTTTAAGTCTTTTTGTGATTTTACTTTAACACAAACTGTTTAAAGCTTTTTTAAAAAAAAAAATCCACCCGATAAACCTTGTCTTTTAAAATTATAGTTTACAGGGGCACCTGTGTGTATCAGTGGTTGAGTGTCTGCCTTCCGCTCAGGTCGTGATCCTGGGGTCCTGGGACCAAGTCCCACATCAGGCTCTTCGCAGGGAGCCTGCTTCTCCCTCTGCCTGTGTCTCTGCCTCTCTCAGTCTCTCATGAATAAATAAACGGAATATTCTTTAAAAAAATTGTTGTAGTCACAAAATACTTGGGTTTATATTTTATTTAGAACTGGCTACGATTTTAAATTTCTTTAGGTTTATTGATTTTCTTTTTAATCATCTGGATTGATTGATATTGAAAGTCTCAACAATATGTGAATTCAACTAAACAAAATCTAGAGATAATATTGTTAACCTCCTCCCAAATAGGTACTTTAGAATTATTCTTTAATTAAAAACACTTTTAGTTGCTTTTGTATTATTGTGATCCAATATTTTGGTTTTCTTTTTATCTGTAGAAAGTAAATAACTGGTGTTTTATGTAGTCAATGCTTTTCAGAGACATAAAAATTACCAAATTTTTGACTAACGCCCTGCTACTTTTACATTCCTTCCAAAGTAATTTTCTTTCTTATTTTTTAGGTATTTGTTCACAAATCCCTAAAATATAATTTAGCTGGGTATATTAGTTCCCCAAGGCTGCTGCTATAACAAACTACCAAAAACTAGGTGACTTAAAGCACAGATGTTGTTGATGGTTTCACAGTTTGGTGTCCAAAAATCTGAAATTAAAGCGTCATTAAGGCCATGGTCCCCCTAAAGAATGTGTGCTTGCATCTTCCTAGCTTCTGGTTGTTTATCTGCAATTCTTGGCACCCTCTGGTTTGCAGCTACAGGACTTACATCTACCTCTGCCGCCTCAGAACATTCTCTCTTGTGTGTCTTTGTGTTTCTTTTCATCTTATAAAAAAATCAGTCATGTTGGATTAAGGGCCCACCTAACTCCAGTCTGACCTAATTTTAACTTAAGTAATTAAATCTGCAATGACCCTATTTTCAAATAAAGTCACATTCTGAAGTACTACATTTTAGGACTTCAGGATATCTTTTTGGGGGACACTGAGCATAAAATTCTGATAAGCAGTTGTTGCTATTGTTGTTTTACCATTTTATCACTTTGAAAATAAAATCAATTGTTTTCTTGCTTCCATTTTTTATTCTTAAAAAAGTCAACTCTTGTTCTTCTCACTTATCTTTAGTTTGTATTTTTCCCCTTGGTCACTTTTAATTTTTTTTTTTCTTCATCGCTATTCTGTAGTTTTCCAATGATTTATACAGGTACAGATTTCCCTATGTTTTTACAGCTCCTGGTTGAATTGGCTTCCTGAGCCCAAAAATGATTAAATTGTATTGATTCAAGAAAATTATCATCAGATATTCTTTTGAATAATGTCTCTCTCCAGTTGTCTCCTTAATTCTTCTGGAACTCTGATTAGATATGTCTTAAAACCTCTCTGTCTCTTTTCCATTATCATTTAAACCTGTGACCCAAGCCACTCTCGCTCCAAGCCAGTAGAGATTACTTTTATGTTCCCATGGCAAACTATGACATCAGTATTTATTTTTGCTCATGATATGTACATTCATTATTTTTGGAATGTAACAAATAACCTTAATTTCCTACCTGTATGCACATACATAGACACAATTTCTTTTAATCTGTTTTTAGTGGAACTGTATGGATAGGATTTCAATAGACATTTCATCTGCCATATTAAAAACTAGAAGTTCAGGGCTCACATACATGTGTTTAATGTTGAGTTCAGTTTAATATGAGGAAAAAAATCCATAGTTTTACTCTGACAGGGACTAGAAGATACCTGTAATCTAAATGATGATAAAATATAAATTATTTTTCTTTTTTTAAAGTATTTTTCAACAAAATCTCAAAATATGGTATACAAAATACAATTGACAAGAATGAATTTGACCTATCTTTTCCATCAAAATGACAGAACTTTGATACAAAAAAAAATCTTCACATGGAGAAACTTCGAAACTTTGAAAATGAATCACTATTGAAATATTTAATCAAGTCAAACGTAAAACAATCATGTTCATATACTACTTATAATCTAACGTAAAATAATTATTTTTGTTTTATTTTCTAAAACTAGTCTCTATGTCATTACATTATTGCTTCTTTTT